>NC_084472.1:89480426-90105426 GCF_027409185.1 Cynocephalus volans | reverse complement strand
GCAAAGAAATTTAGCAAATTTAATTCATTGTTCTTTGAATTATCACCTCTCAGTTATGAGTGTTGGGTTTTTCCAAAAAAAACCTTAAAAATCATTTTAAAAAACAAATATTTTTTTTTTATTTTAGAAAGTAACATTTAACATTTATTTTATTTAAAAAAATGGAATTCAAGGGGCCGGCCCGTGGCTCACTCGGGAGAGTGTGGTGCTGAGAACACCAAGGCCCCGGGTTCGGATCCTATATAGGGATGGCCGGTTAGCTCACTGGGTGAGCATGGTGCTGACAACACCAAGTCAAGGGTTAAGATCCCCTTACCGGTCATCTTTTATAAAAAAAAAAAGAATTCAGGCCGAGCCCGTGGCGCACTCGGGAGAGTGCGGCGCTGGGAGCGCGGCGACGCTCCTGCCGCGGGTTCAGATCCTATATAGGAATGGCCAGTGCACTCACTGGCTGAGTGCCGGTCACGAAAAAAAAAAAAAAAAAATGGAATTAGCCTATTATAAATGCTTTTTTAAAAATTGAAACATATTTGATTGTACGTATCTGTGGGATACAACATTGAAAATCAGTAACTGTGTGATATATGATGCTCAAATCAGGAAATTAATTAACATTGCACAGTATAACCATATTTTGTGGCCCTTTACCATTTTCTAGCTGACCCCTCCCCCCATCTTCCGCTTCTGGTGGCCTCAGTTCCATTCTTTCCTTTTGAAAGTTCAACAAAATATTGCAATTATTGTATCTTTCTTTTTTTATTCATTTTTTTAGCTCCCACTTATGAGTGAGGACATGCAGTATTTCTCTTTCTGTGCCTAGCTTATTTCACTTAACATAATTTTCTCTAAGTTCATCCATGTTGCTGCAAATGACAGAATTTTACTCTTTTTTATGACAGAGTAGTATTCCATTGTATATATATATACCACATTTTCTATATCCAGTCATCTATCAGTGGACATTTAGGTTGGTTCCAGCTCTTGGCTATTGTAAATAGAGCTGCAATAAACATGGGAGTGCAGGTATCCCTATAACATGATAGTTTCTATTCCTTTGGGTATATACCCAGCAGTGGCATTTCTGGATCATATGGCAGTTCTATCTGTAGTTGTTTGAGGAAACTGCATGCCATTTTCCATAATGGCTGCACTAATTTATGGTCCCACCAACAGTATTAGGGTTCCCCTTTCTCCACATCCTCATCAGCATTTGTTATTCTCCGTCTTTTTGGTAATAGTCAGTCTAACTGGGGTGAGATGACATATCAATGTGGTTTTGATTTGCATTTCCCTGATGCTTAGTGATGAGCATTTTTTCATGTGTCTCTTGGCCATTTGTATGTCTTCCTTTGAAAAATGTCTATTCAGCTCCTTTGCCCATTTTTAAATTGGATTATTTGGTGTTTTTTTTTACTGTGAAGTTGTTTGAGTTCCTTGTATATTCTGGATTTTAATTTCTTGTTGAATGTATAGTTTACAAATATTTTCTCCCATTCTGTAGGTTGTCTTTTCACTGTTAACTGTTTCTTTTGCTTTCTAGTTTAAGATAATCCCATTTATTTATTTTTTCTTTTGTTGCCTGTGCTTTTAGGGTCTTATTCATAAAGTCTTTGCCCAGTCCTACTTCTTGAAGTGTTCCCTCTGTGTTTTATTTTGGGGGTTTTATAGATTCAGGTAATATATTTAAGCCTTTAATACATTTTTAGTTGATTTAGTATATGGTGAGAGGCTATGGGTCTAGTTTCATTCTTCTGCATATGAATGTCCAGTTTTCCCAGCACTGTTTTCCCCAATGTATGTTCTTGTTGCCTTTGTCAAAGATCAGTTGGCTGTAAGTATGTGGGTTGATTTCTGGGTTCTCCATTCCATTCCATTGGTCTGAGTGTATATTTTTATGCTAGTACCATGTTGTTTTGGTTACTATATCTTTATGGTATAATTTGAAATCAGGTAATGTAATGCCTCTGGCTTTATTTTATTTATTTATTTATTTATTTACTTTGCTTCGAATTGTTTTGGCTATTCAGGGTCTTTTCTGTATGAATGTTAGGATTGTTTTTTCTATTTCTGTGAAGAATGTCATTCATATTTTGATGGGGATTGCATTGAATCTGTAGATTGCTTCGTGTAGTATGGACATTTTCACAATTTTAATTCTTCCAGTCTGTGAGCATGGAATGTCTTTCCATCTTTTTGTGTCCTCTTTAATTTCTTTCAGCAGTAGATTTGTAGTTCTTACTGTAGAGATCTGTCACGTTGGTTAAATTGATTTCTAGGTATTTTATTTTTTTGGTGACTTGTAAATAAGCTTGTTTTCTTGATTTCCTTTTCTGCTAGTTATTGGAATATAAAAACACTATTGATTTTTGCATGTTGATTTTGTATTTTACAACTTTACTGAAATCATTTATGAGCCCTAAGAGTATATTTGTAGAGTCTTTAGGCTTTTCTGTATATAAGATCATGTCTATCTGCAAACAGGGACAGTTTGACTTGTAAATTTTTTCCCTCATACCCTGGATACTTTTTCTCATTTCATGTGTTGCCTGAGTCTTCTGTATCTCATTGAGTTTACTTACGATTGTTGCTCAGAATTCCTTTTCAGTCATTTCATGGGTTTCCTGTTCCACAGGGTCTGGTACTTGAGAATTACTATATTCCTTTCGTGGTGTCATATTTTCTTGTTTTTTCGTATTTCTAGTATCTATGTTGATTCCTGTCCATTTGGTACAGCAGTTGCTTCTTCTGTTATTCTGGAGTGGGGTTTGAGGAGAGAGTTCCTCCTCTTTTTCCGGACTCTGCTGGTGACTTTCCTTGTGTCAGTGCAGTAGAGTGGTCAGCAGGTCACCAGCACAGTGGCTGTGCCTTCTGCTAGGGTGGTGAGCCACCCTTGCAGTAGCGGTGGTGGTGGCAGTTTCTGTGGTAGAACACCTGCATGGAAGCGGTGTTTGCCACAGTGGTGCGTCTGTGGTCCCTAGGCTCACTTTTACCTTCGGTCGGGAAGGGACTGCCTGCAGCTCCTGGTGAAGTCCCCAGGTACGCTTCTGCCTTCTGTTGGGCAGGGGGTTTCCCACAGCTCCTGGTGAGGTCCCTGGGCATGCTCCTACCTTCTGTTGACCAGGGGACTACCTGTCGCTCCACAGATGTGGTTCCACAGATGTGGCTTCAGCAGAGGGCAGTAGGGCAGGGCTTGCTGTGGGTTTCTAACCTGGTATCTTTGAGCCACAGGAGGTGTGAGATGTTAGGCACCACCCAGGAATTATTCCCCCAGCTGCTGAGGTCATAGGACGAGGTCTGGAAGAGTTCTGATTGCAGGAGCTTCTGTCCCTGTGAAGTTGGGGTCCACCACCCTCCCCACAAGTAGAGATGAAATGCCCATGTATTCACTGTCTGGAAGCTCACCATTGGTTGTTTTATAGGGACCATGAATATGCTCACAGGATGAACTTTTTAAAAGAACTACTGTTATATGAATAAAAACTAATATGGCTTGGTGTAAAATTTCCATTGATGGGATCACATAAATTTTTAAAATCCTTTCTCTATTTCAATAGCTTAGATGAAAGTAAAGCTGATACTCTTTTAAATGGTGTTAAGTGACTCAAGAAGTGGCTCTAGCGATGATGGATGCTGATACTGAAATACATGTGAAGAGTTTGAACAGAATTGTTCCATTAAAGAAAATTAGAGAAAAGCAATATTTCTAAATATGTGAATTTAAATATGTTTGTATTTATATAACTGTGTCTGTATTCCTGAAAGTTTATTCAAGTTAAACATTTTTTTAGATCTTCTCAGTTAGAAAAACAATAGGTTGTATGTTTGAGGTTGCTATATACTAAAGCATATAGCATTATACTACTAAAGCATATACTAAGCCATAAAGCCATTTTAGGAAAATGTGATCGTAATACCTGGTATCAGTAAATAAGCACTCTGTATATACTTTTTCCAGCAGGAAGAGCTAGATTGCTAATTTTTTATTAGATTTCTTTTCTTTTTCTTTTGTGTTATTGTTTTATTTTACTTTTAAAACTTTAAAAATGCCATTTAGGAAAAACTCTTACTTTTTTTTTTTTTTTTTTTGTCCTTTTCGTGACTGGCACTCAGCCAGTGAGTGCACCGGCCAGTCCTATATAGGATCCGAACCCGCGGCGGGAGCGTCGCAGCGCTCCCAGCGCCGCACTCTACCAAGTGCACCACGGGCTCGGCCCAAAAATATCTTACTTTTACATTCCTTTAGAATTTAATTTTAAAATGTTTCTTATATAGCTAAATTAATCTAGAAAACATACTAAACTCTATATAATGGGTATTTCTTAGAAGCAAAATCAATTAATATGTACAGTACATCTATATCTTTCTAAATGTGTTCTCATTCAGGTTTTATCAGTAACTTGGTATGGTTTTCAGCAAATTACCAACCATTAATTTTCTCATTTTTCCTATCAGGGAGCCACTATTAATCATTTTTAAACATGTTTTTGTAATCATTAATAGTCTTCAGTTTAACAGTCTTCTACATAGGGAGGTAAACTCTTTTTGTGACCTTGCCCAAGTGATTTAAACTTTCTATACCATAATCATTTTTAAATGGGTGTTAATAATAGCACAAAATGCTAAACATGTAAAAAGTCAAGTAAAAACAAATAATGGTTACCTTAGAAAAAATTGTAAAAAAAAAAAAAGCAAATAAAGTGTGCCTGTCAGTTAACATGATATAGTGTATTCCTTTTTAGTCCATACTTAACCTGAAACATTCAGCAAGCTTCATATTTTTACAACCTTTTTTACATATGTTTACTAATAATTGTGCTTACTGAAAGTTGATGTAATACGGAAATGTAAGAATTAAGCATGTTAATAAAAGTATCATTTGATAATCATAGTATGTTAAATATTTTTCTCAGTTAGAAACACCTTTTATGTTATGTGTTCATTTTGACTTATGTTTAATCAGTAATAAAATGTTTGACCTTTACAGTAGAAGTATTATTTTTTAATGGCAATATCAAGATCTGTAAATTTTTTGTAGTAATATTTTCATTAGGTTGATAGTTTTAGAATGTTCTGAGTTTGTTTTTGCCATTGGCTCCCTCAGTCATTGCTGAGGATAATCTTTTTTGAAGTATGCCCTCCAACTAACAAAAACTGTACCTAAATTAAGTATTGTGTTAGTGCACTCAAACCAGAGGTTTTTAACCTCCTCAACTATTAACCTGCCATTGGGAAACATAAAATGGACATGACACAGGCACTTTCCACTAATTATGCCTACCCTAAGACCAGTACATATACATTTCTTATTTTTATTATTTTGTATTTATCTTTTATGCCCAAAGAACCCAGGGAACATAAAACTCTAAGGTACCTATGATGTTTTCCTTCACAATTGTAATCTGAATGTCATTAGCATTATTTCATATACTTTTTATGAATTAATATGGTTTGTATTTTTAAGGGTAAAACCGTGTGCCATCATAGCTACTTTGTTTAGCCATTTCCCCTTTTTTTGTTCACTTTTGTAGCTTTTCTGCAATTAGATAAAAAGTTACCACAAAAACATCACACTGATCAGCCTTCAATAGCACCTAGGAAAAACTACTCTTTCACAAGAGAAGAGGTGAGACAGATTGATCGGGAAAATCAGAGGCTTTTGAAAGAACTGTCTCGACAAGCTGAAAAATCAGGAAGCAAAAGTACAGTTCCTAGAAGATTGATTGGTCATCCCCCTCAGTTATACCATAGCGCCGTCAACAGACAGAGGGAACAACAAAGGATTGAAAGAGAAAATTTGGTAAGTAACAAATCTTTTAGTCATCAAAGAAAATGCATTTGCACTGATTTGTAAGTTCAACTTACAGGAAACTTAAATACAGTCAAATATTCAAACTTAATTACATAAAAAGCAAGTATAGCTATGTATAGCATGAAATACATGATGAGCTATGAGTCTATAAGATAAAATATGTATCTTTTATCCAACAAATTGTATATTAAGGGACCATTAAAGGAAAATACTGAAAGTTCTGTTATTTATTTGACTAAATCAATTAAATCAGTTAAATACTCCAATAGGAAATGGTATCCCAGGGTCAGATACAGTTTTAACTTCTGTGAAGTATTCAGCCACTATCTAAATCTTTCACTTTATTGTATCCTGGAAAGCTAAAATAAATTATTTATTATTTATTTAAAGGATAAATATTTCTAGAATAAGTCAAATTTGGTAGTCTGCTATTTGAATGTATGAAACATTGATTGTTACAGATCATATAGTTACTCTTTGATATGCTAAAAAAATATATATGAGGACAGTTAAAATCTTCACATTTAAAACTATTATAGCATATCATTTTCTTCATAAAATTCATTTCTTAATAATTGCTGATATTTAATGAGCTCTTACTAAACACTAGGCATAGTTCTAAGAATCTTCCAAATATTAGCTTATTGAATCCTGACAATTCTTTGAGGTAGGTACTATATTCATCCACATCTTACAGATGAAAAACTGAGTCCTCGAGGGTTTAAATAATTAACCTGAAGACACAGAGCTAGCCAGTAAGTGGTTGTGCCAAGATTTTGAACCCAGGTAGATACTTAAACTAAATCTCTTAAACTAAAATTAGACCCTTAATGAACACATAAATTCAAAGCTAAAATAATCTATAAACCTATTAAAATTAAGAGTTTCCAAAATTAACCTTCATTATATTTCATCACCAGTCCTATTTAACCATGTACTTACCTGAACTTATAACAACTCTTTTGTAAATTTCTTTATTATAATTACGAACCCCAAGAGTTGGAGATCTGGGGTAGTATATTTACAAAAAATAATAGTCTTAAACCCTCAGGAGGGTTACTGTGCATGTGGCGAGGAATAGATAACAACAAAGCAAGTTGAAATGAAGCTGGTGGGTGGTGAGCTACATTTCAGCTTTCTGCACATCATGTTAGCAATATTTAAGATTCATTCATGTTTTAGGAAAATTTGAAATTACCATATGTCACAAACATTTGGGTTTACTTCAATTTCTCTGTCCCACATGGCTCTGGATCCTGTTTTATTTTATTTAATAAGCAGTTACATAGTGCATACTGTTTTACAAATGTATTTAATCTACATAGCAACCTTATAACATAGTTACTATTGTTATGGAGGAGAAAATAAGATACCAAGTGGGACACAGGGACTTGCTCAAGGTCAAATAGGCAGCAGGTGGCAGAGTCCAGATTCAAATCCAGGTTACCTCTCTGTGGGGTTACTTTTTTTTTAACAGCTTAATTGAGATATAATTCACATGCCATACTTATTTAAAATGTACAATTCAGTGGTTTTTGCTATTTTTCTTTTACGTTATAGTAAAAAATATATATGTAACACAAAATTTGTCATTTTCAGTATTTTTAAGTGTATAATTCATTGGCATTAAGTATATTCACAATGTTATTTGACCATCACCATTATCTATTTCTAAACTTTTTTTTTATCACTCCATATGGACATTCCGTGCCTACTAAACTCTTTATTCCCGCTCCCCCTCATCCCCTATAGCTTCTGATCTACTTTCTGTCTATATGAATTTGGCTATTCTAGATATTTCATATAAGTGGATTCATACAATATTTGTCCTTCTGTTTCTAGTTTATTTCACTTACCATAATGTTTTCAAGGTTCACCCATGATGTCACATGTATCAGAACCTCATTCCTTTTTATGGCTGAATAATATCTTATTGTAGGTATATACCACATTTTGATTATTCATTCATCCGTTGATGAATGCTTGGGTTGTTTTTGCCTTTTGGCTATCGTGAATGGTGCTGCAGTGAACATTGAAATACAAATATCTGTTCACATCCCAGCTTTCAGTAACTTTGGATGTACCTAAGAGTGGAATTCCTAGGTCATAGGATAATTCTGTATTTAGCTTTTTAAGGAACCTGGGTTTACTTTTGAAAAGTTAAAACCATTAATGTCTAGTGGCTTATTCTACCTACACATTATTTGTTCATTCACTTATTTAAATCTTTCTACATCAGAAGATGGGCAGAATACAGGCTGGGTTAATTTTCTTTTCAAAAGGTATGATACTTCCGGGATAGAAAAGAAATATTTGGACAAGTATACAATACAGTATTGTTAACTGTAGTCATCATGCTATACATTAGATCTCCAGAACTTACTCATCTTGGATAACTGGAACTTTATACCTTGAGTAACTAAAATTTGCTAAGTGTTCGTAATGTTAAGTGTTCTCACTCACCACACACACACAAAAATAGTAACTGTGAGGTGGTAGATATGTTAACTAGCTTGATTGTGGTGAACATTTTACAGTGTATGCATATATCAGAACATCAAGTTGTTTGCCTTAAAGTACATAATTTCAAAAAATAAACAGTTTTTAAAAACATTTGGACAAACTGTTGTGGGATTCGTTATTAGAATCTGATTTGGGTGAAAGTTCTAAGATTTTGTAAACCATAAATTAGATTATAAAAAGCCATTTTTACCATTTTTCAATTTCTTAAAAAAATATTTATTTAATGTCTGCTATGAGCTATGTAAGACACTGGAAGGAATATAAGAAAAATTTAGAATACCACCCTGTCATGTAATTTATTAACTTAGCTGGGAAGATAATACTATTGCAGGTCAAACAACTAGAAAATAGTACAAAGATATTAAGGATAGTATTAATTTTAAAAAGTTCTTACTAGATGCTAGGCACTGTTCTGAGCACTTTGTATACATCATCTCACTTATCTGGCTCTTTGAGATTGTTCTATTGTTAATATTCCTACCAAGTAATTTAACCAAGGACACACAGTCAGTGGCAGAGCCAGGATTTAAGTCCAACTCTTTCTGACTAGATAGCTTGCATTCTTTATCACTCTATTACAAATTGTTACAGACTTTGGAGCTATCATTTTTGTTTGTTTGTTTGTTTGTTTGTTTGTCGTTTTTCGTGACCGGCACTCAGCCAGTGAGTGCACTGGTCATTCCTGTATAGGATCCGAACCCGCGGTGGGAGCGTCACCGCGCTCCCAGCGCAGCACTCTACCGAGTGCGCCACGGGCTCGGCCCTGGAGCTATCATTTTTAAGTTTTACCTATGAGTTCTAAATTGATGACTAAATTGAAATGTATATACTTTTGATTTTAGGGTTTACACTGTAATCAGCACTTCATATTTTGATGTTGTTTCTACAAGTAAGAGCTATTTCTAGCTATTTCTCAAATTGTTCTTTAGCTTTTGCATAGCTTATTGTATTCAAATGACACGCAGACAGATACATGGCATGGCTCCATGTGATTTGGATAGCTGAGCCAAATCATTTCTCTTATTTTTCTAGGTTTCTGCATGTGAACTTGATAATTGGCATAGACTACAGAATGGGTTTACTTCTTTTTTTTTTTTTTTTTTTTTAAAAAAGATGATCAGTAAGGGGATCTTAACCCTGGCTTGGTGTTGTCAGCACCACGCTCAGCCAGTGAGCAAACCGGCCATCCCTATGGGTTTACTCCTTGCCTTATCATCAGATTATTTCAAAATTGATTCTATATTGTTTTTCATCTAATGAATAAGCATTGTAATTTTCTTAAAATTAAAAAAAGAAAATTACACATGCAATCAAATAAGTAAATGTAGGAAATTGGGTGTTTAATAAACACTGAGATTTCTACCAGCAAAAAGCAAAATTAAAATAACTGAAAATATCAAGTTTTCTGTCCTCTCTTTTCCACTCCTGCACAACTCAGTGGGTAGTTGATAGGATAATCAGAGAAAATAGCAAATGTTACTCTCCCATGTAAAATACATGGAAGATGTGATACATAGGAAGTTTCTTGCACAGTTATAAACTGCAGGTAGAGAAGATATAATCTTAGGAGGTTTGGGCACCTAAATTATACAGCTTCTCTGTCTACAAAAAGACCATAGACTTTACAGTTGAAGCCATGTTTAAATCATAAACCTCAGCTCAGCAGAGAACCACTAACTCTAGTTGGGTAAGACTTCACTGAAGAGTTGACTGTTTTCTAGCTTTTGAAGGCTAAAAACTGAGAAAGGGCATTTTATGCAAAAAAAAAAAATTAGCAGGTAGGCCAACAGTAATGAAGTTCTCTCGGTTGTCTGTCTACTTTTTCATGTGTTTTTCACCTCTACCTCTTGTTTGTCTCCAAGCTCTGTGTGTTTCTACAACACCCTCCTTTTCTCCCTTCTCTGAACAGCTCTTCCCCTGAATGCTTTGGCTTATCCTACCACCATCTATCCCTTCTTTGGAATTGGTCAGGAAACTCAGAATAGAAGGTCAGGAAGTAAAATTGGTAAGAGCAAACCATTAAGCTGTGAAAGAGTCACAGCCATTTTTGAAATGGCTGGTGGTGAAGGTTCACAACAGTGTGAATATACTAAATGCCACCAAACTACACTTTAAAATTGTTAAAATAGTCAATTTTATGTATGTTTTACCACAATAAATGGAAGAAAAAAAGACTATAGCGAAAAGTTGTCCTATGAATTCATAGGCTAATTTTTTAATGTAAATTTTAGTGCATAGCAGCACTCCCCTTTCAAATAAAGATCAGCTTGCTTCAGAGAAAGTTTAAATCAGTAAACAGAATAATAATAAACACGATCATGGATCAGTCCCCAAGGCATTGGTCTACTTACCTAAATATTCCTTCTCAACAGTGCCTGGGAAAATCAAGCGAAAGAAACTCTTTCACTTTATGATCTAAGAAAGAATTATAAACAAAATTAGGAACATTATACATTAGACTCTGCTACTGAGTCATGTTAAAGGAAATACCATGATACTGGATACTTTGTGGCCTTAGCCAGTTGGTTTATATATCCTTTTAAAAGCTTTATATTCTATAGTAATTGGTTTTCAAACTACTTAACAGCAAAAAAATTTTTCTCCCCAAAGTAAATTTTATGCAGAATCTTTAGTATATAAAATAGGTAATACAGAAAGCATAGTTGGGTTGGTAGAAATTAGGGGTGGGAGACTTCATCTTTCCTCAGTATCCTAGTAGCCCTTGAGGCACTACTGTGAAATAAATGGGTTGAAAGCTGCTGCTCTATAATATACATATATAGAATTTATAGTAGCTTGGATATGTTTGTAGTCATTTCTAGGTTTTAACACCTGAGCTGTTAGCATTATAACTCCCATTATGTCATTTGTATGAGAAAATCAGTTTTATTTCAGCTTACAGCACCATTCCTTAAGTTTGTAACCTGACGTAAAAGAGAGATATACCTTTAATGAGTTGTTAAATTATAGTGGTTTGTTTAGCTACAGGATAGGCAAAATCCCATGGATTTTTCTGAAAGTATATAATTTGAAATATGTTTTTTTCATGGCATGTCAGGAGTGATTTGCAATGTTTTCTGCTTTAGTGAATTTCAGGTTCTAGAAAGTATTTGCCTTTTTAAAAACGATTGCTGTCTATCTAACATTATCTTTCAAATCAATTGTTTTTAACAAAGGCTTTATTGAAAAGGCTAGAAACTGTAAAACCAACTGTTGGTATGAAACGCTCAGAACAACTGATGGACTATCATCGCAATATGGGTTATCTCAGCTCATCACCATCAGCGAGACGAGTGAGATCTACTCTTGGCCAATATACCCCTTTAAGTAAGCGTATTCAAAATTATTTTGTAATTGTTTGTGTCTTGTATCCTTTAAAATATATATATATTTATTTACTTATTTATTTTTATTTATACTGGCAGCTGGCCAGTATGTGGATCCAAACCTTTGGCCTTGATATTATCAGCACCATATTTTAACCAACCGAGACAACCAGCAAGCCAAAAAAATTTTTTTTAATTGTGCGTTTCTGTGGGATACAGTGTGTTGTTTCAATACATGCATATGTTGTACAATAATTCACTTAGGACAGATAGCATATTCATCACCTAAACATTTATCTTTTCTTTGTGGTGATTACATTTAAGTTCCTCTTTTCTAGCTATTTAGAAATATACAATATGATATTATCGGCTACAGTCAGCCTAGAACACCACAACTATTCTACCTATCTGCATGTAACTTTATACCCATTAATCCATCCCTTCCCCTCCTCGTGCCATCCTTCCCTTTTTATTCTCTGGTAATCATTATTCTACTCTTACTTCTATGAGAACCACTTTTTTTTTGTATTTCACATATGAGTGAGATCATGCAGTATATGTCTTTCTATGCCTGGCTTACTTAATAGTTTGCAATTGCAAATACTTTCTTCCATTCTGTAGGTTGTCTCTTCATTTTGTTGATTGTTCCTTTTGCTGTGCAGAAGCTTTTTAAGTGCCTTTGAAGTCTTGTTTAAGTCAGATTTCATGTATCCCTTATGTTTTTTTCTAGTAGTTTCATACTTTTATGTTTTAAATTTAAGTCTTTAATCCATTTTGAGTTGATTTTTGTGTATAGTGAGAGATAGGGATCTAGTTTCAATCTACTACACATGGATATCCAGTTCTCCTAGCACCATTTATTGAAGAGACTGTTCTTCCCTATATATTGACACTTTAGTCAAAAATCAGTTGGCTGTAAATGCTTGGATTTATTTCCAGTCTCTCCATTCTGTTCCATTGGTCAATTTCTCTGTTTTTATGCCAGTTCTGTACTGTTTTGGTTACTATAGCTTTGTAGTATATTTTGAATTCAGGTAGTGTGATGCCTCCAGCTTTGTTCTTTTTATTCGATTGCTTTAGCTATAATGGGATCTTTTGTGGTTCATACAAATTTTAAGATCATTTTTTCTATTTCTGTGAAGAATGTCATTGGTATTTTGATAGGGATTGTGTTGAATGTATAGCGTGCTTTGGGTAATATGGACATTCTGATGGTGTTAATATTTCTAACCCATGAACAGGGGATATCCTTCCATTTACTTGTGTCGTCTTTGATTTATTTCATCAATGTTTTATACTTTTCATTGTCAAGACCTTTTACCTCCTTGGTTAAATTTACTTCTAAGTATTTTATTTTTTTGGTAGCTATTGCAAATAAAATTACTTCTTGAATTTTTTTTTCTAGGTATTTTGTTATTGGTGTATAGGAAGGCTATTGATTTTTGTATATTGATTTTGTTTTCTGCCACTTTATTGAATTTATTAATTCTAGCAATTTTTTATGGTTTTCTGTGTATGTGACCATGTCATTTATAAATGGTGATAGTTTGACTTCCTCCTTTCCAATTTACATGCCCTTAATTGCTTTCTCTTGCTTTATTTCTGTGGCTAGAACTTCCAGTACTATATTGAATAAGAGTGGGGAAAGTGGGCATCCTTGGTGTATTAGCTGTTATTTGTTGTATAAGGCCTTTATTGTGTTGAGGTTACCTTCCTTCTATACTTGATTTGTTGAGTGTTTTTATAATGAAAGAGTACTGGATTTTATAAAATGCTATTTTTACATCTATTGAAATGATCATATGGTTTTTTCCCTTCATTCTGTTGATGTGATGTATCACATTTATTGATTTGCCTTTGTTGAACCATCTTGCATCTCTGATTTGAATCCCACTTGATCGTGGTGAATGATCTTTTCAATGTTTTGTGGGATTTGGTTGTATTTTCTGAGGATATTTGAATCTATGTTCATCAGGGATATTGGTTTGTAGTTTTCTTTTTTTGTTGTGTTCTTTTCCAGTTTTGGTATGAGGGTGATGCTGGCCTCTTAAAAAGAATTTGGACGTATTCTCTTCTCTTCAAGTTTTTGGAAGAGTTTGAGAAAATTTGGTATTGTTTAAATGTTGGGGACAATTTGGCAGTGAAGCCATTTGGTCTTGGGCTTTTTTTGGTTGGAAGAATTTTTATTACTGCTTCAGTCTCATTACTTGTTGCTTATCTGTTGATGTTTCCTAATTCTTCATGGTTCAACCTTGGTAAGTTGTATGTGTCCAGGAATTTATCCATTTCTTCTAGATTTTCCAGTTTATTAACATATAGTTGTTCTTCATAGTCTCTTGTGATTCTTTGTATTTCTGTGGTATCAGTTGTAATGTCTCCCTTCTCGTTTCTGATTTTCAGCCGTCTCTCTTTTTTTCTTAGTCTACCTAACATTTATTGAATTTGTTTCTCTTTTCAAAAAACAAAGTCTTTGTTTTATTGACTTTTAGTATCGTTCTGTAATCTTGAATTCATTTATTTCTGCTCTGATCTTTGTTATTTCTCTCCTACTAATTTGAATTTGGTTTTTGTTATTCAAGTCTTTTGAGGTGTTACATTAGGTTGTTTATTTGAAATCTTTCTACTTTTTTGATGTAGGCATTTTTAAACTATAAGCTTACCTCTTACAACTGCCTTTGCTGTATCCCATAGGTTCTAGTATGTTGTGTTTTCATTTGTTTCCATTTCTGCTTAGACTCATTCATTGTTTAGGAGCATGTTTAATTTCCATATATTTGTGTGGTTTTTGATATTCCTTCTGTTATTAATTTCTGGTTTTATTCTGTTGTGGTCAGAAAAGATATTTGATATGATTCAGTTGTTTTTTGACCTATATATGGTCTGTTCTAGAGAATGTTTTGTGTGCTGCTAAGGAGAATGTCTGTTTTGCCAGGTGTTGGATAGAATGTTCTATAAATGTTCATTAGGTCCAATTGGTCTAGAGTGGAGGATAACTTTGATATTTCTTTGCTAATTTTCTGTCTGGATGATCTGTCCATTGCTGTAAGTGGCATGTTGAAGTCCCCAACTGTTATTGTATTGGAGTCTGCCTCTCCTAATAGGTATATAGGTATATTGCTTTATATATCTAGGTGCTCCAGTGTTGGGTTCATATATATTCAGAATTGTTATATCCTCTTGTTGAATTCATCCTTTATTATTATATAATGACCTTCATTATCTTTTTTTACTGTTCTCAGTTTGAAGTTTATGTTAATCTGATATAAGTATAGCTACTCCTGCTCTTTTTTGGTTTCCATTTGTATGGAGTATCTTCTTCAATCCTTTCGCTTTCAGTCCATGTGTATCTTTATAGGTGAAGTGAGTTTCTGGCAGGAAGCATATTGTTGGTTCTTGTTTTATAATCCATTCAGCCACTCTGTGTCTTTTAATTGGGGAAGTTAAACTCATTTACATTTAGAGTTACTATTGATAGATAGGAACTTGTTACTGCCAATTTATTACTTTTGTTCTGGTTGTTTTGTAGATCTTTTTTTCCTTTTTTCCTGTCATATTGTCTTCCTTTATAATTAAGTGATTTTCCCTAGTGGTATATTTTGATTTCTTGCTGTTTATTTCTAGTATATCTATTATAGCTTTTTGTGTTACAATTTACCTTGAGGCTTACAAAAAGTATGTTATACTTATAACAGATTATTTTAAACTAATAATAACTTTGATTACTAAGAAAAGAGAAAAAGCAAAAACAGACTCTCTGCTTTGACATCATTCCCCCCGCCCACTTCTTGACATTTTGTTGTTTCAAGTTACATCTTTTAATATTGCCTATCTCTTATACAGTTGTTGTATTTATTATTATCTTTAATAGGTTTGTATTTTAGTCTTCATGTAAAAAATATAAATGGCTTATTCACCACATTTACAACATTGGAGTATTCTGAATTTTTCTGTGTACTTCACTAGTGAATTTCGTATCTTCAAATGCTAATTGTTACATTTTAGCAGCATCTTCTTTCACACTAACAAACTCTCTTTAGCATTTCTTGTAAGGCAGGTCTAGTGTTAATGAATTTCTTTAGCTTTTGTTTGTCTAGGAAAGTGTTTATTTCTCCTTTATATTTGAAGGATAGTTTTGCTGAATACAGAATTCTTGGATGGCAGTCTTTTTCCTTCAGCATTTTGAATATATCATTCCACTCTCTCCTGGCTTGTAGGGTTTCTGCTGAGAAATCTACTGAAAGCTGTATTGGAGCTCTCTTTAATATTATGTGGGCTTTTTTCTCTTGCTGCTTTCAGTATTCTTTATCTTTGTTTTTTGATAATTTGATTATGATCTGCCTGGGGAATTCCTCTTTGTGTTGAATTTGATTGGTGACCTCTGAGCTGTCTGTATCAGGATGCTGTCATCTTTTTTCATATTTGGGAAATTTTAAGCCATTATTTCCTTAAATATGCTTTCTAGGTCTTTTACTTTTTTGTTTCTTTTAGATACACCAGTTATACATAGGTTTTTTCACTTAATGGTGTCCTATGATTCCTGCAGGCATGTTTCATTTGTTCTCATTCTTTTTTCTTTTGCTTCTTTGATTGGGTAATTTTGTATGTTCTATCTTTGAGTTCATTGATTCTTTCCTCTGATTAAGTCTGCTTTGAAGCTTTCTATCAAGTTTTTCTGTTTAGATAATGTATTTTTATTTCTAGAATTTTTTTTAATTGATTATATTTTTTAATCTATTTTCTTGTTCTACTCATGGATTGTTTTCAAAGTATCATTTAATTTCCCACCTGTATTTTCTTCTGACACCCTGAACTTCATTAAGAGGATTATTTTGAATTCTTTATCAGACATTTCATAAATCATCCATTCTTCTGCTTCCATTGCTGGAGCTTTGTTTGTTTCCTTTGGTGGTGTCATATTTCTTTGTTCTTTCTCAGCCTTTGTGTCTTTATGTTGATGCCTGTTCATTTGAGGATATGGCTACCTCTTCCAGCTTCTGTAGTTGTTACTTGGTGATGTTAGACCGTTGCTTCTCAAAATCAAAACTTTATCTCAGGCCTGCAGTTGTTTTCCATTTTGTGGAGGGTTTATAGCAACCACCACCACTTAAACCCTGCACCAGAACTAATTTGCTCTCCTGCCATTAATTCCTGGGCTTGGGAACACTTATTGCAGGGATCAGAACCTGAATGCAGTGGCTGAGCTAAACTGCTGCCTTGCCATTGTTTTGCAATCTGGGGAAGAGTTATTGCACAGACCACAATTTATTTGTTGACCCTTTAGATACTTCTGGGTCATGCGAAGACTCCACAGGAGCAACTGAACTGTGTGGGAAATCCGGCCTGGGACTGAGTTTTTCCTGCGGTTTGTGATCATTACAACACTGTGGTACTTGCCCATCTCCACTGTGTGGCTCTTGTGCTGATCAGGACACAGATCAGCTGCCAATATCTCACCCATGTTGGATCAGCTCCTGAGTACTCCAAATGTTTCTTGTGGAGCAGGGCCCAGATGAGTCCCTTCCAAAGACTGAAAGATCACTGGGCAAATCCAACACCTACATCTTATAATCCTTTCACCTCTGAGACCACAAGTCCATTGGACTTCCATGTGGACAGTATTATGCCAGCCTATGGAAGGGGGGGATGGAATGCTCTGTAGTGATCCTTTTATCTCACCTGTTGTGGCTCTGCAGGTGAACTTTTCAAGCAGTTGTGCTGGCTTTGGGGATAGAATAGGGTGTTCTGAAGTGATCTTTTTTTCCCAGCAGTCGTGGCACTTTTCTCCCCTGCAGGCTCCAAGTAGCTTCATGCGAGAACAGCATTGCACTGGCTTTGCGTCTCTGTGTGTTGCACCTCATGGCTTGGGAGAGCAGCCAGGCTGTTTGAAGTGATCTTCCTCCTGCCTGCAGTGGCTGTCCACACCTTCACACACCAGGCGGGCCTCTCCACCTCTTCCCCTGAGTTCTAGTGATTTCAGAATGGCAATTTTTGTGCTTTAGACATTGCAAGTTGATTTCTTGTTGGGGGAATGGTGCCAGGGATCGTCTACTATACCGTCTTAGTGACGTCACCCTTGTATCTCTTTTTTAAAAATATAGCTTATGTTTGAATGATATAGTTTAAAATGCTAACTTCCAGAGTGCATTCTATTAGTTTTTACTGGCATATTTTGTTTTATTTGTGTTAGTTTACTTAATTTCAGTTTCCATTTACAGCATGTAATGGAAGCATAGGAAGAATACCAGGAGATAAAACAATTGAAAATATCAGTACTTTTTAGACAACAGAGGGGAGGGACTTTTGATTTTAATATGTTCATTAAAGGAAGAAATGAATAGATACGCTGTTTGAATCTTGCTGAAACATTCCCTCTAGCCAATTAAGGATTACTACTAGTATCTTCCTCTATATGTACTTTTTCTTCTTCATTGGATAACTAAAACAAAAATAACAAACTCTAAGGTCATCAGATACAGTATCACTTAATGCTTTATATGTGATCAGTTACAGACCTAACCAGTTTTGTACCCCATATAATGTACGAATGGAGTAACCATTTAGTGCTAGTGTATGCAACATCTAAAAAGGCCAGACATTTTCCTTTATAGAAATCTGTGGTGTTAATGTGTATGTTCTAAACTACATCAAAAATAGAAGCCAATACTAAAGAAAGTTGGAAATAGTTATAATGCCACAACTTCCCAGTGCTTATGTGAGTCTTAAACACTCAAGTGACAGGAATTCCATTTATTTGTTCTACATACATTACTACCTTGGTATAGTCACTAAGATAGGATCTTACTCCAGTAACTCATACTTAGTATTATTTATCGAATGAATATATAAATTGTTATGCAAAGTGGTATTTTTTCACTTGAATCACTTGAGAAGCTTGAATCAAAATCCCCTAGTATGGAGTCTGGGCATGTTTGTTATATTTTTAAGTTCCACAAGGAATTCTGAATGTATTTATCCTGGTCCAGAATCATTGTGTTAGACTATTAGACACACACACAGGATATGGAAGAAAAACTAGTCTGGACTTAAAATTAGGAGAATTTTATCAGATGATGATTTATGTATTTAATTTAAATAATTCAAATTATTTCTTCTTTGTATATTTTCAGGGGGAGCTTCCAGGACATCCAGTGCTACCAGTGCACTTAGTTGTAAGAGTGAGCGATTGGTTTTTGACACATCCAGTGGTCTGTTGCTGAGACCTAAACCTCCAAACGTCCGTACAGCTTGGTTATAAAACCATTTTTTATTTCAACCTTGTTCATCCAATTTTTATTGAAATACTCTTGCATATTACCATAATTCTTTGTGTAAATATCTGTAATACTGTTTTAAGCGATTTAAGGTATACAACAGTGGATTGTAATTTATTGTTATTCGGTGCAAAATTATCTAAGAGACAAGTTAATGTAAAATCAGTGTTTCCTATGAGAATGTATTTATAATGTATTTAATAGAAAAATGGTAGTATGTATGTGCATATTTTCTCAATATAGAAATTGATTTGGTTGTCATGCTGACACAACCATGGGATAGTAGCATTACATGTTGGACCCAAGACGTTCACTCTGTAGTTCTCATTTTATGTGATTTTTATATCTTGTAAGCTTTAAAGCATGAGCTTAGCTCCTAAGTTTGACTGACTTTGTTTTCTATATGTTTAAGAACTATGTGATGTATCTGATAACTCTGTATGCTTAAGAACTTATATGGTGATGTGGTGTGACTCATAACTCATAACTTGATTCTGTATGCTTAAGAATTTATGTGGTGTAACTCATAACTTGATAACTTGAGAGTTACACTTTCTTATTATGAAACAAATCTTGAAATTTTTTTTCATTGGTTGAGTTGATTTAGATTTGATGATTTAAAAAAGCTTGTACTGGGCCAATCCTTGTGATTCACCAGAGGTTACCTAGTTTCTGTATAAGTAAGCTGAGTTAGAGCTTACAGCTTTGATCAACCATTCCAAACCATTTCAAACCGTGAATTTTAGAAAGTTAAAATTAGAAGCTCCTCTTCATGTTTTTATACATTCAGGTAAAGTACTGTCAATGATTCTGAGAAATGAGGTCAGCTTTTGAGCTACAGTCTACTGCTTTGTGAGTAACTTGTGAAAGGACCAGATCAGTTGCATCAAAGCAAAAACAAGTATTTGTTGAATCAGTAAAATAGTTTTACTGTTTTGAGGTGATAAGAAGCAGATCCTAAGATGTGTCAGAGCAGTGTTTTAAGTAATACTGTTAGTATGTTGTGCTATGATTTAGTTATTGTATTAAGAGAGGAGATTTGTAATGAGATAGAAATGCTTTAGAAATTCCAGCTAGTGTATATAAGGGCTGAAAAAGAAAACTAAAATATGAACAATAAGGGAAATAAATCACACATTTGTTAAAGCTGCTTCCTTAAATATTAGCTAATGTTCTTACTTTGTTTGGGTTTGGTTTATTTGATTGCATCCTAGAAGTATTTTTTCCAGTCTCACATTTAAAGGCCTAGTGATCTTGATGGACTTGGCAGATAGGGTGTAACAAAGTTGACTTTTGAAATCAGTATATTTTTCTGTCAATCTATAGGCTCTTATATAACAAAGTATTACATCTCATAATTATCACTGTTTTTCATTACTGGCCTTTTCAGGATACCCATAGAATGTATTGGAAAGTTTCCATGTTAAATGACAAATCTTTCTTTTTTTAATATGAATTTTTGATCTATAGCCATAAGCTTTTTTTTTTTTCAGTGCCTCAGCTATGTAGCTTGTATGCTGAACTTTTTTTCTTAATACCTTTAGCAGTAAGCCAAACCACATTCTACTAAACATCAATTTAAGATTTCTTGGTCTTAGTTTGCATTAATAGATTTTGTTTAGGATAGGGCATGTGAAGCATTGAAACACCGGGATTGAAATTCATGTGAACCCAATCTGGCTGTGATGTTCATTCAGCATTATTTGATGTTCTGTTTTGGCCAACAAGTTTTTAACACCTGCTTTATATATAAGTTTTATCTCTACAAAACCAAGGTTTTATTTTGTTTTGTTTTTTAACTTATTGCACTTTGTATACTCTTATCTTTAAGAAGAGATAAGATAATGCTGAATTTAAAACTCAGCATTTGGACATATTCCCAATAGTGATTTAGTCAATTTAAAAAAATTGATTTTTAAGTTGTTTGAAAAAAAAAAATACATCTATAACCTTTTATATTCAGAATGGTATTTGTTTCTGAGTACATTTAACATGGTCTTTGCTGCCACATGTCAGGATACAACAGATACGTTTTCATAGATAAAGCCATACTTTGATTTGAGATAATAATTTAATGCCTTTAGTTTTTACTACTTTGAAAGAGGAAGTTTATCTGAGTACTACTGATAGCAGAGATTCAACTTAAAGTAAAAGTTGGGAAGAGCAACAGCCTTTTTAAAAAAAAATTTACAATTCTCTTGTCATAGTTACTTATATATCATTACTTCTCAGCTAGAAGTTGAAAAATGTGGTATTCTAAGAAGTCAAGGTACTTTGAAGTTGTTATGGCTTAAGGGACATTTTTATGAAGGAGTTATATTACTCTGTTTTTATGAACATAAAGTGAAGGATGATCTAGCACTATTTTATATTCGGTTGATGTGTACTTAATGTGTATACTTTGAAGATTTACATCTGTAACTAGAAAGTATGCTAATTTGAGGTATACTTATTGTGCCAGATTCTTACTGAGAGTTATTTTCATCTCTTGTCAAATGTTAAACTAATGTTGCCTCCTTTTTAGTAAGATTCTATGAAAGATTTTAAACTATTAAAATTTTTTCTTAAGGGAAAGCTATTATCTCATACTTCCCATACTTCTTTCTGCAGTTCATAAAAATCTGCTTTCTTATCTCTACCACTCCAAATAAAGTTTTTCTGGTTCGTGTGTAAATTTAGTGTAACATAGCTCTTTTCAGTCCATTAACCCAAGTGTCCAAAATGGATATCAAGACTTTAAAAAGGTAATTGCAAGGGGTATGATTGTGTGATTCTTATCTTTTGATTCAAATATTGCATACTATGAAAAGTATTAAGACCAATATAAAGTTGAAGATGCAAGTTTATTATATTTTAATAAAATTTATAAAAAGTTTAGTATCTTAAATGCCAAAATCTTAACTATATAAATGATTGTATACCATCTCTTAGAAGATATACTTAATGCTATTGGCTACTTTAAAGAAACTTAAAAATCACATCCTTTTAAAATTTTCTACTCAACTGTAATGTATTTTAGGCATGAAGAACTAGCTTGGCATAGTGAAGAAATAAAAGAATTAAAGATAAACTGAGTTTTGATCTTATGTCTATCTCTAAAATGCATTGTCTTGTTTCTGTTTTTAAAATTAGAATAATAACTTTATGGGCCTTATAGACTTGAGAATTGGTGAGAGTGAAGTTGGGAGGAGGGTGTTATTTATATCTTGGGAAGTACGACATTTATATGGGAAAGAGTTTGATTAAAATTACCTTTAATTAAATTAAAATTATCAAGATTAGCATTTCTTTAAACCATATCATTTAAAGAATTTGTTCTGTAAAAGTATTATGGTGCTACAATACAATGGACACTGTTTTAGAGTTTAAAGGAGTGTTTTTTTTTAAAGTAACTGCACATCAGTATTTCATATGTATTACATATATTATGAGTGATAAACACTTTTTAAAACTTGCTAAGACAGTGTAGAAGTCTTTTAACAAGGGTTTGATAAGAATAATGCAGTTGGAATAAATCACTGAGTAGTTCTTGCAGTAGTACATCTGAGCTCTCAACTGTGAGGTTAAAGGATGCTTAGAGCAAATAGGATTATATTATGACAGAAAATGTTATGTGATTTTTAAGTTCTGGTGATGTTTTTTTAATCTAGTTAGAGATATTTCTGGAGCCACCATAATAGGGTCTTGGTTTTTTTTTTTTTTTTTTTTATGCTCAATGTTGTTGCAGAGCAATTGGGAGGGAAAGGGAGAGGAGAAAGGGAAAGTAAATGTGATGGAAGAAGGAGGAAGGAGGAGGGGTGGGATTGATGCCCGTGGCACTCCCCACATTCTCACAGAGGAGACCAGGGGCTTCCAGCAGTGGCTTGGTCATTGCTAGGCTAGGTACAGAAGTTGGGGGTGTGTGGCAAAAGCCCTCACCTCCCACTTTTCCACCTCAGGAACCTGGGCCCCTTCTTGCTGCAGCTTGGTGGTTGTTGCTGGGCTGGTTGCTCATGTTGTGGGGGTGTGACTGAGGCCCTCGGCCCCCCACTGTCTCAGCTCAGGAGAGCCCGGGGTGCTTCCTGTGGCAGCTCAGTGGTCATTGCGGGAGTAGTTATGCTTGTTGGGGGTATGTGGCTGAGGCCCGAGGCCCTCACCGTAGGTACTGGTTGCAGGTGTCAGGGGGCATGGATGAGGCCCCCAACCCTCCTCACTTTCTGGTCTGGTAGCCCAGGGGACTTCTGGTCCTTCTAGGTGTTATAGGTGTTCTTTGGTGAAATGAGACCTTTACTAGTTAATATCAAACTTTGTCTCTGGTTGTGGGTACTTCGTTTTTTCTTTCATTTCTGTGTTGGATTATTTGCTGTTCCCACCACTCAAATTCTGTGCCGGAACTAATTTGCTGTCCTTTGCTTACTTCTAAAATGGGGGAACTTCCCGTAAGGGCCAGTACTTGAGCTCTGTGGTTGAGCTAAATTGCTGCTTTGCTGCTGATTCCCTAGTGAATGCTTTTTGTGCTGCTCAGGTTTTAATGGTTGACTTTATAGGTACTTTCAGTTCTAGTGAAATCTGGTGCACCTGGGTTGTGTGTGGAAACCCTGGTCTGCACCTGAGTCTTTTCATCAGTCTACACCTCATGCAATTCTATATTCCTGACCAGTCTCTGAGTGGTCCTTCACTGACTGGGGGATGGATCAGCTGTCCTTGTTGTGCCTCTGTTCTCCTGGTGGGCCCATCTCCCCCACTGCCCGTGCTCCAAACACTTCCCATGGGACAGACCGTGCTGCAGTCCCTTGTGATGACTCACCGCCTCTGAGTGGCTCCTTTTTTTCAGTTGTTGTGGCTCCTCCGTCCTGTGTGGGTCCACAGGAACCCTATTAGTGGTATTGCTGGCCTTGGGGCCACCCAGGTCCTCTTCTCCCCTGCCACCTCCAAGCAATTTCATCCAAAAGTCACAGCTGTGGCTTTTGCCGGCTCCTGCTCTGTGCACTCAGCAGCTCCAGCCTGGAAGCAGCCAGGACTCAAAATGGTCAGAGCAGTTTTTTCTCTCATCGTGGCTTCCCCCACCTTCACACACTCCATAGGTCTCGCCTTCTCTTCCCCTGAGCTCTAGTGGCCCCAGCTTGGTTGTAGTTGCTTTTTTATAGTTGTAAATTGATTTGTGGGAGAGAGTGATGCTGGGGACCGTCTATTCCACCATCTTTATTGGAAGTCCTCCAGATCTTGATGTTTTATGCTTCTATTTCAAAATTTATTTGGTAAGTTCAGGTAAGTTGCACTGCTTGTTTTAGGTGATGTTTTGAGGTTTTACTTTTTTAGAAAATAAAACTTATGTGGTAACGTCATTATTTTACTATAATGAGACAGAGTTTTTCATATAAATCTGATTTCATATGCACTGTTAAAAATAGTAAAAGAATTTAGATAGTCACCAAAAAAACGATTTAAAAATATGATTGTAAATTTTTTTTTTTGACAGCTGGCTTGTAAGGGGGATCTGAACCCTTGACTATGGTGTTACGAGGCTTTGCTTTAACCAACTAAGCCAGTAGGCCAGTCCGATGGTTGTAGATTCTTGTAGGATGTTATTACAATGATAGTCTTTACCAAAAAACCACACATCACATTTATTTCTTACATTTTTTAATTATAAAAGTGTTCTGTCTTTCTTAATTTCATTCTGAGAATCTATTTCATGTAGAAAATATCCAGAACTAAGCAAATATATCTGCTTCCCAGATTGTTACCTATACTAATTAGAAAACCCTAATTTCTACCATTAACTTGAGGAGATTTCATTTCAAATTTTATTTTTGAGATTATGAAAGAGGTTTGGTCTTTTAGGTGAATATTCACAAGAAAATGACATTCCATAGATTTTTGGGTTTTGTTGTTAATTATTGTATCAGCCCATTTCTGTTGCTTATAACAGAATACTTGAAACTGGATAATTTAAAGAAATAGAAATTATTTCTTATAGTTTTGGAGCCTGGAAAGCCTAAGGTCCAGGAAATATATCTGGTGAAGGCCTTCTTTTACAGCAACGCAGGGTGTCACATGGTGAGAATGGGCTGAGCAAGAGAGCTAATCTCACTTGCTCTCCTTTTAAAGCCATCAGAGCCACACCCATGACTCCATGAATGGATCAGTCCATTCACAAGGGCACAGTCCTCACCATCTAATCACGTCTAAAGGCTCCACCTTTCAATTACCATAACTGAATCCCCACCCTCTTAACACTATTACACTGGGTGTCGAGCCTCCAACACAAACTTTTGGGGGACACATATAACCAATGGCAACTGTTAACTATATTACAGAAATACAGAAAAGGGCCTTATAGCATGAAGGTCACAGGTTCAGATCCCGGTGCTGGCCAGCTGCCAAAAAAAAAAAAAAAAATACAGAAAAGGGTACAAAACATAAATGTACAACTCATAAATTACCTCAAAGCAGACACCTGGGTCACCACTAACCAGATCAAGAATTGGAATATTGCCAGAATTTACAAGACCCCTTAGGGCTCCTTTCCTGTCTTGGACTCCTGCAAGTCTCTTTCAGAACTACTTTCAGGACACAGAATGTCAGTATTTCACACCCTCTGTGCCTTTTGTAATGCTGAGTCAGTAATGCTGACTGTGTGCCATTTATGCCTTCCACTCCTGTCATTACCTAACACCTATTCATTATTAAACAGAACTCCAGTGTCACTTCCACAGGAAGTCTTCCTTAATCTCCACTTCCCCCAGGACTGTAAATTTCTAAAGAGCAGCCTTCATATTTATTTGACAGTATAACCTCAGGGCCTAGCACAGGGTAAGTATTTAAATGATGGAATGAAAAGAATGATGGATAAACTACAACAGCCCTGTCCACACTTCTGTTCCTTTTACTTTTACCATACTCTATACTCTTGTTCATTGGGCTTCAAATATGAGTCAGTCTTTCCTAATGCAACTGAGCCAATCAGAGAGACAAAAATAGTGCCAGGAAGGATTTTATAGCCAAGAGAATGGGTGAGCAGAGTAGCAATGTCAGCCCGCCTCCCAGACTGACTGAAGTTTAGGAAAGGAATGTAGTTTTTAAAGGAAAAGAATTCAGATATGTGCAGGGAGGTAGTTAAGGGGGAGGGGAGATATCACGGGGTGTGCAGGTGGCTTGAGTCAGAGGTCAGGATTCCATGATGAACAGAGCTGCCTGATGTCTTGCGGTGTGTGTGGTCAGTGGTCTGGTGAGCCTCAAGTCACTGATGTTGTCTGGAAGCTGGAAAACTCTGACAATGACCTTAGCCAAGCATCACTGGAACTTTAAAGTACCTGCTGTGGATTGGGTGTCCCCTCAGACTCATCGAAGCTTGGTCCCCAATGTGACAGTGTTAAGAGGATAGGAAATGCTATTATGTTTACTGAAAGGTGAGGCCTTGAAGAGGTGATTAGGTCATGAGGACCATGTCCTGGTGAATAGATTAATCCATTGAAGGTTTAATGGTGGTCATGGGCATGGTTCTCATGGCTTTAAAAGGCACATGACCGAGAATGATCACAAATGGGCTACAAATAAATTTTAGTCATAGGGCCAATTTGCAAATGTGAAATCCACAAACAATGAGGATCAACTGCACTTTACCATGGATTGATAAAATCTCTGATATTCAGGAGGAGCAGAAAAGTAAATAAAAAAGGAATGTGTGGCATGGTAGGCTTTGTAAAATTTTATTAATGGGCTTGAAGTTTGAATTTAAGGCAGCCATATGTTTTCACCCATTACATTATACAACCCCAACAAGCTTGTCTGGACACCCACAGTACTCTGGGTTTTTGAGATTTCATGCAAACTGGAAGACTTGCCTTTCCCCCAATATTCTCTAGGTTCTCTGTGCTTTTTAGATGTACCTTTCTCTTCTCATTCATTCTTGCATTCAACTTATTAAACACCTCCTATGTCCCAGTCACTCTTCTAGGTTCCAGGCATATGGCTGTGAAAAAGAGAATCTGCCCTTGTGAAGTTTACATTCCCTCGTAACCTTGCACATTGTGGGTGTTTAGGAAATACTGCCGCAACGCAAGTTACACTACGTACTTTACAAAGTAAAATGGAATGGAAGCAGTCATGCAATTCATTGAGATTTCAACACAAATAAGTTTTTTTAATGTCCAATTGTAATTATAGGCTTACTCATCTTGTATCATGCTCCATAATTTTTTGTCATACATTCCCTAAAAAGATGATGCCTACAGGTGAGGCTTTAGGGGAGAAAATATATAAAAGATGATTGGTGAGGGTGGACTGGTAAGAAGAGGGCTGTATTTATGAAAAGAACTTTCTGGGAATGGAGACTGGTAAGAAATTCCCGGGGGCAGGGTACCCAAGAGTCTGACACTTAATTCCAAGTTGTCACTTTAACATAAACCCTTTCATGTTCCCAGACCTTCAAGCATGACAAGCTTTGCACAGCAATGGTGTGGCGTGAGGATTATAAGGGTAGGACAGATCACAGCATTCTATCAGAGGCTTAGAGTTCTAGGAATTCTTGGTGAAGTAGCTTTAGTGAGGGACTGACTCAGCAGGGCTCTTGAGACGAAGTACATCAGAGGTAACCTTAGCAGAAAGGGGGAGGCCCACATCTGGGTCACATGCAGAATGCAGGTAATATGCACTATTTAATAATAAATGTTGATTCCTCATCTCCCCTCCCTACTGCATACATGGAGAACAGAGTTAATGACTAGAAAACAATTGTGGTTCTTGGTTGGGCTGGGAGAACCCAGTATAAATTCATTTCTCAGTTCCCAACTGCATTTCATGGCCTCCCTCACTCAAAACTCTTAGATTTGAAAATACTGAAAGGGCTGGCCCTGCCTTTAGATATGCTCTAAATATTTGCCCTACCAGCCTGCCCTGCTTTTACTTTCTATCAGCAGCAGAATCTGGATCATTGACATCATCCTTAGAATGGAAAGCAATGTGTCCAGGATGCCTCGAACAACATACATTTGTTACCTCGCCTGGCAGAGATAGTTACCTTGGTTTTAGCCCTTTTAGCATTCCATCAGCCTAGATATTCACTAGATGAGACTAGATATCACCTCGGACATGGTAAAACCCAGACATTGGTTGCTGTGGTAAAAGCAAGGCAGCCAATTTCTTACTGGGGAGGCAGGAGTGGGTAGATGGAAGGGCTTCTGAAGGAGGCTAAAGAATAGGAGGTACAGAAACCACTCGTCAGGAAAGAAAAGATATTTACCTGCCTTCCAAGCTGCACCCACGATGTGGGGACCTGTTTCCTCCATACCACTTACAGCAAGCTAGGGCTATGGTAACTGTTTGGTCTTTTCCTGGTTCAAAAGTTAAAATTTCCAACTTAAAATTATTTTCTTCTTGCTCACAAATCTGTGTCAAATCTAAAACTGACTCTAGGTCTTGATAAATAGTTACAGAAAAGAAGTACTGGCAGATACTTCTATACCCATGTATCTAAATCTAGTTATTTTCTTTCAGGGTCCACTTCCTACCACTCCCCTCCCCTACTTCATCTCCCCCTTCTATTCCTTCTCAACCTGCATTTATTGGATTAAACATTACATTACTCAACAATCGCCATCTTACGCTTTCCCTCATTTAAGCCTCTTCCAGGGCAGGTTCCTGTCTTTTTCTATCTTCCACAGAGCCCAACAGGTATTAAACAGTAGCTTGATAACTGATGATATGGACTGAATGTTTGTGTTCTACCAAATTCATATTTTGAAATCCTAACCCCCAATGTGATGGTCGTAGGAGATGGGGCCGTTGGGAGATAATTAAGTCATGAATTTGATTGGAGCCCTTATAAAGGGACCCCAGAGCGCTCTCCCACCCTCTTTCCACCATGTGAGGATACAAGGAGAAGACAGTAGTCTGCAGACCTGAAGAGGGGCCTCACCAGAACCTGACCATGCTGGCACCTTGATCTCAAACTTCCGGCCTACAGAACTGTAAGAAACACGTTTCTGTTGTTTATAAGCCACACAGTCTATGGTGCTGTGTTACAGCGGCCTGAACTAAAACAACTGATTTTCAGTGAATACTGTCCACTTGTCATAAAATTCTAGGTATCACAGTTTTCTAAAGGGACTAAAACAGAGCACTTCCTAATCATGCAAAATTCTTGAAACTGTGATTTAAAGCTTTGAGCAGAACTTCAGAATTCCTAAAGACTGCATGAAAGTACATAAAATAAGTTGGGATTATGGAAACCAGGTTCTGTGTTGCCACTTTTGAGCCTACAGCAACACTGTATGTGGTAAGACAGTGCATAACCTGCTTAAATTGAAAAACAGAACTTCAGCATTACAGTTACCCAAATAATACATATACATTCTAATATCTAACATTTAGAAGCTTGACCACTGATTGATACATGAGTCAGGCTAGAAAATATGCATTTACGCATTTATGGTCTTTTTAAAAAATGCATTTAGCAGTTAATAAGAGCTCAATAAAATATAGAACATGCATTAAATGGTCTTTATTGATGTTTTACATTCAGTTATTTTGTCATTTTCAGTTCTTAATCGTACAACTATGATTAAGTTATTTTCTGTTTGCTGTGGGAATTTAAATGTAAAATAAATACAAAATACATTTGTGGTTTAATGAACACTCAGTGAAGCATTTTTTTCTGAGGTATTCCTTTCGGTCTGGTTTTATCCCAGATCTTCTTACTTCCACTAGGAATAGTCTATTAAACCACACAATGGATCTGTGAACTTGTGAAATAAGTTCACTGTGAATCAGTGAACTTGAGTTTTAATTAGACATATTTTTTGATCTCATCATACAATACCAATACAAAAGCACCACCCATGCCTCTCAGTACATTGGACCAGGCACCTTTGAAGAAAGCCTTAGCTCCTTCGTCTTTTGCAATCTTCCTCCAGCAGTCAACTGTCCCCGTGTACATAATATCAGCTGTGGAAACAAATGTGGTAAGAGCTCCATAACTGGAGGAAAGAGACTTTTCCTCTGAAAGACAACTACACACAGTGTTACCCTTTTTACAACATTAAGATCACTTGGGCATTAAACTCCAGCTCTATGCAGCAGTCAACTGGATATCTCCTTCCTTGCATAATTGCTAGGTTGGGTCTCCTGTCATTCCTACTCCTTTAACTCAACATCAGTGAAGAACTGGGGCTATTAACCAACACATTCACAGACCGTCAAATTGTAAAACAGGAAGGGAGCAGGGTGGAGTGGGAGTATTAGGCTACACGGTTGCCTTTTTTATGGATGAGAAAACTGAGGCCTAGTCTTAGACTATACTGCCCAAGATTATACAGTTAAAATAAAAAGGTATAACTATTAGGTTGAACCATATGAAACTAACATTTGACTGTTTTTTGCCTTTTTTTATGTTTTGGTTTTTTTAATTGAAGCATACTGACTATACTTGTGGAGTAAATAGCTGAATATCAATACATGTATTGTTTTCTACTTCAAAAGTGGCAATTTTAATATTTTTCAGCCAACCAGAAGCCACAACTTTTTCTATCACAACAGATTGCTTCAGGCATCTTTTACTCAGCTAAAACACCCTCTCCCACTTGTAGCAACTAGTTAAGAGAAGCAATAACTCCTTTAAAATAAACCAGCTAATTCTTTTTCCTTGTTTCTGCACCCAGGTTCTGAGGGAAGATGGCCTAAGGTTTCAATAATACTAGATATCTAGTTAAGTTCCCCTCTAAATGTCTCATTTTTGATGTTCTTATCATATCATCTCTTTAATGAAAAGAAAAAGTTCTTTCCCTAAAGGAAAAGTTGAGAATGTTGGGAATTAATCATAATCTTTTTTTCCCTAAGTCCTGCTTATCAAATAATTTTGACAAATAATTCAGAATAGTGAAGACTGAAAAAAGCATTTAATAGTGTTCTCCCTGGGCAAAAAATAAGATTGAGGTCAGTGGAGCTCAGGCTTACCCCCTTTCCGGCCAGACTGCATCATCATCCTACGACGAACGGTGTCAAAGGGGTAGGACACCAGCCCTGCGACCGCCGTCACACTCTGCGCAATCATCCAGCTCACAAAAATGTGCACATTCTTGGGGTCGGGCAACATCCCTGTGGGCAAAGAGAAGACGTGAAATGGCTGTAAGGTGGTTCCTCTCAGCAGTTCAACACAAAAGTAGGTAGGGGGAGTAGGGAAGAAGAGGCTCCTGCGCCTCCAACTTCACACCCTGCCCTTCGGGAAGGGCCTGTCCCTCCTGAGGATGCCTCCCATGAAACCAAGCAGCTAACAGAAGTTGGGTGCTGCCCTCTCAGATCCAGGGAAGCCAGTGTTGTGCTCAGTATACAGGGCATGTTGAAGTTCCTTCAAGTTAAACTCAGGAACTGGTACAGCTGTGTCAAGAGAGAGTCAGGCTCCTCCTCCTTCCTCTCCGAATAGCTCAAGCCCAGAGTTTACTTCAGGAGAGGTCACAGAGAATCCTTTAGTTACTCCTCATTCAGAAGCCTCAGCTTAGCCCAGAGACCATAAACAGAAAGGCCTTTGAGAGCTGCAGATCCCGCAGGATCCTCTCTCCAGGCATCCTCCTTCTCCCCACCCCCTGCCGCCCCTCTCTCACCCTTGGCTGTGTCATAGACTCCGAAGTAGGCAGCTCTGTAGATTATGATGCCCTGCACAGAGACATTGAATCCCTGGTAGAGACCCCTCAGGCCATCAGACTTGAAGATCTTGGTGAGACAGTTGCCCAGACCACTGAACTCACGCTGGGCGGCACCCTTGCCCACGTCGGCAGCCAACCTGGTCCTGGCGAAGTCCAGCGGGTAGACAAAGCACAGGGAGGTGGCCCCAGCTGCCCCACCGGAAGCCAGGTTACCAGCAAAGTAGCGCCAGAACTGCTTATGCCGATCCACGCCCCCCAGAAAGAGCTGCTTGTACTTGTCCTTGAAGGCGAAGTTGAGAGCTTGGGTGGGGAAGTAACGGATCACGTTGGCCAGGTTACCCCTCCAGAAGGAAAGAAAGCCCTGCTCCTTGGGGATTCTCACCACACAATCAATGATCCCTTTGTACTGCTTCTCAGCACTGATCTGTTTGCTGGCATGCTGGACCTGGGGGGAGGGGAGGGACGGGTGGGTGACAAAAGACAGGCAGGACAGGGAAAAGGGAAGAGGACAAGAGAAGGGTTGCTAGATTTCCTTTTGAAAAATAAAAAATATGATGAAATCAAATACATAGTGAGGAAATCTAAATAAATACATTAGTTACTTGGACAACAAGCCAAAAATCCAATTTTGCCCCAATTATCAGAGTATTTGAGGGAAAAATTTCTACCCCAAGTAAACTGAAAAGATGATCAAACTGTGTAAAGATAGTCATTTATTGCATTTTCCCGAGGTGCCAGAAAAATACCAGGGGCTTACTGGGAGACAGAAGGGAAAAAGATCCCTGCCCCAAAGGGCCCCCGATTTAACAGACATGGGGGGCAGGAGATGACAGTTACTCAGTGTCACTCTAGTTTCCCTGGAGATGAAGATCTCTGAGTGATCGACGCTCTAACGGAGGAGGGGGAATAAATCCACTAGTCATTAGAGCCCGAAAATTTTCAAGCAGATTGTTCAAGTAATCAATTATTGAGGGGTCTGTTGCTTTTGCGAGCAATTTGTTGGTGGGGTTGTTGATAATTTTGACTCACAAACTGGGCTATTCCTCACTGAGGGGCTCTAGTCTTTTGCACAGGTGGAGAAAAATGGGATAGATGGGATGATGATTATAAGCCATTCAATGACCAGACAGGGGAGGAGAAGGTTTGAGGACAGGATGAGTACGTTGACCTGAGCTTATTCCCAAATTTGTTTCTTAATCTCATCTGTAAAATGGAGAGAAATAACACCTAGCTTGGGTTATATAAAGATGAAACAACATATGTCAGCCTCTAGCATAACGTGTTTATGGTAAGAGGTGGGAGCAGGTAAGAAGGTGCAAGAGATACTGAAAAATGGGAAGGTGCGGCGGGCCCAGGAGGCCCAGGCGGAGTGCCGGTGCTGTCCCAGGCGCAGGATCTGGCCCGCTGGAAACGGCTCGGGGTGGGTTTCCATATATAGACACCCTAACGCGGGGCGCCACCCGACACCAGGAATCCGCCTGACGCTGGACCTGTCTACGCAGAGGGCACCTTCCCCTCCGCGCAGGCCGGCGCCGGGCCTGTGGCCTAGCGCGGATTTCCTGCGGCTGCCCGCAGCCCGCGCCCCCGCGCCCCGACCGCCCGGCCCGCAACCCCGCAGCCAGCTCCCGGCCCGCACCCCCCGCAGCCGGCGCCCGGCCCGCCCGCGCCCCCCCGCACCCCGCGCCCGGCCCGCCCGCGCCCCCCCGCACCCCGACCGCCCCGCCCGCGCCCCCCGCGCGCCCCCGCACCCCCGCAGCCCGCGCGCCCGCGCGCCGCGCCCGCGCCCGCGCCGCCCTGACCTGCAGCAGCAGTTTGACCCTCTCGATGGGGGCGACCGCGGTCTTGGAGACGGCAGCGGCGACGCCCCCTGCCAGGAAGTCCTTCAGGAAGCTCAGCGCGTGGTCACTCATGATGACAGCCGGGCGCACACCGCCTGCAAGCAGCCGCGACCTCGCTCTCGCCTACGCCCGGGCCGGGTTGCGCCACCCCGTCTCCGTCCCCGCGCCGTGCGAAGGGGCCGCTGGCGTCGTCCCGCAGCCCTCCTTATATCCCCCGCCCAGCGTCTCGCGAGAGGAGGAGGGCCCGGGCCCGCGCGCGCCCCGCGCATTGGCTGGGCAGGTGCTCGGACGCCCCCTCCCCGTCTCCCTCCTCTGCAGAGGGCATCGGGGGCGAAGGCGCTTCCACCAGGCAGGGCTGGGCCGGGGGCTGGACCTTCGGCTTGGGACATTTAAAGGGCAAACTCGTGTTCTCTGTCCCGGCGAGCAGAGGGAACACCGTGTCACTGCAGCATGTGGGCCGCTATATTTATAGCACAAGAAGGCTTAGGCTGGGGCTGACCTGGGGACCGACACGGGACCCGCTGCTGAGCTCAAGCAGGGCTTGCTTTAACCTCGGCTCTGCACGGGACGAGCTCCTGGCCAAGGCATTTCGGGTCTATTTTTTCCTTCCTGTAGCAGCGGCGCGTGTCTCACCGGAGCTCACTGCCTGGATTTGGGCCTGTTCAGAGCTATGCACTCTTGGAAATAAATTAGGATCCTCCTAAGTAGAGGCTAACGTCACTTGACGGTGCGATGGCCTCCTATAATCTGGCAATCCTCTGTCTCCCACTTCTCTTCGTTCAATAGTTCAGTTATTCGTTCTGCTAGCAAATATTTATGTGCCTGGCACTCAGTGCCACAAGGAAAGGCCGGGTGCAGGGGACCACTGGGTGAACACTTGTTTTAGCAAAGAGTGCGTGTGTGTGTTGCTTTTCTGTTAGGGCGACCTGTAACACCATGACACACAACCTGATGACTCTAAAACACTTGTAGGACACTTCTTTTGTCAGCCGCTGAAGGGATTAATGTGCCACTCTGCTCTCAACGGAATCTCAGCACATATTCTGGGCAGAATGTTCCCAGTCAGCTGGTGCCTTCTTGAGGGTCAGTGCTGTCAGCCTTCCAGAGAGGATTGAATCGTTGGCTGTCTTTGCCTCTTCTTAATAGGCTGTTGGGGTTAGGGAGATGCTTTCTAGTCCCAGGAAATTGATTGCAATTAATTTTTTAAATATGTTAATACTAGATTTAATTTTTCGTAACTTTTTTTTTAGCCAGTTCATGTAACTGTACAGGTTTACCAATACAGCTGTTCATTCCCCTAGAAAAATCGCAATTAGTTTTTAGCTCTAAACTCTATTCAGTTCTCTCTCCATGTTTGCTAATTTTCATTTGTACATTTAACAAGGTTTATTTTTTTCACAAAGCTTTTTTTTTTTTTTTTTTTGGCTGCTGCTGCTAAATGCAAACACCCCATTAGGTGTTTATTGAGCTGCAGCTGTGTATCACTCTGTCCCTGGAGACTTCAGTAGAGCAGAGGTTACCAGCTGGGCGCCAGAACCACAGAGGGTATGCATTTGTCCGAGGTTGGGGCAGGCCAGAGTTCAGAAATCCAGGTGAGCAGTATGAAAGCTGGGAACTAGTGCAAAGCTGCCAGAGCTCAGAGCAGACAGAAGGTCAAGAGCTCAGCACGGCCAAACAGAAAAGCCATTTATGAATTCATTCAACATACACTTGCTGAGCATTTATTGCATACCAAGAAGTAGGTTTGGCCCTGTGGATCCAATATAAGTAAGGAATGGCTCCTCTCCAAGGACTGTACACTTGTTGTCTGTACACTTGTGTACAGTGTTGACTGTACACTTAGTGTCTGTGTCACTTGTTCAGCTTCATTTATCACAGTTTCACATGTAGATTTCTGAGGATCAACATAATCCATATATTAGTCATTTTAAATTATAATGGTGTACTGTATTTCATCCTGTTAACATAGAGCAGTTGCTTAAACCATTTTCCTTTTAAATGTGCATCAGAGTTGTTTCTTATTATTATGAAAAATAATGCTGCTATATTAACACTTTTGCACAAACTTTCTTTTCTCCTTTAAGTTTTTTCTTCTCAAATCTTCCCAAAATGGAATGGATAGATTGAGGGTTTTTAAAGTTTTGTAGCTCCTGCTGCATACAAATTGCTCATCAGAAATATGGACCCACCCGTAATGTAGATGGGCTCTTGTTTCTCAGACTCTCTCCTCCAACACTGGCTTTAAAAAATAAATAAATAAAGTGCATCTTTAAGTATTTGTGCCATTTAATGAGTTCTAATTTGCATTTCTTTAATTGCTATGAAACTGTGCATATTCCATATGATTCCATTTAATTTGGCAGGGTTTTCCTTTTAGTCTTCCTTGACTACTTATCGAGAGAAAGCAGAGTATTTGTCTATACTAACAACAATTCTTTATGTATTTGGGGCAATAAGTATGTGTTCAAGTATTTTTCATTTTGATGTTTTGCCTTTGACATTTATTTCATTATATTGTTCTATCACTGTTATTTATTTAAATATGAGCAGATCTATATTATGATGATATACTTTATGTTCTGATATGTGTAACTCTTTTATAGATATATTAGTTATTTGCCCTCGTAGATATTTTAGTCTATTTTCTTCTACTTTTGGTAGTTATTTTTTAAATGCCTCATACTACATTATATATTTTAAGGAGGTGTAGATCTAATTTCACTTTTCTCAATATCATTCTTGGATATCTCAACACTACTTCTTAAGTAGATATTTTCTTCTAGCCATTATTTGTCTTACAGTAGTACTAATTCTAGTTTGTCATATTAAGTTCTTATGATAGCATTAATTTATGAAATCTCCATACTATGACAGATTTATCTGATCACTGTTCTTTAAAAAAAAAAAAACAACTGATATGTGATTCTACACCACACAAAAAGTTTTGTCTGCTTATAAGTCTGGATCTATTTTTACTGTCAAGTTGTTCAATTATTTAAACATCAAAATATTTTTAGCAAATGTTTAAATTAAATTAAATATTAACTTAATTAACATATTAGTTCAGGAAGTATCATCATCTTTGTTACATTAATTATACCAGTCAGAACTTTTGATATTTTCTAAATGGGATATTTCATATTTCTCTTTGGCTTCTCCTCAATTATCCTGTTATGTAGGGGGAGCTGTAGCTGGAATCCCTGTCAAGAGGCTTTCCGTGGAAAACCATACACTGTTCTCTCCCTCCATGGATTTTCTCAGAAAAGAGAGGCCTCAAATGCCCTCAAGAGCATGAGCTGTCTGTGGTCACAAGATCAAGGTATCACTTACACAGGCGGGGAGAGAATGGCCTTCTGCAGAACATGTGTCTGCCCAACAGTTCCAGTACTCAGTGGATTTCTGCCAGCATGAAAATGGAAAAGGAATCTAGGAGACAGGAGAAAAATCTCTGCTTTCAAATGTTGTATAGTATCCTGGAGGCTGGGGGCAATAGAGCTATGGAGAAAGGAGAGTGGGGTATTGAGCTAGTCTTTTGGCTTTGCAGTGGATGCTTCTACGGAATTAACCGCTTTTACCAAATTTTAAATAAAGAAAGGGAGCTGTTAAAGAGTAAAAGGCACAAGAAATAAAATCACCTAAGGATTTGCTGATGGTGGTGATAATGCAGTGCCTGTGTGCAGATGCACATCTAAAACTGTTAGGATTAGAATACACTACTACTGTTTGTTCATATAGTAAATTTCAGCATGAAGCAAAGAGGATCAAGAAATTTATTTTTAATCATTTATGACCACGTCTGAATTGCTGAATGTCAATCAAAGATATTTAGTAGACTCATTCACATTGATGGACTGCTTTGAAAGGATAAAACAAAATAAATGAATATTTCTCCACAATTCTCGCTCAGGATAGCTTAATGAATTAAAATAATATCTATCTCAATTAGCGAATTGTTTATAATCAAGTGCCTTTACATAAGTTTCTTATTAAAGGGCACACACACACCACACACACGTTCAGAAATCATGAGTGCTCATGCAAAATGCTCCAACCACCAGCAGTTAGCTAAGGCCAAGGAAAATTATGATACTGCAACATGTGTCGTCTTTTTTTTTTTTTTTAACTCCAGTTATTTATTCTAGACTCTTTTTATCCTTTAGTGGTCAACTCCCTTGGGGTATCTACTTTCCTCCTACTCTTCCCCAACAAAATTGAAGTAATTTGAGCCATTTACACCCAATTCATTCACTCTTCTTTTTCCCTTTTCGTCTTTCTACAAGCATTACTGAGTACCTACTCTAGATACCAAACGCTCGGAAGGGTACTGGTAATACAAGGCTCAGAAAGATAAGAGTGCTGCCCTGGAGAAGCTCATGTCAGGAACAGACATACTTGTGCTGCCTACAAAGCTATTCCAACACAATGACAGGAACCCAAGTAAAGGCTCTGGTTGTACTTGCAGGTGAATGCCTTTTCATGGGCTGCCTCACATTAAAGAACTTGTATTGTCAACATTTTATTAATGCTCATGAAGCAAAAAAATTTGTTAGAAGGATTTGGAGCCCTATTGTTTAAATAAAGCGATTTTGGGGGTCAGAGGAGTCCCAGAATCACAGAAAAGACAGTCAGAGGGATTCCTCCCAGAGGCTCTCTGCTTCCTGGAGAAATTGAGTCAAGTTGGCCTATTGGTTGCTGGAGGCCAGAGTGCCTGAGTGCTCTCCAGTTTTTGCAGCACCCACCAATTGACACTGGCAGATTCTGCACTTCCTAAAGACAGACCCATAACTTCCCTTCTCCCACTTCCAATCTTAGCACCCCTTCTTACTTTACCTAAGACTCTAACAAGCATATGTAGTATTTTGTGACACAACGAAGCTTATTGTTATGCATGCATGATAACTTTCCATATTGGCATCTTCTAACTTCACCAAGGTGCAGCCTCTGTGAGGAAAGCCATTACTCACCTGGAGTTGACTGATTTTCGAAGTAAAGCCATTACTCACCTGGAGTTGACTGATTTTCGAAGTACATTTTGAACTGGCTTCCCTAGCGTTTAGTGTTTCATACATCTTTTCAATCATCACTTGCTTTATTCTTGTTATTATTAAAATCAATATTTAACAAATGCTATCAGAGACCATTTCTTATCATCTGTACTGTTGAAGAGCAATATTCTGCTATTTTCATGTGTGAGAGTTTCTTCCATATGCCTGCTTCTGCCCCGTGACCCTTTCCTCATGCAGTCAGCTAGACATTCTGTGTCATTGCCACAGGAAAAAGAAAACACTTAGAAAGCAGAGAAAATAAAGGATCTATTCTTTTGGCCTTAGAATTTTCAAAGGGAGAGAAAAAACTCAAGTAGAAACAGAAGATTTAGTCACATACTGTATTAGTCAGTTTTCCATTGCTTATCACAGAATACCTGAAACTGGGTAATTTATAAAGAAATGGAATTTCTCACCGTTCTGGAAGCCGGTAAGTCCAAGGTCTAGAGGGCGCATCTGGTAAGGGCCTTCTTGGTGGGGGCTCTTTGCAGAGTTCCGAGGCAGCACAGGGTATTGCACAGTGACAGGGCTGAGGGTGTTAACATTCTCACTTGTTCTCCATATAAAGCCAGTAGTGCCACTCCCATTTATCCACTAACTGAATGGATTAATCCATTTATGAGGGCAGAGCCCTTATGGTCCAATCACCTCCCAAAGGCCCCTCCTTTCAAATATCACAGTCAGATTTCCTGCTCTCTTAACACTGTTACAGTGGGGATCAAGCTTCGATATGAATTTTGGGGAGACATTCAAACTATAGCAAATACCTAAAGGAAAGCAAAGTTTCCTGACCACCCACCCTTCCAAAGACTACATAAAGTTTCCCCAAACCTGGAGAGAAAGGAATAAGGATAGAGAGCAAGCAAAGAATGAGATGCTTGTATGGATACCTGAGAAAGAGGGATCCTGTATTCTACCCATCCCAGGAAGGCAGCAAGATGCCAGGAAAGAAACAGCTGAGTGGTGTTTCAGTACCCAGGTCAGAGGCAGCTCAAAAAGTTAATCAAAGAGCCATCAGGAGCAGGAGAATAAATCCCAGGCACCTGCAGTTTAGCCTGCCAGCATGAAGGAGCCTTGCAGCCCCATTAAGTTTCCCCTGCTCTGGTGCGGTGCAGGAGCAGCAGAACAATATTTGGTATCCAAGGACAACAAAATTAGCTGAGAGCAAGCCAGACATCAAGGGACTCTGGGGTGGAAGTGATGTTAATGGAGAAGGTGCAGAAGTGATGTTAATGGAGCAATGACTGAAGACCAGAGGGAATAAGGACCTGGCAGCTGTTGCCAGCACTGGTCGATGGAGATCCAGACCCCATGCCCCTCCCTCCACCATCCTTAGCACTTCAGAAATCCCTGGAATTTAGATGTCTTCCATGGGAAAGCAGTGGAGAGAAAAGGGGACCCAAATTGTCTCCACCACTTGCCAGAATGGAGTCTCTTAGAAATTACATTGCCTTTGCACAGCTGAGTTTGTGGACCAATAATTGTACTTGTTATAGTATTTTCTTATTTTTAAAAGAAAGTGTACTAATGACATCAGAATTTTGAAAATGTTCCTAGTTCCATCAAGCACATTTCTAGAAGGAGACTCAAATTTAACTCTGTGTGTGTGTGTGTGTGTGTGTGTACGCGCGTGTGTGTGCGCGCATGTATATTTGAGGGAGAGGGGACTTTGGGGTAGTTTTCTCTATAAATCTCTATGAAACTCCAGCTTATGCATTTCTATTAAATGACTAAATAAGTACAACTGACTCTTTTAACAAATAAACTCCATGATGCTTTCAACAATAAATGTTTGTTGAATGAATAGGGAAATAATGTTCTTCAATTTCTAGTGCAATGGTTCTCAAATTATTCCAATAATGGAACACCAGGAACCCACCATAATTTATGTGTAGCACTGTGAAATACAGGTATATGGAATTTTATCATATAAACTAAGAGCAGCTATACTAGAAAAAAAATATGATTTTCTATAGTCTGCATCTGCCATATAAACTCATAGCCACTTTAATGGTAGATTTATCAATTTCACCTTGGAGCTCTGCCAGACTTTCCTTAATATATTTTAAGCCTTAGTTTTTAAAAGTATACAAGATTTGAATTGTTATTTCTTCTTGGTGAATTTAACTTTTTGTCAGTAAGTTGTGGTCCTCTTTATCTGTGCTAATGCTTTTTAACCTTAAAGTCATTCCCCACTAGATTAATAGAGCAATACCTGTTTTCCTTTGGTTTGTATTTGCCTAGTTTATTTTTTTATATCCCTTTACTTTCAACCATCTGCATGTTTATGTATTTCTCCTGTAAACCTCTATTTTTTCTTTTTTCTTCTTTTTTAAAATTCTAAGTTGATACTCATTATTTTAACTAGACAATTTGAGTTTATTTTTATTTATTATGACCACTGATATTTTTAAAATTTTATTTTGAAAAAAATTGTAGGTTCAAAGGAAGTGGCAAAGGAATGACCACATATTTTAAAATTTTGTTTCTGCCATCTTATTTTATGATTTCTATTTATCCTCCTTCTGCATGTTCTTAAAATTCATAATTTCCATTACCTGTTTATCATATGTCAACTACTACATGTGTTTCTTAATTACATATTAAAGGACTAATAACACTGTAATTGTTATTATTTTAGGTGGCTACTATTTTGCCAGATTCCACGGATGCTGAGTTTCCCCTCTTTGACTATTTTGGCACTGAGCGTCTCTCAGAAGTGTATTGTCAGTTTACACACTGCTGCAGAAAACATTAAAGTCATGTTAAGAAGGAATTGACACAGCTGTCAAGTATGCCTAGCTTGCCATGGAGAAGTTCAGTTTTGGAATTGTTTGAATTTCATAACATTATTCAATGTGGCCACTAGAGGGAGGTCACACATAGCTGGTCTCAACATAGTATTCTAGGTCTCTACTTATCAAAATAGTACACGAAATTTAAAAAGCAAAAACGAAAACAAACCTCCCTACGGTTACAAAGACATACAAATGCAGTCTCAAAATAGTAGACAAAAAGAATAAAGTTAAAGCAGAGATTGTCAGATGAGAAAAGAAAGCAAGACCCAACCATAAGAAATGTACTTTAAATATAAAACCATAAATACTTTAAAAGTAAAAAGATAGAAAAAGACAGATCAGAAAGAATATTATCAGAATAAAAAAGGTCATTTCATAAAGATTAAGGGGTTAATAAATTAAAAGAGTCAACCTTTAGTATAACAATACTAAGTGTTTATGCATCTAAAAACAGAGCTTCGAGATACATGAAACAAAAACTGATACAACTGCAAGGAGAAACAGACAAATCCACAATTAGAGTTAGAGATTTCAGTATCTCTATATTAATTTCCTAGGGCTGCTGTAACAAATTACCACAAGCTAGATGGCTTAATACAACAGAAATTTATTCTCTCGCAGTTCTGGAGGCTAGAAGTCCAATATCAAGGTGTCAGCAGGGTCGTGCTTTCTCTGAAGGCTCTAGGGAAGGACGCTTCATCGCCTCTTCCTAGTGTCTGGTGTTGCCTGCTATCTTTGATGTGCCACCCCAATCTCTGTTTCCATTATCACACACTATTCTCCCTGTGCATTTGTTCCTGTGTCTTCACATGGTGTTCTCTTATCTGTGTGTCTATATACAAATTTCCCTCATTTTTAAAAGGACACCAGTCATTTGATTAGGAGTCACCCTAATCCAGAACAACTTTGTTTTATCTTGATTAAATCTGCAAAACCTTTATTTGCAAATAAGTTCACATTGCCAGGTACTAGGAGTTAGGACTTCAACATATCTTTTTGGAGGACACAATTTAACCCACATTAACCTCTCTCTCAATAATTGATAGAACAAATAGAAAACCAGGAAGGCTGTAGAAGGCAACACTATCAACCAACTTGATTTAATTAATATTTATGGAACACTCCACACAACAGCAGCCGAATACACATTCATTCCTTTTCAAGTACATGCAGAATATATAGCAAAATAGACTGTATTCTAGAAAATTTATAACACTAAACATCTATATTAGAAAAGAAAAAAAGGTCTCAACTCAATGCCCTCAGCTTCCATCCATCTTAAGAAAAAAAAGAAAAAGCAAGTTAAACCCAAAATAAGTAGGAGAAAGGAAATAGCCAAGATCAAAGTGGAAATGAATGAAGTAGAAAACAGAACAGAGAAAATCAGTAAACCAAAAGCCATTCTTCGAGAAGATCAGTAAAATTGATAAGCCTCCAGCCAGACTGATGACACAAAAAAAGAGAGAAGTGACAAATAATCAGAAAAGACAAAGGCGATGTTACTGAAAATCTACATATATTGAAAGAATAATAAGGAAATTTGATGAACAACTTCTGCCAATAAGTTCAACGACTTAATTTGAAAGGACAAAATTTCTTGAAAGAACTACCCAAGCTCATTCAGGAAGAAACAGATAATGTGGATAGTCCTGTGTCTATTTTAAAAATTGAATTTGTAGTTTAAAACCTTCTCATCCAAAAAAAAAAAAAAAAAAAGCCAGTCCCAGATGGTTTCACTGGAGAATTCTACCAAACATTTAAAGAAGAAATAATACCAATTCTACACAAACTCTTTCAAAAGGTCAAAAGGGAGGGAATACTTTACAACTCATTCTTTAACCTGCTTTACCCTGATTCCAAAAACAGTTACAGATATTTCAAAGAAAAGAAGACTGAACATAGATGCAAAAATTCTTAACAAGATTTTAGCAGGTTGAATCCAAAAATATATTAAAATATTATATATCATGGCCAAGTGGGGGTTTCTTCCAGAAATGCAAGGTTGGTTTAATTGATTGGTTAGACTATCAATCAATGTAATTCATAACACCATGTTAAAAAAACTGAAAAAAGAAAAATCACGATAGAAGCCAAAAAAGCATTTGACAAAAACTTCATTCCTAATAACAACTCTCAGTGAAATAGAAATAGAAGGAAAATTTCTCATCCTGATAAAGGACAGCTATGAAAAACCTACAGCTAACGTCTACTGAACGGTAAAGGACTAAATGATTTCCCTTAATACACTGTTGAGAGAATAAAAAGTTGAGCACAGATGGGTATAAAATATTTTCAAGTTTCATGTCTGAGAAACGACTTGTATCCAGAATATATATACACACACATATATATGTACATATAAAGATCTATTAAAACTCAATAAGAAAATAAACAAGTCAGTTAAAGATGGGGGTGTAGTGGATTGAATTATGTCCCCCCAAAACTCACTGAAGCTTGAATTGTGTCCCCCAAGTTTTATGTATTAGAAACTTAGCTCCTGCTGTGACTGGTAAGAGGGTGGGAGATCCTGTTGTGGTAACTGAAAGGTGGAGCCTTGAAGAGGTGATTGGATTGTAGGATCATGCAGTAGTGAATGGATTTAAAATGGTGCTCCGGGCGTGGTTCTGAGGGGTTTAAAAGAGGAGGAGAGTCTGTCTTTCTCTGCTCTCTTGCTTCCACCATCTTGCAATGTGAGTCCCCTGGGTCACTGTTGCCACCACCAGACAGACTTTGGACTTTCCAGCCACAGAAACTGTAAGCAATAAATTTCACTTTTCTTTATAAATCACCCAGTTCCAACTATTTTCTTATAAGCTACAGAAACATACTAATACGGGAGGAGCGAAAGATTTGAACAGATGCATTACCAAAGAGGATATACAGATGGAAAATTAGCACATGAAGAGGTGCTAATCTTTGATCATTACGGAAATGCAAATTAAAACCACATGAGATATCGTTACACATCTATTAGAATGGCTGAAATTTAAAAGACTTACTAAGTGTTGGCAAGGATGCAGAAAAACTGAAACTCTCATATGCTGCTTGTGGAAAACACTTTGGAAAGCAGCTTGGTGCAGTTTTTTAAAAAAGTAATCAAATAAAATCTTATCAACTGATTACTCCTTTATTTTTCTTAAAAATTTTTTTTTTTTTTTTTTTTTTTTTTGGTGGCTGGCCCGTGCAGCATACTCCTTTATTTAATGTATATCTGTTAAGCCGATACTGTGTTCTAGGTCAGGGGACACAGAAATGAATGAGACACCCCTATCCCTTGTCCTCATAAAAAAGACGTTTTTTCTATGATTGTTAAGCTAGAGAAAAGACACCTATGCCCTAAACATGCTGGGTAAATTATTGGTTGGTTTTTTGTCATTACAAATAATTAATTTAAATAGGAAACAATTGTTCTCATCACAAAACAGCTCATTTTGATTGAAAACAATGATCTTGTAAAACAAGATTAAACCAAAAAAGAAAGACTTTAACTTGCATTTTACCAGGGTACAATAGAGTTTAAATACACTGAGTCACAAGTCAAGGGAGGTAAGTGAGATATTTAGCTTAAGATTTCAAGAAGACCTCCTCAAGTCATTCAGCACTGCAAGAAACGTGAGAAATCCCTCTACAGGTCCAACTGCTGAGAGCAGAATGAACTCAGAGGGCAAGTTTCAAGGGATTTTTCTCCTCACCAACCCCTACCAGGAGGTGAATGTAAATGGATAGGGTGTTGACCTGTTAAATAACAGTAATAGCCATAACAGCCCTCGTAATAGCAGCTAATATTTTCTGAGCTCTTACTGTATGCCAGATACTGTGCTGACCACAAACATGTTCTTATTTCAACCTATCAATAAAACTTTAAAACACCAGAGTACTTCAAAAAATTCATGGAAAAATAGGATTGAAAGATAATATGAATCTTGGCATGAACTTGTAGATTCTATTATAATTCCCACTTTAGAGTTGAGGAAACTGAGGGATAGCTACTTTAATTAACTTGTTCAAGGTCACAGCTAGTAAGTGGCAGAGCTGACCTTCAGTGCTGGTCTTGGTGACTTGGGCTGCAATAACACCTTACCCATATGAGGAATTATTTGTAAAGTGAGTGACAGTACATCTAACTGGAGGTTTTAACTGAAGCAGGATGAAAAAGGAAAATTCCAAAGTAAGACACCAGGTGAAAAAGCTAATATAACAAAGTGTTTAAAACAATAAAGATTTGTTTTGTTTTCTAAATTATGAATGATCAGAAAAGACATGGTCCTTTTGGAAGAGAAAACATTTCCCTGCTAAATATTTCTAAAGAAAGTCTTCAGATGATATTCTGTGAGTTTTTCTGCCCAATATACCACTTAAGTGTTCTTCAGTGATATGGAAGTAGATATACAGGAGTAACCTAAAATCAAAGTCACAAACGAGTATGTAATTAAATTGCTTACCTACTTCCCCATTTACGTCTTCAGTTACTCTTTAATTTGCACATTAACAGCCTTTTAAGAAATTACTTCTTTTTATGATCAGTTTGAGTGTTCCGATAGCTTTTAATGTGTACAAAGGGAGAATAAGACCTTTTTCTAAATGGCTATCTTGTTGAAACACCACCACGTATTAAATAATCCAGCTTTTCCTCACTGATAAGAAATTTCACCTTTCTCATTTACTAAAGTCTAATCTGAATTTGGGTCTATTTCTAGATTTTCAAAGGTGTCTAAACATGCAGCAGTAACAAACAGTTCTAAGTACTCTTGCTGCCCATTGTTTTATTCTCTTATTGGTCCAGCACCCCTGTATGACTCTTCCTTTTCAGATTTGTCAGTGTGTTTCTGTATTCTTGTACTGTTTATATCTATATCTATTTATAAGATATTATTATAAACTTGTCTAATGAAAAAATTATTTTTAATTGAGAGTGCATAAAATTACAGAACTATTTCAAGGAGAATTTATATTTTTATAATATTCAATGTTTTTTCCCAAGGAAATTGGTTATCCTTGTTACTTTCATTCATAGATGTTTTCTTTTTTGCTGCTATTTTAAATGGGATCCTTTCTTCTATTATGTTTCTCCAGAGATTATTGTTCATTTATAGAAAGACTATTGGCTTTTTAATACTTGGACTAAATCAACTTAAAGAACTCTGACATTTTTTTCTATTTATTTTTTGAATTGAAACAATTGATTATACATATTTATGGGGTGCAGAGTTGAGTACCAGTATTTGTGTACAGTATGTGATGATCAAATCAATATTACTAGCATGTTCATAATTACAGATCATAATTATTCTTTGTGTCCCTTACTCAATTATTCTTTCTCTCCTTCTTAGCTCCCATTTATGAGTGAGAACATGTGGTATTTATTTCTCTTTCTGTGCCTGGCTTATTTCACTTAACATAATTTTTCTACAAGCTCATCCATATTACTGCAAATGGAAGAATTTCATTCTTTTTTATGGCTGAGTACTATTCCATTGTGTATATATACCACATTTTCCTTGTCCATTGATGGACATTTAGGTTGGTTCTATATTTTGGCTATTGTAAATAGAAATGCAATGAACATGAGAATCCATGTATCCCTTTGACATGATGATTTCCATTCATTTGAATATATATACCCAGTCGCGGGATTGCTGGATCATATGGTAGTTCTATCTGTAGTTGCTTGAGGAACCTCCAGACTATTCTCCATAGTGGCTGCACTATTGTACAGTTCCACCAACAGTGTAGAAGAGTTCCCCTTTCCCCACATTTTCACCAGCACTTGTTATTTTCAGTCATTTTAATAATGGCCAGTCTAACTGGGGTGAGATGATATCTCAATGTGGTTTTGATTTGCGTTTCCCTGATGATTAGTGACGTTGAACATTTTTTCGAGTACCTGTTATCCATTTGTATGTCTTCCTTTGAAAAAATGTCTGTTCAGCTCCTTTGTCCATTTGTTACTTGGATTATTTGGGTTTTTTTACTGTGAAGTTGTTTGAGTTTCTTGTATATTCTGGATATTAATTTCTTGTCAGATGTATAGTTTACAAATATTTTCTCCCATTCCGTAGGTTGTCTTTCCACTCTGTTGTTTCCTTTGCTGTTCAGAAACTTTTTAGTTTCATAAAATCCCACTTGCTTATTTTTTATTTTGTTTCTTGTGCTTTTGGGGTCTTATTCATAAAGTCTTTGTCCAGTCTTACATCCTGAAGTGTTTCCCCTATGTTCCCTATGTTTTCTTCTAGGAGTTTTATGGTTTCAGGTCTTATATTAAAATCTTTAATCCTTTTTGAGTTGATTTTGGTAGACAGCTAGAAGTATGGGTCTAGTTTCATTCTTCTACAAGTGAATATCCAGTTTTTCCAGCACCATTTATTAAAGAGGCTGTCCTTTCCCAAATGTATGTTCTTGAGGCCTTTGTTAAGTACCTAGGTTGATTTCTGGGTTCTCTGTTCCATTGGTCCATGTGTCTGTTTTTGTGCCAGCACCATGCTATTTTGGTTACTATAGCTTTGTAGTACAGTTTGAAGTCAGGTAGCATAATGTCTCCAGCTTCATTCATTTATTTACTTTTTGCTTATGATTGCTTTGGCTATTCGGGGTATTTTGTTGCTCCATATGAATTTTAGGATTGTTTTTTCTATTTCTGTGAAAAATGTTATTGGTATTTTGATGGGGATTCCATTGAATCTACAGATCGCTTTGGGTAGTATGGACATTTTTACAATGTTAATTCTTCCAATCCATGAACATGGAATGTCCTTCCATCTTTTTGTGTCCTCCTTGATTTCCTTCAGCAGTGTTTTGTAGTTCTCATCTTAGAGATCTTCCTTCTCTTTGGTTAAATTTGTTCCCAGGTAGTTTATTCTTTTGGTAACTATTGTAAATGGGCTTGCTTTCTATATTTCTTTTTCTGCTTGTTTGTTGTTGGTGTATAAGAATGCGACTGATTTTTGTGTATTGATTTTGTATCCTGCAACTTTACTGAATGTGTTTATGAGCTCTAGGAGTTTCTTGGTAGAGATTATGGGTTTTTGTATATATAGGATCATGTCACCTGCAAACACTGACAATTTGACTTTGTCTTTTCCAATTTGGATGTTCTTTATTTCTTTCTCTTGCCTGATTGCTCTGGCTAGTAATTACAATACTATATTAAATTGGAGTGGTGAGAGTGGACATTCTGGTCTTGCTCCTTTTCTTAAAGGAAAAGCTTTCAGCTTTTCCCCATTCAGGATGATGTTGGCAGTAGTATTGTCATATATAGCCTTTATTGTGTTGAGATACTTTCCTTCTATACCTAATTTGTTGAGGGTCTTTATCACAAAGGGATGCTGAATTTTGTCAAATGCTTTTTCTGTACCTATTGAGATAATCACATGGTTTTTGTCCTTACTTTCATTGATGTGGTGTATCACATTTATTGATTTGTGTATATTGAACCATTCTTGCATCCCTGGGATGAATCCCACTTGATTATGGTGTATAATCTGTTTGATGTGCTGTTGTATTGTTTGCTAATATCTTGTTGAGGATTTTTGCATCTATGTTTATCAAGGATATTTTCTTGTAGCTTTCTTTTTTTGTTGTGTTTTTGTCTGATTTTGGTATCTGGGTGATGCTGGCCTCATAGAATAAATTTGGGAGAATGGCCTCTGTTTCAATATTTTGGAATAGTTTGAAAAGGATTGATGTTTATTCTTCTTTAAAGGTTTGGTAGAATTCAGCAAGTGAAACTATCTGGTTGGACTTTTCTTTGCTGGGAGACAGCTGATTATTGCATCAATCTCATTGCTTGTTATTGGTCTATTCAAGTTTTGTATTTCTTCTTGATTCAGTCTTGGTAGTTTGTATGTGTCCAGAAATTTATCCATTTCCTTCAGGTTTTTAAATTTGTTGGTGTATAGTTGTTCATACAGTTGTTCATAGTCGCTAATGATTATTTGTACCTCTGTGGTATTGGTTGTAATATATCTTTTTTCACTTCTGATTTTTGTTATTTGGGTCTTCCCTCTTCTTTTTTTTTTTTGTTAGTCTGGCCAATGGCTTGTCTATTTTGTTTATCCTCTTAAAAAACCAACTGTTCCTTCCATTGATTTTTTTGGTGTCATTCTTTTGGTCTCTGTTTCATTTAGTTCTGCCCTTATCTTAATAATTTCTTTCCATCTACTAGTTTTGGGATTAAATAGTTCTTGTTGTTCTAGTTCTTTGAGATTTAATGTTAGGTTGTTTATTTGAAGTTTCTGTTCTTTTGATGTAAGCACTTATTGCAATAAACTTCCCTCTTAGTGCTTTTGCAATGCCCTGTAGGTTTTTGTAAGTTGTGCTTGTGTTTCACTCATTTCAAGGAATTTTTTGATTCCCTGCTTTATTTCTTCTTCAACTTACTGGTCATTCAGGAGCATGTTGTTTAATTTCCATGAATTTGTATAGTTTACATAGTTTTGTTTGTTATTAATTTCTAATTTTATTCCATTGTAGTCTGAGAATATACTTGATACGATTTCAATATTTTTAAATTTGTTGAGACTTCACTTGTAACCCAACATGTGATCTATCCTGGAGAATGATCTCTGTGCTGATGAGAAGAATGTATATTCTGTTGCTGTTGGATGAAATGTTCTGTATATGTCTGTCAAGTCCCTTTGGTTTAAGATGCTGTTTAAATCTAATATTGCTCTGCTGATTCTTTGTCTAGATAATCTGTCCAGTGCTGAGAGTGGTATGTTAAAGTCCCCAGCTGCTACCGTGTTGGGGTCTATCTCTCCCCTTAGGTCCAATAACAGTTGCTTTACATATCTGGGTGCTCCAATGTTGGGTGCATACATATTTATGATTGTTATATCTTCTTGTTGCATTGATCCTTTTATCATTATATTTTGTCCTTCATTGTCTTTTTTTATAGTTCTTGACTTGAAATCTATTTTATCTGGTAAAAGTATGGCAACTCCTGCTCATTTTTGGTTTCCATTTGTATGGAATGTCTTTTCCACCCCTTCATTATTAGTCTATGTGTGTCTTTATCGGTAAAGTGAGTTTCTTGCTGGCAGCATATAGTTGGGTCTAGTTTTTTAATCCATTCAGCCAGACTATAGCTTTCAAGTGAGGAGGTTATTCCAGTTACAGTCAAGGTTGTTATGAAAGGTATTGCATTATTCCTGCCACTTTATTAACTTCTCTATGGTTGTTTTATATTTCTTATTTTTTATTTATCTTTTATTGTTTATCTTTGCTTTTTTTTGGTAATAAAATACATTTTCTTTCTTTCATTTGCATATCTATTCTACTAGTGGTTTTTATTATTTCTCATGTATTTATGGTGACATATATCTCTCTTTTGATTCCAGATGTAGGACCCCTTGAGGATTTGTTCAAAGGCTGGTCTTCTGGTAGCAAATTCCCACAGTTTTTGTTTGTCTGGGAAAGATACTATTTCTCCTGCATTTCTGAAGGAAAGCTTTGCTGGATATAGTATTCTTGGTTGGCAGGTTTTTCTTTTTAGCACTTTGAATATGTCATCCCACTGTCTCTCCTGGCCTGTAGGGTTTCTGTTGAGAAGTCTGTTGTTAGCACAGTGGGGATTCCCTTATAGGTAATTTGATGCTTTTCTCTTGCTGTTTTAAAAATTCTTTGTCTCTGACTTTTGGTAATTTGACTACGATGTGTCTCAGGGAGGTCCTTTTTGGGTTGAATCTGTTTGGGGATCTTTGAGCTTCTTGGATCTGTAAGACCATATCTATCCCAAAACTTCAGGAGTTTTCAGCTATTATTTCATTGTGCCCATTTCAAATGTCCTTTCCTTTCTCTTCCCCTTCCTGAACACCTGTAACATGGATGTTCGTACACTTAAGGTTATCAGAAAGATTTCACAGGTTTTCTTCATTTTTTAACTTTTTTTTTTCTTTTTTCTTTTAGGTTCAACTGTGTTCATTCAAAAAGACGGTCTTCTAGTTCAGAGATTATTTCCTCTGCTTGTTCTAATCTGCTGTTTATGCTCCTGGTTGTATTTTTTATTTCTTTGAATGGATTCTTCAGTTCCAGGATTTCTTTAATTTTTAAAAACAGATTTATTTCTTGCACTTCTAGAGGTTGGCATCTGCAAGGATCTTTATGCTATGTCACCCCATGGCAGAAGGCAGAAGGGCAAGAGATATGACATGATGTAACATCATGGTTAAGGGTCTGGATCCCTGTATCAGCCAGCTGGTATATATGGCTTATGGAATCGCAGGTTTACAGGTAGTAGAAGATGTCCCTTCCTATTGGCAAGCAACATTTTTTTATTGCTTGTATCTCTCTGTTGAATTTCTCATATAGGTCTTCAGATTTTTTTTGACTTCATTGTGATTTCTATCTATTTTTTCACCCATCATTTTGAGCTTGCTTAGTATTGCCCTTTGGGATTTCTTCTCAGAAAATTCAGTTTCCTGTTGTTTGGGGTCTGGTATGGAGAATGTAGTCTTCTTTCGGTGGAATCAAGCTCCTTGTTTTTTTATGCCTCTCATATCTCTGCATTGATGTTTGGGCATCTGATAGTGTAGTCACTTCTTTGAATTCTAGGATGGCTTTTGAAAGGGGAGATTCTTTCCTGTGGAAGTACTCTATGTTGGCAGTTGGGTTGTGTGTTTTAACTTTGGATTTGGGTGAGTGCGGTAGTGCAGCCTTCGTGTGACTTCTTCAACTGTATTCAATCTTAGAGTTGTCTGTGGGTGCCTTCGTGGCCTAGCGGGAGGGGCCCTCAACAGTTTCTTGTTGGAGCTGGTTTCTTTTTGATGTGGGTGATCTGTTGTCAGTCAGTGGGTAAATGTACACTGTTGCAACAGTTCCTTGTAGGTCTGTAGAGGGCTCCTGGCTCAGCTGTTGAGCCTGGAGCATGGATGTGTGGATGCTACAAGACCCAGCAGCATTTCTAGAGGGGTGTTGATACCCCATCAGCTGTTGGTTTGGGAGAAGGTATACACAGCTGTCACAGGGCATGGCAGATCTGAAGATGGCTGCCTGATTAGCTTTTGAGCCTGATGCTAGCCTTATGTGTGCAGCCAAGGCTAGCAGCTCTGTAGAGGTTTGCCTTGGGGCATCAGAGCACCTACCTGGTCTGCTGTAAGTCTGGGAGCAGATATACACTGAGGCAACAGGTCCTGGGAGCTCTGTAGAGGACCACTGGCTCAGCTGTTGAGTCTGGAGCAAGCCTATGTGAATGATGCAGGACCCAGTGGCTCTCTGGAGACATCTCTCCACCTGGTCTGGGCCACTCTCTGTGATGGGGCTGAGGGGGGATGCCCTGCTCTGCTCTCTGTGGTGCTGTTCCCTTCATCTGCATGTCACAAGAATCTTCTCACCCTCCTGGTGCTCTGCATCGTATTTCCTCAAGTTCTAGTCAAAATATGTTTGTCTGTTGTTTTGGTCTCTTTTTATGGGGAGGGGACTAGCATCAGACCTCTCTAGTCAGCCATCTTGGAAGAAAAAAAAAAACAAGTCTCACATTATTATTGCAACAGTTGTTCAATGTATTCCTTTGAGTTTTCCTGGTAAGAAATAAAATCAGTTGCAAATTATGATCATTTTACTTCTTTTTAATTACCATGACCCTTGCTTTCTTCTCTTGTGTAATTGCATTGGCCAGCATCGCCTAAATAATTTTAAGTGATAGTGGAGGTAACTGATAACCTGTGTTCTTCTTGATTTTAGTTGTAATATGTATAATGTTTCCTCATTAAGCATATTGGCTTTTTAGCCATATATTGTTTCATTGTATGGCTGTACATTTAAAAACTATCCATTTTATTCTACTCACAGTTTTTTTTGTTTTTGTTTTTAAAAAGGGCCGACCCTGTGGCACACTCGGGAGAGTGCAGCGCTGGGAGCGCAGCGACGCTCCCGCCGTGGGTTCGGATCCTACGTAGGGATGGCCATTGCGCTCACTGGCTGAGTACCGGTCACGGAAAAGACAAAAAAAAAAAAAAAAAAAGATGACTGGTAGGGGATCTAAACCCTTGACTTGGTGTTGTCAGCACCACGCTCTCCGAAGTGAGCTAACCGGCCATCCCTATATAGGGATCTGAACCTTTGGCCCTGGTGCCATCAGCATCACACTCTCCCAAGTGAGCCATAGTCTGGCCCAACTCACAGGTTTTTTTTTAAAAAATTAAGAATAAAAAAAAAGAAAAAAATTAAGAATAAATTTTACACAAAAATAAAAGAAAAACATAAAATTTTTCAATTCAACTTCATTGAACTTCCATTAATCAATTACACCATTTATCAGTTTGCTAGAACTGCCACAACAAAATACCATAGAATGGGTGACTTAAACAACAAATTTATTTTCTTACTGTTCTGGAAGCTAGAAGTCCAAGATCAAGTGTCAGCCAGGTTAGTTTCTCCTTCTCTCTGTGTCTTCACATGGTCTTCCTTCTGTGTGTGTGTGTGTGTCCCAAACTCTTCTTCTTATAAGGACACCAATTATTCTGGATTGGGGCCCACTCTAAAAGCACCATTTTAACTTAATTACTTCTTTAAAGACCCCAACTCCAAATATAGGCACATTCTGAGATACTAGGGGTTAGGGCTTCATTTTGGGGGGACACAATTTAGCCCACAATACACCATTCAGAGTGAAAAGTTAAACTACAGATCAGAAAAGAAAAAGACACATAACGCAATTTATTTTTTTACTTTTTAAAGGTTTTATTGTATTTTATTTAGCAGGCCAGTCCAGGGATCTGAGCTCTTGACCTAGTTGTTACAACACCACACTCTAACTAACAGAGCTAACCAGCCAGCCACAATTTAAAAATGGACAAAGAAAGGCATGAACAGAAATATAAACTTCACAAAAAGTATTATTTCCATAGTTAATAAGCCGACGAAAAGTTGTTCGGCATCATTACTCACCAGGGAAATGCAAATTATTAGGTTGAATCCTAAGAAATTGCCAATAAGCCCTGAAAACGGCCCATTATCAGCCAAGTCAAGTGGTGATTCAACCTAAAAACAAAACAAAACAAAAAACCTAAAAGTGAGATACAACTACACACTCCAGAATGCTAAAATTAGAAAAGACAGGGCTGGCCACTTGGCTCAGTAGCTGATAGAGCCTGGCGCTGACAACAGCAAGGTCAAGAGTTCGGATCCCCACACAGCCAGAAGCCAAAAAACAAACAAACAAAGAGAGAGAGAGAGAGAGAGAAAGAAAAGACGAAATGCCAAGCATTGGTAAGAACGTGGAACAACTTGGCCACTTGGCTCAGTAGGTGGTAGAGCCTGGCTCTGACAACAGCAAGGTCAAGAGTTCGGATCCCCACACAGCCAGAAGCCAAAAAACAAACAAACAAAAAGAGAGAGAGAGAGAAAAGACGAAATGCCAAGCATTGGTAAGAACGTGGAACAACTTGAATCCTTATACACTGCTGGCGAAAAAATAAAATGGTACCGCCATTTTAGAAGACTATTTAGTATCTGCTAACGTTAAACATGCGCCTACACTACCATCCACCAATTTCACTAAGATACAAAACTGAACATTTAACTTGAACAGCCTACAAAACGGTCATGGGAAATGCTCACTAGAGGGGCATGGTAAAGAGAAGACCTACGGAACTGGCCTTCTCGGAGAAGCTGCAGCTGCATAGAGAAGTGCACAGTAAGTCCTCAGGATTTATTTTGAAGAAGCGGAGACAGTCGGTCAACCTTGGCTGTTTCCTCGATTTACCAATAGGACAAAGAGGCGATTTGCTTAATACAGAAAGAATTAAGCTACCTTTAGATGAACTCCTTTCTTGCAGTTTCCTTCCCCTGCCAGGCCCTTTTCTGGGGTGCAGAGCCCCTCCATCTGTGCGTTGGGGGGACCACGCAGTCCCTCCCCCAGAGCCCCGGCCCTGCGGTGCAGGGGCGCGCGCACTGCTCCCCCTCCCAGTGCCTCCACCTCGGGCCGAGCGGCGGCGGCCACCCCGGGCGCGGTGGACATCGGTCTCCACCCCTCTTCCTCTCCTCTCCACTTCCACACGGCTCTTCCTAGGACTTCTGGAGAAGAGCTGTGGAGAGAGGTTGCTGGGCGCTTGTCCCGCTGCCGATGGCGACCAGAGCCCACGTCGCGGAGCCCAGCGCCTCTCCGCGCCTCCGGGAGCAGTGAAGGGGACTCGAAGGGACAGCAGCGGAGGTTGCGGGGCTGCGGGTGGCGCCACGAGGGGCCCGAACTAGGGGCCCGAGGCAGGGTACGGGCTCTGAGCAGAGCGGCGGGGCTTTCCACTCGAAACCTCACTGCGCCCTTTCCCAACCCGCCACCCCCAGCCCGGCCCGCAGCAGAGATCCCGAAGGCCGAACGCCCAGATTTTCCGCGGGGTCGTTTCTGCGCGTGGGTGAGACGCGGTCAGCCGGGAACGCGGCGTCCCGGAGTGGCCGCGCCCTCCCGGCGCGCGCCAGGCCTGCAGGTCCGCACAGCCTGGTCCAGCTGTTGCAGCTCAGGGAGGGGTCGCTTGTCCTGCTTGCCTGCGGCTCTGAAAAACGGCCTCTGAACTGGCTAACTCCAGCTCCCTGCTGGCCCTTCGCCTGCCTCCAGAGGTTCCTTCATTCGGTCTGTGAGTCTAGCTCCCCGTAGGACACACACCTCCCCCAGACTTAATTTTGCAACTGCTTTGTGCTCGGTTCCGTATTAAGCCCTTTACATCCATGATCACATTTAATCCTTTCAGTGAAACTGTGAGGTAAGCAGAATGACCTACCTCTATTTTAACAGGAACTTGCTCAAGGCTGTTAAATGGCCCTTGCCCTCTGCCACCTCTCCCTGCTGGGCAGAATCTTGAGGCACTTCCAGGTGTGTCCTGGTTTCAGCCTCCACAAGAGGAGGACTGCTTTTAAAAGCTCCACAGTTCATACCTGTGTGAATGGGTTCAATTCAGCAAATTTTATTTTCTTTAAAAAAAAATTACCAGGTGTTGAACTTGGCACCAAGGACGCAAAAATGACCAAAACACTGACCCTGTCTTCAAAGAATTTACAGTTTAGGTCAATGTGTTTCCTTTGAGAGACACCTGCATTCCAAGTTTCTATATTCCTGGGAAATGAAAGGATCCTAATCCCCCCACCTACCCTCAATTTAGGAACTTTCCAGCTAGTATTCTTTTATATTTTCATGGTAGGGTGTTGCTTTGCCTCCCATGGATTTGTCACCCCTTTTCCCCTGGGTGACGGAGCTGCCAAAGAATACTCAAAGCCCACCTCTTCTGAGCAGTGAGAAGCCCTGAAAAGGGGTTAATATCCCAGAACCCTGGAGAGAGGCATTCCTTCCATTTGGGAAATTAACCACGAATTGGGGTTCTCTTCCTGCATTTATTCTCCAGACCAGGAAGTTACAGGAAGAGAACATAGGTGGGGTTTTTTCTAAGTACAGTTTAACAAGTTTAACAATAGAAGCTGGTAACATTCAGTAAGTCAAGCAAGGTGATCTTCTATAATGCAATTTGCAACAAAGGCTTGATTTTAGCAAACATTCTTGTCTTACAGCAATTTCCCAGTATCTTTACATATCAATCAGTAAACTGTCTGTCTTTGAGCCAGCAACCTTGCTGTGTTACAATTCTTTATCTTACAACAGAGACCATATAGCCTGGTGAGAATTTCCTGTCCTTTGCAAGGTCAATATTTGAAACTGCAAGGCTTTGGAAAACCAGGCCCTGAGAAGTACATTTGCTTTATGCATACTCTACATCTCCCCCAATCTTATTTATTTAAAAGAAAGAGCAAAAGCTATAGATCAGGTTTGCACAGTTAAGACAAAAGCATTTAAAGCAAAGTTGGTATCATTTAGCATGGCAAGTCCTTTTAATTTACTTCAGGTGAGGACTGATGATGTCATCATCTCAGAGTGGCTGCATCAGCAACATTCCAGGTGCTGTGAATTGGGTGTAATTACCAATTGTTGAAACTCTGGAAAGTGATTCTGATCCATATAATAGTTGATTCTGAGTCCAGAGAGTTTGGTAATGTTAAGCTGTCCAGGACATTACTGCTTTCAAAGCATCTAGTCTTTGTAAAATTTTTGATCAATTACAAGTCTTTTGTTTAGGAACAGGATATCTCATCCAAGTTACAAACACCCTCTTTAAGGCCAAGGAAAATTTAGAGAACTGCTTTTGTAGAGAAGACATTACTTCCCCCTTTATGATCAAGACATTTCTCATAAAAGCATTGATGATCAATATCTTGACTGAAAAGGTTTCACTTTTCTTTGTGTAAATCTCTCAGTGTTGGGAAGGCTCTTTCCCAGGTGGTGATTGAAAGAAGCATCTCGGCTCACTTTTTTTCAGTGATCTGTCCCACGTTGCTGGGAAGACTGTTTCCCAGGTTGTGTTTCGTTCCACGTGGGGGGTGGGGGTGGGGATGAACAGCAGGATGAAGCAGCAGTCAGGCGAAATTAAGGCAACATGAAAGAGGGGTCAGCAACTGAGAAGTGAGACATGCTATCCTTTATCCAAAGTTTTAAATTATAACCTGTTATAAAGAGGGAGAGTTAATTTTCATTGAACTTATAAAAATAGCCACATTGCCATAATAATCATAGGGATACTTAAAGTTACTAAATTTGGGGGGGGTCAAATAGAGAGAAAACAAATACTTTTATCTCTGTTTTAAATGACATTTTACCAAACTGTTGTTAGTTATAGATAGCTTAAGACAGAGAGAGTTTTCTTACATTTGGAAAACAAAACATTAGGAGAACCAGCAGTGTTTTAAAATAAGGAAATTATAAAAACCCATAATTCTTTTTAATTATTTCACTAATTAACTTTTGTTGTTTTGACCTTTGTGAACAATTTCACAAACGCATCAGTTTCTTTATTAATATTTTGGAAATTTAGTTTAAAGCTATGAACTCAAGGTTTGTCGGGAACCTGTACCTATCAGAGTTTTTCCATGAAATATTTGAAGACATAACATTTTAAAATTATAATTAAACCAAGATTATGACTGGTAGCATTTATATCAAGACACAGATATTTAAGAACCTTACAAGATTTTGGAACATATATCCATAACACCTTCACTACTGACAACACTTTCTCATCTAGTCTAATTTATTAAATAAGCCAATTAGTTTTGATACATTTTTTATATATCCTTTGAGAAGTTCCAGGGCCCTGGCTTATTGGAGATGCAGTTGCTGAATTAATTCTCAGGCTGGGACTGTGTGCATATGGCATGTCAGGGTCTCCAGGACTGGTTTGTCAGTGGCAGGGTCACCATGCTGCTTCTGCGACTGGGGTGGGCCCACTGGGTCATGTCAGCCAAGCTATTTCTCACTCAGATACATGTGTGTGTGGTGGCTCAAAGACTTGGGGTGGGTCTTCCAGGGGTGTGACAACTGAGCTATTTCCCGGAGCCAGGCTCATGGGTACTCTTTGGCTTGGCTAGCTGGGTGCAGGTCTGCTGGTGGCCCTTCTACTGTGTCATTTCTTGGGGCCCATTGTGAGATCCTGCTTCCCTCTGTGGTTCAGTAGCTAGACTGCCAAGGGTGGAGCTGCTGAGCCACTTCTCAGGAAATGGATGGGGCTGCTAGGCAGGCCTGCACTAAAGTGACCCTTTCAGCTGCTTCTGGGTAGTGGGCAGGGCCATTAGACAGTCCTGCAGTGAGGGGCTGGTGCAGCTACTTCTGGGACTGTTGGCAAGGCTTCTAGGTGGGACTGTTCAGGATGGAACCACCTGGTCTCTTCTGGGGGGGTGGCGGGGGGGTGCACTTTATTTCCATCAGCCTGAGGGCGTATTTGTTAGGGTAGAGAACTGTGAGCTGTTTTTCTAGGTTAGGGACTCAGATGCACACAACTTAGTCCAGCTGGCAGGGATGGAGGATAAGGGAAGGAGGACGATGGAAGGTAGTCCACCTGAGGAAGGTCTGCCTGTCTGTTCTCTGGTTGGGGACACAGGGGTGTGTCAGCTCAGCAGGACTAGGATTGGCTTTCCAGACTGCAGAACTAGAGTCATAGCCTCTGTGAGCCCAGGCTTCAAGCCACTGGGATCAGGGCATCTTAGCTTCTCCTGTGAGCACGCTGGGAGGAGGGCAGAGCCTTAAGGCTGGGGAAGCTCTATGCATACTGGCCCCAGGGCAGGGTATGCTTCCATATGGCTCTGGTTTCAAGATGATGCTGTCCTGCATCAACTTGGGTCCTGATGGTCGGGAGTGGGGAGTGCGTGGTTTGTGCTAGTGTTCTAGAGTGATGCAGTGTGCGTATTCTAGGACACTCATGACACTTGGCTCCCAGTTTGTTCTGCCAAAGCACCTGCAGGCATCTGTGGTGAAAATGGGGGTTTGTGTGGGTCCTTTGCCTGCCTTTTGCCACAAGGGAAAATTCTTCCTGTGCTGATCCCGGTGTGAGAGATGTGGCCTTGAGGCTGTGTGCCTCTCTCTCCTCTCTATGCTACCATCCTGGGCTTTGTGCTCCACAGAGATCTCACTAGTCTTCTGCAGCACTCCTACTCTTTCCCACCAATGTTCCTATCAATGTTTAGCTGTCTGTTAGTTGTTCTGGTTCTTTTCTGCGGGAGGAATGCACCCTGGGCATTTCTAGTCTGCCATCTTGCCTTGCCTAACTGGTTTCTTGGCTTGACTGGTACAAGGCTACAAGATGACGGATTGCTCCCGTGTGAATAACAATTTAGCACAATGTTGTCCTCTACACTGGGTATATGCTTGTAGTTGGGTATCTAAACACCCAGGTACAAGGGAAACCCTTTGTTTATTAATATAAAATTGAAAGTTTTCAGGTTTGACACTTGGAAGGAGACTCTCAAGGGGGAAAGACAGCTGGACCAGATACTCCAGTTCTGAGCCCCAAGCTTTCACTTTCCGCTTAGGACTGTCTTCCTAGGATTATCAGGACTATGCAGGCCTCAGGCTGTGCTGCTTCCTCCTTTGTTGATGTTCTGATTGCACAGAAGACTAAAGTCATTTCCTTAGTTCCTGTTTTGCCAGTGGAAGCTGGCTAGAGATTTACAAATACTTTTTGAAAAGACTAATGAATAAAGGGGAAATAGAGTGAATACGAGAAGCACAAAGATAGTCCTACTTCCAGAATTCTACTTATCATTGTGAGTTCCTCAAGGTCAGAGCCATGGCCTTACTTATCTTTCATCTCCACCTCCTAGCAAAGTGTCCAGAACTTGGTCAATGTTTGTTGAATCAAACTGAATTGATCCCCACAAATAGGCAGGACATTTACATGTGAGCTTTGCTGAGGCTACTGCTTTCCTTCCTGGCTGTCAGCCTCTTTCCACAGGGTAGGAGCGATCTCACCATCTAGTAGGAAGGAGTTTCCTTTTATACATCTCTGATGCTTTTATAGTCAACACTAAGAGAGCTAGAATCTCACTTTGCAATTTAGTACCTGTTGTTCCCCGGGTGCCTGACAGCAGAAATGGTCTCACTTTTAAATGAGGCTCCTTCCTTCCCTAACCCTTCCACACAGATCCAAATGGGCAACCACACTATGACCCATGCAGATCTCCACCACATTGTTCTAAGAGTGGCACTTTGCCTCCAGAGGAGGTAGTTACATGACACTGACCAAAGCGTTTGTAAATGCGTACTAGTAGATACTAACCCAGGCAGTCTTAAAGATACCAACTCAAGCAGTGTTAAAGAAAAAAACACTCAGTGACACTTGTTAAAGCATGGTAAGGCAGACTTTATTCAAGACCATCACGATAGGTACAGGAGCCACTGCAATGGGATTTGGCACTGGACGAGAGAGATTGAATTCAACGCTGAATACAGCATGGGCAACTGAGAATTTACATCCAAGGAGCAGAGTGGGAGTCAGTGAATGGAAAATTACTAAGAGGAAACAACTCTTAGTATTCAACTCTGTTTGCTTCACATGCAAATCAGTTAATCATGGTTACACTGTACCACTAAAATGCTGTAATCTGTAAGATTTACAGCTCTTGGTGTTTTTTGGGAAACATCAGGGGTAAGGGGAATTCTGGCTAAACTGACCTAACAGGGTTCTCACTGAATACAAGCCAGGTTGCTCAGACATTACCTTGTGGATGGTGGGGAGTAAGGAATCTAGTCTGATATAGAGGGTGATCAGGTGTCAAGGGTAGGGGGTTCTTGCTAAACTGACCTCAAAGAATTCTTACTAAAACTGGATTTTATAAAGAATTGTGCAGATAGGGCTAGGAGAAGTTTCAGGAGACTGACTAAAGTGTGGTCAAGCAAAGTATCTTTGTCAGCAAGGTGTGGATTGCATTGCAGGGGACGTAGAAAATTGTAGGAAATTGTAACGGAATTGTAGAAAAATATAACTTTAATGTACGCAATCTTGTAACAAATGCTTAAGTAAAGCAGCTTCTAAGGGGTCGTACAAAGGTCAGGCCTGAGCACACTAAACACTCCAAGGAAGGGAATGACCCCCACCCGGTTCCAGGAACTGACTAGTTCCTTATCTAAAGGCCACCTGGCCAGACCCCAGGGAAGATAAACGATTGAGAAATACGCTGTTCCTTATCGGGGGTACCAGCCTGCTAAAGCCCACCTGTAAATCTAAAGGCGCCACAAATCTATCAGGGTACCAGCCTGCTAAAATCTACCAATAAATCTAAAGGTGCCACAGATAACCAACAACTCATTCTGTCACAAAGATCTATTCAGAAAAACTGTATAAAAAGTGCTTGTATTGTAAACTCGGGGTCGCTTCTGTCCAGGAGACAAGGTGACCCCAGCATGCTGGAATAAAGTCCCTCCTGCTTGATTGCATCGGTCTCAGTCTCATGGTCTTTGTGAAGTGAGCCGTCCCTGTCTGTGGGATTTGTGCATGGTGCATGGATCTTACAGCATCAGAGACTCTTGCTCTTGGAGCAACTTGGGTGGCCAGCCCAAGAGCTGTAAATCTTGCAGATTATAGCATTTTAGTGGTACAGTGTAATCATGATTAACTGATTTGCATATGAAGCCCATCGGAAAACACTGTTTCAGAGTTGAATAGAACAAAATTAGCAATCTAACTGCTAAGCATTTTTCAAAAATTTTTGCCTCAGTGAAATAAAAATTGATTTCTTATTTTATTGCTGTGAAAAACAGGATTATCCTACTTTCAAAACAAATATGCACTTTAAAATTAAAACTATCTCTAAATTGTGAATCCAACATTTTCTTTCAGCTAGAGAACATTATCCATGAAAAGATGAGATCTGGGGGTTATTTTGCCATGAGGTAGCTATTTGAAAACAATGATCCTGAAAGCAAAGGAAACATTAACAGGTAGGTAATCAAACTAAGAGTTTGATGTCCATATTATTAAACAAAATTCTGGCCACAATTTTCATTATATCCTCACATATTAGGATTAAGTGTTTCTATTGTGCTTGGGAAATTTTCAATATTCAGAATTATTTCAAGTTCACATTGTAAATATCCCAAGCCTTGATTAAGAAACAGGGAGGTTCAGTGGAAAGGGGAAGTAGCAAAGAACATTTGTTATCAACTACAAGGGTAACAAGGATAACGTATTGTATCTCGTCCTGACTCAGAGGAACAGTCTGAAATCATACAACACTGACGGCCAAGACCTATCTCTGTAATTTCCTGCTGAAATTCTCGGTAGATAATCAGAGAACTAAAAAATCAGACTAGGTCCTCCTGGCTCTTATGCCAGGGAAGATTAGTAGCCTCCCCTGAGGGGTGGGGAGATGGTTGGAAATGGGTGATGATTTACTAATCAAATGATCTTTTTTTTTTTTTTTATAGCAAACCAACAAAACCCAGTCATGGGCCAAAGTCACACTCAAGGAGTTAGGGTATCTTACCTGACTCTGTTTTCAGACTTTATTTCTCAGATTACAAAAGGGCCCAGGCCAAAGCTCTCTGGCTGTGGCTGGAGGTGGCTGGGCTCCATGAAAATTGCTGAAAAGAAATTCTCATACACTTTTTTTTTTTTCCACTTAACCCTTCTTACTGTCCTTCATATTGTCTTCTCTGTCTACACCACCCTTTGTCAGCTCCCACCTGGATTATGCCTACAACTCTTAGCTATTTTCCCTGCCTCTGGCCTGGCACTTTGTTAGGCTAGTGATTTCACTGCAGCCATAACAGTCTTTCTCTAAGGTCAATCCCATTTTCCTCCACCTCTGCTTACAGGCCTGAGCTTTCAGAGTAAAGAGCAGTTCCTTACCTGTCTCCTTTTCACTGCTTCTACTCAAGGCCCATTTCAACCTGACCCTGCCCAGCTCTCTGGCCTCATCTCTCACCACACCCCCATGCATCTTCCACCCCAGCCCTATGGACTCACCTGCAATTCCCTGAATACATTCTGCTGTCTCTCACCTTCATCTTTAGCTGTTTCCCTGACCTCACATGCCTTCTCTTCAATTCCCCACCTCTAGCTCACCTCACTCCTCATGTTTTGCCCAGTAACTTGCTGTTCATCTTTCAAATTCCCTTCAACCATTGCCTTCTCTGGGAAACTTTCCTAGACACCATTCTCCACCCTACAACCCTTCATCTTGATTTAAGTGGCTGTGCTCAGTGTCCTTCTAGCACTCTCTACTCTCTGCTCTCATGGCAGTCATCATTGTATACTTAGCTGCCACCAACTAAACCAAACCCTTTGCTAACAGAGACCATGTCTTAATCAGCTTTGGATCCCCAGTGTTTGGTAAGTGTTCAGTTCTCAATAAATGTTTATTGAACTTATTAATTAATTAAACAGGATGCAGGAGAGAAGAGGGAGGGAAGATGAAGAAGGAATGAAGGTAACATAGTTTATATGATGGAAATAAGTGTCAACACTATCAACAGTTGACATTGCCAACCTTTCTTCTTTTCTTATCATATCACATTTTTGGTTCTGTGAGCTCTTTGATTCTTTTAGAGATATGCTTCTCATGGTGTTGTCTAAATTTCTGAAAAGATATATCAGTCTCAAGAAGCATGGACAGCTCCTGCTCAGGTATGTCACCTGGCACAGGGCCTTATGACTACTGCAAGTCATCCAGTCCATGCAGAGTTGGAGCAAAGGAAAGATGGGTTGAGGACTGTGTAGTTGGGCGAACTCTGCAGAATGGTTCAGCTGGCGGGCCGAGTATCAGTAGAATTAGGAATGCTTTCCTGCTGTCATTCTTCCTTTCCACTCCTACAATATGACTTCTGCCACAGCACAACACAAAATCCAACCCTCCCATACAGGCCAGAAGGATTAAAATCTGTTTCTCTCTCTCTGTCTCCTTCCCTCCGTCCCTCACATGCACACATACATACATACAGGCACACACAGGATATATTTATAAAGTTACTTTTTGACCGATAGTCCTAGTTTCAAAGTCTGCTGTCTTCATTTTTATTTTTTAACTTAAATTACTAATTTTCTTCTACACCAACTTGAATACAATTGTAAAATCCACGATCCACATAGTGCAATATATTTCCCATTTTAGCCAATCTATTCTTTTTATTGAAAACGGGTTCCTGGATCTCACACCATGGAAGAACTCAGATGAAAGAACAATACTTAGGCCAAAATTTAAAGAAATTCTTAACAAACTAGATTTTCATAGGAAAGATGTGGAGTTTGAAAAGTTTGGGAACAGTAACTTTCATCTTAATTCCTTTTTTTAAAAAATCACAACACAGAACAAATAGCAACCTGACACAAACCTCTTGAAATCACCAAGAAAAATTTTAATACTATTATCTATGAAAAACGTATCTTAGCACTTTGAATTTGCTGGGCTTTGAGTGTGCTGGGCCTGGGAGCATTCCAGATAGGTAATGATAGGAAGAGCCAGGGATAGGGAGCTCTCTGCCTTCTGTCCCCTTCTCATTTCTGACCACAGTGCCTGGCATAGGGTAGCCACTCAGTAAATGTTCGTTGAGCGGAACTGAGTCCTAGCCCCACTTTTTAATCTTCCCTAATCTTTTGCCCCTGTGAGCCATGCCCCTGCCCCTGCATCAGAATCTGCTTTGAGTTTTGGCCAGCCCTGGTCTAGTTCCAACACAATCATCATGAAGGCCATTGTTGAGAGGTTGTTAATTGTCACACACTGTACTAGGCTCTTTATGCAATATATCATTACCCCTTACTAGCCCAGTGAGGGAGATGTTATTTCCTCCATTTTACAGGTGAAGAAACAAACTGAGACTCAGAGAGATATAATTAGAAGAACTTACAAATTGCAGAGTTAGGACGTAGACTCAGATCCTGCTCAGTGTTGAACTCCAGAGCCCATGTTACTGAATTGTGATGTTGATGCTGCTTCCTGGTTTACTTCATTTCTGATCTTAACCTCAAGCTAAAAATGATTCATATATGTTGATACCAGGAAGGGCAGAACAAACCAGCTAATAAGTCAAAGATTTCCTGGTCATCCTCCAAGGGCAAAGCATTAGCAATTAATATATTTTGCCATAATTATGTATGAAGGGCATATGTGATGTGCATACAGTGATAGTATTTTTTTCAAAACCCCAAATCAGGAAATATAGAGAAAGTCCTTTTAGAGAATTGTTCATTTTTAACATGAAAAGAATATACAGATCTACTATGTATGTGTATATGTGTGTATATCTGTATATAAATAAATAAATAAATAAATAAATAATAAATAAATAAATAAATAAATATCTTTCATGCTATATACCATTAACAAGTGTTTGGTAGAAGTTGAGAAAATTGCTGAGGCTGAGTCTGGGCTCAACAGAGAGAATACTGTGATTGATAGTGTTGTCTGATATGGGCCCAGGAGGGGAAGTAGGTGGCCCTCATGTCTTACATTTCCCATCCTCTAGATGATGTACTTGTCAGTTTCCTAAGACTTACATATTAAATCACATGTATCATTTCTACTAATGCAGGTATGATGAGAACAGAATAGATGTTCTCAAAAGAGATGTAACTCTTAAAAAATTGGCAACTGAAGATCACAATGGATTGTCAAAAAATGCAAAAGTTTCAGGTAAAAACTAAACAGATAAGGAAAACTACTCATGTTTATTCTTTGACATTATAAAGTATGTGTATATAATGTCATCTTTCTTAGTAAAACAAAACCAGAACTTCCCACGTGAATGCTGAAAAGAGAATCTCCTGGGTGAATCAAGACAGCTAGACTGAGAAGTTCTCCCTCTATCCTCCTAAGATTCACCTTAGCTTTGGAGTCTCAGTTCTCTTATCACCACCACAGTCACCACCACACACACCACAGGAAGTGCTGCCCCATCTGTGGCCTAAGGGCTCTCCTGTGAGTCTCTGTGGCACAGCTGAGACAAAGCTGACTCTTCAAAAAGACCTTTCCAAAGGCTTATGGATTACAAAAGAGAAATAAAAAGAGAGACCATAATTTGAGCTTGTCTTATCAAGTAGAGCTTGTCTCAAGAGTTCACAGGCCCTGTCTATCTCCACATGGTATTCTGTGGAAAAAGGCAGAGGCCTCTTCAGGGTCCCTTTTCCTGATTTCTGGTCTGCCTCCATTGAGGGCAGAAATTGGTTTAATGTATGCCATTTGGGAATGTCCTCTCAGGCACTGAGGCCAACTGAAAGCACCTGAGTGCCCCTTCCTGTTACAAATCTGGATTCTTATGTGCTGAAATGCAGTTTCCCTTATTGACTGATACTGGGTGTACTCTTGTCAGGGTAATCAACATAACACCAAATACAACACAACAACACCAAATACATGTGATAAAAGGTAAGGATTCATGGTAGTAACAAGGGGCTCATTTACAAACAGAAGCTAGGATAAATACTTTGGAAAGATACCAGTAGCTTTGGTTTGTATACAAAATAATTCTCATGACAAAAATTAAATGAGAAGAAATGACAGTATTCTATACCTTAAAATAATAAGATAGCCTCTCATTTTTACTTATGCATTCAATTGAGTTTGAATTAATCCTTGAATTATTTTTCATTGATCTTTCTCAGATTGCAGGTAGGGTGACCACCATCCCAGTTTGCCCAGGACTGAGGGGTGTTCTAGAACTCAGGATTTTTTGATGCTAAAAGCAACAGTACTGGGCAAACTGCGACAGCTGTCACCCTAATTACAGACCCTAGTGAGAACCTAAGTAAACTATGACCTCTATTCCTAGAAAGATGCACATACACTTTGTAATTTGCATAAAATTTCATGAATTACTTGAAATGCGTTTGTGAACTCCCAGATATTCATGGACCCCAGGTTAAGAAATACTGATTTATAGAAATGTACTTTGGACTTTTATGTAAGGTGATTTAGATCTTTATTTCCCAAGGTAAAATGATACTTTATGCAAAGGGTCAAACCTAATTGCCTTTTTGAGATAATTTTAAATTAGGTAAATATTTGGTCTTTTCCTCTTCTGTCATATCTGCAGGCCATGTTGAAAAAATATCAAGAACAGAGAGGGCCGAGCCTGTGGTGCACTCGGGAGAGTGCGGCGCTGGGAGTGCAGCGACACTCCCGCCGCAGGTTTGGATCCTATATAGGAATGGCCGGTGCACTCACTGGCTGAGTACAGGTCACGAAAAAGCCCCCCCCCCAAAAAAAAAAAGAACAGAGAAGGACAAGATTTACTTGATGTAGAGAACTGGCTGGAAGACAAGTTCAGAGAGGGATTTAGAAACATGAGAGAAGGATTTGAGAAACGTGATCCAGGAAAAATAGGCAAAGTAAATGTATTTTAAGAACCATCCTAGGCCCACATTTCATTATTTTACACTTAAGGATTTTTTAGATTAAAGAGTAATACATATTTACTACAGAAAAATTGGAACCTGCAGAAAAATAGAACCAAAAAAAATGTCAGTCGCCTAATAATCCTATCACTCAGAGATCATCACTATCATCATGTTGGTATATTTCTATCTAGTCTCTTAAAAATTTTATGTAAAAACAAAACAAAATTTGGGCTCATCCCCAATTATCACTATTTTGTGAACATAGTTATTATTATGTTGTGAACATTTTAACAAATCATTAACAAGAATTTTCACATAAATTTTAATGTCTGCTTACAATTTTATCAAATGAATATACCATAATCTAACCACTCCCCAATCAGTGTTGAGCATGTAAGTTGTTACCGGTTGTTCACTATTATGTTTATTATATTTAATACTTCAGTGAATATATATAAATCTTTGTGCATTTATTTCCTAAGGGCAAAAAAAATTGTAAACATCTTTGAGAATATTGTCAAAATTTCTCTCCAGAAATTTACACCAATTCACATTCTCACTAACAGTATATATTATACACGGACACTAGCATTAGCTTTCACCCTGGCCTACACCGGGTATATTAGTTATCTATCGCCGTGTAACAAATTACTGCGAAGTTTCAGCTTATTATCTCACAGTTTCTGTTGCTCGGGAATCTGGGATGGACGTCTCTGGCTCAGGGGCTCTCATGCAGTGGTACTTCAGCTGCCAGTCAGGGCTGCAGTCATCCCAAGGCCCAACTTGAAGATCAGCTTCTAAGCTCACTCACTGGCTGTTGGCCAGATACATCGGTTCTTATCCGTGTGAACCTCTCCACGTGGCAGGTCGCAACGTAGCAGTGGCTTCCCTCAGAGTAAGTGAGCAAGGGATTGAGAGTGTCCCGGGAGGAAGGCTTAGTCTTCCTATAACCTCTTTTTGGAAGTAATGTTCCATCATTCTGCCCTATTCTACTTATTAGAGAACGTCACTGGGTCCAGCCCATAATCCAGGGCAGGGGATTATATTAGTTATGAATACCAAGAGATGGGATCGTTGGGACCATTCTGAGGCTGCCTATCACAGTATATGGCCTATCACAGTATTTTTATTCAAAATAAAGTTTTGCCAAAAATAACAACTCAATTTTATTTTACTTTGCACACATTTGTTTACTTGTACGGTGGAACATATTATTCATTCACTAATAAGCTAATATTTATCTAGTAAGATGTCTTTGTCCATTTTGTGCTGCTATAACAGAATACCTGAGCCTGGGTAACTTACAATGAACAGAAATGTATTGGCCCACAGCTCTGGAAGTCCAATATCAACTTGGCTGGGAGGTCCAATATCAAGGTGCTAGCGTCTGGCAAGGGCCGCCTTGCTGTGTCATAACACAAGAGAAGGGTGGCCACATGACCTACACACCTCTTAAAGGTCCCTCCTCCCAATAGCAATGGCACAAAGGCAATTAAATTTCAGCATGAGTTTTGGAGGGGGCAAACATTCAAACCACAGCATAAGGTAATATTTATTTGAGCATTTACTATGAGCCAGGTATTGAGATAAGCATTTTGTGTACATTTTCTAATGCAATTGTCCCAACAATCCAATAATGTAGGGCACTGTTATTAACCCCATTTCACAGAGGAGAAAACTGAGGCACAAAGAGATTTTAAGTTATCAAAGATTATGCAACTGGTAAGTGAGGTAGCTCCACAGTCCATGCTCTTAACCACTGTCTTATTTTATTTGCCTCTCATACCTGTGTATGTATTTGTACTTTTACACATATGTTTATATCCATAAACAATATATATAATTATTTTTAAAAATTATATCAATAATATATACAATTATATATATATAATATATATACATAAACAACATATACAATTATGTTTTAAAATTATTACATAAATGATATCATACTGTACAAATATTTTTGCAATTTTTTCCATTGGACATTGGTTTTGAGATTTATCCATGTTGATATGAGAGGTCTTCAAAAAATTCATGAAAGGATTCATATTATTTTTTAACTCCATTTTCCCACAACCTTTTTGAAATACCGTCACATATGTAGATTGTCATCCATTTTAACTGCTGTGTAGAATTCCATTGTATGAATAAAACACAGTTTATATAGCCATTTCGTTCTGAGGGGAGGTTAGTTTCATTATTTTCACAATTAGAGAAAAATGCTACACTGAACAGCTTTCCATATGTCCTCGTGGGCACATTTGCGAGACTTTCCCTAGGATAGAAAACTCATATGGATTTGTTGGCTACTAAGGCTTGTGCCTTTCCAAAATGAATGTTCCAATTTATTCACCAGCAGTGTATAAAAATTCCTTGCTGTATTAGTTTGGTAGGGCTGTCATAACAAAGTACCACAGACTGAATGACTTAAACAAAAGAAACTTATTTTCTCACAATTCTGGAGTCTAGACGACACCAGGATTGGTTTCTTCTGAGGTCTCTTGCCATGGCTTACAGATGGCCGTCTTCTTTGTCTTCACATGGTCTTCCTTCCATGTGCATCTGTGTTCCGATTTCCTCTTCTTGTAAGGATACCAGTCATGTAGGATTAGGGATCACTCTAATGACCTCATTTTACCTTAGTTATCTTTTTAAAGACCCTATCTTCAAATACAGTCACATTCTGAGGTACTGGGGGTTAGAATTTCAACATATGAATTTGGGGAGGATACAATTCAGCCCATTACACTTGCCAACACTTGATCATTCTTAATAGTTTTGGTTTGGGGGGCTTTTTAAAATCAATTTAATGGTTGTAAATGGTATTGGGATATTTAACCACGTATTGACATATCTATTTTCTCTACGAGGAGGTAGTTCTTTGAAGGTGGGGCCTTTGTCTTACTGACCTTTATAACTCTGCTGGGTAACACATTGTTGGCAAATGGTAAATACTTATGTCAGGATGGATCTCAGATCCTTCTGCCCCTTTCGGTGCAGGTCGTGAGTCAGACAATTGAAAGAAGATTCTGGCAGCTTTATGCAAGGTAGACATACTGTATTCTCCAGATATGACCTTCACAGGCATGCTTTATTCTCAGACATGAGCTCTTGCTCCCAGCGGTTCAGAGCAGTTACCTTTATACCCTTAGTACACAATAGTGGCCACAAGCCAAGCATTACATATTACAACAATCATGCTGAATAAATGGGTACACGTGCGCAGTTACACTACTTTTATAACTTGTTTCTAGTGAATGTGCTGAATCTTGCCCATTTGTAACAGATGTAAGGTGAGAGATCCTGGCTAAACTTTTTCTACTTTCCTTGCAGCTTAGCATCTGAATTACATCTTTGAACCAATGTGAAGACAAAGAGACCAATAAGTTCTGTAGGCTTCACCTAGGCACTCATTAACTGTTGAGAAATAGTGAACATATCTGGTAAACAAGCTCTAATTTGTTACTAAAAATTTTCTCTCTGCAGTATTCGATTTTGGGTGATTTTGAATTTCTTCTTTCTTCTTATACTAGAACAACTTTTTTATTGTGGTAAAAAATATCTAACATTAAATTTACAATCTTAAGTATTTTTACGTAGAGTTCAGTAGTGTTGCTGCACAACAGATCTCCAGAATTTTTTTATTTTGCAAAACTGTAACTGTATACCTTCTGTGAGGAAAATAGAGTATCGTCAGGCCCCCTCACCTCAGGTCCAGTTGGGTGTGGTGCAGCACATTCTTTGTAAACAAGTTGTGTAGGGGTGGAGTTAGTGCACATGCATGCCCATGTATTTTTAGCTTGTTGCTATTCTTGTGTGCTGTTCAGAGTTTGTGAGGCATTGGCTCTGAACTGCTGGTCAGCAGAGCTTGCATCTAGAAATAAAGACTATTCTCTCTTCAAGCACAGCTCCAAGGATCTTTTTCCTGTTACCTAGCTCATAGACCTGTGTGAATGGTTTGTAACCCAGTCTGGACAACAGACCCAAGCGGTCTGTGAGCTCCAGACCCAGCCCTAGCTCTACAATTGATGTAGTCTGTAGCAGGATAATGAGCAGGTCGGGAGCCAAAAGCCTTTGGCAGAAGGGGGAAATGTGGCTACTTTTGAATATGTTGTACCCTATGGCCACTTTGCTTTTGACTGGGATCTGGTTGCTACTCAATATAGTGCAAGACAGCATAGACCAGGCACTACAGTGGAGAGACCCTTGGGAGGGGGAGGAAATGTGGCTGTCCTTGAGCATGTGGTGCCTGGTGGCCATTTTTCTACTGACTAGAGCCTGGCTGCTGCTCATTATATTGCAAACTGATTAAGATTTGAAGTGGAAAGCAGAGTTGTTGGAAGCACAGAAAAATGTCCTGGAGGATAACATGCAGCAACTGGCCACTCCTGCCTGTCACACCAGGGAAGATGACAAACCCAGTGGTGAATTGGGGGAGACTGTGTGTCTCCAGGCACGACCTGTTGTGCATCAGAAAATGAAACATGAGCAGTCTATAGGACTGGTTGGACAAATGGTGGGCAATCCACAGGTGACCCAATTCACTACCTATGTCCCGTATACCCCGGTTCAACTGGTTGACTTGGGGAGACAGTTCTGGCAGAAACTGGGGGAGCTCCTGGCTGCTTGGCTGTTGAGGTTATGGAACCTAGGGGTGGATAGTGTGATATGCTCTGGTGAGGAGATGGAAAAATTGTCCTCCATTACCACACACCCATCCCTGAGGCAGCGTCTGCAGAATAGCCGCAGATATGCATACGGGCCAGGTAATCACTCCTTAATGGACTGGGTGAATGCAGCTGCCTGAACCATGTGGGTGAATGCTGGAGAACAGCCCAAGATTGTTAGTAAATGGCAAACATATGCAGAGCTGGTCCAAATCATTCGGGAGCTGGGGATGCGGCAGTCCATGTTTAATGTGAACACTCGTGGCCAGGATGATGAGAACTTTACAGGCAGCAGGAGAGACATAGTGCTGCAAAATGCCCTGTCAACGTCCTTTGGGTCACTGATGGTCATACTGGCCCCATACATTGGTCGTCCTATACATGAGGTAATGACCATGATAGCCGGCTTGGATGAAGAAGAGGATAACAGACAAGCAAAATGGGTCCGAAAGGTGGCTAAGACCAAACCCTCAAGATATACTGAGGATTTTATCCTGAAGGGACCAAGCAAGACTAGCCATAAGCAGATGTGGCTTGACTTGCTTGCAGCAGGGGTTGATAGCAAGAACATTGACCAGCAGCCGAATGCAGCCCTGTTTGCCTTGTGTCAACAATTGCACCCTGAACAGTGTTTTACTAAACATCTGGTAGGAAGCAAGGTATGCTCAGTGGATTTAAAGGACTTTTTGGTTGCTCCCGAGGAGGCAGACGAAATATTCCATTTTGCTTAGGGAGCAGGCCAAGGTGCTCATCTTTTGGGGACAGGTGAGGACCAGAGGCCTCATGTTGAATTGGCAATATATTGGTCGAGGACGAATGTGCAGCATGTTTTGGCATTCATTGGTGGATACAGGTGCAGAATGTAGCCTGATATATGGCAATCCAGATAAGTTTCCAGGGGCCACAGTTCATATAGATGGCTATGTAGGACATACTACTGAGGTCAAAGCTGTGTCATTGCCATTGGGCATAGGAAGATTACCTTCTCGTGTATATACTGCATATATATCCCCAGTAGCTGAATACATCTTGGGTATGGATGTACTTTATGGTCTGCACCTGCAAACAACAGTTGGAGAGTTCTGGCTGCGAATACAGACAGTAAGGCCTGTGTTATGGGGATATGCTAAACATGACCCACAGGTGTTACCCAAGCCAAGACATGTAGTTAATGTAAAGCAGTATTGCCTACTGGGAGGACATGCAGAAATAGGTCCCACTATATTGGAGTTAGAGAAAGTTGGCATTATTTGTCTAGCTCATAGCCCATTTAATGCTCTGGTATGGCCAGTGAAAAAACCTGATGGTACCTGGAGAATGACTGTAGATTACTGAGAATTAAACAAAGTAGTACCGCCTTTGCATGCAGCCATGCCTTCAGTTCATGACTTGATGGGTCAGCTGACGACTCAGCTGGGAACTTATCATTATGTATTGGACCTTGTGGATGCTTTTTTCTCTATTCCAATCTCAGGTGATAGCCAAGATCAGTTTGCCTTCAGCTGGGAAGGGAGGCAGTGGACATTTCAAGTATTGCACCAAGGTTATCTGCATAGCCCAACCATCTGTCATGGTTTAGTGGCTGGGGACCTAGCCAAGTGGACTAAGAGGAGCATGGTTACAATGTTTCACTACATTGATGATGTGTTACTAACCTCTGATTCTCTTGCAGATTTAACCCAGGCAGCTCCAATGCTGCTAAGTCATTTGGAACAATGTCGGTGGGCTGTGAACACAGCCAAAGTGCAAGGACCAGGGCTGTCAGTCCAATTTTGGGGAGTGATCTTGTTGGGTAAGATGAGAGTCATACCAGAAGCTATTATAGATAAGATATAGGCATACACTTGACCCACAACTGTAGCTCCACTACAGACATATTTGGGACTTCTGGGGTATTGGAGAGCTTTTGTACCCCATATGGCCCAAATGGCACACCCACTGTATGCATTAACAAAGAAAGGAGCCCTCTGGGATTGGACTGAGGAAGTAGAACAGGCTTACCGAGCTACAAAGAGGGCAATACAGCAAGTGCAGGCTTTACAAGTGGCTGATCCCACTAAGCCTTTTGAATTAGATGTACATATAACCCAAGAAGGCTTAGGATGGGGTTTGTGGCAGAGACAAGACCAACTCTGAACACTTGTAGGATTCTGGTCTCAGCTCTGGAAGGGCACTGAAGTGCCTTACTCCCTAAGAGAAAAACAGTTAGCAGCTGTGTATTCTGCCTTGTTGGCCACTGAAGCTATCACAGGAACTGCCAAAGTCCTGGTAAGGACAACATATCCTATACTAGGTTGGCTGTGCACATGGCAACCAACCCTAAAATGGGTGTAGCTCAGACTCCCACTCTGTCTAAATGGGGAGCATATATAGAACAAAGAAGCACTGTGTCTATGAGTCCTCTGTCCAAAGAGTTGTAAACTGTGCTAGGACCAGTAGAGGTTGTAGAGGAAACTTTGGCACAAACCTTACCCATGGAGGTGGAGGCTTCACCTTTCCATGAGGGACAGGGACCCATCACAGAGCAAGCTTGGTATACAGATGGCTCTAGCATGGGATCCTCAGCATTGTGGACAGTTGTTGCTGTCCAGCCCTTAACAGATACCATGTGGTATGAAAATGGCACAGGGCAAAGCAATCAATGGGCTGAATTGAGAGCAGTATGGATGGTCATAAAAAATGAGCCTGGGCCATTAACCATCTGTACTCACAGCTGGGCTGTGTACAAAGGTTTAGCCCTTTGTATCTCTACTTGGAAATATCAACGGTGGGCAGTAGGCCACCGACCCCTGTGGGGACAAGCCATGTGGCGAGAGTTATGGGAATTGGGACATGAGAAAGAAGTAACTCTTTTCCATGTCACAGGACACTTCCCCTTAGCCAGTCCAGGAAATGATGAAGCTGATGCCTTGGCTAAGGTATGATGGCTGTAGAGAGCCCTGGCTACTGATGTAGCCCAGTGGTTACATCGATGAATGCAGCATGCTGGCAGCAAAACCATGTGTATGGCAGCTCAAAGATGGGCCCTGCCTATAAAATGGGAAGATGTAATGAACGCCTGTCATGCTTGTCCGGTATCTGCTCAAGAGAGTCCACAACCTTGGTGGGTGCCCCATATAGATGGGGAAATAACTCGAGGAAGGGTGCCCCTGACTCAATGGCAAGTGGAATTTGTCAGACCACTGCTGAGGTCAGAGAATTTCATATTCTGTTTGTATGGCCTTGTAAGGCCCCAGACCAGATTAACACTGCGAAAGCACTGAGTAGCCTTACTGCCATGTATGGTCAGCCTGTAGTCACAGAGAGTGATAATGGAACCCACTTTACTGGACATGGAGTTCAGAGGTGGGCCTCCCAGTTATCTATTCAGTGGAAGATACATGTGCCATATCACCCCCAGGCAGTGGGAATGATTGAACAGTACAATGGTCTTTTAAAAAAGGGACTAAGGCTATCTACCCAACCCCCATTCCTGAAGGGGTGGACACGGTGATTATGACCAACAGTCAGGATTCTAAACGAGAGACCCTGCAAGGGCGGACCATCTCCACTGGAAGCTCTGTTGCACAGGGCTGCAGCACCTATACAACTGCAAGTCACTACTAAAAATAAGCTTTTGAAGCTAGGATATGACAAGAATGGAATATTCTCTTACTGGCCCCAAACTGTTTGCAACAGGGACAGACAGCACAATGGGAATATCCTTGGAGAATAGAAGCCCCCCATATATGCTGGGTAGGTTTAATAGGGCCCTATGGGAAATGATTAGAAGAAGACTTGCATGTTTCACCTTTGGTGACAAGTACCTGGCCTCCTCAAGTAAAGGTAACATGGCCTGGAACAAATGAGCACTCTGTTCCAAAGGGCACATTTGTATTATCATTATGGCCAATTATGAGTTCCCCTATACTGTTATATGTAGAACCTACAGATCCAACAGTGTTGGCAGATAATATATGGTATCATAAACCAGGTAAGATAACTATTCCTGCTACCATCTGTTCTCAGGATGGCAAACTGGCATATATCTTACCAGAAGGGTGAGAAATCCCCCAGTTGGTACCAATAACCCTTCTGTCTTTTCGCCCATAGTGTTCTGGCTGCAGGCACTGCACCAGAGTTGACTGGGTACATACATGTTTTTGTGATTAATGTGTCAGCCTACTGAATATGCATTGAACTTATCAATATGACTACAGGACTACTAACTACTAACTGGACATGTGCAGTTAATAGTTGAAAGGACAGAACTACAGGACAAGCCTTAAGGCATATTGAACAGACAATAGGTTATATGAATGTAAGGGTCATTTAGCCTCACTAAGGGAACATCATGGAAGATTCTGAACATATAGATTGTATGGCAAGGGACCCTGAAGGGGTGGATTGTGAGGAAAACAGAGTAGTTTAGCCCCCTTGCCTCAGGTCCAGTTGGGGGTGGAGTTAGTGTGCATGTGTATTTTTAGCCTGTTGCTATTCTTGTGTGCTGTTCAGAGTGTGTGAGGCATCAGCTCTGAACTGCTGGTTGGCAGAGCTCGTGTCTAGAAATAGACTATTCTTTCTTCAACCATGACTCCATGGACCTTTTTCCTGTTACCTAGCTCATAGACCTGCATGTGAAGGGTTTGTGACCCAGTCTAGACAATGGGCCCGAGGCGTCCGGGAGCTCCAGGCCCAGCCCTAGCTCTACACCATCTAAGCATTATTTCTCCCCATGCCCATCCCTTAGTAAACACCTTTTAACTTTCTATTTCTATGATTTTGACTACTTTAGATAAGAGAGATCATACAGTATTTGTCCTTTTCTGACTGGCTATTTTGTTTATAGCATAATGTCCTTGAGATTCATCCATGTTAAAACAAATTTTTGATATAAACTATTACCTCTGTAACCAGAAAAAGAAATTTTGTATAGACTCATAGGAGCTACAAGTGACTCTAGAACTTATCTGGACCAATATCCCCATCCCTACTTTACTTTTCCTAGATGAGAAACCCAGAAATAGAAAAGTAACTTTTCCAGTGTTAAACTTGTTAAAGATTAAACTTGTTCAAGATTAAATAATGGCAAAGTTGAGCCTAATGAACATAATAATAAGTAACAGAAGTAAATGTTTAGTCCTTTCACGCATTTTACAGTATATTTTATGCTATTTTCTAATTAATATTAGCAGTTTAAAAATACTTTCGCTTTGTAATTTTCCATTTTGTATTTGAAGCAAAAATCATCTGCCCAGGTTGTTCATTCAGAAAGTACACAGCATTTCTCTTTGTTAGGGATCGTGCTTCTTCAATTTTGTTTGTAAAATGCATTCCATAGGTGGTTAGATTTTACATTTGGGGCATGGGGGGATCCTGCTGGCATTAAAAGAATTCTTTAGGTTTGTGGGAGAATTTGATTCCTGAACCACACACCTCTAACAGTGCTGGAGTCACCAGAAAAGTACCACAAAGATATTTTAGTTAAGCTACTTGCTATTATGTAAAAATTTCTCCTCCTAGTCTGAAAGAGAAAGATCCCGTAAGTTATAATTTATCAAAGAAGACCCTCCTGTTTTTAGTGCCTGAACTAATTAGTTCAACAAACATGTACTAAGTACACCATGTACTCCATTGTCATTTAGAGACACATTTAAGACATGTATTTCCTAAGTTGGTGAGAAAAGAAAGAATCAGTGATATTGAGAGCTAAGGGCAAGGGCTTAGTAGTCATGCAGTAAAACCCTCTCATTTTTTATACAGTTCGTCAGTAATGTGCTAGAATGTGAGATTTCCTGCTTCTGACCTGCAGTCTAGGGCTCTGGGCAGTGCTTTAAACAGCAGCACATTAGTCAAGGAGGATATAACAACCTCCCTGACTGTAGGTGAGCTGGGTTTGAAAAAGGGAGACAGAGAATCTCACTCAATTTGCTTGTGTTAATATTTTATTCTTTTTTCTAATTTACTTGTCAACATGATTTTCAGTCTTGTCTTAATATCTGCACTGGTTTTGAATAATGCGGAGAAAACTCTGGAGATTTCCAGCCCAAAGTGATTTAGAATAGCTTGACAGTGTATTCTAACACTGAAGAATTATTTTCTTCTTTCCAATAGATAGAATCAGAAAAGGAAATTGCAAACCTCAACAGAGACTGGGCCCTGTGATGTATTATGTATTTACCGTGGCTTATGTGAAAGGATGACTAAAACCTGCTTTGGGAGGTATCTTTTTGCTCAGTGCTTTTGGTTTTGTTTATGACTGGAAGATAGGAGTTCTTTTCTGTCTAGATGTGAAGTTGCAGTACATTTTGGCAGCCTCTCTAGCATAGACACAAAATTTTATGTTAGGATTTGAAGGGGAGTAGATTCTCAAATGTTTTACTGTGATTCACCCATAGAATACATACTCTAAAACACTGTGAAAATAACTCCAGGAATTTTGAATAAATGGTAGTCTGCTTTGCACTTTATGACTTTATAAGTTTATGTTATTGATATGTACAAAAATTACTGTACTTCTTTGAAATGTAGGAAAAATTATCATATTATTATGACACTTTGTTCTGTAGGATTGCAAGAGACTAATATTCTTTGGACAAAAATGTATGCCAAACTGTAGTGCAGAATATCTATATTAATGAAGAATATGTTTAGGTTTATATAAGTTAATTTAAGGAAACGTACACTGTAACATTTGCTAAATATTGTCCTGTAACTAATACTATAGATTTAGGTACTCAACAAAGTGATACAGTCCAACAGGACTCAGTGCTGCTGGGTCTGTCACCTTCAACAGATATTGTAGTTTCAGAATTGCCTAAATGTTCTCCTCCATTGGATAGAAACTGTCTTCTGTGTTACTTTCAGTAACATAGATGGTCAGAGGTTCTGTGTCTCTCAGCATTGTGGTCACCAGATTTATTTCATACTACATCAGGAACATACCAGGTCCCTATTTTCTGAACTGCTCTCTCTCCAGAAATAAAAGCTGTTGTGGATCTTCTTGCTCACATGTAGAGGGAAACCCACTCAGGCCCACTCAGTGAAAAATCAACCAAGCAAGTTGAAGTGAATGAGCCAGAGGCCAGAGTGAATGACTGAGGGACTTTTAATAAGTGTTCCCTAAAGAAAAATTAGTTATCAAATATTTCTGATAGATTTCCCCAAAGGGGTGAGGAGCCTCTACCAGTTATTTCCTATCTCCCAATTTTAAACTGCAAATCAATTTATTTCAACACAATTTACTTTTGCAATTACACCACGTTGTGTTCACTTATGTGCCAGAGTTCTGGGTAGGCAAAAGCATGGTTTAATTTAAATGACAGTTTTTGAGTTTCAAGAAGTTTTAAATAAAACACTAGCAATTATACCTCTTGGAATAAATAACTCAGTTCTCTTCTTCTGAGTAGACCCAGAACCAGAAAATATTCTGGTTCAATGAGATTCAGGGTAGGCGAGCTCTCTCATTTGAAAGAGCTCAATCTCACAATTATTGATTGGCAGAATCTGGCCCAGAAGTTAAGTTTCTGGATTCTCAGCTCATTGCTCTTGCTCTCGTGCAATCTGTTGTCCTTAAACATGGCTTTTTGTTTCATCATATAAACATTTTCTAACTCCTACATCTCAAAGAACTCTCCTGCAATCTTACGTTCTTTTCTGGCATCTTTCTTCCTTCTACCTTCCCTACAAACTCTTTTTGAAGAGTAGGCTGCTCTCAGTCCTCTCTCATTCACTACTCAGTCCATTGGCTTTGGCTCTTCCATCTCTGAGGTTGCTGTCACTGAGGTCTCCAATGACCTCCATATTGTCAAATAAAATACACCTTCTCCAGTCCTTAGTTTTTTTCACTTCTCTGGAGCATTTAAATGTACTGTCCACCCACTCCTTCCTAAAACCGTATTTATTTTTGGTTCCCTTGACATCATATTCTCTTGGTTTTCTTCTCTCTCTCTGGCTGCTCTTTTATGGATTACTTGGTGGGTTCTATTTTCTCACTCCTTAAATGCTAATATTGCTAAGTTGCTATTCTTATTTATATGTACTTAGACGCGCTCTTCTCATGCACAACCATAGCTTCAGTGTCACCTTAGTGGTGATGACCCTCTTATCTACATGTCCAGCTCAGACCTCTTTCTCTTCAGTTTCAAAGCCATATATCTACTATAAACTTTTCCTCATTGTTTTCCATGTTAAAACTCTGCTCCACCTCCTGTACCTTCTGTATTTTGTGTCTGTCCAAATCAAAAAACTAAAAGCCACCTCGACTCCGCATTCTCCCTCATATCATTTAATAAGCTATGAAGTAGTACAGAATGTACCTCCTAATCGTCTTCTCCCTCCTCTCTGCCTTCGATCAGACAATGTTTTATCTTGCCTGGATTATATCAGTAGATTCTTACTTGGCCTTTCTGTACCAGTCTGCCCACCTCCACCCTGGACCCCCTCATACTGCTGGAGGTATGACCCTTCTAAACTGCAAATGTGGTCATGTTACTTTCCTGTTTAAAATCTGTCACTCTCCATTGACTTAAGAATAAAGTTAAAACCCTTTGGCTTAGCATGCCAGGTCTTGTATTATCTGGATGTGATCTTCCTCTCTAGCTTCCTCTCCTATCAGTCCCCACATCCACCCTCCACGTCAGCCACTCCATGCCACATGTAAGTTCTAAGATGCTTTGTGCTGTTTCTTACCTCCAATTCTCTTCATGTGCTGTTCTTGAAATACTCTCCCTACTTTTCTCTAGTTTAATTCATACTCATCCTTTAAATTCAGTTTGTCACCTCCTCCAGGAAGCCTTTTGGCATTCTCCCATCTGATTTAGTTGCTCTCCTCTCTGTTTCTATAACTCACTCATAGCACCCAATTCCATACTCTTAATGTAATTGTTTCCAAAGTGTAAACTCCTTAAAGACTGAATACACTTTTAGCCTGGTGTATTTATAATGCACTTACAAATTTTACTTTTATTTTTATAATTAATTTACCATATTCATTACAGCACAGGGTGATTATGTCCCCAATTTTATCTACTTTCTTTAGCTCCCAGGTATGGAACCTGGAGGCATAGGCAGGATCCATCTCTAACTTCTCAGAACCAGGAGCTGCACGTCCTGCCCCTTTTCTCCAACTGTACCACCATGTCATCTCCTCCCTAGTCTTGCAACTTCATGCAAGCTGTCTAACTAGGAAATGAGATGTCTGGATCCCCTGCTCCTGGACTTCTGCAGCTTTACGTGCTGTTTTCTTGGCCACCCCCTTCTTCCACAAGATTGGGGGGAGGAGGAAGGTGTTGATGCCAGTTATGAGGACTGGCCCCTTTGGGGGTGGTGGCTGGTCACAAGAGATGGTTCTCTAAGCTTAGAAGGTGCGATACTTAGCATCTTTTCTGTTCTCAGTCAATTCCAGAAATAATGATAATAAAGTGCTTACTGTGGGCCAAGAACAATTTTGAGTGTTTTACATTTAATCCTTATAGCAGTCCTATATGAATAAATTAGTTTTATTATTCTCAATTGACATGTGAGGAAATTGAGTCAAAGAGAAGTTAAATAACTAGTCACCAATCTGCTAGTAAGTGGCAGCTCAGATTCAAACCAAAGCAGTCTGGTGTCAGAGTCCGTTTGGGTACCCAGTAGGCTTCACTGCCCCTCTCTTCACACTAGTTTGTAACAATTAGATTTACTGACACCCGCTTGTGACACTAGCAGGTAACAATTAGATTTACTGACAGTAGCTTAGTGCTTGGCAAGCAGGAGTCCCTCCCTGTGCCTTGGTGACTACATGAGGATTTATGGCATGCCCCTTTACCCCTAATTTAATTTTACATACTAGATATGATTTTCAAGTTATGTAATCTCTTGGCAGTCCTATTATGGCTTTTAAAAATGTTTCTATTGGAAAGAGTTTATTTATTTTTATTAGCTCCCACATATAAGTGAGGACATGCGATATTTCTCTTTCTGTGCCTGGTTTATTTCACTTCACATAATTTTCTCTAAGTTCATCCATGTTGCTGCAAATGGTAGTATTTCATTCTTTTTTATAGCAGAGTAGTATTCCACTGTGTAGATATGCCATGTTTTCCTTATCCACTCATCTGATGATGGGCATTTAGGCTGGTTCCAACTCTTGGCTACTGTAAATAGAGCTGCAATAAACATGGGAGTGCAGGTATCCCTTTGACATGAAGATTTCCATACCTTTGGGTATATACCCAGCAGTAGGATTGCTGGGTCATATGGCAGTTTTATCTGTAGTTGTTTGAGGAACTCCATGCCATTTTCCATAATGGCTGCACCATTTTACAGTCCCACCAACAGTGTAGGAGGGTTACCCTTTCTCTGCATCCTCATCAGCATTTGTTATTTTCAGTCTTTGGATATTAGCCAGCCTAACTGGAGTGAGATGGTATCTCAGTGTGGTTTTGATTTGCATTTTCCGAACGCTGAGTGATGTTGAGCATATTTTCATGTATCTGTTGGTCATTCATATATCTTCCTTTGAGAAATGCCTATTAAGCTCTTTTGCCCATTTTTTAATTGGGTTACTTGTTTTTTTGCTGTTAAGTTGTTTGAGTTCCTTGTATATTCTGTATATTAATCCTTTATCAGATGCATATTTTGCAAATATTTTCTCCCACTCTGTTGGTTATCTTTTCACTCTGTTAATTGTTTCTTTTGCTGTGCAGAAGCTTTTTAGTTTGATATAATCCCATTTGTTTATTTTTTCTTTGGCTGCCTGTGTTTTGGGGGTCATATTCATAAAGTCTGTGCCCAGTCCTACTTCCTGAAGTGTTTTCCCTATGTTATCTTTTAAGAGTTTTATAGTTTCAGGACATATATTTACTTCTTTAATCCATTTTGAGTCGATTTTGGTATATGGTGAGAGGTACAAATAGTTTCATTCTTCTACATATAGATGTACAATTTTCCCAGCACCATTTACTGATGAGGCAGTCTCTTCTCCAGTGTTTGTTCTTGGTGCCTTTGTTAGAGATCAGATGGCTGTAGATGTCTGGGCTGATTTCTCGGTTCTCTGTTCTATTCCATTTGTCCATGTGTCTGTTTTTATGCCAGCACCAAGGTGTTCTGGTTACTATAGCTTTGTAGTATAATTTGAAGTCAGGTAGTATTATGCCTCTGGTTTTATTTGTTTTGCTCAGGATTGCTTTGGTTATTCAGGGTCTTTTGTTGTTCCATATGAATCTTAAGATTGTTTTTTCCATTTCTGTAAAGAATGTCATTTGTATTTTGATGGGGATTGCATTGAATCTGTAGATCACTTTGGGTAGTATGGACATTTTCACAATGTTAATTCTTGCAATCCAAAAGCATGGGATATCTTTCCATCTACTGGAAGGAGCTTAATTATTAGTTATCTATCTACTATTTATGTACAGTCTTCATGCTATTTATTTTGATTTATTTTTACTAACTGCTTTGTTTTTTAATTGAAAAGCAATACGTACTCATGATAAGCTATTCAGACTGCAAAAAGTGGATAAAAGAAAGCAAGCCTCCTTCCCTCTCCAGACTCCCAGTCTCTCAATTCTCCTCTCCCAGGGTCAACTACTGTCACTTTCCTAGGTCTTTTTTATCAAAAAAACATGTAGAGCAAGGTCATAAATTTAGTTCACTATTTAACTGTGCTGATAAAATGTTCACTCTTTATTTTATTTGTAACTAATCTAGCCTTCCTCTACCCCCATCCTCAATCCAATTCACCACCATCTCCACCCACAGGCTAGTGGCAAAATAAGTAAATAAATAAATACAAAAAAAATTAACTCAGTATCCAATCTTGTTTAAACCTTGGTCTGCCTGGTAGTTTAAGCTGTACCTTTAGGGGGTATTCAGCCTGTCTTGGAAGAAAAAGGTCAGCTTGCCAGAGTGCCTATTATTCACCCTGTTTCTTCCAATAAGAGGGGGAAGGGAAGGAAAGGGGTACAGCTTGTGTGACCTTTAGCCAGTATTCTTAGGTTCACTGGATGTCTCTCTGCTGTTCGCTGGCTCCCCTGGCCTGGGGCAATGAACATCATCCATCTGTTCAGGGATATCCTGCAGAGCTCTGGTACCGATGTTGATTGTGGAGGGTCAGGGTCTGCTGTGGGGCAATGCTCCTGGTGGTTCTCCCTAGCTGCCCCAAACTCAGCCCAGCTCCTTTTGTCCCTGTCACTCTTCTAGGTCTGGCTGAAAAGCCCATTCAACCCTACTCAGGCAGTCTTTCTGCAGCCTTCCTACAAAGCCAGTTTGTCCTTGCAGCTGTCTTGCTTAGCTCCCCCGACAGGGTCTAAGTTACTTCTGTGGCCTGTCAGCACATGAGACCCAAGTGCGTCTCTGGGTAGCTAAACCTTGGGTCCTTCTTGCAGCTGACGCAATGCACAACTAAGTTTATCCTAATGTGGCTGTGCCCAGATTGGAATGGGACACAGATTGGAATGTCTGGCTCTTTCCAGAGTCCCAGACAGCAGTTATGGAGGGGGCACAACTTCTCCCTCTGCCCTCACTGTTACCTGCACTTATCTTCCTCCACCACCACTCCTGGATGAGATATATTTAAAAACAAAACAAAACAAAATGGTCTGTCACTGACAGATGTTGTTTTTGTTACTATGTGAGAGAATCCAATGAGCATGGATCCTCTGGACTTAGATGCTCATATACTCAAGGGGCAGATAAAGCAGTTTGATTACTTTTCTCAGTAAAATTCTATTTTTATATATCAGTAATTGAATATTACCTCAGTCCTTCTTTAGGCATTCTTTCTATAATGTATACATTTGAATGATTCTTGGCTGCAAGTGACAACATCCAGTGAAAAGTGGCTTAAATAACAAAGACATTTAATAATCTCACATGGTAAAAATTCTGGGGGTGGGGGCTCCAGGGTTGGTTTGGCAACTCCATAACGAGCCCAGACCCTGTCCACCCTTGTGCTCCACTGTCCTCAGCGTGTTGACTTCTCATTCTTGGGCTTATCACCTCAAGGGTGGAGAAAACCGCAGAGGCTCTGAGCGTCACTTCATCAGACAGCCTCATTCAAAGGCAGGAGAAAGGGTGTATTCAGGATGGAAAGACATCTCCTAGTGTCTCTCCACTTTTTATTAGGGTGAAAATCTTTCCAGAAGCCTTCCCAGGAATAGAGATTTCTCTCTATTTCATATTATCCATAATCATGTCCACATACCCGTGGCTGGAAAGAACACTGGGAAGGAGAGTGTCAGGCATCACAGCCTCTGTTGTGGGAAGTAGGATCTGTCACCATGGAAGAAGCGGGAGGTAAAAGGCTGTTGAGTAAGTAAATAACAGCATGTACGACATGAAACAGACCCCACTCTTTCCCTAGGTAGATGTCTTAAGTGCTCTAGGCTTGTACTGAGAAAAATGAAAGAGAAGAATCCACTAATAATTTAAATAATGTTGTTCCCTTTAGATGTGCAATATATACACAAAAGGATATGTGCTAATACATTTTTTTTTGCATTTTGCTTTTTCTACTCAACAATGCCAAATTAATATGCTAATAATATACTAAATTCTACATGTACTATATTCTATTTCTCTTGACCACTTTCAAGTAAGTATTTAATCAAGGTGAGTGTTCCATTTTTGTTTTTATGTTTGTTTCTATATTGGTTACTTTCTTCTCTTAAGAGAATTACAAAACTAGCCATTATTTACACTATCTATTAAATTGGAAATATTTTTGGACAGAGACATGATAAAAATATATTTTAACTGGCACTTCTATTAAAGTGAGAGAGCATTATGAAATTATCTGTAGTTTCGTTTGTAAGTTATCAATAACTCTGAAGATTGTGAAGCTGCACCTTGAAAAGTTATGTTTTTCTTCTGCCTTTGCCAAATTATCTAGAAAATACAGTAGAAGAACACATAAAAGCTGAAATCACTTACCTTAGAAATGAGACCATTTTTAAAGTTAATTATCTTGTAACTTGAGGGGATTGTTGAATGATTTTCAGGAAGTTAGAAGAATTAAGCTACTGGATTTAATAAGACGAGGTCCACATTTCTTTGTTTTTTGCTTATCTTTTGACAGAAGCATTGAATTTTGAACAGCCATTGAGAGCACATAATAAAAATTTACATATATGCTACTTTTCAATAAAGTACTATAAATAATAGAATCTTTGGTGACTACATAGTGGCATTAAGAAACAAAACCATTTTCTGTCTCTCCACAATAAATGACAGAGAAAAGTTATTTTTACCTAAGTTTATAAAAGAAAACTATATGAACTCTCATTTTAAGAATTTCTGAAATTAATTGATCATAGGTGAGAGATTTTAGGTATTATCCCATACTGTAAAAAACTACCAATAATAATTTCCTGCATTTGCAATGATAATATTAAGAATTAACCATTCCGTTTTCTTCTCTGTATCCATATGTCTTATAATCAAACAATTAATCTCTGATTCTACATATTATGAATCAGTTCATCATCATGCATGGTTGGAACAGAACTTTTTATTCCTGCCTTGTGACCACGAAAACCTCTAAGCCACCAGGTGGCAGAATGTCCTTGGTTTAGACTGAGCATTGCATTTTTCACTGATCGCCAAATGTAGTTCACAGTTACAGTGATTGTGAGTGGCCTTCAATCCTTTTACTCGTGTAGCCCTAAAATCATTTTGAAAACATGTGCATCACCCACAAACTTTCTAGTTTCCATATAAAATTATTCAACAAAAGTTTAAATAACTGAAGAGATGTAACTTCTGGCATATGGTAAATATTGAAACTTCAAATAAAACAGTTTAATAATCACTCTTTAAGTGAATTTAATTGAGTAGCCATTGAAAGCAGGTAATAAAATTTTACATGTATGCTACTTTTCAGTGAAATACTATGAATGATATAATCCATAGGGGTTCTATTACCATAGGGGTTTGCTAACCAGCATCATTTATTTTTAAAAATTCCAAAAACAAGCTCATATTTTACAGTTGGACAGTTTATATCACTATCACTTCTTTTTCTCCTTGACTTCTTATTTTACATTTTATTTCCTATGCAGAATTTTATACTAATATAAAATATTTTATGCTTAAAAAGCTGTGGTCATCCTGTTATACTTCTCTGCAACAAGAGTGTGTGGGTAGATGAAATTAAGTGTGACCATAAGGTACTTAGTGTCAAATTTTTACACTCACATTTTTACATTTCACATTTTCACAGTTGATCCAAAATCATAAATACATTACTACTTTTGATAAATAGTTGTAACAAAAAATAAAATTAATTGGAAGTGCATCTCTTAATGAGACAGATTGGGGGTTAGAAGTTTTGATTGCCTTTTTGTTTGGGACCCAGGATATTTGCACTCCCGGGCAATGCATCACAGTCAGACTCTGGATGAGGAAGAGGCAGGCCTTTGTTTTGTGATGTAGGAGAAGGGCCCCTGTGAGAGAAGAGAAGGGAAAGGAGATACAGCATAATGAAAATTGTTAATTTTAATATAACACGGGCAGATTAATCTTAGGAAAGAGTAAGTATATGAGTTGAGGACCTAGAAATTGGTTACCTTAGAAAAGTGGTTCTCAGCTGGGGGAGATTTTGCCCTCAGGGGATATTGGGCAGTGTCTGGAGACAGTTTTGGTTGTCACAACTTGGGGCAGGATGCTGGTTTTTGGTAGGTAGAGGTCAGGAATACTGCTAAACTACTGCATTCCCAAACCAACAGAGCTGAGCTCTTGAAACCTACCAAGTGCTCGATAAATGCTTGTGGGAAAAAAAAGAAAGTTAACAGGAGGGAACGAACCACACAATTGGCTGCAGACAGAACTACAGTAAGATTCTTGGACTCTTGCAATCAAATTCTCTGAAATCTTCAGAGTACTTACCTCTCTTCTGTATTTGTATAGTTTTCTTAACTAAAAGTAGGAATTACAGGAATAAAATGAAAAATTCTAAATTTTCCCAGTATACATTTATTCTTTCGTTAATTTGAAACATCCTGAAAAATGTAAAAAGACAAATAATGACCCTTAAATGTACCAATTAAATAATCTCTACAAAGAATAATAAAGAGCGGCCCCTGTTTCACTTATCTCATCCCATTTTGCCTCGATAACATCTGCTAATTAGTTAATGTCCATTCTTTTATATTTTTTCCTAAGTTTAAAAAGACCTACTTTATCTTTAAAACTTGGTGTATAAAACATTATCCAAAATCCAAAATTGTGTATTTAAGAGATTGTTTTTTTCTTACCATTAAAGGCACAGTGTTCCAATGGGGGTATGTGAGTATACACACATGCACACACATGTTATATATGCACTATGAGGAATAAAAGACCCTATTTTTAAAAAATCGTTTTTATTGAGTTATCACAGGGCTAAAGTTTAGAGCTAATTCCTTGGGAGTTTAGGCACTTGCAAAGTTAGAGGAAGCACAGTCCTCTACATGACCACTTGCACTTTTGACACCATTGCGAGTTTGGGGTGGAGGCTTGGTCCCAAAACCATCCTCAGGTTCCATGATTCACTAGAGGGACTCACAGAACTTACTGACAGTTACTACTCACAGTTAAGGTTTATTACAAGGAAAGGTTACAGATTAAAATCAGACAAGGGAAGAAGTGCATAGTGTGGAATCCAGAAAAAATACTAAATGTGGAGCTTTTATTGTTTTCTCCCCATGGAGTCTTAGACTTATTATTTTCTCAGTATCTGTGTGTAATAATACACATGGAATATTGCCAATTAGGGAAGCACACCTGAGCCTTAATGTTTTGAGTTTTTATTGGGGTTCCATTAGGTAGGTATAACTGATTGCCTGCACAGCTCTTCTCAGTCTCTAGTCTGCAGCCCCTCTGTTTAAGCTGATACTGTGTGACCCAAAGCTCCTACCCTACCTCATATTGTTGGTCTCTCTGATGTGGTCAGTCTCACCCAAAATACTATCTACTGTGGCCAGCTCCAACCCTATATCACATTGTTAGACTACCAGCATAATGCAAGTTCCCCAGGTAGACAAAGACACCCCTGTCTCCTATGTCATCCAACAGCATAGCCATTACCTTCCAGAAGGTGAGGGTAAAGGCCAGACCTCTTTTTGAGTAAGGTTAAATTCCTTACTACACAGATATACATATAATATATATGCACCCATTTTAAGTGTATTGTTCAGTAAGTTTTGAAAACTGTATTCATCTGTGTAACCACTACCATAATCAAGATAAAAGACATTTCTATCACCCCAGAAAACTCCCCTATGTTCCCTTATCAGTCAGTTCCTCTCTGTCCCCCACTCCCCCCGATTTTCCTTTTTTAGAATTTCATTTACACATGGAATCATACAATATGTATTATTTGATGTCTTACATCTTTCATTCAGCGTGTTCTTGAGATTCATTCATAGTGTGTCCATAGTTTGTTAGTGCTAGGTAGTATTCTAATTTATGCATATGCCACAGTTTGTCTATTCACCTGTTGAATATTTGTGTTGTTTCCAGTTTGGGGCTACTTTGTTAATAGAAGTTTTTTTTAAAACTTCTATTAACATTTATGTATAGGTCTTTGTGTACACATATGTTTTCATTTATTTTGGGTAAATAGCTAGGAGTGGAATTGCTAGGTTAGATAGTAAGCATATATATGTTTAATTTATAAGAAATTGCTAAACTTTTTCCAAAGTGGTGGTAACATTTTACATTACCACCTCCAACATATGAAAATCCAATTTCTTCATAGCCTCTCTAACACTTGGTATTGCCAGTCTTTCTAATGTTTGACATTTATAATGCCATTATAAAGTAGTTACTGTCTGTGGTTCTAATCTGCAGTTGCTGATGACTTCGGATGTTGAACATCTTTTCATGAGCTTACTGATCATTACACATCTCTTCTGGGGGGACTCTGATGAAATCTTTTGCCCATTTTTAATTGGGTTGTCTGTCATCTTACTGATTTGTAAGAGTTCTTTATATATTTTGGATATGTCCTTTTATCAGATATGAATATTTGTGGCTTGCTTTTCCATTTCTTAATGGTATATTTTGAAGAGCAGAAGTTTTAATTTAGATGAAACCCAAAAGAATACATTTTAAATGGTGCTATGAACTCCAATTACTTATAGCTATTTCATTGCCATGTAAAAATTCTACAAACGTTACCCAACAGGCAACTGATGAATTTCAGGGAAGTACCCATTTACAGAGCCTTTCTTCTAAAGTGAAGTTAGGGTGGTTTTAATTGTAAATTTAATTTAATTTAATTTTCCCATATGTCATCATCAACAAAGTCCTTAGGTGGGACTGGTGGATGCTTTCTAAGGATTAGGAATTAATTCTACCTCCTATTCTATTTCTTCTTGACATAGCAGACATAGAAAGACCACTAAGGAAAACTAATAGTAATAATAATGGCTACATTCTTTTGATTGCTACATTTCAGGCACTAAAAATAATTAATCCTCACAGCAACTCTATGAAGTAGATTTTTTTTGTCCTCATTATTCAGATACTCAAATGAGGAAAGTGAGGTTCAGAGAAATTGAATACCTGGACCAAGATCACACAGCTAGGTGGCTAAATTGGGATTCCAAGCTAGGTCTAACTCCAGAGCTTGCTCTGGCAGATGTGAAATTCCCTTAGTTTACTTAAGCTGCCAGTCTGGGATATTGGCAGCTTCACATTACTAGTTACACATTCTACTAAGCCCTTTCTACTAAGTCCTTTCATTCCACATGATAGCCTGAGTCTCTGTCATTTGTACAGCAAGGATCACATGCTCAGTGGCATCATTAAGTTATAACTGCTTTAATCAGCAACAAAGTGTGTATTATTGTGTAATTCTACTGAATTCTGAGTCTTTGAGCTTTCTTTTATTACAGTCAAGCGTTGCATTTGAAAATCCCTATGATCTTGATTAGTCAGAGTGAGATGATTTCAGAGGTTTTATATAATCTATTAGAACTTATGCACTTACTAATAAAAAGATAAAATTGTGCTTTTCCCCCTCTTTAAAAATCAAAGGCCAAAACCATAATTTAGTTTTGGAATGAATTGGTATGGCATTAAAATGCAGTGTGGAAGGAAGAACTACATTAGAGAGAAAGTGATAGTAATGTGTGCTTAGAAATGAGCCATTTTCAGCAAGGGAAAAAAGAACCCTTACACATACACAAAGGCCAAAGCTCTTTTTTTTTTCATTGCCAAAAAACAAAAACAAAAACAAACTCATGACAGTTAAAATTTCTCAACATTTTCTTTTATCATAAACTATGACAGGAGATACTGCAATTTTTCTGAAATTTTGTCCCATTTAAGCTCCCAAAATGTTCCTAATTTTTAAATCTGAAAAACATTAAAAACTTTATCCTGAGGAGTTCATGTCATGTTCGTATTTATTCTAATTCTTCTACAATCTGCTACTTGATTAATAAAGGTAATTGGCATTTGGCACCAGATCTTTAATACACTGATTAAATATTAAAGTTGGAAGATTCAAATACAAAGAGATAAAGACATTGGCCCAGAGTCAGTCAAACACTGAATTGGTTTAGGGATCTGGTTTTCCTGACCAACTTACCTATGTATGGCTCGGAGGAATTACTCTAATTGTCCAAGTATCTAACTTACTATCAGACAGGAATTTAGTCTTCTTTTAAGTTTTTATGCTTGTTTGATTATTGCTACTTAGAATTAAGGTCTCAATAATTATAAAAACATTCCAGAGAATGTTTCAGATACAAAAGAAATTTGAGCAATATTTTTTAAAATTAGGATTTAAAAACATGACATCAGCCATGTCTTTTTCCCTCTCTAAAACTATCCCCTTCCTCCCAGAAAATTATGCTGAAAGAAGTTCTCATTGGAGATACATAAATACACTGTCATAAATAAGAATAAGATATAAATAAGAACTAATTCATGGGGAGGAAAAGATAGATGGGAAGGAATGGCAGGAAAAACCAGAAATGAGTTGCGGATATAAAATATGGAAGTCAGATAAAATATATGTATTAAAAAGAAAGAAGAGACATAAAATAATATACTGTTTCTCTGGAATCTTATTTTCAAAGTGTTTTGTAATTTGCATTCTTATAGTATTGTGTGAGTTAAGTAGACAGTTAATAGTCTTGATATTTGATAACTAAGATCACAGAGAGGTAAAATACATTAGCTTTCTCTATATCTTCTGAGCCTACAGCTGAAGCAGTAAGAGAACCTATGCCCCAGGACTCAGCTTTGTACTTTGTCCATGCTCTACTCCTCTGCCCATGGTGCTCTGCCTCTGGGATGTAGATAGCCATCCCACCCTATAGAGGTTAGCTGGGCCAACTGAGAAAGGGCCATAACAAAGAATAGCTTAGGCATCACTCGACGTCAGGCATAGAAAGAGAACAACTAATGGGTGAGAAGAGTCAAGTGATATTGATCGGTGGCTCCCCAGGGTTGAATTCAGAACATGCTCTCCTGTCTCCAGGATGCCAAGATTTGATGGAAAGGGCAAAGGACAACTTGAACAATGTGGGCTGGGCGGGTGAAATCTCCATTCATTGTTGTTCACGTGGGAATGGAGTGCTATGAATGAAGGAGATCTTGACAAGGCTCCCTGCTAGTAGCAGCCTCTCATTTCTTATCAGAAACCTAATACTCAGTGCCTTTTTCTCTTCACTGCTGGGATTGGAAAGAGTGTGAGGAGAGACCATTGGTTCCAGAGGGGTGAGATTTTGTGTCAAGAGGACCTTTGTCCTTAATAGGAAAAAAATAGGAGAATGAAAAGAGAAATCCAAAAGAAAAAGAAAATAATTAAAAGCCAGAAAAACATTTCAGAAAACAGGCTAAATGAAAAAGAAATAAGCAAGAAAGTGGTCTCCATCACTAGAAAACACCAACTTGTTTTTTGCCAGGGGATTGGGGAGCAATGGAAAAGCAAAAAGACACAGATCAAGGAGCTAAGTTGTCAGGAGAAATTGGACCCATCCCCTGTGTACAGGTTGGTCAAATAAATTATGCTACCTCCACACACTAAAATACCATATAGGCTTTTAAAAAGATTTAAGTATACAAATATTGGCACAGATACCTAAGATTGATTAAGTGAAAAAATGACCGAATAATTTTTAAAATATAATTTTATTTTTAAAATAATAATATATATTAGTGTATGTGTGGGGAAAAAAAATCTCAAGGATGAAGCATCAAACAGCTGAAAGCAGTTATTTCTGGGGGAAGTGAGGGAGAAGGAGATTGATTGATTATTGTGGCCCATTACCGAAACCTCCCTCCCTCCTCCCTCTCTCCTAAAACATTTTTTATAAAACATAATTTTAAACATCGTTGTGTTATTTAAAACATTTTTTATAAAACTCATAATTTTCATTGTGTATCAGGAAAAAATCAGTTACAAGACAGAAATAAAGTATGTTGCAAAGAAGAAACATATTACACATAAAGTTGAGAAAAGAAAATTTTATAATTTGCAGAAAATTTAACATTGAAGTATTCTATACACAGGTGTGTCTGTATCTATGAAATGATGATCCCAAAGTAAAAGTTTAATACTTAAAGAATATTTGTTAGTCTTAAAATGACACAAATGATAAACTTTTAAAAGGTAATGATTATGGTGACAACTGTCTTCTGTATTACATATTATTAGCTCTAAAACAGAATAATGTAATCCATAATAATATTATAATTTATGTATTAATGTAATTAATATTTTTCAATTATTAAATATTTCCTTCTGATTAATTCAAATGATTCCTGTCAGCTCTTCCACTATATTTTGTAAATCTCATAAAGCGACTCTAATTGCTTTTAGTATAAAGACAGTCCTTCCCACAAAGGAATCACAAAGCACTAAGAGGCAAGGAAGAAGAAAATTTTACAAATATATTAAAAAACATTAACAAAATAAGTCAGATCTTTAGAAAACAGCAGGATATGGAAGCTGTCTAATTGGACTAGAAAAGTTAATCTGCATAGATTGATCCAATTGCTAAAACTTTTGAAATGACTAGGTTACATATGAAAAATATAGTGGTGAAAATTTCACCTGAGAGTTTGGATATTCTTCCACTTGCCACTTAGGAAAACCTCCTACGTGAAATCAGACCAAGAATCTATCTAGTGCATTGTAAAATCTCAGCCATATCCATACCAAAAAAAAAAAAAAAAGGTAAATCCTCTGTTGTGTTCAAAATGACACAACAGCTGTGTTCTAATTTGTTTCATGTTGCAGTCTGGTCAGATAGAGTTCTATTTAATAGGATTTCGTCAACAATCCACTCATATAGAGCTGGGGCCCTGTCCCAAATAAACTCGAGCATAAAATGAATTGTCTAAGATGGAAAATTTACACTGGGATTTAAAATATGATTTTGGAAACTTTCGAGGGCCTGTATTATCCATTTCGGATTGAAGAGAATTAGAACTAAAACGACATTTCTCCCTATAGGACTGTAAAAAAAAAAAAAAAAGGAGGCCAAACAGAGAAGAATGAAAAGGCCAGGATGAAGAAGTCCGTACAGGTGGGGTTGTTAACACTCGGGACAGTGTGAAGAGGCCACAGAAAAACGGTCCCCTTTGGGCCATGTGGTCCAAGCTGAGGTACTAGGGAAACCCAAGGGGGTAGACACACTTCTTTTACTGTAAAAGAGATGCTGGCTGAAGACAATTCAAGCTGTCTGGTCTTGTAAGAACAGCTATAAATTACCACGAGGGTAATTTTATTTCTGAGTTAACTAAACACACTATCTGCTCCTTACCCACTCACTCCTCAAAATGCCCTAAGCGGGGGTCCCCATGCCCAGTTCTTTCCTCTGCTTCCTGGCCTCCCTCCCGGCGTGCCCCGCGCCTTTCCCCGGCGTGCCCCGCGCCTTCCTCCCGGCATCCCCTGCGCTTTCCCCGGCATGCCCCGCGCTTCTCCCCGGCATGCCCCGCGCTTTTCCCCGGCGTGCGCCGCTACCGCTCCCACTGTGGGCTCTGACAGAGGCCTGTGGGTCCCTCTCTGACACCTGAAGTCGCTGGGGCAGCTCACGCTGAGATTGGGAGTTGTCCTGCGCCTGGATCAGGAACTGGGCTTGCCTGTGGGAACAGACCTTCAATGTCAGATTTCCACCGGGTCTTTTAGTGCTTGGAAAATCTCCCTAACCTCTTCCCACAGCATCCCGTAGGACCTTCAAAATCCTGAAAAACCAGTGGCCCCGAGGCATACCCACCTGAGAACAAATCACATTTACAGGTTAGTCACCCTCAGGTTAAACAGTCTGGGGAGAACACCTGCTCATTATCAAAACGTTTCCTCTTCATTCTTTTCGCACAAATCTTCAGCTTTATCCTGTCTGGGCTGTTATTCATCGTCTAACTGCTTTCTTCCCCAGTGTCTCAGATGAAATCATGTTTTGCAGAAATGGAGTTTTTACTATATCTGGAGGAACAAAGAATGCAAGGGGAGTGTGAGGAAACTAGTCGCATACTTCTTTAGTAATAGTGTTGAGGTGAATGCAAACTTTACCAAAGGGTGTTATTAATATTATGAGTGTCTGACATCAAGAATTTAGAATTTATAGAGTAGTTTTATATGTTTATGATATGTGTATTAACCGACTTGACCCTAGAAATAATCCTGTTGGTTGGTAGATTAAGTGTGATTATCTTGCCCATTTTATAAATGAAGAAACAATCTGTGAGAGATTAAGAAGCTTGCTAAGGTCTCACATCTAGGAAGTGGTGGAAGGGAGGACTCAAACTCGGGATTTTTCATTTTATAACCCATTCTAAGAAATTCCTTTTTAAAAAAGTTATTAAAAGTCATTATTTAAAGCCTTTCACTTGTGTTCATTTTGGTTAATATAAGTAAAGGACTATCCCATTTGGGGGTTTGGGATGACCCTGGACCACTTGTGGTTCATAATACCAGGATCGCAATAGTAATTCTCATATCTCAGGCTCAGCCCCACCTGGCCCCTCTGGAGTCTTTCAAGCCCATGAATCTCCTAGGGTAATTTCAGCCTAACTTTATAGCACAGGATGGAGAAAAAAGACATTACTCAGGACAGGTAGTATGTATGTCACTTGTGAAGAGATCTGGTAAATATGATCAAGGTTAATGGGGTTTTTTTCATCAACCTGGGTTTAACCAGACTTCTTTTGATGCAGTCCTTTTGTTTTAACATCTAATGATGCTGAGAAATAATATTCCTGGAATATTAGCTTTAAGGCTGGGGTATTTCTCCATTTTGAAATATAGGCTGAAGATCCTTTGACTGAACTGAGAATTTATTTTGAAATAGTACCCAGATATTTTCTGAGGGAACATGGTATTAAAGATTTTGACAATAATGAAGGGAACAGAGGTGATGAAAAACACTTTTTCCTGCACTATATGTTCTCATTTGTATTTTAAAGATGAAGTGTTCTAATTGGAAAAGAACTTGATGTAAGAAGATGAAGTCTTAAAAACAAGCCCCAAATACTTCTTTAAAGAAGATAAGAGTATTCTCCTTAAATACTTTTGGAATATTAAATATCATTTAATCACACACTAAAGTAATTTAAGTATCCAATTAAAATTAGATTTTTCAGGAAAATATATGATCGTGTCTAGGGATTTGTTTGAAGAATTAGTGTTAAAATGCAGTGAAACAAGCCAGAGTTTATGATAGCATACATAGTATTACCTCTATTCCAAAACATAACTTTTCTTTGACATGTTTAGCTAACATAGATTGCATTTTTTTGTTTCTGAAGAATCTGTCATTTATTAAAAGTTACAAAGTCCTTAACGAAGTGTTCAAAAGTACTTAATACATAGCACTTCAATTTAAAGGCTTCCCATTATAGTTACCTGTAGGAGCTTCAATAAATATAAGGCCTCATCTTTTCTACGTAAGTCCTTTAGGTTACTTGGAAATGCCACCCACTAAAAGCAAATTATGATTGCTAAATCAGTATTAAAATAGTTAGAATCCAACTGTAGTTTATTTTTTGCTGGATTTTTTTCTTATTGCTTCTGGCATTCTATATACAAATACTGTCCTTCCATATTTTAAAACGATTAAATAACAGAAAAGGAGAATTTCTCTAATGGGATTTCTGCTTTTTATATGTATGAAAGCTACTTTGCTTGTTTGGTTATTTGATATACAGAAAAATGTATGGAGCTAATAAGAAAAACCCAAGATATTGTCTGTTATGGAATTTAATAAACCTGACAGTAACTTTTTTTTTTTTTTTTTTTTTTTGGCCTTGGGGAGAAATATCAGAAACTAGTTTCCTCCCTGAAGGCAGATTAAACTTACTGTGTGGCAGACAATTTTTTGAACACAGTGGATCTGTCCTAAAATATTCCTCGGGATATATGCCTTAAGACTTTCTTCTAAGTGAAGGAGGTCTCTGGGGGTACTTAAGAATGTAAGCTGTTTTGGATAAAGTCTGAGATGAGCTGTTCTTATTTCAAAATCCACTTATACAGTACAGTGTTAAAGGTTAGCTTTGGATGTATTGACATTGTCATAATCTTTTCACACATTAACATTTAAATTTCTCTGGAAGGATTGTGGAGAGACCTTTTTCTGCTAGAGAAAGTACAACACAGGAAAGACAATTGTAGGGAGAGAAATGGCAGCCCTGCACAAGAAGTAAGAATAACAAAACAGTCATCTTACAGGCTCCAGAGTCTGTGGGCAGGGCTCAAATTCATGCTGTGCCAGATAATAGCTATGTAAGGTTTCACTGTACAATAGAGTACATACCTCACAGTGTTATGAGGATTGAAAAAGTTAATACAGGTAACGTGTCTGACATATAGTAAGCAGTCAATAAATGTTGGCTATTATAATTACAGCTGAGAACTTAAGCTACTTACTCATTACCTGTACAGACAGAGTGATGAGCCAACAAAAGGGGCTAGATAGTTATGTTTGAGGCTTCTTTTAGAATTTGAATCCATCTAGCCTCTCACCCATTTTCCTTGTCACACTACCCATGATGTACCCACAATTGTCTAACCTATATACCCTCTCATAATTCTCTTACCCTAATGTTCATCTGGGCTTCTTGTTCCCTCTTCCAAACTCTTACTTCTCTTCTTCTAAAATCCTCCAACTGTGCCCACCAGAACTCCCAATCCATTAAGAACAAACTCTGCTCCATTCTCAACATCTTCTAAATGTTATGATCTAGTTTAATCAAAATCTGGCTCTCTGCCGAGGACACTGCTTCCTCAGAAGCCCTTTCAAGAGGAAGCTGTTCATTCTACTCACTCCTTAGTGCTGTTTCCAAGCTATTGCTCTTCATCCCTCTTTAGGCACCTCGGAGATCTCTCCAACACTATAAGGACCATATTAGGGATGATAATAATACTTAATTGATGGTTGTAGAGATTAAATGGGGACAGTGTATGTAAAACGCTTAGCCTATTAAATTTAATATTATTAAATTAGCTAAGAGCATATTAAATTCTCAGTAAATGTTAGTTTTTACTCATATCTATCTTCTAAGTGAAAGAGGTCTTTTGGGTACCTAAGAATGTAAGCTCTCTTGAAAAAAGTCTGAGATGAATTGTGAATCATCCAAAATAAGAAATCATTCATTCAGCTTATTCTTGACTAGTATCTCCTATCTGTTCTAGTCCACTGAGCTCTCTACTTTTGTCCTATTCTATGACTACACACCTGTTCTCTCTTCTCTCTCTCAGCTCGAACACATGTTAGATTCTGTTTTCCCATGTTAGTCATTTTCTTGTCAATATTCTAACCTCCCTTGCTTTGTTGTCTTTCATTCATGTCTATCTAGCAGGTTCTCAAACCTAGATGAACCCAACTGCTCATCTTGTCTTCACTTGCACCCAGGCTGCTTAGTGCTGCTAATTTAGATCACTATAAATTCATTGTCACCAACTTCACTTGGGCTCTCAACATTTTCTGTCAATCCCTTTTATGTTTTATTAGTCAACTCTACATTCCATTCATTTCAACCCTTTTTCAATTTTTTTCTGTTGCATCTACTTTTCTCTCCATCCTACTGTCAGTAAATAACCTTGCATCCTATTTCATAGTAAAATCAGAAAAAGGGAAGCTCCTGATACTAAAATCCTATAAACCCATTGTTTCCTCATTTCCCCATTTCAGTGAAAGAGGTATTCGTTCTCTTATATGCCTGTGTTCTTGACCTCTCTCTCACAGTATCCGTTGATAATTTTACCTCTGCCTTGGTACTACTCCTGTCAACGTTCAACAGTGCTCAAATTTCTCATCTTGATTCTACCTGTCCTTTCTCTCCTGTTTGTCTTCTCTTTTTTTCCCCCTTCTTTTCTAAATTTCTTGAAAGAGGTGTGTACATTCTCTGTCTCTATTCCTTCAAGTTCCACTCATTCCTCAACCCATTCTAATATGGTTTTGGACCTCTTCCCTCTACTGCAACTGCTATTACTGGGATCATTGACTTCATATCTCCAAATTCAATAAAAATTTATAATGCCTGAAGCTGCTGTCCACAGGCAGAATTTCTTCTTCTTCTCCAGGGAAGCCTTGGCTCTGCTTTTAAGGTCTTTCAACTGATCGAACCAGGCCCATCCCTTACTTATAGTCCACTGATTATGAACTTTAATCACGTTTCTGAAATACCTTCACAGCAAGATCTAAATTAGGGTTTAATTGAAAAACTGGGAACTGTTAGCCTGGTCAAATTGATGCTGGAGGAAGAGGGGTCTGGGAAGGCCCAATAGCAGGCCTCCACCCACCCCACCCTCTTACCAGGTTCTTGACTTGGCCACAGGAAAGAATTCAATGGAAGAGTCACAGTAGAAAGTGAGAACAGGTTTAATGTAATGAATAAGAGATACAGATTTCACATGAGAGTGTAGCCTAGCTCCAGAGACCAGCAGGGCCCCACCAGGTTTCATACAAAAGTAAGAAATACATACTTAAAGTTTAGTACAGCATGCATGCTGGTTCAAGAGAGTAAGTAGCTGCTTGCTGAAAGTAAGTTTGATACAAAATAAATTATGCACACCTCAGCTGGTGAAGTGCCGGTTGGCCCCAGGAAAGTGAGCAACAACCCTGCCTTCTGCAGGGATTCACCTTTTATAGTTTTGCTGTCTCATACATGTTCATGCTATCTAATGACTATAAACTCCACTTTACTGAGCATGCTTAGCTATTGACATTATATAGCCACTTTCTACTGAGCATGCCCAACCACTGGATATGCATAAGTCAGCCCCCTAAGGTCTCAATTTCCCCAGGTTGGTGTTGGAATTAGGTCCAACCAGCAACAGTAACTCTCCTCTAGGGGAGGGACTAAAGGAGGGGCCTGAGATCTTGGGGAGTGGCTTGAAACCCAGAGATGTGTCCTGAAACCAGAACCCAGGGAAACTGAGCACCTACTATCTCAAAGTTGACACATCAAAAAGACCATCACAAATGGCTTCCTATACCTTTTGAATAAAGCCCATACTTGTTAAAAATGGTTGCTTGTAATGCCTCTACAGGCTGGCACCAGTCTGTTCACTCTCCCTTCTTCCACATGAACTTTAGGCCTAAGTGAGATTGAGATCCTTTTATTTCCAGAGTGTGCCTGTTTTCTATCTAGAATGCTTTCTCTCTTTTTCTCTGCTTTACCTAGTAACTTTCAGCTCATTCCTTTCTTAGAGAGACTTTTTTCATCCTCAGTCTGAGTTGGGTCATGTTGTTAAAAACTCACTTAATATCCTGTATTTCTTCATCACATTTTATTGCAATTTTTTTGTTTACAGTCTATCTTGCCTGCTATACAGCAAGATATGTCTTATCACTGTATTCCAAGCACTAAATATAGTGCCTGATACATAGTTGGTGTAATGTGATTTTATTACTTTTTTAGAAGTCTAATTTTGTGAAAATAAGATGTCTATACTTAATTAGAAGTGTAAAATGTATTCTAAACCAAACATGTCTGACTTTAATTTTTTACTGTATGGGTCATCCAGGCACCCTCTGTTAGAATAGTAATAGGATGGAAGCTTTTAAATGTTTCTCTTTTTTATGTTATTATTTATTTATTCTTTTTTTATTGACAAAAATTGTATATATCTTGTACAACATTATTTTGAAATGTGTAGACATTGTGGAATGGCTAAATTAAACTAATTAACATATGTGTTACCTCACATACTAAAAGTTCCTCTTTTTGTAAGTATATATACCCTTACAGTAGACATGAGTTATTAATTTGTTCATTTATTAAATATTTATGTAGCACCTTCCTGTCATTATTATAGATTTTAGAGATACAATGGTGAACAAGACAGACAAGGTACGTATTTTCATGTAGCTTACATAAGAAGTGGAGACAAAAGAAAGAAAAAACCAAGTAGTCAATGAACCAATAATATAATTTCAGGTAGTGGTAAGAGTGATAAAGAAAATATTAATAACAATGTGATATGATAGATAGTGACTGAGACACTGAGGTGGGAGAAAAGTTTGGCGGTTGTGGAAAGCCTCATTTTATCTATCAATAAAATGAAGGTAGTTTAAGAAAATACATTTCCCATTGAATAGGATATGTGCATATTATATACATTAACTTACTCAATTTCAAAGTAACCTTTCTTTTCATACAAATGAAAAATGAGGCTCAGGGAATTAAGTAAATTGCCCAAGGCCACGTACAGCTACTAAGTAGCAGAGCTGTATTCAAATGTTGGTCCAGTTAATCTGAAGCCCATGCTATCTCCACTATACCATATTGCCACTCACAAAGAAGGCCTCTTGGGAAAAAGGACAACTTGTGTCATGGTTAGGTTTAAACAATCTATTCTAGTATTTTTTGAGGATCTTTTTAAACCTATTCTCTATATTAATAATAAGAATACATAATAAACATTTATATGATACTTCCTATTTTCCAAGGCACTTTTATTTTCATTGTTTCCCTATCTCATGATCATTCAGTAAGATACAGAGAACTTACAGACCATTTAAGAGTTGAGACAACTGAAATATGAAAGTTAAGTGATTTCTCCATGATCACATAGATACATAATGGCATATGTAAACTAGCCTCGACTTTTAATCTGGTATTTTTTCCCCAGTGTGCCTATAAGAAATCTGTTTGCTTTCTTTTTAAGTACCAAGTTTAAGAGTTTAAATCCAAATAAAACGTGAGAATTAATTTTCATTTCTCAGGCAAAATGACAAAGATTTATCCATGAGTAGTGGTAATTTCATTGCTAAAAAAAGATAAAGAGAATAAAAAGGGTATATGATAAAAACTGTTTAGGTATCACATTAAATAATTGATTCTACTCTTCGTAAAAACCTTATGCAGGTGAAAAAAGGGCATCCAACTGCAAAGTCCCTGAGATACTATTCAAATACGCATAGTTCTGAAATACAAATATGTGATAACTTAATTCTTTATAGCCTATGAAAAAAGCTATTTTCATTCGTTATGTTGTTCTTAATGGTGTATATGTTTTGTTTTATCATAATCAAGGAAGTAATAATAAAAATGGAAAGAAAAAACCCCACAACTTTTTGATGTTATTCTTTCATTGCATTGCCAAAAGAAAATATATTCCCCTCTTTTCCAAAAGTAAGCTGGGTTTTATCAGCTTTGCGAAATGATGAATGAATGCCTTGTTCATTATTATTGCTTAAGTCATTCTTATTTATGCCAGTGATCCAAGGATTATGTTTTGATTGTTCTTGAGAGATGAAAACGCTTTCTTGCTGATGAATAAACACTGCCACTTTTAAAATATTTGTATGCAAAATGTCTTTAAAGCCATTATGAAATGCTTTGCAAGAGCATTAGGAAGCTGGTTTTCGAAAGGCACTTTTTTTTCTCTACCTTTTCTTTCATGCTAAGCAGTCCAATTGAAAGGCCTTTCAAAGTTAACTTGTTTAAGCAATACCAGTGTTTTAGTGTAATGAATAACTTTTTATGGAAGACAATCACACACAATTCAACATGCCGGTATTTCTATTTCTGTGCATCACCAATGCAGGGATTCTGTGGTAGAATCTCTTTCTTTGAGAAAGTTAAGCGATCAAAACCCTGATTAACCTCTGATATTCACGTGGTGCTCTTGATCTTGAGGACTGCAGCAGTAACAAAGCGTTAATGGCAGCCATATGCTTAGGGTATTGTGGGTATGGGTGACCCAAATGTGAACTTGGGGGGTGACTGATGCTAGCTGCCATTTGTTTCAGGTTTGGTGTGGAGATTACTGATGAAGAGTTTGAGTTGCTACTTGACAGAATCCCCCTTGATGAAGATGGAAATGTCAGATACCACCAATTCCCGGCCATCTTTGATTCTTGGTACTCCTTTTTCACATTTTCTCTTTCCTCTCTCATTTTTTTTCTTCTTGTTTGCAATACAGAGAATGTGCCACTAAAATCACTAGGATTATTTAAAATTTCTCTCTATTAAGTGACAAAGGATTTTCAAAATGGCAATGTTTAAAAAAGTAGAATCTTTTAATGTTGAACCATGGCAATGCATTTTTAAAATGTCTCAACACCTGAAAAATGGACATGGGAGGGGATAGTGTGACTGAGATTACAAAAGAAGTGTATAAACACTGTTTGCAGAATTAGGAAGAAAATTGCTGTAAGTGGCAAAAGTGAGGTCCTGGAGATGAACTTTCCCAAATTGCACTAAACACACTCTCACACACACTGACATTTTACTCCTTCACTTAGCGCCCAAGTACTATCCATTTACAAGACTTCTTTCTGCTTCCTTCCAGTGGGGTCCAGCTTAGACAGTAAAGTACATGCCTATTGCCAATGGTTGTGTTAGAGACAGTGCAAAAATGCTTTCTAAAATATTCCCAATCTACATTTATGTATCATGGGACCCAAGTCTTACTCTTTTCTAAAAATTTTTTTTGTGGATTTTACAGATTATTTAAAGGCTCAAGTATTTAAAATTCTGATCAGTATTAACCATTTTATTCCTCAAGAACCTTAATGCATGTTGTAGTCCCAGGCATCTGATGTTTTTGGCTGAGGCCACTGAATGGTGGGTTCCTTTCTAAAGATACTTTTTTCTTCCAGAGAAATTTCAGAACATAACTATCTTCATCTCATATACCTCTTGGACTGTTCTCCAAATCTCATGACTATACTCTACGGCCATGAAACCCACCCATTATTTCCTTTTAGTTCCTGATGGCATAGTAGACAGTTATCAACCTGATTTGATTCAAAAGGCATGATAAGACATACCTTAAAATCACTTCCCATTACACCTACCATAGAGCCTGAAATTTTCACCTTAGGTTCTTTCAGTCAGAAGGTACTGATCCATAGAAGAAGCTGTTAAGATGCTAATATCCCTGAGAGGGATAGTACATTAATTTGTCTGTCATTATGCTTAGTTCACCATTTCCCAAAGTGTGTCAAAGGAACACTAGTTTCATATGATGGTCTAAGCTGTCACTCTGAAAAAGCTTCCCTATGGCCAAATAAGTTTGGGAAACTTATTAAAGAAAGTTTATGATTTTAAAAAGTTATATGAATTTATTTTCTAAAAGACTTCACGTAGCCTTTAATAGTGCTAGTGTGTGTTATGGATCTCTGAGAATAAATAGCTTCTAAGACAAATACAGGTTGAGCATCTTTAATCCAAAAATGTAAAATCTGAAATTCTCCAAAATCTGAAACTTTGAGTGCCAACATGGGGCTCAAAGAAAATGCTCATTGGAGCATTTTGAATTTTCATATTAGGGATACACAACTCATATATATTCTGCAAATATTCCAAAAATCCAAAAAAATCCAAACTCCGAAACACTTCTGGTCCCAAGCATTTCAGATAAGAGAAACTCAAACTATAGTTTATCTCAAAGATGATCCCAGGAACTACTGGTAATGTAGCAAAGAAGTAAGACAGAGAAAGGAAGAAAGCCAATATAGGATGCATTAATGAGCAAGTCTCATCTGCCTGGGGCCTCCGGGAACCCACCTCAGAGCTGTACCAGCTGAGGAAAAGGGGGCCAGAGTAGATATATCCACCAACTCCCACCTGTCATCGGTTGAGGACTGCCCTTGGCAGCATAGATACCCTGTCCTTGTGCAGAGGCTGGCAGGAAACGCTGCGAGTCAGAGAATGCCCTCAAGCAGAGTTATAGGTATTGGCAGTAGAAAACCCGCAATGTGAAAGGGAATCAGGAGTGCTGAGGAGATACCAATAGGCCTTATCTAAAGGTAGGCATCTGCTACCATGGGATTTAGTTTACAGCATTCCCCTAAACTTATCTAACCTTCTTTCATGGAGCATCTTAGAGGCTAGTGTTCCACAGAGCATAATTTGGGAATGCTATTAATCTGGGAATAAATTCATTTTTAGAGTCTATTTAAAATCATCAGATTAAAAGCAATACAATAAACATTCACTGAATATTTCTTGTGTTTTCAATTAGCCAAGCATTCCTAAATTGGGAAAATAAATGTTTCTTTTTAAAAAATTATTTCTTTGCTAATTTTGTCACAAAACCTGCATATTATCATATAATTGAGAACTTTATTTTTTAAATGTGTGTGTGCATATACATATATGTATACGTGTGTGTGTATATATATAAGGAACATAGCTGTCAATAATTTAGGAGAATGAAGAACTGTAGAAAACAGTATACAGAATGGTTAACCGTCCCAGGAATATTAACAATATAAAAATCCATATTGGTTTAGATTATTTTTATTTTACTTCTTTGTATGTCTCACCCTTTAGTGCCCCAGTTTTTAAGGGTAAACATAAATATTAAAACTTCTTTTAAAGATTTTTTACCTCTCAGTTTTTCTCCACATTTTTACAAATATTAAACCTTCTTAAAGGAAAACAAATTAAAATGAATGTTTTGATCGTAATAGTATATCGGGAAAAACTGTGGCAAAAAAATGAATAAGTTCATTAAAAACAGGTGGTAAACTTGGTGACATGCTCACACCAGTTTATTCTTCAAGGAACCAACAGAATTGTTTTTCTGGGTTTGTGACTTAGCTCATTTATTTTACAGGCAGCTGTCCCACCAAGAATACCATGTCCAAGGGCAGGATTATCCTTCCAAAGTACATGTGTGGGAAGCTAAGGAGTAGCCAGCCTAAGAGCCATTTGGAAGATGGGGCTGCCCAGACATTATTTTAAAAAACCTCCTTTGGTTCCTTGGAAGGTTTTTTAATCACCAGGTTGTAAGTCACACCGAATCTTGGCTGTTTGTCAGACAGAGTGCTTCCTTTTGGGTAAAGAACCCTGTATTAATTTCCTAGGACTGTAGTAATAAGGTACTACAGACTGGGTGCCTTAGAACAACAAATTGATTCTCTCACGGTTCTGGTGGCTAGAAGTCCAAAGTCAAGACATGAGCAGGGCCATGTTCCCTCTGAGACTCTGGGTAGAATTCCTCCTTGCCCCTCCTAGTTTCTGGTGGTGACTGGTAATCCGTGCTGTGCCCTGTCTCACAGCCACACCACTCCAATCTCTGCCTCTGCTGTCATCTGTCATTCTCCCTGTACGTCTCTGTCTCTTTGTCCAAATATCCCTCTTCTTATAAGGACAACAGTCATATTAGGTTATTAAGGACCTACCCTACTCCAGTGTGACCTCATCTGAATTAATAACATGTCCAACTACCCCATTTCCAAATAAGGTTATATTCTGAGGTACTGGGGGGTAAGAACTTCAATATATCTTTTTGGGGGCACAACTCAACAAATAACAAACCCTATTATAGACCTAACCTGTCTAGTTTCTTACAAATTTCGTTGTGGTGGGGGAGAGTAAAAATAAGAATCAGCTCTGTATGTTCTTTAACAATAGCAGTTAATAATACCTAACTTTTAATGCCTGCAACTTATCAGGTACTGAACAGTAACTCATTTCATTTTTACAACAACCCTATTAAATATTTTGCATATGAGAAACCTGGGGCATAGAAAGTAACTTGCCCATTGTCATCCAGTTAGCAGTAGTGGAGCCATTATACAAACCCAGACTGGCTGATTGCAGAACCCTCATACCTATTACTCCCCTGCCTTTCTGGACACTAAGGACATGCAATTACAGTCATAGGTCACAAAACGACCAGGATAAGTTCTGAGTAGGCAATTCCGTCATTATGCAGACATCATAGGGTATACTTACACACACCTAGATGGTATAGACTACTACACACCTAGACTATATGGTAAAGCCTATTGCTCTGACCACTGTCGTATATGCAGCACATGACTATGCATCTGTGCTAACCAGTTAGTTTACATGTGGCTTTGAGCACTCAAAATATGGCTTGAAATAAAAGGTTCAGAAATTCCTTTTATTTAGCAATTCATGTTTTCTGGCCACTTATTGTTATTATTTTTTAAGTCTGAATCAAAATGTTATGTAAGTGTAAAATACTGGATTTCAAAGATTAGTATAAAAAAAGAATATTAAAATATCTCATTAATGAATTTTTATAATGATTACATATTGAAATTATTATATTTTGGATATATTAAGTTATATAAAATATATTATTAAAACTAATTTTACCTTTTTTCTAACCTTTTTTAGTGTACTACTAGAAAATTTTAAATTACTTGTGTAGATTACAGTGTATTTCTATTCAACAGCACTGAGTTAGACAGCAAATCTTTTTAATTAGAGTAGGCAGCATAATGGAAGGAAGGAATTGTTTCAGTCTTTGTCTGACTCCAAGCAAATCAATCAGTTCCTAAAGCCTCTGTGCCTTAGTTTCTCTATCTGTAAAATGTGGTGGAAAACTGGAATTTTCCTCACAAGTTAATTTAACTAACAAATTGAACAAAAGTAATTATGAACCATTCTACCCAATGTTTGCAGAATGCTAGATAATTACCCCCTGAAGCAGAAATATTATAAATAAATAACTAATTCAGATAAATATGAACTTGAAGTATTTACTTACTACTTTCTTTTAGCAAATAGATGTGCATCTTTGAACTCCAGACATTAAGCCCAAAGCAAAAATATTTCTGTGGACTTGTCAATTCCAACTTTACAATTTTATTTTAACAATGATAATTTACTTTAGTGTAGGTTTATGAGGTGGCAAGGGCAGGTACTGTTATCTCCATTCTACATATTTAAAAACAGACTCAGAGAGGATCCTAATGCCCAGTTTGTTAAGAGGCAGGGCCTGCACTCTTGGCCCTAAGGCCAGTACTTTTCTTGTTATACTTACTAGGTAGTGAAAATTATGCTTAATAATTTTTAAGTGAGGCCATGATCAACTATGCTTCCCCTCAGGAATGGAAGATGTATATAGTTAAATGAGATGAGGTTAAAGCTTCTATGCTTTTATTTGGCATGATGTATTAATTTGTGTAGCCAACTTAGACATAAACCAGAATCTCAGAAGTTTTGTACTGTATTTTGCTGTGACCGTGAAATTGCCACAGTAGCACTTTTATATGAATAAGTTCACAAAATATAACTACTTAAAGAGGATAGGATGTTCGACATTTCAAGCTTTTCTGGCCACTTATTATCTTTTAAGTTAGAAAAGCAATACATGATTATTATAACTATGCAAATATTATGGAAGTGTGTGTAAAGTCAAAAGGAAAAGTTTCTGCCCTCATTGTCTTTCCCCAAATCTAGCCTTCAAAAATAACCCATTGATTCTTAATTTTAACATAGAAGTCAGCACATTAGTTTCATGGCTCTAAAATTTTTCATAAATTGTCACAGTGTTCAATATGAACCTTCATACTATTTACATCTTTATTTTAGATAATATCCTGTAATAACGTTATAAGTATACAATTTGTTATTTGTCCTTTATAATCATTTATTGGATAAAATTACATATCTCATATTCATTAAAGATGGATGTTTTACTAAAAATATGTGTAATTTTGAAAAGAATTTTTTTCCCCAAGATTAAAAAAAAAGTTGATTTGGAATAATAATCTTCTGCAGAAATGTTTGTTAGAAAAATCAGATTTTTTTCACATCACAATTCATTGTGTGCTGAGCATGGCTTCTTATGGGGTTCAGAAAGATTATCTATGTGGTCTCATAAATATGGGATAGTATCCATAAAATTATATTAGCCATTGATTTTATTTAGATTTGTTTTGGATGGCAGAGAAGTGGCAGTATTTTGAAATATTAATATTCCATAGAAAAAGAATGTATAGGCCAGGGTGCTGATTAGGGTATAGTTTCTTTAGCCTCATTAGTACATTCACCACAAGTCATTTGAAGAATTAATGTAAACATGTTTATCCCACACATATAACTGTATCAAAATCATAAATATATTTCTTCTTCATGAAGATCACTTTCCTTATATTAAGGGTATTCATCTATGAGTAAATTAAGTTTGACCTTTAGGGGAGTCCCACAATACAGTGAGCCATAAGCTTTTCCCCACTGAATAGTATTTGAGTCATGTCAAACGGGAAACCACTGGTATCTCAGTATCATAATTAAGGAGTTTTTGGAAATTTATTGACAAATTGTCTGATTCTGAACATGTTATCTGAGAGCAAGAGGACAGTATTTGCAAGTCAAATGATAGAAGAATCTATTGTCAGACAATTAAAACATCTTCACTGAGACCCACCGAACTAACCTTTGTGTGGTCTTGTTCTCAGATGGAAATGGTATCCAGAGACAGTTGACAGCATGAATTTTGAGACGACACTAAATGTGTGTGGGAACTTGCAAAAACAGATCTAAAAAAAGGTTTAGGATCAGCATTTTCTTTGCCACTTTTTTACCATGATGGGGTGGGAGCTGGGGCCAGGGACTGTGGGGGGAGGCTCCAGAGGGAAAGGTGACGTTAGAGATGCTGCTGGTAAAAGTTAGTCCTGGTCAAGCCTGGGGTGAACAATGACACAGTGTTGTCGTGGGCTGCCTCCACGACTTAGATATTCTTCCCATGTCAGTATAATCACTACTGGGAGGTAGCTCGATTAAGGATTACCATATCATTAATAGTATCCATGTCTTTTGTTCAAAGGCTACTTGTGCAATGTTGCCTTGTGGATGAAGCGCCGTAATCCTCTGAGCCGCAGCTGTAGAGAGAGAGGCTCCTCAGAGCCGCCCACACTGACTTCCCTGTCCTCTCGGATCAGTTCTAAAAACAGACAGAAACAACAGTCAACTCAAAGCCAAAAAAAAGAAACATCCATTCTACATTTCCACATTCATCCCCAAGCTTCAATCCCTGCCAATGTCTCCCATTCATCTCTTCTCTAACATCCAGATCACCACTCGGATGGTGGCCAGATTAAAGGGGAACAATGCAGTTTTAAATGTAAAGTTTGCATCTAATTTTTTTTCTTTGCATGAGAAAAAGCACATTGATTCCATCTATGTGTCTGACTAATGCTTAGCCTGTAGTTTGTCAGGTCTTTCTTATTTTCTTTGGCAACATGAAGCATGCTTGTGTCTTCCAACTGTATAGCGTTTCTCAGTTTATTTGGTGAAGACACCGAAATTCGTACTTGGATAGAAAATTACATACATAGTTAATAAACAACAGGTTTTGTTTAGTTAATATTATTGTTGCAAGAAACTACTTCTTTCAACGAGACTGAGCACTGAGAGAAATTGAAAAACTTAGCAGAAGCTTGAAACCTAAGCAAATGCACCCAGATACTGGGCATTGGGCAGAAGAAATTAACCGAGTGAATTACACTTGGTATAACTTCAAATGGTAGAAGACAGGAAAGAATGGATGTAACTTTTAGAGCACATTTCATTTTATGATGGTCACTCCCTCAAAAAAGGAAAAGGAAAGGGAAGAGGGAAAAAAAAAAGACCTTATTTATCTGGCAAGGTAAAATGTAAATAAGTAAAATGAAGCCTGGAGTTCAATTTCTTGTTTTATACCTTAATAATCACACTTTTATTCCAAATTGAAGTGACGTTTTGCCTTGGTTTACTTATAAACCATTATCTTCAAAAGTTTTATTCTTATATTTTCATCTCATTGCTTCATTTAAAAACCACTATAACTTTATTTTTATAAAAAAAAAATGAAAACTCTTTGCTATCCTGAGTTGTTTTTTAGAGGAATCTATAAAAAGATTTAGACTTTTGCCTTTGGATCAAAATGTCTTAAATTCTTTCTGGTTGCCAAAAGAATTATGTTTCTCTAAAGTAAATGAATAAATTTACTTTTTTCTACCTTCTTAATGGTAACACCCTCTTTTCCCATCTTTCCCCTTTTCTGTGGCATTGACATCTCCTCCCTTGAAGAGGCATTTATTGGGACAGAAATTACAGAAGCCTTGCTACCTGAAATATTTTAAGTGTGGGAACTTTTACCTCTTGGATAGATGAGAGAATTCAGAAATAGTCTAGCATCTCTCTATGTCAAGAATATCTATTTAACAAAATTATCCATATTTGCCCAGAAAAACTTGACAGTACTCATCAGAGATTTTAATTTGGATCTTTATGTCATGAATTTATGTGCTTAAGAGATACTGTGTATGTATGTATAATGCTGTTTAATCTCTTATGTACTATTTGAGGAACAGAAAACCAGGAAGAGTGTACCCCTGACTATGGAAAACAATCTAGTTCTGATCTTTGCTGTGCTTACATTGGTCAAAGTACTCCCCAGTTTTAGTAATAAACTGGCAGTTTTCTAAGGCGTTTCCATCTCCATTCCAGAATTTGTCTTTGTTGAATAGCATGAGTATACATAGAAATTTTCCAAGTTAGGGTTACTTTAAAAAGACACATTCTTCTTAACATAGATAACAGGTATCTGAGATTTTTTAAAAAATAATTTAAAAAGTTAGGATGACACCTGTAGATGAAAGAATTATCCAAGAGAAGAATGACGAACAGTGTTCCAGGTACACATTAACATATGCAAATACTACTGTATTAAAATGTAGTATCCATTTCTGTGAATGTAAATCATATCTCAATGTTTCATTTATTAAATCTCATAAAGAAGTTTACAGATTATGCAGAATTTTTTTAGTGATAAGGAACTTTTGTAAAATTGGTATTCTGCTAAAATATGACATTTTGGGCAGTACAACAGAGTTGATGCTCAGTGTTATATGGGATAATATTTATTCTCCATTCTTGCTGTTCCTTTCCTTTTTGAGGGAGCTCTACTAGCATAACATTCTTGGCTTACCTCTACCTTCTTGCTTTCTACATCCCAGGAGCAGAAGAGTGACTTTTCTGATTTGTGTTGTAGAAGAGCACAGCCCAACCCCTTTCTCCATTCTTGTACTGGGAGCCACTGCCCACAAGATTCTGGACTGCCCTTCCAGGTCAAAGATTTTTAGGAGGCTGTCTTCCCACATGGTGGGAGAGCAGGAGTTTTTAGCACTGTCTGTGACTATGTGGTAAATTTGAGGTACAATATTCAGAATATCATTATTGCCATGCAATTATGCCATATTATCCAAGAGCTCTACCAATAATAAAGCTGACCCATATGACACTTCTTTATCCCTCAAAGCAGAGGTGTTATTTATTGAGTCCCGTTAAGCAGCAATATCAATGGATTAGATGCTCTAAATCAGTGGTTCTCAATGTATGGCCTGAGGCCTTTGAGAGCCCTTGAGACCATTTCAGGGGCCTGGGAGGTCAAAACTATTTTCATAATACTACTAAGATATTATTTTTCTTTTTCACTCTCATTCCAACAAGCACAGAATGAAGTTTCCAGAGGCCTCTGGAAAGTATGCTTATGTATTCTTGGGTTTTAAAATTTTCTCAATTTTAATATCGATAAATATTGATTGCTATAGTGAATGTATGCATTCTGGACTTCTCAGTAAATAATCATATATAAATAATTACTGAGTATAAAAGTAATTATGTGTATTTTATATATATATATATATATATATACACACATTTCTATACTTACATATGTATCTCATACATAGACCAATGCTCTTTGAAGTCCTCACTAATTTTCAAAGTATAAACGAGTTCTTATACTAGTAAGTTTGAAAACTGATGCTCTAAACCATAATAGGAAGAGAAGTGCCTTGAATAAAGCTAGACACTTCTGAGTGGCTCTATTACAGAAATGTGTAAGAGTTCCCTTGGAAGATAGCTAAGCTCTGTGACCTGGGACATCTCAATTTACCCAGCGGAAAAATGGAACAGATGAATTTGTTAATTAAGCCAATATTTATTGAAGGTCTTTTGTGGGGGTACTTCAAAAAGTTCATGGAAAGATTAGTATTATCTTTTACTTCTATTTTTCCACAAACTGTTTGAAGTACCCTCATATATGCTAGGCACTGTCTCCCAGGCACTGTGGGTTCATGGATGAACAACTCCATCACTACCCTCTAGAAGCTCACAGTCAAGTGAGGGAATAAACTGATAAAGTCATAATAATAGTGAGTGTCTGATGTACAAGAGGTGCTATGGAAACAGTGGGGTACCTAATCCAGGAATATCAAGTCATAAAATCAATTCAACGTGTCATGACCAGTCTTTAAGAAATAACAAAATAGAATAGAAAATGTCAGAGTGAAAGGAGAGAATGGAACTGAGGCCACCAGAGGGAGGAAGAGGGGAGGGGTGGAGAGAATTGGTAAAGGTCCACAAAAAGTTATTATGTTGATTAAATATGATTATGACTAAATATGATTATGATTAAATAAATAAATAAATTAATTAATTAATTAAATTTCTTTTGGTTAAATAACAAAAAAAAAAAAAAAAAAAAAGCAAAAGAAAGAAAGAAAATGTCAGAGTGCTCCTCATATAGCATGGGTTAAGTATTTTTTCATGAAACCCCTTTTCTCCATTTTGAGTGTGTGTGTGTGTGTGTGACTGTACTGAGTTATGGTGTAAAATGTATTTCTTATTGTTGCTTAAAATAAAAAATAAATTTTTGAAAGCCACTGGTCTAGAGCCATAAGAGGGAGCATTATGTGCTCAAAGAATTATAAGCACTAATTCATAACGGTGTAACATAGGGTGCACGTGGGTAGTGCTGCTGATGAGATCAGCAGGAATCAGATCATAGAGAGCCCTAGTGACTTGCTAAGGAGTTTGAACTTTATTCTGAAAGCAATTAAGTGCCATTAAAGGATTTTAGGAAGGGAAGGGACACAATCAGGCTGTATTGGCTGAATAAAAATCTTTCTAGCAGCTGCGGAAAAGATGAATGGATGATGAATGTAAAATCTGATGTGAGGAGACCTCTTACCAACCTACTGTAAAAATTCAAGGGCCTGCATTAAAGCAGTAGGAATGGAGATGGGTATAACTGTCTTTAATTTATTGGAGCTCTTTCTTTAATTATGTGCTTATTCTTTGTATAGCATTGTGTTGTAGTTTTATAGATACATTTGTACACTAGAATATAAGCTACATGAAGGCAGGAATTTTTAAATCTTTTTTTAACCTCAGCATTCTCAGAAATGAGAACACTGCTTATGTATGTGAGGCACTCAATGTATCTTTGTTGAATGAGTGATAAATGAATCTCCTTTTATCCTAAGAGGATATTAATTATGGGAGATTATTTTTAAGTTTTCTTCTGCTCCTTGCATTATCTCTGTAATCCCTTTGTTGTCTTCTCTTTTTTTTGGTTTTTGCTTTAAAATTTTATTTTATTATCTCTATCTTTCAGGCTAGAGACTTTCCTAAATGTTTAGTGGTCGTTTTATGTTCATTTATATTTAAAAGTAAGTCATTCAAGTCAATTAAAAGCTCCCTGTGTGTTGGTGGAAAGACAGTGATTATTGAAGGGTCCGGTCATTTCATTGGGTGACCCTCAAATGTCAATTTCTGTATGTTTTTTTCCCTTGTGTCACTTTATTAATAGAGTCATCTCATTTTCTGCCCTGAGAATATAACCCTGACTACCAGTATTCTGAGGCCAAATGGGGTAAAGTGTTTGGGTATTAAATCATTGAGCGGGTAGACTTCCACTTAATTCTTGTTTTTAACATGACACCTGTTGCTAGGCCCAGTTTCCCTGATGTCCCCAAATCCAGGTCATCACTCTTCAATTTTTCCAGAGAATAATTTTTTCTTCTCTTGGTGGGGAGGGGGAGGAGTTGTCTCCTGGCTGCATGGAGTCCAGCAGCTTTTTAGTCTAGCTTTATACCTCCTTCTTTCAGCTCCTCCTTATCTCTGCCTTCCAAGGTCCCTTATGCACCCAAATTCTGAGCATTTTAAGGTATTTTTCTTGCAAATTCACCTCCTTATCTACAAAACCCTCTTCATGTAGTAACGAGGTTTCAGCTCTGCCCCCTAGTTACCATTGATTCCCCACTTGCCAGTGTCAAAATTGTGTTGATATCTTATATGATGCTTCACTTCTGTTCTCTTTGTCCTTGTGGGTTTATACCATTTTTATTCCTTTACTGTCATTTTAGAAGAGAGTGAAGATAAACTCATGTATTTAATCTTTCATGTTTTAATAGAACTCTCAGCAAAACTTTTTAGAGACTAGATATATTGACTGACTAGATAATTACTAGTCCCACTTTCTTCATTTTCTCAAATTTAATCACATTTGTTCAATTAAGGAAATTGAAAAATTTCCTCAGAAATAGGAAAAAATTTTAGAGTATTGGTCTTGTGTTTTGATTTTTGCAGTAAAATTTTTCTTTTTCGCATAAGGAATGAAATGCTATAATCTAGTGATAATTCTTTTAGAACACGTTATATCACATGAATGTTGATACCCACTAATAAATTTAACCAGTCAATGAGTTCAGATTTGTATATTTAGCAGTGCTGACATGGAAAAGCCTGGTGGAAAACTTATGCAAATTGAAAAGTTTTAAAATATTATTACACACAGAAAAATTATTAGAATGATCATAATAAAGTTAAGAAATGCTGTTGAGGCATTCATCGAAGTGCCTAAAGAAATGTAGTCATATTGTTAATGCATCCTGACACTTGTGTCTGACAGAATTTTAGGATGATAATCATTAGAGTTTTAGAGACAAGGCTGTCTAATTCCACAGTAGAGTCCCACATAATTATAATCTAGTGTTCTGGCCAAATTCCTATGTTACCCACTACTGAATATATTCCATATAGTTGATGATAAAACATTGTTTTATCTCTCAAAGTGAGACTTCATGGCAGCACTTTTCTTATGTTCGGTAGTCTAATGACCTCCTGTCTTACATCTGTGCTACCAGTCAACATACTGATTCTTCTAGCCAGGACTTATGTCTGTGTATGTGGTATTTAAAATATCCAGAGAATCAGATTAAATACAATTATCTGGTTTGTGTCTTTTGATGTATGATTAAAAATTTTTTTAACTCAGATGTATTGAGGTATCATTTACATACAATAAAATTCAACCCTCTCAGGTTTACAATTCAGTGGATTCTCACACATGAACACCATCATCAAAATCAAGACCCAGAACATTTCCCTCAGCCTTTATAGTCCATCCCCAACCCCAGCCATAGGCCATTGGCAACCATTGATCTGGTCTCTGTTCCCGTAGTTTTGCCCATTTTTGAATTTGCCTGTATGATTTTAGCAATAAAAAGATATTGATATACAAATTAATATGGGATGATTTAATACACAAGGAACAGTGTTACTTAATAGGAAATCACAGCCTATTTTGTGTGACTCATAGTGCACCTTTTTCCACTTCTTTCTATTAACTGTTGTTATATCCGCCCAGTTTTTGTTGATGAACTGAATGGACTTTTTAGAGAGATTTAGGATTCTAGGAACTTAAAATGTGCTTGTGAGAGGATTTTGGGTTCTTAGAATGTCAAAGTAAACGGCACTCCTTTGGCCTCCTATGGCCCAGGAGCTTTCTGGCCATACTTTCTAATTTCCAGCCCCCTGTAGGTTGTTTCAGTTTGGGCGGGTTAAATTTATTGACCAGAATGATCACGTATTGAGTATAAACTATAGGGAAGAAGTTTAATCAAGCCAAAAGCAGAAAGACTTTGTGACCACTTTATTTCCCACAAGGTTGCATTTAGCAACCCATTAGGATAAGCCTGGTGTGCTTCTCTCAGCCAGGGCACATATTCAAGGGTATCTATCTGTATCAGATAGGTCTATTAAAAGTATTAGGAATGAAAAGCTAGTTACATGCCAGGTCCCTTTTGATTTCGACAGTACCATGTATTTTTAGTTTTAACACAGTACTTTGTAAACTTCAATGGTCTAAAATAACTAGTACCTTGAAATCTTAAAGGAAAATTCATTCATCTCATAATACAAATAATTTACACCTACATTACATACTGTAGTATGTTGGTTAATTTCCAGAAAATTTCCTTTTCACTAAATCTGACAGCAATGAATTTACTCAGTATGTATATTTTAATTTTTTGTTATTCCCAGGAGGAAATTTATATTCTTAGCAAGCTAGTGCTAAAAGAAACCTTAGAGGTCATATTGTCCATTTTCTTTCTGGTACAGGACTCAAAAAAGTGAGGCTTCTGAAAAACATTATTTTCAGGAATTTTTATGTGAATCCGAGTACTTTTCTCAGTTATTAAATATTTCTAAGCCTAAACTAGTAATGTAACTGCACTGGAGCCCAAACTACCAACCTAAACTTTATTCCATCAGTGAATTAAACCTATATTTTGAAGCAATTCCTCACTGTGGCCATTGAAATTCACATTATCTATCCTATATTACTATCACCCAACCACTGTCATAAGTATAGGAAATCATCAAATTTGTCTCACCCAAAATGTTTATTAAACATTTATCTGCACACAGCTTTAAAATAGCCCCTATGTTATGTTCATTATATAACACTTGAGAGGGCCTAGTACATGTAGGTTCTCAACACCTGGTGAGTCTCATTCTGAATGTGCATTATTTAGAAGAAAAATACGGAAGACACTATAGATATATTCATTTTATATATGGTCAACAAGTACTATATTTTTAAGAATTTTAAGAAACTACAAAGAGTTTGAGAATTTTGAGAATGTTCTAATTAGATCAGCATTCCAGGATCGCCTCAATGGACTTAGCTTTCACTTTATAATAATTCTCCCATCTTTACATAGGAAAAGATGTGGGTTTAGGAAATGAGCATTTGATGTGTATGTATTTACCATTTGCTACCTCGCTAGAGAGCAGTTATTAAGTATAGTTCTATGAATCCTATTATGGAGATGATTTCCAAGATAGCAGTTGCAGTCTTGTTCACCATGGCCACTGAATATCTCGGTATCCCCTCTCCTGAGGCCTCACAGACATGTTGTTGACAATAGCAGAACTTTATTTCCTTGCTCTCCTCTCCTCTCATTTCTTAGAGAAGGAATTCCATTGTATTATTTTTCTGTGTTAGTTAGGATGAGGTTCTGAGTGAGTAAAAGAAACTTGACTCCTGTATCTTAGACAAGATGGAAGTATATGTTTTCCCTTCTGTAAAAGAAGAATGGAGGCATAGGCAGCTCAGTGCTGATATGAAGCCCCGCTCCAGGGTATCAACGGCCTGGGCTGCTCTACCATTCTAAAGCTTGGTTTCTATCCTTAGTGGTCACTTCATGGTTCTAATGGCTGTTGAAGCTCTGGCCTTCATGTTCTATGATAGGCCTGAGAAAGCATAGATGCAGAAGGGCAAAAGTGGGGTTCCTTTCTGCAGTCTTCCTTTTAAGCACCATTCTCAGGACTCACATGATACTTCTACTTATATCAAATGGCAAGAAGTTAGTCATGTGAATAACCTAGCTGCAAGGATGGCTGAGAAATGTAGTCTTTTATTCTGAGTAGCTATGTGCCCAGCTAGGGAGGCAGGAAGGGAACGAAGATGGATATTGTGCTGCAGGTAATTTAGGTGGAATATTCTGTCTATATCTATGAAGCCTTAACTCCTCATCAGTAGTGACCACTGTTTTACAGAAATAATATCTGTGGATATATGATTGATACAATTAGCTCAGCAGGCAGTCACTTGGACATCCTCAAGAAGCTCAGAGATAGTTCGTGTATCATATGAGCACATTCACAGTAATGGTTTGCTCTCTACTAGAATGCTTTCAGTTATAAGAATTCAAATAAAACAAAATTTAAAGTAAAATCACAAAAAGATATCTAACCCATATACTTAACACAATCTTAGGAAATACAATAGACTGAAGTAAAACTGTAAGAAATCCAAAATACAGTAAAAGGCTATGAAAAGAATTAATGGCTTCTTATGAAAGAGTGAATTAGTGTGATTGCTTAATACAACCCCCCAAAGAACCTTCTTGTTAATTTTAGGGAGATTGAGGAACTCTAGCACCAACTATATTCTACTTCCTACCTCTTTGCATAGGTTTTATTAGTCATAGACTTTTCAAGATAATTTTTCTTTATATTTTGTACTACCATTTACCAGATGTGTGATTTTAAAAGTAGGTTTATTGAAGTATAATTTACTTGCCATAAAATTCACCCTTTGTAAGCGATTTTAGTAAATTTATTGAGTTGTGGAACCAACACCACAATCCAGTTTTAGGTCATTTCCATCTGTTTTCTATCTCTATAAATTTGTCTTTTTTCTAGAGATTTCCTATAAATGGAATCATGAATATGTATTTTGTGTCTGGCTTCTTTCACTTAGCATAATGTTTTCAAGGTTCACCAATGTTGTAACATATATAGGAATTCATTCCTCTTAATTGCTAAATAGTACTCCATTGTATAGATATACCACATTTTGTTCATTCATTCACCAGTGGATGGACATTTAGACTATTTGTAGTTTTTGACTGTTATGAATAATGGTGTTGTGAACATGTGTGTACGTATCTTTTTGTGGATGTAGTAGTCCGTTTCTGTCACTTATAACAAAATACCTGAAACTGGGTCATTTGCAAAGAGACACTGTTTAATACAGTTTCAGAGGCTGGGAAGTCCAAAGTCCAGGGAAAACATTTGGTGAGGTCCTTGTTGTGGGTGGTGACAGCAATGCACAGTGTCACATGGCAGATGGCTAAGCAGAGAGAGAGCTCTTCACACACTCTCCTATTAAAGCCATCAGAACCACACCCATGACCACCATTAAACCATCAATGGATTAATCCATTCACTAGGACAATCCAATCAACTCTTCAAGGCCCCACCTTTCAGTTACCATAATAGGACTTCCCACTCTCATAACACTGTCATAGTGGGGCTCAAGCTTCATGAGTTTGGGAGGACATCCAATCCATAGCAGTGGATATATGTTTTAATTTATCTGATAGATTCTTAGGAGTGGAATTGCTGGGTTGTATTGAAGTTTATGTTTTGTAAGATCCGTGCACCATGCACAAACCCCACATGTTGGGATGGCTCACCTCACAAAGACCACGAGACAGAGTCCGATGCAATCAAGCAAGAGGAGTTTATTTCCAGCATGCTGGGGTCACTCAGCATTCAAGACATAAGCGACCCCGAATTTACAATACAAGCAGCTTTTATACAGTTTTTCTGAACAGATCTTGTGACAGGATGAGTTGTTGGTTATCTGTGGCGCCTTTAGATTTAGGGGTAGACTTTAGCAGGCTGGTACCCTGATAGATTTGTGGCACCTTTAGATTTACAGGTGGGCTTTAGCATGCTGGCACCCCGATAAGGGACAGCGCATATCTCAACGTTTATCTTCCCCGGGGCCTGGCCAGGTGGCCTTTAGATAAGGAACCAGTCATTTCCTGGAACCGGGTGGGGGCTATTCCCTTCCTTGGAATGTTTAGTGTGCTCGGGCCTGACCTTTGTATGGCCCCTTAGAAGCTGCTTTGCTTAAGCATTTGTTACAAGACTGCCTACATTAAGGTTATATTTTTCTACAATTCTATAAAATTTTCTATGCCCCCCTACAGTTTAACTTTTTAAGAAACTGCCAAACTGTACTCCAAAGTGGCTTTACCATTTTACATTCCCACTAGCAATGCATGAGGGTTTTAATTTCTCCATATCCTTGCCAATGCTTGTTATCATCAACCCTTGTTATCTTTTTGATATAGCTGTCCTAGTGGTTGTCTCGTGGTATCTCACTGTGGTTTCAATTTGCATTCCCTAATGACTAACGATTTTGAGCATCTTTTCATGTGCTTATTAGACATTGATCTTTCTTCTTTGGGGAAATGTTTATTAAAATCATCTGCCCATTTAAAAATTTGGTCATTTGTTCAAGCACTTTCTACATATTGATCATTGTAAATACTCTTCATGTATTCTGGATTTAAGTCCTTTATCAGATATATGATTTGCGCACATTTTTTCCAAGTCTTTGACTTGTCTTTTTATTTCCTTAGGGGTGTCTTTTAAAGTGCAAAAGTTTTAAATTTTCATGTAGTCTAACTTATCAACGTTTTCTGTTATGGCTTGTGCTTTTGGTGTTGAGTTGTGGGATTTTCAGCACATTACGTAACCTCTTCAAGCCTCAGTGCCTCTGTCTATAAAATTGGAATAATAATTCTTACCTCAATGATTTAAATCTGATTTCTCTGTATTTGTCCAGAAAAGAGGGAGGCACAAGCAGTGGCTGAAAGTTCTATTTTTAACTTGCTCTTAAGTTTCATAAGTTCTTGGTACTTATGGCTGGCTTGCTGGGAGGGGACGGGAGGACTCTGGTATGTGTAAAAGCTGATAAATGTATCTCCTAATGAATTTTGCTGTCATCTTCTGATCCAAGGGATCAGCTTCACAGATGGAAGGGAATGAGCAGGTTAGGTAGGGGGAACCAAAATACACAAGGGGATAAGGAATGGATGAAGTTGCCTGGAAAAAGGAATGGTGAGGGGAAGGAGAAAAGGATTATAAAGTGTCTTGAGGAAACTTTGGGGGTAATAGCTATGGTAATAATCTTGATTGTGATGATGGTTTCATGGGTATATACATATGTGACAACATTAAATTATATACTTTAAATATTGCTGTTTATTGTACATCAATTACCTCAATAAAGCTGTTTTTTGGGAGTTTTTTTGAAAGGAGTAGTCACATCCATTAGGACGGCGATTACATTTTTTAAGAAGTATTGGTGAGGATGTGGAGAGATTGATACATTTGTGCATTTCTGGTAGGAATGTAAAATGGTGTAGACACTGTGGAAAGCAGTTTGGAGTTACTCAAAAACTTAAGCATAGAATTACCATATGATCTAGCAATTCCACTTCTGGATACATACTCAAAAGAATTGAAGGCAAAGACTTGAACAGGTAACTGTACATCAATGTTCATAGCAGCATTAATCACAATAGCTAAAAGATGGAAACAATCCAAATGTCCATCAGCAGATGAATGAATAAACAAAATGTGGCATATACATGCAATGTTGACTATTATTCACCCTTAAAAATGAAGGAAATTCTAATACATGCTGCAAAATGGATGAAACTTGAACTCATTTTGCTAAATGATATAACCAGACACAAATTTTGTAGGATTCCATTTATATAAAGTACCAAGAATAGGCAAGTCATAGAGACAGAAAGTAGAATAGAGATTTCAAGGGGCTGGGAGGAAGAGGGGATGGGGAGTTACTGGTTAATGGGTACAGAGTTTCTGTGTGGGATGATGTAAAGTTCTGTAAATGGTGGTGACAGTTGCACAACATTGTGAATGTACTTAATGCCACTGAACTGTACATGTAAAAATGGTTAAAAGGGTAAATTTTATGTTATACATATTTTACCACAATTTTAAAAATTCAAAAAAAGAGAATGGATGAGGTGATACATAAGTTTAAGTGGTAATAACAATAATAAATGTATAATGGGAAGTTGACTAATCAGCCCTGGGGATAAGGTCACAAATAGGAAGATTCTGCCTCCTTCCTGGTTGCTTTATCCTATCACTCACACCTATCAATTATTATAAATTTATTCTCCCATTTCTTCACTCCCTTATTTTCAGGTGCTTATATGGGAGCATGGAGAAATGTAAAGTGGAAGATAAATTGAATGCATTTAGCCTGGGGAGGAGAAGAGTTGGGGAAGACCATGACAGCTGTGTTTACATATTTACAGGGTTGTCAGATAGAGGAAAGAGGAGGCTTACTCTGTGTGCTCCAGAAGACAGAAATAGGATTTCATGGGAAGCAGATCTTTCTTACCTCTGAAAAAGGAGTAGCATTTTAATAAATAGACCAGTCTATGAATGGAGTAGACTCCTTGGAATGCTGGAAGTGGGCAAATAGAGGCTGTGACTATTGCAGAGGGAACTGCTGCATTAGATGGGAATTTGGACCAGGTGGTCTCTGAACTAGCTAGCATCCCAGCAGGAAGAAGGAAATTTCAGCTGGGATTTCAAAGAGTACTTAATGAAGGAGCTATTTACTGAGGTGTGAGCAAGATTGAGGGGACCTGTGAGGGTTGTTGAGGCACCCAGGAACTAGCAACAGTGCAAAGGCCTGACCATCAGGAGCAGAGGGAGCCAATGCTGTTCAGAGAGCCCAGTGGAGCTGAGAAGAGGGGTCACCAACAGTTGGAAGGGGGTCACCCAGTAGGAACTGGTAGTGATAAAGGGAGCAGCCACTGCCAGAATCGTGGTACCAAGGCAAAGAAGCAGGAGGAGTTGAACTTCCTCCCAGCCTTCCATCCCCTGCTGTTGTGTCTCGTTGGCAAACCCAGCTGGAGCTCAGTTGATGCAGTTTGTAGGGAGGTATGACCTTCCTAAAGGGTTGAGCAGGGTGGAGAAGTGTGTCTCAGAGGCTTCCTCCATCTCAGAGATGTTGTTGATGACCAGTTTCCTCTTATGAGTGTGAAATGAAATATTGTATGGTTATTGTTTAGCACGATGCCTAGAACATTCTAAGGAACCAGTACATGTTGTTGCTGCTGTTGCTGCTGTTATTATAAAAAGAAAGAATGGATACTTGTGGGAGACTTGAAAGGGTGAGCACAATAAAATACTGATGAATTTTTGCTTTAGTTGCTCTGTATTTCAGGGAAAAAGGGGAGGACTTCTGAATTTCTTTGCCAACTCTGAATCATCCAGTGCTAAGGAGCAGCATCCTATGACACACGTACAGAACCAGAGCATCTGTTCATGTTCTGCACGAGCAGTTATCACCAAAAAAGATCTCCCAATGCTAGATGAAAAAGCAAAATATTTTATTGATAGAGATTAGTACTTGAGCTATGTTTATTTTTGAATGATTATTTTTGACATTTCAAAAGCTCACAAACAGCATTAGTGAAATGGACATTGCTGGAGAAAATTAATTGAAAATTGGCACTTAAAATATTTGTAATTTTTTTTTAGCTGACTCCTTTCTGAGCACAATCGATTATAAGAATAAATCTATTTTAATGACACCTACTAATTTCTGCCCTGGTAGTTTCCAATAAATCAAACTTCATATATGAAAAGAGAATAAGAAAATGGTGGAAATGTTCCTCCCCTCCCCCATCCCCCAGAAACAACTTGTTTGCAAATTTCTTACAGAGTACAAATTAATGCATGACCCGCCCACAAGCAGGCACAACATGCCAGCACCTCAGAGCCCACCCAGGGAGCCGGGGCATGGAGAAGGGGACCAGACCACCCTCCCACAACCAAGCACACTGCAGCAGCACCTTGGGGCCTGCCTGGGGACCCGAGGCAAGGAGAAGGGGAATGGACCTCTCTCCCACAACCAGGCACACTGAGCCAGCACTTCAGGGCCCACCAGGGGACCTGAGGCATAGAGAAGGGGACCAGACCACCCTCCCACAACCAGGCACACTGCACCAGCACCTTGGGGCCTGCCCAGAGTCCTGAGGTATGGAGAAGGGGACTGGACCTCTCTCCCACAACCAGGTACACCAAACCAGTGCCTTGGGGCCACCCACGGTCCCAGGGCATGGAGAAGAGGACCAGACCACCCTCCCACAACCAGGCACACTGAGCCTGCACGTTGGGGCCCACCCAGGGACTCAGGGTATGAAGTCAGGGACCGGACCACCCACCCACAAGCAGGCACAACATGCCAGCATCTCAGAGCCCACCTGGGGAGCCGGGGTATGGAGAAGGGGACTGGACCACCCTCCCACAACCAGGCACACAGCACCAGCACCTTGGGGCCTGCCCGGGGAGCTGAGGCATGGAGAAGGGGACTGGACCTCTCTCCCACAACCAGGCACACTGAGCCAGCACCTTGGGCCCTGCCCAGGGACCCAGGGCATGGAGAAGGGGACCAGACCACCCTCCCAAAACCAGGCACACTGAGCCAGAGCTTTGGGGCCCACCCAGGGACCCAGGGTATGGAGTCGGGGACTGGACCACCCTCCCACAGCCAGGCACAACATGCCAGCACCTTGGAGACCACCCAGGGATCTGGGGCATGGATAGGGGACTAGACCTTTCTCCCACAACCAGGCACAACATGCCAGCACCTTGGGGCCTGCCCGGGGACCCAAGGCAAGGAGAAGGGGACCAAACACACCGCACAACCAGGCATACTGCCAGTGCCAAGGAGCATGCCAAAAATAGCACCCCCACGTGGGTGGCCCACCATAGTCACCACAATAACCATGGCTGCTGCAAAAGCAGCTAGATGCCACAACCACCACACAGATGGTCCACCAACCAACCACTGGATTGCATTCACATAAGAAGAGTCACCAGCAGAGACAAAAGAAGAGGATGTCTCTTTCCATAAAACCCATTTCAGAGTGACAGAAGAAGCATCTGCTCTATGACAATATTGGGGGACCTGATCACATCTCTCAGCATTGGACAGATCATCTAGGTAACAAGTTAACAGAGTAACCATTATTCTTTCAGAAGGAGAGAAGAAATCTAGGGCAATTAGAGGGTGGAGGGGGAGGGAATGGGGGAAGGGGAGAGGTTGGACAAGGGGCATAAAGAATAATTATGATTTGTAACAATATATATGCTAGTAATACTGATTTAATCAACATATCTCAATGTTCAACCCCAAAAATATGTATAATTGATTTTGATTCAATAAATAAAATAAATTATTTAAAAAAATGCATGAATGTCAAAGTTTTATTTTTAAATGACAATTTCTGCCTTCTTGTACCGGGAATAATAAACTGCTATATTCCTAGGTAATTGTTTTTATAAAATATATTGGAATATATCTTTACTTTGGCTCTTTTTATTCTCTCTGTGTTATTAAAATAAAATGCTTATTAATTTGGAACACAGTCATGTGCTGCATAATGATGTTTCCGTCAATGACGGACCGCATTTTTGACGGTGGTCCCATAAGATCATAATAGCCATACCATATAGCCTAGGTGTGTAGAAAGCTATGCCATCCAGGTTTGTGTAAGTACAGTGTATGATGTTCACACAGTGACAAAATCACCTAATGTCCCATTTCACAGAACGTATCCCCCTCGTTAAGTGACATGTGACTGTATTGGGAAAGAAAGCTCATCTATTCATTATGGGGAAAAATTTTAATGTGCAGTTTTATTACTTCAGGCACAGCACTGTCCATATTACAAATGAAAACCTAACTAGGAATAAAGTGATTTTTAAATTCCTACTTAAAGCAGGCATATATTACATTGTGTGTGCCACAAACAAAACAGAACTTTAATATATGAAAATTAATTATGGGATTCAGAAGCTGAAAACATATCTAAGGAATTTATAATTTTACGAAGTTTTGGTTTATAATTGTTATTGATTTTAGTCCGACACTCCCTTTACTTTCAGGTAACTCCAGAAAATTTATGAGGGGAGAAATTATTTTGAAGTATTTACTCTTTAGGCAGTTTGGTATTTAGTGTCAAAATGCCTACAACTTTCAAAATAGTGGAGAATAATTTTTTTAATTGAAATGTCATTTATTATATATATTTGTCAGGTGCAGAGTTGAATATCAATACCTGTGTACAATGTGTGATGATCAAATCAGGCTAATTAACATATTACAAAACTTAATCATTTCTTTGTGATGAGGACATTCAATCTCCTCTCTTTTAGCCATTTGACAACATGCAGTAAATCAATGTTAATTATAGATGCCTAGCTTGACTGTATACCAATAGAACTTATTTTCCCTAACTAGTTGTTTTGTGTCCATTAATCTATTTCTCACTATCCCCTTTCTCTCCTTTCCTGCCTCTAGTAAAAGAGAATAAATTACTGGTATTCAGCAATACAGAAAAGTCCTCTATATTTTTCTTTTTCTCCTTTAGCACTTGGGTGCTAATCTATTATATTTTAGGGACCAAGAACAACTGAATATGTGAAAGAAAATCTTGCTGTTATGTTTTTAAAAGTTTCCTTTGGTTTTTCTTTTCTTTTTTCTTTCTTTCCTTTTCCCCCTCTTTTGGGGGAAGCTTACCACTTTGTAATTCAAGAGAGGCCTCTAAATCACCTTGAGAGGCAGCTATATATATATATATATGTAAAATGCAGCATTTTCCAAGTCCAATCATTTACTTAGCATCCCTTCCCAATTTAGTAGGAAGATTCTCTGCCATGGATCTTTAGCTGTCGTATATCTCTTTCGCAAATTATGTGGGTCTTTTTCCTCAAGGAGAATTCACTGGCTTGATGTTACTGGCTTCAATATATGTGACTTCTTGTCTGAATCCCCCATGCTGAGTTCTTGTGTTCTCTTTCCCAAAGGTCATGTCCTACACAGTGTTCCCACTGTGCTGGGTCAGCAGGAACACAGGATGACCATTTTTGTCCATCATTATTTGCCTAAACCTAGAGAAAATAAGATTATTATTGATTTCACCCTCAGGTTTCCTCTGTGAACTATGTTGCTGTATGAACAGTGATTATTTGTTTTCACTCCTTAGGCGTGTGTAAGAGGTAAAGATGCATTCTGTGCTTTTCAGTTTGGGCAGGACAGTATTGAATAGTGAACATGATACACAGAATGGCTGCCACAATCTCCTTATTTCTTCCAGTAGTCACATTGAGACTATTTCAAGCATGTACAAGATCAAGGATCCATTAGACCTTTTTTGTTGTAACTTTTGTGGGTTTCCATAGAACTCCAGAAGTGCTGTGCCTTCTTTCAAAAATTAAATTAGCTAAAAAGTGAAAGAAAAAGAGCCTGCATTTTCTGGAGTTTCCCCACAGGCTTTTTATCTGTTTAAACTAATCAGGGATTTTTCACATATTGACATAAGCATTCATTTGCTAATTTGTTGGACATTAAACTGCATGCAGCCTTCCCCAGAATCTTGAATGAAGCTGAAATGCTTGTGTCCTTAGGGCTGCTCAAGTCCTGCACCATTCCCTGCACACATATGGTTTTTCCTCCTCTATCTGCTTAGATAAAAGTCAGTGCTGATCGCCTTAAGGAAAGAATGAGTTAAATGGACCAATATTCTAGGCCTGTATCTAAAAAACCAGGCCTTTTCAGAGACCCCTTAGCACCTGCAGCAGCAAGGTCATTTGCACATACATAAATAAATAAATTAACAATGAATAAATAATTTAATCCTGGCCATACAATGCCACCTTGCAGATTTGATCCTTTGCAGCTCCCAGTGAATTTGTCCATTTCTAATTCTTTTTGATAAAGTCCTCAGATACTTGCTGACTGTCAGGCTCATTTTCTTATTGTTTTTGCTTGATTAGTTGCCTATGACCTAAGGTCACCCTTAAAATCCACATCTCTCGTGAAGACTCCGAAAAGCCTTCATTTTAGCACCCCCCACCCCGAAAAGTATGGAAAGTGCCTGCCGTTTCTCCACACAAAAGCTTGGAAGCTTTTTCATAACTAGCCTCCTGAAGCAGTCCTTCGTTCACCCAAGTGCAAAAATAACTCATTAAAGGGTACTGTGTTTTTGTGGCCTCTTTATCCAGGACACTTGGGTGTGCCTGTGTCAGGTCACACGGGTCCTCGAGGAGCTGGGCCACCTCCCCTTTAACCCTGCTGTGTAGCCCCATCAGTGACAGGACCAGGCCAAGGCACCTGCCCACCCACACCGAGTGCCTGGGCTGTCTGTTCCCTGGTCTTCAGAAAAGATGCTGGCCTTCATGGGGGGTGGAGAGGAGTGGGACAGGGTTGCTTTTTTGTTTTTTTTTTAAGCCGGCTGGGAGGTTGCTGCCAGTTCCTCATTTTCAGGCTGCATATCCAATTTAGGCTGTGGGTCCAGGGACAGTGCTATTTAATTCTCAAGTCTCTGTGATCCCCAGATCCAGGCTAGGTCTCAATCTTAGATTCAGGAGGCCTCTTCACACCATATCCTCCTCATTCATGGTCATTCTCTTCCCCACCAAAAGGTCAACTACTTGAATGGGAAAAAAAGTGAGACTTTGTGTTGGATGAATATAATAGCCTTAAATTAATGGGGACCTGTCGAGCTAGGGCTGGGTCTGGAGCTCACAGACCCCTCAAGCCCATTGTCCAGACTGGGTCACAAACCCTTCACATGCAGGTCAACAAGCTAGGGAACCAGCGAAAAGGTCCTTAGAGCCACAGGTCGGAGAGCATGGCTGTTAGTGGCAGACATCTGAGGCAGTCGATGCCAGCCAAGTGGCGGCACTGCCCATGTGTACTAACTCCACCCACACACAACTCATTTACAAAGAATGCACCACACCACCCCCAACCAGACCTAAGGGAGGGGGCCTGATTAAATTATTCTGTTTTCCCAACAGAACCAAATTCCTCACTTCTGTTTTTATTGAAATATTCAGAAGGACTGTTTAAATCCATTGTTCAGTATCCTTCAACAGTTCTGATAAAGTTTTCCATGATTTCTGACTATCAAACCTTTCAGATTTTCAAGATTTTCTTTGTAATTTTTTTCTGCTTTGTTCTTCTGGACCATCAATTAAAAACTTGCTGTATTATATGGAATCTTATCCTTATTTCTTTTTAGCAACAGTGAGTCTCTTGAGTACCTAAGGAAGATGTTAATGAAAATTGAAGGACCATATGAAAGTTTGAAAAAGTAGGCTCCACTCCCCACATGGAAATCTGCCACACCATCACATTTTTAAATCTCATGTTTTTTCTTTTATGTAATTAAATTTTTAAAATGGATTTTCATCTATATATTTTGATATATTTCAGCAATTTTCCAGAAGGACTAATTACCTAGGTTGAATTACCAAAACTCTTCAAAAATTTGGTTATATCATCTGAATTCTAAAATGGTGAATAGTCTTGGTCCCAGATAAAGTCAAGATAGTCTTGTCAGTGGAACATATTAGCTCAGGAGCTCCAGAAGAGCACACTGCTGCAAGAAATGCACAATTAGGTGAACTCTGTGGCCAGAGTGATATTTCGTGTATTGAGGACAGCCCAGCTTAAACAAGCCCTTCAAGTAGCAGGCACCCAAGGTCATGAATTTACATCAGTCTGTGTCACCACTGAATCACTTTTAAAAAAACTTTCAACCTCCCAAAGATCAATCACCTTGGGAGAGTAACAGGAAAGAGAAAAATATAACTTCAACCACATTACCAGTTTGTGTTCAGTGTCTACTGTTCTCCCACAGTTATGTTGGAGAACACAGTTATGTTGGGCACTCTCTGAGGCACAGGGACATGGGGCAGTCAAAGTGTTATGTTACAAAGGAAGGAGGGAGGGCCTGTGAAATGATTGTGCCTTTCTTTTCAGGAGAGGGCTATCCAGTCTTTTTGATGAGAAATCTCTATTGGATGTTTCTGAGCTTTGTGAAGAGCAATTTATGAAAAAGCAGAAGTGCCTACACTCTCAGAAAGAGGACTGCAACAAACAGAATTCCCCAGACATGGTAAAACTGCTACCATTGTGCACACACTAAGTCAGAACAGCAATTCCAGCTTTTACTTATTTTGGAAGTTATGAAATATTTCAAACAGAAAAATACAAAGAATGATATAGCAAACAGTCATTTACCTACTGTTGAGATTCAGAGGGGCTGGCTGGTTAGCTCAGCTGGTTAGAGCATGGTGCTGATAAGGTTCTGCATATCCCCATACTGGCCAGTCACCAAAAAAAAAAAAAAAAAAGATTCAACGATGTTAACATTTTCTGTATTTGCTTTATCTCTTTTCTCTTTAAGAAATCAGACTTTACAGATGCTGAAGCCCTCTTTGTCCCCCTCCCTGATCACATACCTTTCTGGGCCTCCCCAAGATAACTATAGTTCTCAAGGAAGCTTTGCTTCCATTCTCCTTGTCTCCATAATTTACCTACTAGGATGAAAGTGTAATCCCAATTTTGTAAATATATTGTACATGCACACACACTCTCACACATGGACACACAGAGATAGAGCAGAGAGTGAAGAATATAAAAAGGTTAACAGCTGATTTTTATAATATTTCAGATTTTTCTTCTTTGCACTTGTGTTTTCTACATGTTCTCCATTGTTCATATATTTAAGTAATGATAAATAATAATAAAGTAATAAAGAAATAAAGATTGAGTGATAATAAATTTTTGTGTGTGTGGAGTTTTCTTTGTAGAAGGGTTTATTTATTTATTTGGGAGGTATGTGTGATTTTTTTCTGATAACTTTATAATTAGAAGTTGAAATAGTTTTACAATGAACATTCCTATACTTACCCTCTAGCTATATTTTGCTGTTTCCTCTATCACATATCTATTCATTTATCTTCTCCTTTCTCTGTGTATCAATCTACCTATTATTGATGCATTTCAAAATAATTTTTTAAAAGTATCTAAGTATGATTTATTATTACCAAATATTAATTTTTAATAAATAATGACAGGGAGACTCTTTTTAGAGTGATGAATGCATCAGAAGTCATAGGGAGATTGAGAAGATATAAACTTCCAAAGAGTTCTGATGGTAACTCAAATATATGAAAGTTTCACATTGCATTTAACATGGCAATCGATATAGGCATGTCTCCAGAAAAACCTCTTATGTAAGTCATTCAATTATTTGGGGTACTTTTAACATGCCAAGAATATTAAACTCAAGGAAATATAAAACACATATTGCAATAGTTTGGTTTTCTTCCAGTGCAGTGAACTTGCATGCTTAAAAAATAACATAGCATTATAAAAATATTATTAAATACTAATATCTTTTACTATTTGCAAAAATAAAAATGAAAAATATGCCAAGGTTCTTTCTAACTCCCATGACTGTGGGAAGTCCACCTGTACAAATCAGTTAGGTACTACTCTTAACTTCGTGGTAGCTTCCTCAGCCAGAAGGCAAAAATCATTACGAAAACAATCAGGCATGGATATAAACCAACAAAAGGATATCAAACTAATTCCTAGGAGATGAACATCATTAGCTTTGAGACTCTATTCACCTATTATATCAGCAAATATCAGGAGTAGCTAAACCTACACTGAATGAGAAAGAGGAACATCCAGCTCCCGTTTATCCTGGTGCCTTTGCGTGGTGCCAGTATGTACAACTGTACACAGTAGTTCTCAAGTCCAGCCTCTTTTACACTCTTTTGGTCTCATTCCTCCTTTTCTCTGGTTCTTCAGAAATGGTCCCATGTGCTCTGGCTTCTTACATTGGAATATAGATCTGAGATTTGGATATCAGCTCTGGGGGAAGCAGGTTGAACTGTTCTCGTGACCTTGTTTGGTTCTGCAGTTTACACAAATCAAACTTGGTGAAAGGAGATTCCTTAAGTCAGGCCCAGCTCACACAAGCTCTGCTTTAGTGGTTAGGATGTTTACTTGCTTTATTTCGTTATCTTTGTGCACATCTCCTTCAGAATCTCTTGAAAAATGGATGGTTTAAAGGATTAAGGTGTTCTTATTTCTCATATCGTTTCTCAGCCCTACTCCACCATCTCAACATTTGTCATAGTCAGTGAACACCCAGTTAGACATAACTTACTTCAACATCTTTTGACTCAACAGAAGGAATATTCCATTCACTCTTATAGTGAACAATAAAATGTCCTTGTCCTTGGGGGGCAGGGTAAAAGGCAGTCTCCCGATCCATCTCACCCAAAGAGCAAGGGTAAGTAAGGAGACCCTGAGCTCCTCCAGAGGCCAACAACCTCGTTTGAACTTATGAGTCCTTTTCTGAACCTCACTTCCATAGTGACAGGGGAGCATGACCAGAATCCTGCCTGACCAGTGGAGGATCATTCTGTATAGACTTCTCACCTATGTATAGGGGTAGTAACAACGAGGGAATGAATAGCTGGGAATACCACAGGCTTTGTTATTCAACTGGTGGTTGGTAGAGTCAATAGTAAGGACTTTTAGCACATGAGAAGAGGCCATCTTTATCAAATACTATATCAGTTAGTGGGCTATATGGTAGGAGGAGATAATTATGCACCCAGTGAGTATGGGATTTAATAAACTTATTAATTTTAGGGCTGCTGTTCCTTCCTGTGAATTTACTACTTGTTTTATCAATGCCACACTCTAACCAACTGAGCTAACTGGCCAGTGTACTACTTGTTTTATTAAGTCCTTGTTTAAGTTGTTGTTAAGTAAGTTTCTGTCACCAAGTAGCATTTCAACTTCTAGTAGCTCTCCCTTCACGACCACAGCTTCTTTGAAGGATGTAGCCACACTGGTGTGGTCTATCCAGTTCTAAAATTAAGTAGCAATCTAGACCACTTAAGCTATGTAGATCCTTTATATTTCATGTAGTTTAATAGAACTACTGGGGGTGGATGCTTGTGTTATTTGAGTTTTAGAGTGTTAGATCTTAGAAGAGACCTAAAATCATCTCATCTAAATCCCTCATTTTACTGAAGAGAAAATTAAGTCCCAGAGATTGGGTGTGACTTAGCTCTACTTTACTCATTGTAATGCTTAGCTGGATAAACGTTGCGAAAAAGCAACACATGGTATCTTATTTTCTGCTCAATATATTGATATGAAATTCATCTAACAGCTGTCTTGTCTTTTTGTTTTGTTCTTCTGTGATCACTATAGATCACTCAAGATCACTATAAATTTCTGGTTTCTGGTGAATTTTAATAGTTTATGTTACCTAAATAAAAATTGGGATCTAGTTCTGAGATTCCTCTTATTACAATTGAATGAAATCAGTATTTAGAAAATAAACAAAGCTTTCTTTATTCTTTTTTTTTTCTTCCAGAAGTTATTTAAGATCATTAAAAATCTGGTTTCCAAATACTATCAGGCTATAGAAAAAGAATTTGAAGATTTAGATAAAATGAACTTCAGATGCCTTACACAGAAAGATATGTGTGTCCTTTTAAAGAGGTGAGGAAACTTATATTGTTTAAAGAGGCTTTTTTTTTTCAAGGTCATGCTGTTGTGCTGCCTTTGTTTCCTATAGTTTCATTTCCTTTCTAAATGTATGCTTTACCAAAGAAGAAATTTTAGTCTAGTTTGGGAGAACAAATAGATAATCTTTTAAAGGAAATTAAATGTCATAATTTATAATTATGCATAATTCATACATGTATTTATTTGATGGAGTTTATTGAAAACACCCACTTTGTTATGTACCAATTCATTTTTCTATGAAGCCTGAGACATAGAAAACTCAATGACATTAAACCCAACTATCAATATATTTCCACAGTCATATATTTGTCCCAGTTCCTTTCAAAATTCAATCTCTTATTGTTCCAGTACAATCATGACCCATAATATCGTATTTATAGGTTCTAAATTCATCCTGAAATAACATGAGGAGAGATCTGTACTCTTTGGGAAACACTGATCACATACCAAGACAAGATCCTGAACTTCATGGAGTCTGTAAGACATTCTGGTCACTCTCCAAAATCTGCCTGTTTCCCCAATGCCAAAATTAGCCCCCCTAGTACAGATGACAGCTACTTCAGAATGTGTTCTGAGACACTCAGCTGTGATTCAGACATACTTATGGACAGAGTATGAGCAAAGGTAAGACCTCATATTCCAACCTAGCCCTGGTGAGACTTGTGAGCCGCCCAAGTCCCTGTGTACAGTTGTGCGGGGCTTCACGGCTGAGTTTGCTGTTAGGCCTCAGAATGGGAGCTGTTGATGACTTGTTAGTGCTAAACACTAATACCATGTCTTTCAGGCTAAGGTTCAAAGGACAACAGGACAAACAGTACCAATATTACTTGTGATTTCTCCCAAATAGGAAATACCCTTCTGTTCATGTCTCTCACACTTCCTGGTCCTAAGAGGAAGTACACTAAAACTCAGGATATAGCTCCTGGCTCCTCTTACTCTTTCCAATGAATAAGGACTATATTTTATATATTCTTTAACTATTGTGTGGTTTACAACCTAATTTTTTTACACTATATAAGTTGTTCCTCAAAGTGAATTTCACTGAGTATCTTAAAAACACATTCAGAAATTTTAAAGCACAATAGTTTATAAGCCAGCTGTTTAGTAACTTAGTTTGGACATATGACAAAGATAATTAAGAATTGAGAGCAGTGATGATATGAGGTCTTGGGTACCCAGGAGTACATTGGGGTGTGAGTCTGAGAGGTGGGTGTGTGGGTTTGGATTAATTGTTAGTTTGCATCAGTCCTTTATTATGAAATTGATTTTGGCCATTTTCGCCTCTCATTAGAAGATTATTATTATTATTATTATTGGTTTCCTTTTCCCTTTGTTTGAATTTCTCATTGGTGCTTTTAAGTTTATACTTAATGCAATGTTTTTTTTTGGAGGGGGAGGGTGGCTAGTTAATAGCTGCCTTTTTAAAAAAACCTCATGAGCTCCCCCTGCTGTTTTTCAGCTGACGATACAAGCCCAATTCAATTTTAATTCCCAGAAGCATGCATGAAAGGATCCCTTGTGGGTTTGCTTGATCTAAGAGGCAGACAAATACTTGTTAATTTCCTCCTCAAGATTTACAAAATCAGAAAAGAAAGGAAAGGGTTTTTAGCATTTTATCTGGGTTATCACTTAAGTTAGGGCAAGGGGGCTATCCCCCTCATTTGATCTGAGAAGCATGTCTATACCACTTTTGAAAAACTGCCAATGAAGAAATGAAATATATCATGAAGAAATATATCACAAAGTTGCATCAGGTCTGAAATGAAATAACTAAAACCTGTGTTTTTAGTTAATTCATTTATGATCTGTAAAAGTTTGGAAAAAATGTTTTTAAAATATGCCATTGATATAGTTTCTGTTGTATTTAATTTTTTCCCTAACACTTCTTGAAACTTTACATGTGGTTTGATTTAAACTCATATGCCTTAATTTAGTGCAAATTTTCAGTAAGCATTAAATATTATGCAGAAATCACCTTTATAATCAGTATTTTTCTTATAAATGGACAAGTTAATAGGATACCATGCTATATTACCAATTAAAAACATTAGAAGATATGCATTCACCAGATTACAAATATATATAAAAGATAACACAAATCTTTCCCCAAACTTTTTGAAGTGCCTTCATATATTCAAACACCTCCTAGTCACCAGTCCCAGTGTAGGTACTGGGGATATGATGGTAATTAAAACAGAGGTTTTTGCCTTTGTGTTTCTTATATTCTGTCTATTAGGGAAGGCATTTATGTAACAAAACATTCAGATAAATATATGAATAAAAATTATGAATTATGTGTTGTATATGACACCAAAAGCACAAGCAATAAAAGAAAAAATAGATAAATTAGACTTCATCGAAAGTAAAAACTTTTGTGTGTCAAAGGACACTATCAACAGACTGAAAAGGCAACACATAAAATAGGAGAAAATATGTGCAAATCATATATCTGATAAAGGGTTAATATCCAGAATATATGAAAAATTTCTACAGCTCAGCAACAACAAAAGAAAACAACCAATTAAAAAAATGGGCAAAGTTCTTGAATAGACATTTCTCCAAAGATACACGAATGGTCAATAAACACATGAAAAGAGTCCAACATTAATGCAACATTTGAATTGTGCTAGGGAAATGCAATTCAACACTATAGCAAGATACCACTTCACACCCATTAGGATGGCTTTTATTTTTTTAAAAAGAAAAAGAAAATAAGTGTTGGTTAGAATGTGGAAACATTTGAACCTTTGTGCATTGCTGGTAGGAATGTAACATGGTGCAGCCCCTGTGGAAGACAGTATGGTAGTTCCTCAAAAAGTTAAACATAAAATTACCATATTATCCAGAAATTCTTTTCAATTCCAAAGGAATTGAAAGCAGGGACTTGAACAGATATTTCTATACCCATGTTCACACCAGCATTATTCACAATAGTCAAAAGGTGAAAACAACCCAACTGTACATCAACAGATGAATAGATAAGCAAAATGTGGGATACAAGTAACAACGGAATATCATTTAGCCTTAAAAAGGAAAGAAATTCTGACACATGCTACAACATGGATGAACCTTGGAGACATTATGCTAAGTGAAATAAGCCAGACACAAAGGACAGATGTTGACTGATTTCACTTATACAAAATACCTAGAGTAGTCAAATTCATAGAAACAGAAATTAGAATGATGATTAGTAGGGGGTGGGGTAGGGAGGACTAGTATACACTTAAAAATGGCTAAAATGGTAAATTTTATATTATGCATATTTTACCACAATTTAAAATAATTATGATAAGTAATGTGCAGAGGAAAAAAGCAACAGGTTTCTACCAGCAGGTATTTAGTGGGTCATTGGTGGGGAATCTAATTTAGATGAGGTGATCCTCCTGGTGAGATCTGACAATGAAGGAGTAAACAGTGAGCTGGGGAAGAGCGTTTGAAGGCCTCATGCTGATAAGGACTTGGGCACTTTTGAGGAACTGAGGGAAGATCAGGGTGGTCAGCATGTACAGAACAACACGGAGAGCAGAAGGCCATGAGGTTAGAGAGGAGGGCAAGAGTGAGAACATACAGAGTACTGCTGACTGGGGTAAGGAGCTAGGGCTTATGTCTGATGCAGCAATGACAGGTTAAAACATGATCTAAATTGCATTTAAACAGGCCACTTAGGCTGCTGTGTGGAAAATAGATTTTGAGGAACAAAAGTGTAGCCTGGGAGACAAGTTAGAAGGCTATGGCAAAGGTGAGAAATAATGACTTGGATTGAGAGTGTCAAAGGATGTGGAGAAAAGTGGAAAGATTTAAGATTTTGGTGATGGATTGTATGTATAGATGAGAGAGACAGAAAAGCAGCTAAGATGACTCCCTAGTTAAATGGTACGTCGTTGCCATGTTAGGCAGAGTTAGCTGTGTGACTCAATCTGCACTGAAAAATAGGATCTAATATTTCACTTTGAGAAAAACGAATTGACAAGGTACTTTTAATTCTTCAAAAAATAATGCTGTATAAATCTAAATTATTATTAGAATGGCAGTTTTATGGTATTCATTACCATGATCAAACTTAATTTCTGCTGATCAGCTGGATCATAGGATATGTTGCTGACAGTGATTGGTGATAATTGCAATGTTTTGAATGTTTCTGGGCCAAAAGTGCATTCAGAAGATAAAAGGTGACATAAAGCTGCATGTCAGAATTTTAAATGAGGTCACTGGAACAGTTTATACTTTAAAGTCAATTTTTTTCCTTCAATGTGATTGAAAGTAATATTTGGAAATCAAATGGGGAAGATGTTAGAGTATATGAGTGAAGAAGAGGATACCCTTCTGTTCCATGAAGTTTTTTTTTTTTTTTTTGTCTTTTTTAGTGACCGGCGCTCAGCCAGTGAGTGCACCAGCCAGTCATATATAGGATCCGAACCCGCGGCGGGAGTGTCCCCGCCGCACTCTACCGAGTGGGCCACGGGCTCGGCCCTCCACGAAGCTTTTGTAGGTGAGGTAGCAATGAATAGACTAGACTGGAAAGTCCCAACTCAGTAGGTCAGGCAGGGGAGCTTCTGCCTAAAGCAATGAGATGTAGTCACTGTTGTCTGTGTGAGAGGAACTGATAAGCATGGTGAGCTCTTAGAGCAAAAAGGGGGGTGAGAGGGGACACAGTGAGCATGTCCATGACTGACAGCTAAGAGCAGGATGCAGTGGGGCTGGGAACAACTCTGAAGGGGCCAGGGGTGAAATGATGTATTAATAGTTCATTCCAGTTTTTAAAAATATATAGTACTTAGTTTTACCAAAGGGATCAAACCTAAGTCTGATCTAGCCTCTGGATCCAGCTGTATGAAACAGAGAAGACAAAGGAACATGCTGAGCTGCACCACAAGTCTACCACTGGCAAAATCCAACCTCTGTGAAACTCTCCAGGTCAAACAGCTTGGGTTTTCCAACAGATAAATTATAAGGAAATGAAAGGGATGGAGGGGGAATAGTAGATTAAAAGAGACCCAAAAGATATATCAACTGCTTTAAAATGAGCAAGGCAAAAACTAAACTATATTGTCCAGGGATACATTTGAGTGGTAAAGTTATTTTTTCTTAAATCCAAAGAAATGATTGCTATAAAAATTAGGATAGTGGTTACTTATCTGGGAAGAAAGAGGTTGTGGTTGGGATAAGGCTACATGGAAGTGGCAAAATTCTATTTCTTGACCTAGGTGATGGTTAAAAGGGTGTTCACCTTAAAATAAATTATTCAGCTGGTATTTGTTTTATGTGGTTTACTCTATCTTTGTTTTATTTTGCAATAAAAAGATTTTAAAAGGTATTTAGTTCTTATTAGGCATTTTATTATCTTTATTCTCTTTTTTGACATTCACAGTCCTGTCCCTATAACTTAGCAATGCAATGTGGCCATGTTTATAGCAGGTCTTTATTCTTGTACATACATAACTTACTGAAATCATTGTTATTCATTTGCATGTGAGCATAGCCTTCATAAAGATCAGTTTCAGTGGCTGCCTAAAACCTACTCATCCACGGTTGGTTCTATGGGTTGTTCCCACTCCTATAGATAATACCTGTAATTTGTTTTCAAGTTTGGAAATTGATATTTGTTTAATAAAAATGCTATTGTTTTAATTAAAGAATATATTTTAATAGGAATGTTAAGAGACTCCATTTTTTTATTGCATTTTTGCTCTAATCCTTTTAACAAAAAAAGAGCCTAATCGTAGAGCTTGAGCTACTCTAGGGAAGAACTACATTTGTCTTTTATAGACAGTTATTGAGCCGCCTACTCTGTGGCAAACTCTGTGCTAGGTCCTGGGGCTAAAAGGATGAATATAACTTTGTGCCCTTTTAAAAAGCTCAGAAACAAGTCAACCATCAAAAATAGTGCAGAATTATGAAACTCAAATAAATGGATATTGTGCTTAAACTCTTTCTAAAGAAATCCCATGTAAAAGCTACAAACACTAATCCCCCGTCTCCAGTTCTTTCTCCACACTGAAACCACAGTGATCTTTCCTTTTTAATTTTTTTTTTGAATTTTTATTTCATTTTTATTAAAAAAATTTTTTTTATTTATTGAAACGTAATTGACTGTACATATCTGTGTGGTCCAGCGTTTAATATCCATACCCGTGTACAATATGTGATGCTCAAATCAGGATAATTAGTATATTCAGCATTACACAATGTAATCATTTTTTGCGGCCTTTTACCAATTTCTGGTACTAGTGATTTTTCTAAAAGGCATAACTGATCAAGTCTTAACTCACTGGCATACTGAACAACCATGAATTCCTCAAGTTCCTCTTCCATGCTTCTGAAACTTCACAAAGACAGTCTCTCTACCTGAAACCCTCTTTCCTCCTTTACTTCTGTGATTCACCTGGTTAATTCCTACACTTTCTCCTGACATCAGCTGAAATGTCACTTTCTCTGCCTCACCTGGACCAGTTGAAATCTCTGCTCTGGAGACTTCCCTCCTTTTCCCATGCCCTGAATGTTTCCTTTTAGCACTTATTACATTTTAATAATTACTTACCTGATTTTTTACCCAATAGGCTACAACTGCTCAGAACCTTATTTGCCTTATTTCCCATTTTCTCAGTCCCTGGCATGTATAAACCCTTAACAGATATTTTTTAAACGAATGGAAGGGGTTTTGCACAGGTTGTAAAGAGGAACACATAGGAGTACCTAACGAGATTGGGAGGTAAGGAAATGGGGCATCAGAGAAAGCTTTCCCAAAGAGCTGGTGGCTACACTTTAAAGAGGAAGCTGGAATTTGCTAGCTGAAGAAGGGAGGTGAGCAGGATGCGATGGTGCTAGAATGACTTTCTAGTTAGAGGAAAGAATCTATGCAAAGGCTGGGGAGAGCTTGGTAAATTCAGGAAATTGCAAGTATTTTGGAAGAAAGAATTGTAAAGGAGAGGAATGGGCAAGTTATTTAGACCCAATGACCCTACCTACTTAGAGAGACTTAATTTACCAGAGGGATATTGTACACAGCACTGTGCTATAACACCACGCGTAACTAGTATATGTGCAGTCCTGCTGCAGAGAGACTCAGCATCATGTAGTTTCTGATTCTTTGTCTCTTTTAGGTGGGATATTTATGGGATGATCTCAGAAAAACATTTCAAGAACCTGATCTTACACTGGATTTATCAGCAAGGCAGATTTCAGAGTGATTTTATCTGGTCTGTGCAACAACCTGAATGCATAAGAGTAAACTGCTGGCAAAGAGATGTGATGCTAAAGGAGATAGAAGGTAAGTCAGATCTAGAGTGGAGAAAACTAGATATATGTTTGTATTTACTCATAAAATAATGTACATTTTTTAAAAAATGAGAATTTGGAAATTATTCAGTTTATGTATCTTCATGGACTGTCTTTTAAGGGATTCACACAAAAAAACTGGTGATAGTGATCACTTTTTAGGAGGGGCACTGGATGGTTGGGGACAGATGTGGGAGGAAGAGTTACTTTTCACTGTACTTATAATATTTTGTACCATATAAATGTATGAGCTATTTAAAGCATATCTTAGAATTAGTGTGTGCATTTTAAGGATGCGTATCAATGCTTATACCTGGATGGTGGGATTATAGGTGTTTTTGTATCCTCTTTATATTTTCCTGTGTGTTTCAACGTTCTACCATGAGCATATGTTGCTTTTGTAACTAGTTTTTTAAAGTTATGTTATTTCTTAAACCTGGATTTTAGAGACCATATGTAGGAACATTGAACTGCCCAATTTTGAAGTCATAGAGGATCATAACTTTACAAAAGGAAAGGAGAATATTCCTAAACTTAGATCCAGACCATACTATTTTAAGAAAGTAGGAAAATGTTCTTGATTGTGGCAACTGTTGCATAGAAAAAGGGCACTGGAGGCAAAAATATTATAGTTCTTTTTTTTTTATTATTATTATTTTTTTTAATTTTATTTTGTCGATATACATTGTGGCTGATTATTGCTCCCCATCACCAAAACCTCCCTCCCTTCTCCCTCCCCCCTCCCCCCCAACAATGTCCTTTCTGTTTGCTTGTCGTATCAACTTCAAATAATTGTGGTTGTTATATCTTCTCCCCCCCCCCCGGTTTGTGTGTGTGTGTGTGTCTGTGTGTGTGTGTGTCTGTGTGTGTGTGTGTGTGTGAATTTATATATTAATTTTTAGCTCCCACCAATAAGTGAGAACATGTGGTATTTCTCTTTCTGTGCCTGACTTGTTTCACTTAATATAATTCTCTCAAGGTCCATCCATGTTGTTGCAAATGGCAGTATTTCATTCGTTTTTATAGCTGAGTAGTATTCCATTGTGTAGATGTACCACATTTTCTGTATCCACTCATCCGATGATGGGCATTTGGGCTGGTTCCAACTCTTGGCTATTGTAAAGAGGGCTGCGATGAACATTGGGAAACAGGTATACCTTCGACTTGATGATTTCCATTCCTCTGGGTATATTCCCAACAGTGGGATAGCTGGGTCGTATGGTAGATCTATCTGCAATTGTTTGAGGAACCTCCATACCATTTTCCATAGAGGCTGCACCATTTTGCAGTCCCACCAACAATGTATGAGAGTTCCTTTTTCTCCGCAGCCTCGCCAGCATTTATCGTTCATAGTCTTTTGGATTTGAGCCATCCTAACTGGGGTTAGATGGTATCTCAATGTGGTTTTGATTTGCATTTCCCGGATGCTGAGTGATGTTGAGCATTTTTTCATATGTCTGTTGGCCATTTGTATATCTTCCTTAGAGAAATGCCTACTTAGCTCTTTTGCCCATTTTTTAATTGGGTTGCTTGTTTTCTTCTTGTACAGTTGTTTGAGTTCCTTATATATTCTGGATATTAATCCTTTGTCAGATATATATTTTGCAAATATTTTCTCCCACTCTGTTGGTTGTCTTTTAACTCTTTTAATTGTTTCTTTTGCTGTGCAGAAGCTTTTTAGTTTGATATAATCCCATTTGTTTATTTTTCCTTTGGTTGCCCGTGCTTTTGGGGTCGTATTCATGAAGTCTGTGCCCAGTCCTATTTCCTGAAGTGTTTCTCCTATGTTTTCTTTAGAAGTTTTATTGTTTCAGGGTGTATATTTAAATCCTTAATCCATTTTGAGTTGATTTTAGTATACGGCGAGAGGTATGGATCTAGTTTCATTCTCCTGCATATGGATATCCAGTTGTCCCAGCACCATTTGCTGAAGAGGCAGTCCCTTCGCCACTGAATAGGCTTGGTGCCTTTGTCAAAGATCAGCTGACAGTAAGTGTGTGGGTTGATTTCTGGATTCTCTATTCTATTCCGTTGGTCAGTGTGTCTGTTTTTATGCCAGTACCATACTGTTTTGGTTATTATAGCTTTGTAGTATAGCTTAAAGTCAGGTAGTGTTATGCCTCCAGCTTTATTTTTTTTGCTGAGCATTGCTTTGGCTATGCGTTGTCTTTTATTGTTCCATATAAATGTCTGGATACCGGGCCGAGCCCGTGGCGCACTTGGTAGAGTGCTGCGCTGGGAGCACGGCGACGCTCCCGCCGCGGGTTCGGATCCTATATAGGAATGACCGGTGCACTCACTGGCTGAGTGCCGGTCACGAATACGACAAAAAAAAAATAAATAAATAAATAAAAAAAAAAATAAATGTCTGGATAGTTTTTTCCATTTCTGAGAAAAATGTCTTTGGAATTTTGATGGGGATTGCATTGAATTTGTATATCACTTTGGGTAGTATGGACATTTTCACTATGTTGATTCTTCCAATCCAAGAGCATGGGATATCTTTCCATCTTCTTGTATCCTCTCTAATTTCTCTCAGCAGTGGTTTGTAGTTCTCATTATAGAGATTTTTCACCTCCTTGGTTAACTCAATTCCTAAGTATTTTATTTTTTTGGTGGCTATTGTAAATGGGCAGGCTTTCTTGATTTCTCTTTCTGCATGTTCACTATTGGAGAAAAGAAATGCTACTGATTTTTGTGTGTTGATTTTGTATCCTGCTACTGTGCTGAAATCATTTATCAATTCCAACAGTTTTTTTGTAGAGGTTTTAGGCTGTTCGATATATAGGATCATGTCATCTGCAAACAGGGACAGTTTGACTTCATCTTTTCCAATCTGAATGCCCTTTATTTCCTTCTCTTCTCTGATTGCTCTGGCTAGTACTTCCAACACTATGTTGAATAGGAGTGGTGAGAGTGGGCATCCTTGTCTAGTTCTTGTTCTTAAAGGAAAAGCTTTCAGCCTTTCCCCATTCAGGATGATATTGGCTGTGGGTTTGGCATATATGGCTTTAATTATGTTGAGATACTTTCCCTCTATACCTAACTTATAGAGGGTCTTTGTCATGAATGAGTGCTGAACTTTATCAAATGCTTTTTCAGCATCTATAGAGATGATCATATGGTCCTTGTGTTTGAGTTTATTAATATGGTGTATCACATTTATTGATTTGCGTATGTTGAACCAACCTTGCATCCCTGGGATGAATCCCACTTGATCGTGATGAATAATTTTAATTTTGCAGTATTCTGTTTGCTAGTAATTTAGTGAGGATTTTTGCATCTATATTCATCAAGGATATTGGCCTGTAGTTTTCTTTTTTGGTTATATCTTTACCTGGTTTTGGTATCAGGATGATGTTTGCTTCATAGAATGAGTTTGGGAGATTTGCGTCTGTTTCAATCTTTTGGAATAGTTTGTAAAGAATCGGTGTCAATTCCTGTTTGAATGTTTGGTAAAATTCTGCTGTGAATCCATCTGGACCTGGGCTTTTCTTTGTTGGGAGCCTTCTGATAACAGCTTCAATCTCCTTTATTGTTATTGGTCTGTTCAAATTTTCTACGTCTTCACGGTTCAGTTTTGGGAGCTTGTGTGTGTCCAGAAATTTATCCATTTCCTCCAGATTTTCAAATTTGTTGGCGTATAGTTGTTTATAGTAGTCTCGAATGATTCCTTGTATTTCAGATGAATCAGTTGTAATATCGCCTTTTTCATTTCTAATTTTTGTTATTTGAGTCTTCTCTCTTCTTTTTTTTGTTAGCCATGCTAATGGTTTGTCAATTTTATTTACCTTTTCAAAAAACCAACTTTTTGATTCGTTGATCCTTTGAATTGTTTTTTGGTTTTCAATTTCATTCAGTTCTGCTCTGATCTTAATGATTTCTTTCCATCTGCTAACTTTAGGTTTGGATTGTTCTTGTTTTTCTAGTTCTTTAAGGTGAAGTGTTAGTTTGTTCACTTGCCATCTTTCTATTCTTCTGAAGTGAGCGTTTAATGCAATAAATTTTCCCCTCAATACTGCTTTTGCAGTATCCCACAGGTTTTGGTATGATGTATCATTGTTTTCATTAGTTTCAATAAATTTTTTGATTTCCTGCTTGATTTCTTCTTGGACCCATATGTCATTAAGTAGAATGCTGTTTAATTTCCATGTGTTTGTATAGTTTCCAGAGTTTTGTTTGTTATTAATTTCTAGTTTTAATCCATTGTGGTCTGAGAAGATACATGGGATAATTCCAATTTTTTTGAATTTATTGAGACTTGATTTGTGACCTAATATGTGATCTATCCTGGAGAATGATCCATGTGCTGATGAGAAGAATGAATATTCTGAGGTTGTTGGGTGGAATGTTCTGTAGATATCTGCCAATTCCAATTGGTCTAGAGTCTTGTTTAGATCTTGTGTTTCTCTACTGATTCTTTGCCTAGATGATCTGTCTAATATTGACAGTGGGGTGTTCATGTCCCCTGCTATTATGGTATTAGTGTCTATTTCCTTCTTTAGGTCTAATAGAGTTTGTTTTATAAATCTGGCTGCTCCAACATTGGGTGCATACATATTTATGATTGTTATGTCTTCTTGATGGATCAGTCCTTTTATCATTAAGTAGTGTCCCTCATTGTCTCTTTTTATGGTTTTTAGTTTAAAGTCTATTTTGTCAGATATAAGAATAGCCACTCCAGCTCGTTTTTCTTTTCTGTTTGCATGGTAAATCTTTTTCCATCCTTTCACTCTTAGTCTGTGTGAATCTTTATGGGTGAGGTGGGTCTCTTGTAGGCAGCATATAGTTGGGTCCTGCTTTTTGATCCAGTCAGCCAGTCTGTGTCTTTTAATTGGGGAATTTAAGCCTTTTACATTAAGAGTTGTTATTGAAAGGTGTTGATTTATTCCTAGCATTTTATTGGTTGTTTGGTTGTCTTAGGTGTCTTTTGTTCCTTGCTTTCTGATTTACTGTTTGTTTTCTGTGTTTGTTGGTTCCTTAGGTTGTAGATAGTGTTTTTGTTAGCTTGTTTTCTCTTCATGAATGCCATTTTTATTATACTAGCGGGTTTAGATTTTTCTTGGGTTTTTATGGCAGTGGTAGTTATTTTTCAGGAACCAAACCCAGTACTCCCTTGAGGATTTCTTGTAAGGGTGGTCTTGTGGTAGTGAACTCCCGCAGTTTTTGTTTGTCTGAGAAATATACTATTTGCCCCTCATTTCGGAAGGATAGCCTTGCAGGGTAGAGTATTCTTGGCTGGCAATCTTTGTCTTTTAGTATTTTGAAAATATCATCCCATTCCTTTCTAGCTTTTAGGGTTTGTGATGAAAAGTCTGATGTTAACCTGATTGGGGCTCCCTTATAGGTGATTTGACGCTTCTCTCTTGCAGCTTTTAAGATTCTCTCTTTGTCTCTGAGTTTTGCCAATTTGACTATGACATGTCTTGGAGAAGGCCTTTTTGGGTTGAATACGTTTGGAGATCGTTGAGCTTCCTGGATCTGAAGATCTGTGATTTTTCCTATACCTGGGAAGTTTTCTGCCACTATTTTGTTGAATATGTTTTCAATGGAATCTCCATTTTCCTCCCCTTCTGGAATACCCATGACTCGGATATTTGAGCGCTTGAGGTTGTCTGATATCTCTCTCAGATTTTCTTCCATGTCCTTGATTCTTTTTTCTTTCTTTTTGTCTGCTTGTGTTATTTCAAACAGCCCATCTTCAAGTTCAGAGGTTCTCTCTTCAACTTCGACAAGCCTGCTGGTTAAACTCTCCGTTGTGTTTTTTATTTCGTTGAATAACTTCTTCAGTTCAGCAAGTTCTGCTACATTTTTTTTCAGGACATTGATTTCCTTGTACATTTCCTCTTTCAGATCCTGTATACTTTTCCTCATTTCATCATGATGTCTAGCTGAGTTTTCTTGTATCTCATTCAGTTTCCTTAGAATTATCACTCGAAATTCCTTGTCAGTCATTTCAAGGGCTTCTTGTTCTATAGGATCTAGAGTTTGAGATTTATTAACTTTTGGTGGTGTACTTTCTTGATTTTTTGTATTTCTGGTATCTTTTTTTTGGTGTTTATTCATTGTGGCTGGGGGTTTCACAGTCCACCGGTTTGAGACTAATGACTAACTAGGATGTTGCTGTGGTTGCCAATTTCGTATGGCTCCCTCCGTGACTGCTCAGTTGGCCTCTAGTGCCTTGTGTGTGTGGTTGCCTCGGGTCTTGGGCTTCTCCGGGGAGCCACCTTTCTGGTCAGCTTGGACTCTGCTGGGCTGGTGGATCACGTACCACAGGGTGTGTGATCTCTGTTGAGCTTTCACTTCCTGTGCAGGACTTCTCCCTGTTCCGTGTGCTCTGGCCCAGGCTGTTAGATCGTGCAGTTGCGAGCCCACCGGTTGTGTGGTTTCTGTCGAGTCTCCGCCTCCCTGGCCGCACGTCTCCCCACTCTGTGCGCACTGTGCTGGGCTGGGGTGTGTCTTCTGCACCCTTCGTCTATCAGCTGGGCCTTCAAGACCCTGCTCAGCACCGCCTCGCCCAGGAAGTCTGCCAGGTTTCTGCTGGGCACAGACGACCGATCTCTCTGGGTGCCTTTGTAGCACTATGTAGATCTTTCTCGGATCATGGTCACCTTTGTATCCCCCCAGTATAAACCGAGTCTAGCGCCCACCTGCAGCCTGGTCTCCGGCAGGTTCAAGCGGACCTGGGAACTCTCCTACCACACTATTCCCAACCAGAAATTCGTTAGGCTTTTTTCCAAACTGGTGGCCGCAGAGATGGTATCTGCCTCCCAGTAACAGGGAGTTTACCAGGGGCCAGAGTCCAGGGTATGGTGGAGTGACAGTCGGCCCACCCGTACTTCCTTGCCCTCCGGACACTGGCCCGGGACGCCCCCCGCCACCAGCCCCACCAGAGAACCACCGAGGGAGTGGGAGCGAAGGCCGGTCCGCAGGCTCCGGAAAGCCTGGCGCCAGGCCAGCAAGTGGGAGGGCTCAGTGATGGCTGAGCAGGGTGGAGCTGCCCGCACCTGGGAAAATGGAGGCAGCACCGGGCGGTGAGTGGCCTGGTGGTGCAGGCGGGAGCCGCGTGGGCATCCACCCCCCGAACAGAGCTGTGCCACGGGTCACTCACAGTGCTGTGCCAGGTCAGGTGCTCGCTCTCTGTCTCTGGTTTGCCGCCTTTCCCAGTTCTCAGCCGCTGCCGCCTCAGGCTGTTCAGTCGCGGCGCGACTCGGGCGCTCCCAGGAATCTTCTTTAATGCCGGCCTGAAACCTCGAATCCTGAATAGGGCAGCTGGCCGCCTTCAGCGCGGTCCCGGCCTCCGGGATCCTGGCTGCATCCACAGCAGCCCTGGCGCCGTGTTCCCTGTTTCGAGACTCGCTTTTGCAGCTAAGAAACAGTTCTTTTCCTGCTCCACACTTCAAAGCTGTTGCCTGTAAATGAGGCAGCCTCTCCTGCCGGGGGCAAAGTGGCGGTCACCCCCCACGACCGGTCAGCAGCAGCAGTCCTCCCTTAAGAGATGGCGAGAGGAAGGTCCACAAGTTTCCCGGCTGCCTGAGGCCCAGTGGCCGCCTTTTCCACCTCAGCTACTCCGCGCCAGCCGCCGCAGCCGCCGCCATCTTGAAAAAACACCAAGAACCAAAAATATTATAGTTCAAATGCTAGCTCTGCCATAAAATAGTTATGTGACTTTGGACAAACTCTATAAATTAGCCCTCATCTGCAGACTGTAGGTAATAATACCTACTTGCAGAGGCTATTGTGGAGATTAAATGGAGTGACAGCATGTGAAAGCACCTAACACTGTGCCACGTCAAGGGCACCTTTGAGTTCCACCAAAGTAGAACCTCTTAAGTTCCATCAGCTCCCCAAAGTGTGTTTTTTGTGTTAATGCAGCTTTAAGACAAATCCTCCAGCCCTACTTCAACCAGGTGCCCACTCTGAACTCTTACTGTTTGGAACTTCTGTAGCTGCCCCTGTGCCTGACACTTAGCAAGTCCTAAAAAAAAAGATCTCATTCTTTCTCTCTTCCATTCTTGATATCTTCCCTGACGCACAGAGGAAAACACTAAAATTAAGACTGTTTCAAGAAAAAGAACGGCAATGAATTGAAAAGATTATCTATTTTTTCAAAAATTTGATATTGTAAGTAGGTCACCAATTCCAAAGGAAATTGTTTTAGCCCACATAGTGATCTCATGCAGGTCTTAATTGTAATAGCTAACAGTTACAGGGTACAGATTATTGGCAAGCCATTGTTCTATTAATTCATTCAATCCTCCCATCAGCCAGTGGGATAGATGTGATTATTCCATTTAACGGATGGCAACTGAAGCACAGAGCTGTGAAAGAAGTTGTTCAAGGTCAGACAACTAGAAAATGGCAGAGCCTGGACTCCACTCCCAGCAGTCTAGCTTCAGAGCCCAAGTTCTTAATCACCATGGTTCTTAGTGATAATTATAATTAATGCCTCCAATAATGGTATTATTTGATTATAAGAATTAATGAAAATACAGAAAAAACATAGAGCATAATTTTCATAAAATTTTGTCAGTGTTTTCGCAGACAGGTTTGTATGAATGGACACAATGTCTCTGCAACTACGCATTTTCCTTCACCTGAGGAGAATAAAGGTCCACCTTTCATTAGACAGGACAGATCACCTAAGGGAAAAGGTACTCTGAACTTCTCTTTGCCTTTCAATATAGCATTTGCAAGAGCCTGGCATGAAAGAGAGCTCTGTACATCCAAGGAATGAAAGAAGTCGGTGTGCCTGGATGTTGAGTTTGGGGTAGTGTCAAGAAATGAGGCCTGAGAAGTATGCGGAGGCCACAATGGGAAGATCTGGAAGGAACTTGAACTTTATGCTAAGAGTAAAGGGAAGGCATCAAATAATTTTAAACAGAGGAATTTCAGATTTGTGTTTAAGGAAAAGAAATTCACTCTTAAATGAATTGAAAATGAACTAGAGGAAGCAAAAAATGGAGGCTGGGAGAATTTATGGCTGGAATAGGAGTCTGAAAAGGGACATTGGCAGACTGGTCGGTAGCTATGGCAGAGAAGATAGAAATGAATGGATTCAGGAGATAGGACGCAAAATTAACAAGACTTGATGACTGGTTTGGCTGCGGAATTTAGGAGAAGCGAGAGAGACTGTCAAGGGATAGGGGTGGATCAACCGGAGATAGATTAAAAGACCAAAGTGGTTTGCCTCCTATTGCATAGGATGATTTTGCCTAGATTAAGGGCCTCAAAAGAAACCTTTAGGATAAGCCAGGCACAGAAAGATAAATAGCGCATGATCTCACTCATATGTAGAATCTAAAAAAGTTGATTTCATAGAAGTTGAAAATGGAATGGTGGTTACCAGAGGCTGGATGCTTAGCCGGGGAATGGGTGATAGGAAGATGTTGGTCAAAGGACACATATTTACAGTTAGATAAGAGGAAGAAGTTCAGGAGATCTATTGTAAAGCATGGTGACTACAGTTAATGAAGATATTGTATGGTATTTCAAAATTGTATTTTAAATTGTTTTTCAAAAATACAATTTTTGAAAAACGCAGAGTGGATGTTAAGTGTTCTTACCACAAAAATGATAACTATGTGAGGTAATGCATTTGCAAATGAGCTAGGTTTAACTATTTCACAATGTGTATACATTTTAAAACATAATGTTATAGACATTAAATACACACAATTTTATCCGTCAATTAAAAAAGAAAGAACCCTTCAGGATAACTGAATCCTATAAGAGAAAAAAAGCTCGGAATCTGGGTAGGAGGGATACGGAAAGAAGGGGAGAAGGGAAGAGTGGAAACATTTATTTTTTGATATATTTATATTTATTTGGGGAGGAAGAGTTTATTTGTCCAAAAATATTCTCTTCTGTTGCTCCAGGGTGACTGCAAGATTCTACAGAGGACTTTCAAGAAGGTGGATAGTGGTAGTAGTGGTTGCCTTTCCTTCCCAGAATTTACAATGGTTCTTAAGCTCTGCAACTTCCTCCTTAATGCAAATGAAGTTTATCATATCATGTCAAAGCACAAGCAGAAGTTAAATGGAAAAATAGACTATAAATCTTTTTTGGAAGAAACTTGCATACCACAGCAAACGCCTGATTCCAAAAAGCCATCATCAGATGCACCATAAATTTATTGTATATTCTCCTTACTCACATCACTTGGTTATTATCTGTAGAGCTGTCCTCACAGAAAGCCATCTGATGCTTCTTGGGAATTACTGTTTCCCAAACACCAATCACCCAGTGAGCATATTCACTTTTCCTGGTGTCTTTTTCTCTAATTACAACAGTTTAAAAATGTCTCACTGATAAATGTTTTTTTCATACCAGGGAAAAAGATAACACAATCCTAGTTTCAGTAGTTTTAGAAATTATCTTTCCATTGTTTAATTGCATTCTAAGAAATTCTTAGCTTGACTTCTTCCCTCTGAAATTAGTGATATTACAGCATTGAAATACCTTCCCCTGCAGCCTTTCCTCACCACATATTCAAGGCCAGAATAGCCACTGTGTAGTTCTAATTTGACAAAATCTATGCTGCTCTTGTATTTTTGACTGAGCTGTAATGTAGTTCAGATAGGATTCAATTGTGTTCATGGCTACCTCTTTACTCTAAGTCAGAGTAGGAAGTGTTTGTGAAATCAGGGATTCTTCATTCAAGCTTGCACAAATTTATTGCTTGTGGCTTGTGGCCAGAATATAAATTAGCCAATGACTCTCCCCCCAGTTTGACTTTTTTTCCAAAACAGTTTCTCCAAGTGCCCAGCATTGGCTCTTCCAGACTCCCCCCAGCATTGCTAGGGCTGTAAGGATTGCAATTATGGGTGTGCATGTAACACACTGTACATCCTAAAGCACAGAAACAGGTTGTAACTTCTAAAACTTGTGTGCTTTTTCTCCATGGCTACCCTCTACAGCAATTTTTTCTTCACTAATTACACTTTGTTATGTTTAGAAAGAGCAACAGGGCTAGACCACAAGTTTATATTCTGACATAAATATAAAATAGAAATTATGTTTATGTGGAAAACAAAGCCCTGGTATTAGTGGGTAGAAATGAAAATGTTTCATTGAGAAAGCCTCTATTGATGTAACTATAACAAAACAAGACAGAGGAGGCTTACTTTTGTGTCATTGCAGACATTGCAAAATGCCTCCTAGGAATACATTAGAACGTTTCATCGTATTAATAAGGCTGAACTAATATATTTTTACTGACTCTTGCTTTAAGTTAAACCTAATAACTGAGGCTAGTTGGGAATAGAGAAAGCACAAATTGCTCCAGTTCCCAATTCTCTTGGTACCCTTTTTCCTCTCAACTTCTTTATAGCTTAGTCCAAAGTTCCTGCTCCATTAAGTTTCCCACTCCCATTTTCTATTGTTTTGATATCTATCTCCCATGCCGCCATTCAACAGAACACTGCCTACTGCCTCTCTTCCATTTTACTTTAGCTCTACCTACCATAAAAGGGTTGCTCAAAGAATATAATGGGACAGATTTGCAGACCTTCATAATGATTGTTTCTTATCTTCAAAGAGAGCCAGAAATAGTTGGGTCCCTCAAGCTCTCATCTAGCAATTCTTTTTAGTGGGTGACTCTTTCCTGTGTCCCCAGTTTTTCCATCCATGTGCACATGTGTGTACACAGTCAGATACCCTGTGCACACACACACGTGGCACTCCTGGGCTTGCACTGCTCAATGCATACAGGCATATATGTGGAAATTCATTCCTAGCTGCACACATGTAAGCACCCAGATTCTGGGGTTTTAGTATATCCAACAAATAAAACTCATTTATCTTTCCTCTCTGTGCTGAGAACCACTTTATAGATGTAGGTATCAGGTGGAGATAAAAAAAAAAAGTCTATTTTGCCACTTATTGGAGGATGTGTCTTCAATTTATGGGACAGTGGGCTTGCAACACTTCACCTAAGAATTAAACTTATCCATTAAAAGCACAGGAAGAGCTAGAAATCTTACACCCAGCCTAGTAGGGAATGCTTACTTGCTTCCTGTGGGCAGATTATCTCCCAAAGAGAAAGGGACTAAGCTGAGCATGCCTGGGTCCTTCTTCCAAACAATCCAATCAGATAACTGAAAAATATAAAAGGAGCGCTAAGAAATGTTAGGAGTATTACTCTAGTAATATCCCTCCACATGGAGCCATAAGGAGCAGGAAATAAAAGTTCCTCCCAACCTTAAACACACATATACAAATACACACACACACACACACACACACACACACACACACACACACACACACAGGAGTCAATTCTTAAACCAGGAGAGTCAGATATCAGAAGCCAAGAACTCAGAAAACTGGCAGGAATAAGAATCAAAAGCCAAAAAAGAAAGGGAGTTAGAATCAGAGAACAGAATACAGGGAATTGGGGGTCTGCAGCAGGGCATTTACCTACATAGAGGGTTGAATCCTCAGGCCTGAACCTGAAGCCAGGAGTGCAGCAGCAGGACAGTCAAATAGGAAATAGGAATAGACAGAATAGGAATAGACAAAAGGAAAAGAGAATGCAGGTACAAGAGCTGTTGTACAATAACACAAAGCCAAATTTCTGCATGTAAAAGAGTGTGAGAGAGAGCATTCCAAATTTATTGAAGGGATTCTCACTACCAATCATAGCTTGGAGTAGAGTTCACAGCCCCAAGACTGACCGTGGGATAGAATTAAAGATTCCTACCCCCACTTACTCCAAACAAAGAAAATTGTTTTGTTTCAGAATAAGCCTTGGGGTTTAGGAAGAAGCCCTGGGGTTATAGACTTTTAAAAATGGTTTTCCCAGGCACTTTTTTAAAAAAAATTTTGAGGTGGCCCAAATGATCTGACTCTTTGGGAAAATGGGGAAGAAAATAGATCATCATAATAGCTAATATTTATTGAACATCCATTATGGGCTCAGGTACTGTCCAGACTGCTTTGAATGTACCAATTCAATTGATCCTCACGGCAATCCTTTGAGGTATGCACTTTTAATATCTCTATGTTATAGATAATGAAACAAACACCAAGAGGCTTAGCAACATGTCCAAAGTCACACAGCTAGTAGGCAGCAGAGCTAAAATGCAAACCCAGGCAGTCTGGCTCCAAAGCCGCACTCGATAACTAATTGATCAGAAAAGAGAGTTGAATCTGACTCAGCCCAGCCATGGATCTTTTCCATGTGAAAGTGAGGCTGAGCAGAGTAGACACATGCCCCAGGGAGGCTGCTCATAAATATTCAGACTGATTCGGCCAGGGCTGCACACCAGGTGGCACAGGAGGGGCAGAGGTGGGCCATTAGGAGTTTGCACGTGCGATGGACAGGATGGAGAAGGTCAAAGGCACGTGCGTCTCTCTCTGGTGGAGATGGCTGTGAACTTTGGCATGTACCTTCGCTTGGTAATAAAGCCCTGTCATGTTCTGTTTCTCTGTCTCTCTCTTCCTTTCCTTTTGCCCTTCCATGAAAGATTCTTTTATGGATCAAGACCCTGTATATACTGCCCGGTTAAAAAAAGGAGCCCCTCAGGCTCCTTCTCAATCCAAATCCTGGATGTAGCTAGACCTGCATGAAGAGTTAACTATCTTAACCAAGTAGGCCAGGCATTGTCTCCTGTTGCCAGACCACAGGATAGAATTTCTAGGAAAAGGCAGGGCCATTGCTCCTTTTGATAATCCTTAGAATGTGTGTAGACTTCTCCACAGATTTCTGGGTGGTTGTACAATTACTTGTTGGTCTCTGATGACAAAGGAAGGGGACTAAGGGCTGGAACAAGAGGTCCAGGGAAGACCTGATGCAGAATTCCAAGAGACTCAGCACTGTTAAATTCAGTCATTCCACAAATATTTATTGAGCTCCTACTACATGTCCTGTATCTCTCTGTCCTTTCCTTGGTGTGTTACTCTGTGCAGAAACCCATTACCAGGTTCCTAGGAATTCCATAACTTTATGGGCTCAGGCACTTACATAGCAGCTTCTCCACTTTCCTTTCCTGGTATCTAGCAGCCCAGACTGGGGGCCCCACTGATACATGGGGCTGTCTTTGTTCAATAACGCTTGGAAGCACAACTGAGCTCTGTATTACCGCCCTTTCGGCTGGGGCGGCTGGAGTGCCTGGAAGCTAGTAGTTCCAGCCCGGCAGAGCCACGGGGACCGACCCAAAGCACCAGCCACCAGCTTTGTTCCTCAAGCCTCTGGAGAAAACCTTTGATTTCATGGGGATGATTATTTTTATTCTTGCCCACTCAAGGATGAAGTCCAAGAAACAAGAGGTTGCCCCTTTCAGAGGCATCACAATGGGTTACCTCCAGCCAAACCCACTGTTTTTTGTTTTTTGTTATTTCTGGATTTGGTTGGGCCTCTCTTGGAAACCATTACTATACAACTTACTTAAAGAAATAGTGGAGGGATTGGGCATAAGAGACTCAGACAGAGGGGGGACCAGGTTGGGGGGGGGATGGTCTAGGGCAGAGAGGCTGAGAGTAATGTGTTGTCAGAGAAAGTGCAGGAAGAACACATTAAAGTCACAATCCGATTTGAATCAATTCCATTTTGTAGTGCATTTTTAATCTTTTGCAAAGTCAAACTAGTCCAAGTTTGACTTTTGGCCAAGCTTGGAGAATTGGGACTTTGGATGAAAGTTTCAAAAAAGACGCAAAACACACACACATATACACACACAGAGAGAAAGGGGGAAGAAGAAAAGGGGGAGGGAGACTTTTATCCTAAAGTCATTGTAAATCCAAAGCAGGGTTTTATCCTCCACAGTTAAATGAGAAAGAAAAAAAAAAAAATCAAGAATACCAACATTTGAGGTACAAAGACTGTCATGGACCAGTGGAAGTTTGCAAAATTATATGTAAATGACCAAAGTTTTTACTGTGGTCGCCCTGTGCATTCCCAAAGCTAATCCCAAAGAGAAAATCTACTTAGCAAAAGAAAGTTTTGTCTAATTTGGTTAACAGTTGAGAAGTGACAAAAATGCTGAATATATTAATAATTTATATTTCCAGGGTAACACTATTTCTTTAATGCTTCACTGCCGAAGGGAATTCAGATTGGCTTAAGGCTCAGAAAAAAAAAAAAAAAAAAAAAGAACACCCTGAAAGGCCTTCATATTCTGTACCCAGTGCTGAAGGAAATGTGTGTAAGACATGTGTTCCAATAATAGGCACCATCCAGTCTCCCATTTCTGCATAATTTGTTTTTATCCCATATTGCTCAATGTATATTTGTTATCTGGGAAGGCTGCCTGGCTTACACTCACTTCCATGGTCCAGTTCTACCAGTTCATGAGGAAGGAGGTAGCTCACATTTTACAGATAGTTATTTCAAGAACCCCTTACATGCAAGACCTTTTCTAAACTTCATAGAACCCCCCCCCCAATACATATGTTTCACTTTATGAGCAATGTAATGAATAATGAAGGTTGGTTTGGGTTTTGTTCGTTTTGGTGGGACATGTGTGTGTGTGTGTGTGTGTGTGTGTGTGTGTGTGTGTGTGTGTGTGTGTGTGTGGTGTGTGTGGTGTGTGTGGTGTGTGTGTGTGTTTGTGGTGATGGTGGTGGTGTGTGTGTGTGTGTGTGTGTTCTTGCCTGTCTCTGTATAATGAAGTTTGATGGCTTACAAATCGCTTTGCCGGTCATCCCATTCTATGACCTCAGTAAACACTCTAGGTCAGAGCTCTCTTAAACCCTGTCCTGAGAAATGGAATAAGTTAATTTACTGTCCTCCAGCCAATCTGGGAGAAGGCAAATCACTATAGTTCAGGTAAATGGCCTCCGGAAACAAAGAGGAAAGAAAATGTGCTACATAATTTCGAACTATTTATTCAAAGGACATCAGAGTTAACAGGAACAGAGATTCGATGGAAAAAATCAATGATAAAATCCCTACAAACACAACTTTGCTTACTTTACCTATCTACATGAAACAACTGGAAGTTCCATTTTGATGCTGGGGTCTTAGGAAAACATGATTTTAGCTTGCTGTTTTAAATGCAGCGCTATTTTGTGGATAAGGCACAGATCCACAAGAATCGAAAACTAAGGTCCCCTAAAAGATCACCAGCCAAGTCTCCCCCATACTCAAAACTTTCCTCACCTGTTCTGGATGGAGTGAAAAACTCAAAAAAAAAAAAAAATGCCTCCAGGTGAAATAGGGTGAGAGAAGAATTTTTTCTCCAGGCCTCAGAACTTGAACAGAGAACCCAGCGTCCTGATCCCGCGCTAGTGGCCGGATGGTGGGATCGGGATCGTCGGCTGGGGAAACAATCCTTTGGGCAAGCGCGGCTCCCAACCTGGTCTGTGCCGGCCTCTCAGCCGGTCGCCTAGTGTCCCCGAAGCTGGATTAATCGGTGCGCTAAAAGCAACACCAGTGTCCCTGAACCCTCCGGAGCCGAGTAGTTTTCATCCGAAGATGGTCAGAAAACTCCGACGGATGTTGTTTTTAAGCCATAACTCAGAACGTTACTTGCTCTAGGCATTTTTGGGGGACGTGTTCAGGCGGTATAGTCGGCCACGCGTCCCGCAGGCCTGGATTTCGCCGCGTTCCAGACCCGCGGGCGTGCTGCGCGCGCGTCGGGGCACTTGCCTCGGAGTAGGAAGGGCGCCTCGGTCCCAGCTGGCGAAAATCCTCCAAAGCCAGTTTGGGGTGGGCCCTTCGATTTGCATTTTCCCAGAGCCAAGGGCCCCGTTCCCTGCCTCCGCCCTTCTCCCAGGCAAATTCCCCTGATGCGCCCGGGGCGGGTGCGATCTGGAGCTCGGGAGGAGCCGCAAATCCCGCCCCAAGAGACCCTCGAATATCCGCCTAAACCTCCATTCAGCCTCCCGTCTCCCTCAGGCTCCGCCGTGAGCCCCCCACCAAGTTACTGAGGGCCGTCACTTTGGCCTCGGTCAGCCTCGCACCCTTGGCATCTCTGAGGGGGATGGGTTGTGGATGAGCAGAAGGTAACAAAGAAATCCATCTCTTTGGGTCTTTTTAAGAAAACGTTTATTGCCAGGGGAGATCCTTCGGAAGACGAATTCGCTCTTGCCCCCCCCCCCCCCCCCCCCGGCGTCTTGTTGGCACAGTATTTACACCTGTACAATATATACAGCATGTCTCCTGCGCAGCGACCAAAGCGCAGAGGAACGCGGGGGGCGAGCCGGCGTCAGAGCACCGGGGGGTGCTGGGGCGCGTGCAGGTTGCGGGCGTTGGGATGGGCGTGGCCGATCAGGTTGAGGTAATGCCGGTCCAGGCCCTGCACTGGTGCCAGGAAGGGGCTGTGCTGCTGCGCGGGGCTCGGGAGCGGCACGGGCGCGCTGGGCAAGTAGGGCAGCGCCTGGCTGCGGGACGCACCGTGCGTCCAGGGGAAAGGCCCCGGGGCGGCGCCCTGCGGGAACACAGAGGCTTCGCCGGGGCTGTGGCCTGCAAACTCGGGCCCCGGCGGGTGCAGCTGATAGGAGAAATCCGGCTCGGGGAGCGAACCGAGAGGCGGGAAGGCGGGCTCCGCGCCCAAGCGGGCTTTGGACTGCAAGAAGGCCAGAATGCGCGCGTACTTGGTGTCCTTAGTCTCCATCCGCTCCACGGTGGTGAGGTAATGCACCAGGTTCTTCATGCACTCGTGGTAGCCGTAGTGGAAGTAGTTGGCAAACTCCGCTAGAAGTTCTGCTGGAGGGGCGACAAAGACGGTAGGAAGGAAAACAACCCTGAGCAGCCCCGTCCCCATGGCACCTCCCATCACGTTTTCTGGACAAAGTTCTCATTTGAGGCCCGCCCTCTCCTCACCGCAGTCTAGAGACTGGAAAAGCACGGGCAAACGACCTTCTTTTCTCTAAGAGCCTGATCCCACCCACCCCACCTGAGAGGAGGAGACAGAACCAGCATCCCTAAAAACCAGTTCGTCGCCGGGGCTGAAGAGGTGCTTTCGCAGGACCCCTGTCCTGCCCCGCTCCAGCAGCCTCCCGCGAGTAGACCTCCCGGGAACATTCCTTCACTCCCACTGCCAGCTTCCAGGTCTGCGTGTGGCGCACGCTCCCTGCCCAGGTTTCCCTTTCTCCAACCCGCGCCCACCTTTTTCCCTTCCCCGAGGAAAATCAGCGGAGTGCAGGGCTCTCAGGTACTGGACGGTCATCTCGAGGATCTCCGCCTTCTCCAGCTTTCCGGAACTCTGCAAAAAGAGGACGGGCCCGTCGCAGCGGCCCAGCGGGCGGAGGCCAACCCCAGCAGGTTGGGCAGGCTGGGCTTATCTGGAGAGGACCAGCGAGCGGGGCGCTGCTGCTAATCTGCGCGAGAACCGCCCGAGGCTCACTCAACGCTCGGGCCCCTGGGGGCGGGAGGCCCACAAGTACGGCTGTCTGCGTCCGCAGACCCGCCGGCGTCTCCGCCGAGAGTGGCAGCGGAGAGCTCCCAGCGCCTGGCACCGTGTTTCGGCCCGCGGATGTTACCTGCTTCGCCAGGGCCATGGGCACCGTCTTGCCCAGCTCGTTCAGGCAGCGATTGATCCGGTCTCTCCTCCGCTTTTCTATCACTTTATGAGAAACGGGGGTTCTCTGCGAACAGAGATTTGTACGTTTAGGATGGTTTTGCCCAGGGGGTCGTCAAAGGCACGGATATAAGTTGCTGCGTGCTAACCGTCCTCCCAGCCGCTCACGCTGCGCAGAAGTTAGCCCCAGAAAGGGGTCCGTGACCCTCCACCTTCGGGCCGGATGGGCTCTGCCCCCTCACGCCCACGCTGGCGCTCCCCTGCCAGACACCCTACCCACTCGGGCCGCTCCGCCAAGCTGAGCGCCAGGCCTTTGGGAAGGTGGCCAACAGTCGCTGGGCGTGAGCGTCCCCTAGGTTAAGCACGCTCCACTCCCTATCCCCATCCACTTCCCACACTACTCGGGATTCCTCCACTCGCCGAGTTAGGTGTGACCACGTCCCTGCCATTGGTCCCGTCAATTGGCAGGTCGGTGAGTCAGACGCCACCACCACCAGGGCGCAAGGGCAATTTGGGCTCAGTCGACTCACTTTGCGTTCCTTGAGCTTGTCTGACATCCTGGTCAGTACGCGCCCTCGGGAGAGGCTGTGGCGCGAGGCACCCGTCCACTTTCCACCTCGTGTGCCTCCTCGAGTGTCCCAGGTAGACTGCAGCCTCCCCACTCCTAGGGGCTGCCTTATAAAGCGGTCATCTAGGGCGCCAAGTGTATTCACGAGTTGAATTATTCCATAGGATTAGGGGAGCTGCGTTTGGAGGATGTATGCATTCAAGATCAGGTTTAAAGAAGTTAAAAAAAAAAATTTAGCAGCCGAGGGGGGCGAGCTGGGGGCAGATCAGCTTTGTTAATCCACGTGGCCCTTCAAAAGACACGTGATCGGCCCGGGAATAACATTTGCATGGCAACAGTACCGGCGGGAAAAGGAGGCGGTAACCTGGAGCAGGCGGGCGAGCCAGAGCCTGCAGCAGTCAGCGCAGGGGCGCAGCGGCCACAGGCACCGGGGGGCGAGGACCCTCACAAAACAGTGTCGCCTCCTTTAGTCCCACCGCTGAGACTCACACGATCCCCTGTTTACAAATCCCAGCAAGCCTGCCGTCCCAGCGCCGAGTGCGTTTTAAAGCCTGTCCAGAGTCATTAAAGTAATTAAGTAAGCCTTTAATAGGCTGTTCCGCCGGGTTCAAGGGAGAGCTCTTGGAGACGGAGGCTCCCCGTTTGTTCCCAGGCTTTTCTCACACGACTTGGTGACACGTCCATCTCCCCCCTTTTTGTTTACACCGCTTTATTTGTCCGGACATCCCGGCAGGTGTGGGGCTGCGGCTGGCACACGAGGCTCCCGCCTCGCCTCGCCCCTCCCGCCGGTCTTTGGCACGCGACACTCCCCCCTACTCCCTGACCATGTCGCTTGCTTTCTTTTCTCCCCCCTCTGGCTCTTTCTTCGCGGGGGGAAGAGGCTCAATTTGTAGCCTATTATCCTATACCAAAATGTCCATTGAAAAGTATGAATAGTTTCATTGGGCTAAATTTTAATAATGCCAGAGGGTGGGGGAGGAGAGACAGGCAGGCGTGTGTGTATGTGTGTGTGGGGGGGGGGATTGGGGGCGACACGGAGCAGAGTGGGCCGAGAAGAAAAGGGGGAATGCAGCTGGCCCAGGCGAGCATTATGCGACGTCACCTGCGAGAGGGGGCGCCTACAGACCCCTATTCATTTGCCTAATTTTGGTCAATTTAACAAACTTCAGGAGAAATTATTGTGGCTTTGTCAGGGAGGGTGAAGCCTTCTGATCGAATTAACAGCATGTTTTGATCCGGTAAATGTCATTAGAAAGGGAGAAACAATCGCGCTTAGAGGGCTCTGAGTAATGCGCCCAAGTGGAGACGCCAAAGCGCACGGCTCACAAAGGGAGCAAGTAGCTGCCACAGGGAACTTTTGTACCCGCCCATCGCCCAAGTTTTGACACAAAAAGGCATTATTTCATACTTGAATACGTTTAATCCAACGATTGTCTATTTTCTGCAAACATATTTTCACAGCATTGTTAACTTTTTATGTCCCCCTTTCGCGGGCGCCTTTTCTTAACGTTTGGGGGCGGGAGAGCGCAGACACTTTGGGCATCAATATTTGTCACTGAAAAGGGCCCCGTGAAGTTAGGGAAGTTGATCTCTTTTTTATGGTTTTAGAAAGCGAAAATATCGGGGGAGGAGGAGGGAGGGAAGGCACGAACAGAAACGGGGGAGGAAATTTGCTGGACGGGCCCCAGGGAAGGAGGGGGCAGCGGCTGGGAACCCTCTTGGCCGCCTGCGCCTCTGCGGGCAGCCGTACCGCCGCTGGAGGCCACCTCCCCCGCGGACGGGCCTCGCTCACATTTGCTGCCTGCGATCCCGCACTCGGGGGGGCTCCGCGCTTGCGGGGCGTGGGTGTGGGGTGAGCTTTCTTGCAGATGGAAACGATAAAAAATGGGCTTAGTTTTATGAGCCTCTCTAGAGTCACCGAGCTCTCCCTTCTGTTTCTAATTTTTTGCGTCTGGGAACAGCTGAAACCTCTCCTTAAATATCTTTCACTTTTTTCTCTCCCCGACCCCAGCCCGAATTCTCTCTACTCTGCTGGACAATGGCCGTGCCCAGGATCTCCCTCTGCGTGTTAGTCCTTGGCAGAGGTCGCTAAGGCGGAGCCCGGCTCGCTGGTGGGACCGAGGGAGCTCTAGGGCGCAGAGCCTGGCCCGAGGTGTCGGGCCTCGGGGAAGCCAGCGACCCACTTGCGGCGGCCTGGGAGGTGTGTGCCTCGGTCTGCACCACGCACCCCTAGGGTGTCCTTTTCCGTCTTGCTTCCAGTCTCCTGGCGACATTTCTTTTCTACTTCACGCTAGATTGGACACCGCCCGCGTCCTCCCGCATGTTGCTCTGCCAGCCGCGGGTGCCCTCTCAGGGGTTGTAGATTTCAGTATATTCACTCACACACAAGGGGATTAAGCACGAACCCTTATCATCCAAATTAACTAAAGTGAATGGGTAAGAGGGAGCGTGCACACTTCTCACCCCCACCCCCTTTTTAAGCTAGCGGACGAGGAGTTGATCCTCTTACCGCTGGTGTTAACCGCCAGCTGCACGCACCTTCCACAGGCACGATTTCATTCCATGCAAACTGTTTAATTTCCAGGGTTTGATCGCGGCGCTGGGCTCCAGGCTTGTCCCAGGCTAAAAGTACCCGCGTGCAGCTGCGGGGGGCTGGGGAGCAAATGAAGGTGGGTGGGTGAAGATGGGGTGCAAACGTGCACATCCTCGCCTTTTCCTTCGGTGACCGCAGCACTACTAGGGGGACTGGGAGCGCCTCTTCCAGATCAGGTTAGGGGAAGGACGTCCTTGTTTCTCCCTTTCCGGCCTGAAGGCCTGAATCACATTGCCGACAGGGGGCGGCTCGCAGTCGTCTTCCCTTTACTTCTCAGGAGGATGATCAAGTGGTCCCGGATCTTGACCAACCTTCCTGGCAAAATGAGAGCAGAGCGGTGAAGAGCAGCTGTCGCTGGAGCCAAACAGCCTGTTCAGATTCCAGCTCCACCACCTACCAACTGGGCCAGACTTTGGGCAAGTTACTGAATTTTGCAGTGCCTCAGTTTTCTCATCTGTAAAATGGAGATAATAATGGTATTTACTATGTCACAAGGTTGTCACTAGAGTAAAATAAGGAAAGGCACATATGCAAGGCACCTAAAAGAGGGCTTAAGCACTCGATTGGCCGTTTTATTTTGCCGGCAAATTCCTTCTGCAATGACTATTTATTACATGTTTTAGTAGTGGCTTGTGGGGGTTGCTGTGTTATGGTTTTTTCACTCATTTCATACTTTTCTCATCCCTGGGAAAACTTTACTCTCACTGAAAAAGCCACAGTAATATCTCCTGAAATTCGTTAAATTGACTAAAATTAGGCAAATGAATGGGGACCTCTGGGTACCCCCTCTCACAGGTGACACCATCTAGTGCTTGCTGGTGGGCTGTGTTCTCCCAGCGTGTGTGAAGCTAAAAAAGACTGTAAGTGCAGAAGCCCCTCAGCATCATAGCCATTCTCAAGTGACTCAAATGTTAGCACCAAAATCAAAAGACAGCCAGGAAGTAAGACTACCTAGTGCTAATTAAATATTACTCTGCACATAGCCTCCTGGAATCTAAAGACCTCTACTGGGGAGCACAGCAATCACAAGCAGAATGTGTTTACTACTGTTATTTTTAATACTATGTCTTTAACACCATAGGTGTGACATGTAGCTTCCAAACACTGAAACAAATTCTTTTGTGTTCTCCCCCCCCCCCCCCCCAGTTTTAGAAACTGAGAATTTGTGGATTTGGGAGGCAGGAAAGGAAAAATGAATAGAAAGAAAATAGTGTAGTGGGTATATGGTAATTTCAGCCAAATTGCTTTAAGACAAAGTTCTGGGTGATTTCAAATCCCTCCCTCTACCCCTACCCCCAGTACAGAGAGCAGACTTTCTAGATTCATTAAGAGGACTGAGGATTTAATCAAGGGGGGAAATATAAGAAATCTTGTCAGAGAGCAGGGAAAACACACATGTGGCTGACCCTAAGGTACTTCTGAAGTACCAGAAAGACAAGGTGAGAAAGGAACGGAGCTCCTGGATTCTATTCCGAAGCGACTAGGATTACAGGGTGCTTCCTCTGAAAGGACCCATGGCAGCATTGAATCCAACCCCCTCTTTTACAGTTGAGGAATCTGAGGGGCAATGAGGAGACCTGGGAATGCCCAGTGGCACACAGTGAGCTGCTGTCACAACGTATTTCACAAAGTATAACCTGTGTAACCTCCAGGGCCGACTGCCTCAGTTTACTCCTCTGTTACTGTGAAGGACAGTCCAGTCAGACACCCTGTGGTTTGGTACTAGCAAACATTCTATAGGACACCTGCTTTCTTTGCTTGTGTGATCATTGTCAGGGGGTATCAGCTGCACCCTTGAGCCTCCTTCCACGCATTCCTACTTTTCATGAGTCCAGTGATAACAGCAGGCTGTGAGCACCGACAGTGAGCCAGGGGCTGGAAATAGAGAGCAAAAACGGACTTGGCCCCACCTTCCACAAGCTTGTACTCTAAGAAAGAAGAACATATTTGTCCTGATGGCCCAGTTCAGTAGCCTCAACGCAACAGTCGCTCTCACTGCCCACTCTAGCAGCTGTGGGTGGCATCAGCTCTCCTTTTGGGTTGGCAATTTCTCTGGACTTTCCCTTACTCAGCAATCCTGATTCCTCTGCTCCCTCTGGTCACGAATAGTATTCTCAACCCGGCAGTGACGTCAGCAGATAATGTCTCACAGGAAGCAGAGGTTGTCAGTATAGTTAGGTGAGGGTTCTGGGTTGTCCTAACTGGGACTAATTAACTGCTTAGATTGAAAGGCTGCCTGTGCACAAGGTAAGTTTTGCAGCACTGCTTGTTCAAACATTCCATAGGGTAATTGCAACACTTCCATTAAGTACTGTCTACTTCTATATGCAATGGTTCACTTCTTGCATGTCTCTCCAGCGTTTGAAAGTAGTAGATGCTCAATATAGTTTTGTTGAATGAAGAAAACTGGGAGAGGGACTTTGAGGATTATTGTCGCATCAGTGCTGAAGTGAATTCTACAGTCAATTATTCACTTGGTCATATTTTACGATTTACTTTTGGGCTTTTAAAAGTACTGAGTGTGGGGGGTAAATATATCTATTGAGAAAGAATACTTTTACGGAGATTGCAGGATAGATAAAAGTGTTGCTTTTCATATTTTGATGTTAACATCACTTAGAAAGTATGAAGGTACTTCAAAAAACTTACAGAAAAATTGAATTAAAAGATAATATGAATCCTTCCATGAACTCTTTGAAGCCCCTGCATATATTGCAGATGCTATGAATTGCGTCCATTGTGGGCTTTAATTATTCTAGGCAATAGGCTTTTCTTTTTAGGCTATTACAGCTTCTTCTTCTGTGTTAACTTGAGCAACTTTCCAGAAGTTAACACTACAGAGCTTTGGCTTAGAGTATTGAGGGAAGTTCTTTTTACAGCTCTTGGGGAAGTTGGCACTTCACAAAGATTTCATCTGCTTTACAGAGCTAATTTTCACAGAAGACTACAGGTATATGTTGCTGAAAATAACAGATAATTGTAAATTGCATGAAACTTGGGGGAAATTGCATAGAACTTGGGGAATTTGGATAAAAGATTCAGGTTTGGGAGAAATGTAAATTCCAGTAATGTTAATCAGGGGTCCCATTTTAAGGACAGGAATCAAGTGGCAGATGGTTGACATACAACCAACCTGTGCAAGCAAGATGACTCCTCCATGAGTCATGCCAGGAACCCTACTGCTCTCTCTCTGGCGATCTGAGACTGCTGCCATCGTCATTTATTCACCATCCAAATGCAGAATTTACTGAGTGCCAAGCACTGGCCTGAGTGACACAGGAGCCACTGAGAAGAAACGTAGAGTTTTTGGAGACTCTACATGTTCCCATGTACGAAGAGAAGAACCAGAGGATGGAGATAGCCCTTGAAGGCAGATCTGCATTCCTAAGTGGGACGAATTTGTTTCTTGGTCCACCTGCCTAAAATTGCACCCTACCACTTGCAGTTTCAGTACACTTCATTTCTTTACATTAACCTAACCAATGAGAGATTAATTTGAGGAGTTATAAGTCCCCTCCTTTAAAAACTTAATTGCCAGAGACCAGCAAGTGCTGGGCCTGTGGGCTCTGGAGAGTGAGCAGCAGTGACCTGGGCCTCCTGGGGACCAGAGCACCATGTTTTTCTGTAACCTCCACAGTAAGCTAGCCCCATCCCTGTGACCTGCGGGTCTTCCAGTGACTCGGTGGCTCTGGCTCCTGTCTGACTGAGCCCCACTGAGCCCCCTCTCTGGCCTCTGCACCTCAGGGACTGTCCCTGATCTGCAGCTAAGCACCCAGCCGTGTCTAACAGCACTTTCTGCAATGGTGGATAGTTCTGTATCTGACACTGGCCATGGGTGGCTACAGAACACTTGAAATGGGCTAGCACAAATGAAGAATTGAATTTTTAATTTTATCTAATTTTAACTCACTCATATTTATATAGCCACACGGTGCTGTTCCCTGCCACACTGGAAGATGAAGACACTATTTTTGAGTTGGGTTAGCTTAGAGCTTAGAGAAATGAACACAAAACCAAGGAGGGGTCTGGATGATGATTGTATTCATCTATTTCCATTGCTTATAACAAAATATCTGGAACTGGGTAATTTATAAAGAAAACAAAACTTATTGCTTACAGTTTCTGAGGCTGGGAAGTCAAAAGTCCAGGGAACACATCTGGTGAGAGCCTTGGTGGTGGTGACAGTGATGGCAGAGTATTACATTGTGAAAAATGATGGACAGAGACCAACTCCTCATTCACCCTCCTTTTAAAGCCCTCAGAACCACGCCCATGACTACTATTTTTAATCCATTCATCACAGCATGGTCTTACAATCTAATCACCAGTTCAGGGCCCCACCTCTCAATTACCATAAAAGGATTTCCCACCCTCAACAGTTACAGTGGGGATTAAGTTTGGGGGGCACATTCAACCCAAGGCAATGATAATTGCAGCTAACGTTTGAGTTTTAATAATCTGCCAGATTTCAAAGAGATGATGAGAGCCCTGGGATACCTTGAAATATTTCTGTGGAAAATTTCCACATCCAATTTTGGACTTGTATCTGAAGTGCTTCTCTGGCTTGTGAAAATGTATGAACACCAGACTGACATCTCTTCTGATGTTGAGACTGAAAAGGACCGAGTTTTCTTCATGAAGGCAATTGCCCAGTTCATGGCCACCAAGGCGTATATCAAATTCAATACTAAGAAGTTTATCCAGCAGATGAATATGCAGTGAAAGAACTACTGAAGATCATGTCCGTCCTCTGTAATGCTATGAAGACCAAAGGTACGGAGGGCTCTAAAACAGGAGAAGAAGATATCAGTAAGTTCAAGTTTGATGTTAGCTGGAAGATTTCAGATTTGAAAGCAGCCAGGCAGCTTGCTTCTGAAATCACCTCCCAAGGAGCATCCTTGTATGACTTGCTAGGCAAGGAGGTAGAGTTGAGGGAACTGAGAACATAAGCCATTGCCAGACCTCTGGAAAGAAATGAGACTGAAAAGGTGATGAGAATTGCAATAAAAGAGATTTTGGTGCAAGTTCAGAAGACTAAAGACCTGCTCAATAATGTGGCCTCCAATGAAGCTAATTTAGAAGCCAAAATTGAAAAAAGAAAATTAGGACTGGGAAGAAATCAGAAGTGACTACGGACTCTGCCAGAAGGTTCGGCCAGCCTTTATGGACGTGTATGAGAAGACTGAAGAAGAGTTACAAAAGCAGGATGACATTTACCTAGAGAAATTTTGACATTTGGCTTACCTGGAGCAAAAACAGCTCAAGGATCATCACAGGATGGAGCAGGACAGGTTTGAGGAAGCTGAAAATACTCTCTTTCTGATGCAGAGCAAGCTAATGGAAGAAGAAAAGAGACTGCTCAAGAGTAGAAATAATGACGACAAGGACACAGACATCTAGGAGGAAGATGGATCTGAGAGTGAATGGGAAAAGAGACCGCTGTGCAAACAGTGGGAGGCCATAGAGATGCTCCTGCAAGAAGGCCCAGCAAGGACGTTGTGGGAACGATGCAAGGTGGAGACTCTGGTGAGGAGGACGACTTGGAAGACAGTGAAATTGACATGGAAGATGATGAAGAAGAAGATGACAATTTGGAAGACGAGAGCGTTGCTTTCTTGCCAGCTAGGCCCAACCAAAGGGTCCAGAAAGCTGAATTCCTGGATGAGAGTGGCAATGACTTCTAACCCTCCTGCCAAGAAAGCCAGGCAGATTAAAACCCTCAGATTTGTAGGTAGACAGGAAATTAGAAGGTCAGGAAGGTAACATATAGTCTGTTCACTAAGCCAGCTGGACTCACTGTTCCTGAAGCGATACTTATTTCTGCTTTAGCCTCCTATGTTTGTATTCTACAAAGCTTAAATCAAATCAAATCAAACCTACCTCCTCCCCACAACCAAAAAACAAAAACAAAAAACAAAACTTAATTGCCTCTGAGAGTATTAAGGGTCTCTCACTGGGGTGAATTGTTATGACTGGATTTTGTTCTCCCTAACACCAAACTAAAGGAGACTGCTGAGAAAATAAGTTTTTATAGGGATGAAGATAATTTTGGAATATTAGTTTCCCGTGGCTGCTGTGAGAAATGACCACAAACTTGGTGGCTTAAAACGGTAGCAATTTATTCTCTCACAGTCTGGAGTTAAGAAGTCTGGAATCAGTAGCATTGGGCTGAAACCATGGTGTTGGCAGGGTCTTGCTCTCTCTGGAGGGCCCACAGCAGAACTCATTTCTTGCCTCTTCAGCTTCATGGCTGCTGGCATTCCCTGCTTGTGGCTGCATCACTCCACTCTCTGCCTCCGTGGTCACGTTGTCTTCTTCTCTCCCATGTGTGTCGAACTCCCTCTGCTTCCTTCTTATAAGGATAATACTCTGGCTGCATTGAGGGCCCACCTGGCTAATCTCCCCATCTCAAGGTCCCTAACTTAATCTTACCTACAATGTCATCTTTTGCCATACAAGGTAATACTCACAGGTTTCAGGGATTACAACCTGGATGACTTTGGGGGTCATTATTTAACCTCCTCCACTTGGTGAAGCACCATAGAGGAAGCTAGGACAGCGTTTGCACCCCGAGACCCTGAGGGCAAGGCCACCAGAGGGGCAGAGACATGGACAAGAGAAGTGGAGGGGGAGATAAAGGAAAATCATGTTCTGTTTCAAAAGTTGAGCGGAGCTGCCCCTCTTCTCTTCCTCTTTCCCTTTTCCCCTTCTTCCTCTTTGTCCTTTCTCATCCCTCTTACCTTGTAGGAGCCATTGCTCCCAGGTCTCAGAATTGATGCTGGTGTAGTATATCTGTGCTGCTTTATGAATTAAATTGTCTTTAGTTTCCTAACCTATGACCTTCATAACCATTTACACACACACATACACACAATGGCTCTGTCTCAAAGCCAGCTCGTCAAGACCCAGTCTTTTCCCCACTCGCCTCCAACATCCCTTCCTCTTCCAGTTGGCCGCTGGGCTTTTGAACAGGCCACGGTCATGCTCATGCTCACAGAGACCTGGGATCTGGGTTTTCATTCTGACTCTGCTCACTGAACGTTCTCGGGCAAGTTGCTGAGCCTCAGCTTCTGTATCTATAAAGCAGTGATGGTAGCACCTACCTCCTAGACTTTGCTGAGATGACTCATGGTCACGTTTGTGAAGTTCCTGGCATAATATCCAGGCCATAGGAGGTACACGGGGCCTGACATTCTCATGCGTTGATCTGGTCAAGCACCCACCTGTTAAATTTCTGGAATGATGTGAGACTCTCATATTACCATAGGGACAGAATCCAGTTTCTACCTTTCAGGAGTTTATAGAGAGAGACATACACATGGAGGGAATCTGATATAAGCTGCAGGAGACGGATGATGGTAGGAGGAAAGAAGGGAAAACTTCCTGGAGGAGATGTGTGGACTGAGTCCTGAAGAGTAAGTGTATTAGTTTTCCATAACAACAGCAGAAACTTGGAAACTTAAGACAGTGAGGATTTATTGCTTCACCTGTTTAGAGGTCACAAGTCCAAAATCAAGGTGATGGAAGGGCCACACTCCCTCTGAAGGCTTTAGGTGAGATTTCATTCCTTGTCTCTTCCAGCTTCTGGTGGCTCCAGGTGTTCCTTGGTTTGTAGCAGTGTATCTCCCTCCGTCTTCACATGGTCCTCTTCTCTGTGTATCTCTTCTCCTCTATGTCTTCTCTTCTTTTAAGGACTCTGGTCATTAGGTTTGGGGTCTGTCTGGATAATCCAGGATGATCTCATTTACAGACACCCAACTTAATTACATCTGCAAAGACCCTCTTCCCAAATAAGGTCACATTCTTAGGTTCCAGGTGAACATATTTTGGGGGGGGTGGGATGGGCACCATTTAATCCACTACAGTGAGTAAGAGGTAGCCACACAAAGACAGGCAGGAAGGGTGCTTTCAGTAAGGGAATTTGGCATGAAGAAGGGCACAAGAGCATGAAATAGCTTTCTGGTCTTGGGAGACCACATTGTCATCTTACCAGATCATGAATTATGAGGAAGAGCATGGTAGAAAATGGGTGAGGAGTCAAGTCACGGGTTGGGGGTGGACTTGGCACCAAGTTTAATTTCTTTGTGTCACAGCAGCTCAGGTAAAGATGATGAAGTTCTGAATGAATGTTAGGAATGGTCTGAACATGTTGGAGAGAGAAAATCAGCAGGGCCTGGGGAAGGATTAAACATGGTGGGAGAAGAACAGGGAAGATTATTGCTGGATTTCTGGTCTAAGAACTGACCATAAATGTGACTCTGTTATTGAGATTGACAATAAGGAGGGAGAGAAGGTCATTTTGGGGGGTGCATGTATAGGGGGTCAGGGAGTGTAGGAGGAAATAATTCATTTAACTTTGGACATATTGATTGCTCATATGGACACCTATAAGTGGATGCCCAGAAGACAGCTGAGATGAGAAACTGAAGGTCAGGGACTGACAGACTGTGAGAGTGGATGAAATCGCCTAAGAAGAACTTAAAGTAGAAGGGCAGGGGGAACAGGAAAGGATCCTGAGGAGGCTGATAGGCAAAGAGTGGGTAAAGGACATCGACCAGGGAGGTCGATGGGATGGGAAGGGAAGAAGGGGGGAAGGAGGAAAGCACACAGGGCTCTGAGGAATCCTAGGCGCAAAGTTGCAGATGGCTTCAAGGAGGAGATGGCCAGCAAGATCTGACCTAGGAGAGATCCAGAAAACGCGTATAGGACTCTAAAATTGGATTGAACACAGAGGTCAACATCAAACTCTGCAAGTTCCTAAAGAGTGGTGGTAGAAGCCGAAATGGAGGCTCAGACTCTCTTTCCCTGACCTGGACTTGGAGGATATGAGTGCTTGTCAGGTGATGAATTCAGGCTGCATGGTAGAAAAGACAGCCTTCCCGATCACCTACCAGCTGGAGTTGCCGTAGGTGTATCTTGTGTTACAGACCTGAGACAGCCCTGGCCACTGGTGCCTTGCAAGGGAGCAGTGGTGCTTTGCTGACCTTTGCCCATTTAATCTCCACAACAATGAGTTGAGTATTGTGTTTATTTCACAGGTGAGAAAACTGAGGCTTGAGAAATTCAAGGGCACTTGACTCAAGGGCAGGAGGGCACATAACGATCAGGTGGCCAAATACAAGTTGAGGCTGATCTAACTTTAAAACCAGTGCCCTTTCCAGCAGGATGCCTGGCCTTGCTATAGCCTTGATCCCACTGAGATTAGAAGTCATGGGAGAGACTTCTCAGCCAAGAGAGTTACACCCACCTTCCAAAGACCAAATGTAGATGCTGCTTCGTAAAGCACATCCTCCATTTGCCCAGTGACACTTGTCGATTTGTTCTCCCTCTTTTGGCACCCAATGGTCAGCAGATATTTGGATTCAAGTCTCTCTTTCACTCTTGCTCTCTCCGTTTCTGATATTCCAATCACATAGCAGTGGCTTTCAGACTCTCTTAGGCATCAGAAGCATTTGACAACACACATTTATGGGGCCCGTCACAGATTTAGGATTATTAAAAGGAATATCTGTGGGTGTAGCCCTGGAATCTGTATCTTAAAAAAAGAAAAAGCCCTCAGGCAATTCCGATGGTTCATGAGACAACATTTATTTGATACCATCGCTGTAAAGTGGCTTGTCAATAGTGCGAGGTCGTGTGGTTATGTATTGATATTAGATGTTGTCAGATAGTTAGGATAATGAGCAAAGATTTTTTAAAGTCTTTTATGTCATTGGTTCTGGTGTATTTATTAATAAGGCAATCTTTAGCCTCTTTTTTTTTTTTTTTGTATTATGACAGCTTGACTCCTTCACCCCTTAACTTCTTATTGGCTCAAAAGTAAAGTCTGTGCAGCCAATTTAAAGCTTGCCTGAACTGCAGAGCTCATTTTGAGGAATTAGTATTATGGATCTGGGAATAGAGGCACCTAGTACTGAGGCTGCTTCAAGGCGTGGGCAGATCTGAACTGATTGAGGGTTGGTTGGTGCCCTCTAGTGGTGGGAACTTTTCAACAACTTTTAAGAAAAGGACCCACTTTAGAGGCTGGCTTAAAAAGAAACTGGATTCAGCCTCCTCTTCTCTGTTTGGAGACCCTGCTGTATCTTGGCAGGACACCTCACCTTTCTGGCTGCAGTAATTTTATGTATAAATTGGAAGGACTGAATGAAAGTATCAGTGAACAGGGAGTCAACATGTCCAAAGGGCTGCCCAGGAGACTAGTCCTAGATGAAGTATAGGCAAAAGGGCAGGTGTGCCCCACACAGAGACCTGTCACAACCCTGCAATGCCATACAGGCTGTCTCCTCCACTGGCGTGTGAGTGCTCTGCGACTGGGAACTTGGTGTGTTCATCTTTGTGTCCCTAACATCTGACACAGTGCCTGGCGTGGAGAAAGTGCTCAATAAATGTTTGTTGTGAGGCAAGGGGACAAAAGGAGAAAGGCAGGTTGAACTTGACTATGTTTGCTCAGGAGGTGGCCGAGCAGGACTAAGTCTTGTGAAGTGGAGCTTGGCATCGCAGGCCTCCCCAGCAGAAGCATAACTGAGAGTGGGTCTCATGCTGTCCCCCCGAGGGTGAGCGGACACCCTGGATTCTGACACCAGATGCTTGGCACCCACCTAAATCCACTGACTCCCAGCATTAGCAGGGCTCACTCTGCCTGCGGGAATAGTGCATGGATCAGTAAAACACAGTTTCTCCGAAGTGCAGATGGTAGGAGGTCAGTGTTCCTGCAGGAGCCTTTTATTACTTCCCAGCCTGCTCCACTTGAGGGTTTTGGCACAGTTAGTGAAGAGAGCACAGGTTGCCAGGAGACCTGGGTTTTTCCACTGATGTAGTTTGACCTTGACAAGTCCCTTCCCCTTGTGGTTTCCTTTCCTGCCGAGAGAGAGGCTCTTCAGGGGTCACTGTGGTCACAGCCATGGCCTTTTCTGCTCCATCTCACTCCGTATATATCTTCTCAGTTGTCAGGGCCCCGACATGCCTGGAAGAAACTGTGGGGAGAAAGATACACAAAGGAAAGAAAGAAAGAAGAAAAAAGTGGAAGTAGGAAAGGCATTTAAAAAGAAGCAGACAAAGGAGCGAGAAAAAGAAGGAGAAAGGAGAAGAAAATAAATATAAGATTAGCAGATTTCATTAGTTCATTCACCAAACATTTACCAAGCACCTGTTTTTAGTTGGTGTGATGGTTATTACTGTGTTAACTTGGCTGGGCCATGGACCCAGATATTTCATCAAACACCAGGCTAGATGTTGCTGTGAAGGTATTTTTAAAAGGAGATTAACACTGAAATCAGTAGACTTTGAGTAAAGCAGATTACCCTGCATAGTGTGGGTGGGCCTCATCCAATCAGTTGAAGGCCTTAAGAGACAGCAGGCTGAGGTCCCCTGAGGTGAGGGAATTCCACCTCCAGACTGCCCTGGGACTCGAGCTGCCACATCAGCTCTTCCCTGGGTCTCCAGCCTGCCCACCTACCCTGCAGATTTTGAACTTACCAGACTCCACAGTCCTGTGAGCCCATTCCTTAAAATAAATCTCTTTCAGTTCCTGTCAGAATGGCAGAATAGACGGTCCCCAGTGTCACTCTCTCCCACAAATCAACCAATTTGAAACTATAAAAATGTAGCAACAGCCAATCCAGGGCCGCTGGAGCTCAGGGGAAGAGGAGGAGACACCTACAGAGCTCATGAAGGGGGAGAAGCCACAATGAGAGAAAGAAAGACTGCTTGGAGCGATTAGTGCTTCAGCTGCTTTAAGGCTGGAGATGCTGGGAGTTTCAAGATGGTGGCGGCTGCGGCGGCTGGCGCGGAGTAGCTGAGGTGGAAAAGGTGGCCACTGGGCCTCCGGCAGCCGGGAAACTTGTGGACCTTCCTCTGGCCATCTCTTAAGGGAGGACTGCTGCTGCTGGCCGGTCGTGGGGGCTCAACGCCACTTTGCCCCCGGCAGGAGAGGCTGCCTCATTTACAGGCAACAGCTTTGAAGTGTGGAGCAGGAAAAGAACTGTTTCTTAGCTGCAAAAGCGAGTCTTGAAACAGGGAACACAGCGCCAGGGCTGCTGTGGATGCAGCCAGGATCCCGGAGGCTGGGGCCGCACTGAAGGCGGCCAGCTGCCCTATTCAGGATTCGAGGTTTCAGGCCGGCATTAAAGAAGATTCCTGGGAGCGCCCGATTGGCGCCGCGACTGAACAGCCCGAGGCGGCAGCGCCGAGAACACGGAAGGCAACAAACCAGAGACAGAGCGAGCGCCCGACCTGGCACAGCACTGTGAGTGATCCCTGGCACAGCTCGGTTCGGGGGGTGGATGCCCACGCGGCTCCCGCCTGCACCACCAGGCCACTCACTGCCCCGGTGCTGCCTCCATTTTCCCAGGTGCGGGCAGCTCCGCCCTGCTCGGCCATCACTGAGCCCATTTGCTTGGCCTGGCGCGGGGCTTTCCGGAGCCTACGGGCCGGCCTCCTCTCCCACTCCCTCCGTGGTTCTCTGGCGGGGCTGGGGGTGTGGGGGTGTACAAGCTGACCAGAAAGGTGGATCCCTGGAGAAGCCCAAGACCCGAGGCAACCACACACACAAGACACTAGAGGCCAACTGAGCAGTCACGGCGGGAGCCATACCAAATTGGCAACCACAGCAACATCCTAGTTAGTCATTAGTCTCAAACCGGTGGACTGTGAAACCCCCTGCCACAATGAATAAACACCAAAAAAAAGACACCAGAAATACAAAAAATCAAGAAAGTACACCACCAAAAGTTAATAAATCTCATACTCTAGATCCTATAGAACAAGAAGCCCTTGAAAAAACTGACAAGGAATTTCGAGTGATAATTCTAAGGAAACTGAATGAGATACAAGAAAACTCAGCTAGACATCATGATGAAATGAGGAAAAGTATACAGGATCTGAAAGAGGAAATATACAAGGAAATCAATGTCCTGAAAAAAAATGTAGCAGAACTTGCTGAACTGAAGAAGTTATTCAGCGAAATAAAAAACACAACGGAGAGTTTAACCAGCAGGCTTGTCGAAGTTGAAGAGAGAACCTCTGAACTTGAAGATGGGCTGTTTGAAATAACACAAGCAGACAAAAAGAAAGAAAAAAGAATCAAGGACATGGAAGAAAATCTGAGAGAGATATCAGACAACCTCAAGCGCTCAAATATCCGAGTCATGGGTATTCCAGAAGGGGAGGAAAATGGAGATTCCATTGAAAACATATTCAACAAAATAGTGTCAGAAAACTTCCCAGGTATAGGAAAAATCACAGATCTTCAGATCCAGGAAGCTCAACGATCTCCAAACGTATTCAACCCAAAAAGGCCTTCTCCAAGACATGTCATAGTCAAATTGGCAAAACTCAGAGACAAAGAGAGAATCTTAAAGGCTGCAAGAGAGAAGCGTCAAATCACCTATAAGGGAGCCCCAATCAGGTTAACATCAGACTTTTCATCACAAACCCTAAAAGCGAGAAAGGAATGGGATGATATTCTCAAAATACTAAAAGACAAAGATTGCCAGCCAAGAATACTCTACCCTGCAAGGCTATCCTTCCGAAATGAGGGGCAAATAGTATATTTCTCAGACAAACAAAAACTGCGGGAGTTCACTACCACAAGACCACCCTTACAAGAAATCCTCAAGGGAGTACTGGGTTTGGTTCCTGAAAAATAACTACCACTGCCATAAAAACCTAAGAAAAATCTAAACCTGCTAGTACAATAAAAATGGCATTCATGAAGAGAAAACAAGCTAACAAAAACAGTATCTACAACCTAAGGAACCACCAAACAAAGAAAGCAAACAGTAAATCAGAAAGCAAGGAACAAAAGACACCTAAGACAACCAAACAACCAATAAAATGCTAGGAATAAATCAACACCTTTCAATAACAACTCTTAATGTTAAAGGCTTAAATTCCCCAATTAAAAGACACAGACTGGCTGACTGGATCAAAAAGCAGGACCCAACTATATGCTGCCTACAAGAGACCCACCTCACCCATAAAGATTCACACAGACTAAGAGTGAAAGGATGGAAAAAGATTTACCATGCAAACAGAAAAGAAAAACGAGCTGGAGTAGCTATTCTTATATCTGACAAAATAGACTTTAAACTAAAAACCATAAAAAGAGACAATGAGGGACACTACTTAATGATAAAAGGACTGATCCATCAAGAAGACATAACAATCATAAATATGTACGCACCCAATGTTGGAGCAGCCAGATTTATAAAACAAACTCTATTAGACCTAAAGAAGGAAATAGACACTAATACCATAATAGCAGGGGACCTGAACACTCCACTGTCAATATTAGACAGATCATCTAGGCAAAGAATCAGTAGAGAAACACAAGATCTAAACAAGACTCTAGACCAATTGGAATTGGCAGATATCTACAGAACATTCCACCCAACAACCTCAGAATATTCATTCTTCTCATCAGCACATGGATCATTCTCCAGGATAGATCACATATTAGGTCACAAATCAAGTCTCAATAAATTCAAAAAAATTGGAATTATCCCATGTATCTTCTCAGACCACATGGATTAAAACTAGAAATTAATAACAAACAAAACTCTGGAAACTATACAAACACATGGAAATTAAACAGCATTCTACTTAATGACATATGGGTCCAAGAAGAAATCAAGCAGGAAATCAAAAAGTTTATTGAAACTAATGAAAACAATGATACATCATACCAAAACCTGTGGGATACTGCAAAAGCAGTATTGAGGGGAAAATTTATTGCATTAAATGCTCACTTCAGAAGAATGGAGAGATGGCAAGTGAACAACCTAACACTTCACCTTAAAGAACTAGAAAAACAAGAACAATCCAATCCTAAAGTTAGCAGACGGAAAGAAATCATTAAGATCAGAGCAGAACTGAATGAAATTGAAAACCAAAAAACAATTCAAAAGATCAACGAATCAAAAAGTTGGTTTTTTGAAAAGGTAAATAAAATTGACAAACCATTAGCATGGCTAACAAAAAAAAGAAGAGAGAAGACTCAAATAACAAAAATTAGAAATGAAAAAGGCGATATTACAACTGATTCATCTGAAATACAAGGAATCATTCGAGACTACTATAAACAACTATACGCCAACAAATTTGAAAATCTGGAGGAAATGGATAAATTTCTGGACACACACAAGCTCCCAAAACTGAACCGTGAAGACGTAGAAAATTTGAACAGACCAATAACAATAAAGGAGATTGAAGCTGTTATCAGAAGGCTCCCAACAAAGAAAAGCCCAGGACCAGATGGATTCACAGCAGAATTTTACCAAACATTCAAAGAGGAATGGACACCGATTCTTTACAAACTATTCCAAAAGATTGAAATGGACGCAAATCTCCCAAACTCATTCTATGAAGCAAACATCATCCTGATACCAAAACCAGGTAAAGATATAACCAAAAAAGAAAACTACAGGCCGATATCCTTGATGAATATAGATGCAAAAATCCTCACTAAAATACTAGCAAACAGAATACAGCAACACATACGAAAAATTATTCATCATGATCAAGTGGGATTCATCCCAGGGATGCAAGGTTGGTTCAACATACGCAAATCAATAAATGTGATACACCATATTAATAAACTCAAACACAAGGACCATATGATCATCTCTATAGATGCTGAAAAAGCATTTGATAAAGTTCAGCACGCATTCATGACAAAGACCCTCTATAAGTTAGGTATAGAGGGAAAGTATCTCAACATAATTAAAGCCATATATGACAAACCCACTGCCAATATCATCCTGAATGGGGAAAAGCTGAAAGCTTTTCCTTTAAGAACAGGCACTAGGCAAGGATGCCCACTCTCACCACTCCTATTCAACATAGTGTTGGAAGTACTAGCCAGAGCAATCAGAGAAGAGAAGGAAATAAAGGGCATCCAGATTGGAAAAGATGAAGTCAAACTGTCCCTGTTTGCAGATGACATGATCCTATATATCGAACAGCCTAAAACCTCTACAAAAAAACTGTTGGAATTGATAAATGATTTCAGCACAGTAGCAGGATACAAAATCAACACACAAAAATCAGTAGCATTTCTTTTCTCCAATAGTGAACATGCAGAAGGAGAAATCAAGAAAGCCTGCCCATTTACAATAGCCACCAAAAAAATAAAATACTTAGGAATTGAGTTAACCAAGGAGGTGAAAAATCTCTATAATGAGAACTACAAACCACTGCTGAGAGAAATTAGAGAGGATACAAGAAGATGGAAAGATATTCCATGCTCTTGGATTGGAAGAATCAACATAGTGAAAATGTCCATACTACCCAAAGTGATATACAAATTCAATGCAATCCCCATCAAAATTCCAAAGACATTTTTCTCAGAAATGGAAAAAACTATTCAGACATTTATATGGAACAATAAAAGACCACGCATAGCCAAAGCAATGCTCAGCAAAAAAAATAAAGCTGGAGGCATAACACTACCTGACTTTAAGCTATACTACAAAGCTATAATAACCAAAACAGTATGGTACTGGCATAAAAACAGACACACTGAGCAATGGAATAGAATAGAGAATCCAGAAATCAACCCACACACTTACTGCCATCTGATCTTTGACAAAGGCACCAAGCCTATTCACTGGGGAAGGGACTGCCTCTTCAGCAAGTGGTGCTGGGATAACTGGATATCGATATGCAGGAGAATGAAACTAGATCCATACCTCTCACCGTATACTAAAATCAACTCAAAATGGATTAAGGATTTAAATATACACCCTGAGACAATAAAACTTCTTAAAGAAAACATAGGGGAAACACTTCAGGAAATAGGACTGGGCACAGACTTCATGAATACGACCCCAAAAGCACGGGCAACCAAAGGAAAAATAAACAAATGGGATGATATCAAACTAAAAAGCTTCTGCACAGCAAAAGAAACAATTAAAAGAGTTAAAAGACAACCAACAGAGTGGGAGAAAATATTTGCAAAATATACATCTGACAAAGGATTAATATCCAGAATATATAAGGAACTCAAACAACTTTACAAGAAGAAAACAAGCAACCCAATTAAAAAATGGGCAAAAGAGCTAAGTAGGCATTTCTCTAAGGAAGATATCCAAATGGCCAACAGACATATGAAAAAATGCTCAACATCACTCAGCATCCGGGAAATGCAAATCAAAACCACATTGAGATACCATCTAACCCCAGTTAGGATGGCTAAAATCCAAAAGACTCTGAACGATAAATGCTGGCGAGGCTGCGGAGAAAAAGGAACTCTCATACATTGTTGGTGGGACTGCAAAATGGCGCAACCTCTATGGAAAATGGTATGGAGGTTCCTTAAACAATTGCAAATAGATCTACCATACGACCCAGCCATCCCACTGTTGGGAATATACCCAGAGGAATGGAAATCATCAAGTCGAAGGTATACCTGTTTCCCAATGTTCATCGCAGCACTCTTTACAATAGCCAAGAGTTGGAACCAGCCCAAATGCCCATCATCAGATGAGTGGATACGGAAAATGTGGTACATCTACACAATGGAATACTACTCAGCTATAAAAACGAATGAAATACTGCCATTTGCAACAACATGGATGGACCTTGAGAGAATTATATTAAGTGAAACAAGTCAGGCACAGAAAGAGAAATACCACATGTTCTCACTTATTGGAGGGAGCTAAAAATTAATATATAAATTCACACACACACACACACACACACACACACACACACACAAACCGGGGGGGGGGGGGAAGAAGATATAACAACCACAATTATTTGAAGTTGATACAACAAACAAACAGAAAGGACATTGTTTGTGGGGAGGGGGGGAGGGGGGGAGGGGGGGAGGGAGAAGGGAGGGAGGTTTTGGTGATGGGGAGCATTAATCAGCTACAATGTATATCGACAAAATAAAATTAAAAAAAAAAATAAGAAGAAAAAAGAAAAAAAAAGGGAAAAAAAAGATAGAGAAAAAAAAGAAAAAAAAAAAAAAAAAGGCTGGAGATGCTGAGTGCACGGAGCAGGAGCTGGCAGAAGCCACAGCTGTGCCCTTCAGGAGGCAGCAGGGGAGAAGAGGGCCTTGGCAGCATCCAGGACAGCAAGACCACTAATAGGGTTCCTGTGGATCCACGTAGGAGTGAGGAGGCAGAACAGCTGAAAAAGGGGAGCCACTCAGAGGCCAGTGAGTCATTGCAAGAGACTGGCATAGGGCCTGTCCCATGGGAAGTGTTTGGAGCACGAGAGGTGGGGCAGATGCGCCCACCAGGAGAACACTGGTACACAGCAAGGACAGCCGATCTGCCCCCCAATTAGCACAGGACCACTCAGAGGAGACTGGTCAGGAGTATAGAATTGCATGGGGTGTAGTTTGATGAAAAGATTCAGGCCCAGATCAGAGTTTCTAAACAACCCAGGTGCACCCAGTCTCTGGAGAGCCAGAAGTACTTATAAGGTAAAACATTAAACCCTGAGCTGCACAAAAAGCCTTCCCTAGAGAAACAGCAGCAAAGCAGCAGTTTAGCTAAACAACACAGCTCAAGTATTGGTTTCCACAGGAAGTTCCTCTGTTTTAGATGTAAGCAAAGGACAAAAAATTAGTTCCAGCCCAGGCACATCACCAGTGCCTTGGGGCCCACCAAGGGACCTGAGGCATGGAACTGTGACCAGACCACCTGCCCACAACTGGGCACACCATCAGCGCCAAGGAGCATGTAAAAAACATCACCTCCATGGGTGTAGCCTGTTGCTTTGCCTCCCACAGATTTGTCACCCCTTTTTCACCTGGGTGACAGAGCCGCCAAAGGTTACTCAAAGCCCATCTCTTTTGAGCAGTGAGAAGCCCCAGAAAGGGGTTAATATCCCAGAACTTCCTCAAGCATGAGGCATTTCTTCCATTTGGGAAATTAACCACGAATTGGAGTTCTCTTCCTGCATTTATTCTCCAGACCAAGAAGTTACAGGAGAGACATAGGTGGGGTTTTGCTAAGTACAGTTTAACAAGTTTTACAATAGAGACTGGTAACATTCAGTAAAAACAAGTCAGATGACAGTCTGTTAGGCAATTAAGTGATCCACTAACAAAGGCTTGATTTAGCAAACATTCCTTCTGCCTCTAGCAGTTTCTCAGTATCTTTACATAACAATCAGTTACTAGTCTGTCCTTGAGCCAGCAACCTTGCTGTGCCACAAATCTTTATCTCACACCAGAGACTTATAGCTTGAGGAAAATTTCCTGTCCTTGCAAGGTCAATATTTGAAACTGCAAGGCTTTGGAAAACCAGGCCCTGTGAAGTACATATGCTTTTTAGTTTATCCCACAGTAGCCCACCAGAGCCACCACAGTAACCACGGCTGCCGCAAAAGTGGGTAGATGTCACAACCACCACACACATGGTCCACCAGCCACTGGAGTGCATTGACACAAGGAGAGTCACCAGCAGATACCAAAGAAAAGAATAGGATGTCTGTCTCCACAGAGCCCAGTCCAGAGTGACAGAAGAAGCATCTGCTCTATGATAATATTGGGGGACCTGAACACACCTCTCAGCATTGGACAGATCATCCAGGTGGCAGATCAACAGAGTAACCATTACTCTTTGAGAAGGAGAGAAGAAATCTAAGGTTATCAGTGGTGGGAGGGGGAAGGGAGATGGGGATGGGGAGAGATTGGACAAGGAGCATAAAGAATAAGTACAATTTGTAACAATATACATACTAGTAATATTGATTTCATCAACATATGTCAACATGGAATCCCAAAAATATGTATAATCAGTTATGATTCAATAAATAAATAAATAAATAAAAGGTAACACATGAGAAAAAAATAAAAAACATAAATGAATAAATCTCTTTCCTCTCTCTCTGTATGTATGTGTGTATGTTGTGTGTGTGTGTGTGTGTGTGTGTGTGTGTGCCCTGTCACGTGTCACTCAATGGTGTAGATACTTTCTGAGAAGTGTGTTGTGAGGTGATTTTGTCATGGTGCAAACATCATAGAGTGTAGGTACACAAACCTAGATGGTATAGCCTTCGGCACACCTAGGCTGAGGGGCTGGCCGGCTAGCTCAGTCGGTTGAACTGTGGTGCTGATTACACCAATGTCCAGGGTTCTGTCCCTGTACTGGCCAGCCTCAAAAATACAAAAACAAAAAAAATCCACCTGGGCTACATGGTAGAGCCTATTGCTCCTAGGCTACAATTACTATACTGAGTACAATAGGCATTGTAGCACAGTGGTATTCATGTATCTGAACATACCTAATCACAGAAAAGGCACAGTAAAAATCTGGCATAAAAGATAAAAAGCTGTACACCTGTATGGAGCACTCACCCTGAATGGAGCTTGCAGGACTGGAGGTTGCTCTGGGTGAGTGAGTGAGTGAGAGGTGAGTGAAGGTGAAGGCCTGGGACATTACTGTACACACTGTAGACTTTATAAACATTGTACACTTAGGCTACACTAAGTTTTCATATTATGAAAAAGCACTACGTGGCTATGATGTTAGGGTGGCTATGATGTCACTAGGCAAAAGGAATCTTTCAGCTTCATTATAATCTTAAGGGACCACCATCACATATGTGGTCCATTGTTGACAAAAATGTTGTTATATGACGCATGACTCTATATCCTATTGGTTCTGTTTCTCTGAAGAGCCTTGACTAATTCACCTGGTGTGGCACTGGCTGCTGGGTGGAGAGTAAACAGACTTTGCATGAGGAGCTGACCACCCAGTGGAGAGAGACTTGGCCACCTCGGTCTCTCGCACTAAAGGGTTAGAGGTTTGATGATAGACCAGTGGATGGGGGGTGGTGGGCACACAAAGAAGGGGTGATTGGGAAGCAGGGTGTAGTCAGAAAAGACCTGGAGTGGGAGATGGGTTTGAGTGAGCCTTGGAGGATGGGCAGTGCTGGCTGGAGGACCGAGCGGTGGGGTGTTTCAGGCTGAGGCAGTTCCGGGAAGAAGGGCACGGAGATGTGAACCAGCTGACAGGTAAGGCTTGTAAGGGCTGAGAGACCTCTCCCACCCTCTCCGCTTTTGTCGGCACCTGCTGTTCTCAGTTCGATGTCACTTCCTCTGGCCTCTGTACATGATCAAAGCCCCTTCACTTATGGTCCCTTAGCATCATGTACCTCTGTTGTAACACAAAATCAGTTATTTAACATTTATTTGAGTGACTAGTAGAATGGATTACGGGTTGGAAGAGCTTTCTACCTGTGACAGGCAAAAAACTTACCAGGCTATTGCCCACACCCATGAGAGAAATTATGGGGTGGTAGTGGCTGTTTTGATGTTGAGGAGGGCACAGGCTAGACAAGGTGTCAGAGAGCTGGGTCTGTCCCCATCAGAGGTACAGACACCTCTCCTGTCTATTATTGTTTCCCCAGAACCTAGTGTGGTGTCTAGCACAAAGTAGGTACTGAATAACGTTTGTTGAAAGAATGCTGATGGATACCCTTCTTGGCACACATGAACACTTGATAAGTATTTGTCCAGGGACTACATGAGCAAATGAATTTGTTTTATTTCCAGTGTCATATCTCAGTTGAGAGTCATAGCTGCTGGAACGTGGCTTTCAATGTTGAGATATCATGCCACCTTTCATATCTCACACTGACTTCTAAAGACTATCATGTGAGGATCAGAGACAGCCAGATTGTATGCATATGGACAGGTATCATTCTGTTCATTACAGGCGTGGGAGATTCCTTATCTCCCTTGCTACTAAACAGAAAGCCCGATTCTTTTGTGGGGGGAATGCAGGCTGAGAGTATGCCCTTCCTCAGACATGGTCCTGCAGTGAATCCTGGTGCTGTCCAGTCTGCAGTATGTACCAGCGATGGTGATAGACATTTTACATACATTATCTTATTTAATATTCATAATTCTTTGAAGTAATAGGATCTTCATTTTCTAGAGGAGGAAACTTATGATGAAAAAGACTAATGGCTTTCCCATGATCACCAGCCTGGTAAGTCGTAGGGCAGGGAGGGCCATCCTGCAGGCTTGACATCTTTCTGTCTATACCAGCAGTTTTCAGCCCAGGCTGCCTGTTAGAATCCCCTGGGTGCTTCTCTCACTGCCCAGGCCTGTTATATCAGAGTCTCTGGGGTAGGGCCCAGGCAGGAGTAGTTTCCAGTGTGCGGCCATGGTTAAGAAGCACCACTCCACAGCCTCGCCTGGGCATCTGCCCCACTGCCATGGCTTCAGCCTCCACTTGTGTTTATTGGTTCCCAGATTCCCACTGGATCATTCCTCCTGGATGTCCCAAACGTAGGACATTCATAACAACACTCTACTCTCTCTCTCCAAATCTGCACCTCTTCCCATAGCTTTGACTTAGAATTCTTTCACGTAGACACTCAAGACAGAAATTGTTAGTCTTCCTTGACTTCTGCTTTGCTCTGACGATGCTCTGCAGTCATCAGGTTGTGTTGATGACTTTCTAACACCTCTTCAGTCCCACACCCTCACCATCCCCACAGCCACTGCCACTGCCACTCCGTGATTTCTCTCGTGGGTTTTGGTAAGAGCCTTCTGACTTTTTGCCTGTCACCAGCACGCTCCTCCAATTCATTCTACGTAGGGTTGCTAGGGTGATCTTTCCAAAATGCTTAAAAGCCGTTGGTTGCTTCCATCGGCTTTAAGAAAAGTATCCCAACTCCTCTTGTGTTGTACCTTGCCCAAAGATATCAGTGCTCTCCTGCCACATTATTTTGGGCAGTTGGGTAGTGAAGTGTTCACAGTTTTGCCTCAAGGCACTAAACACCCTCATGCCTGCCTCTGCATAAGCAGCTTCCTATGCTTGCAATGCCTTCCTTCTCCTGGGTAAATCCAATTTATCCCTCGACACCCTATTTAGAGGTACTCTCTCCCAGGAGACTCCTTAGATCACCTCTGCCTGCCAGGCTGGTTTGGGTACCCTTTCTACCCTTTCTAGGTGCCACAATTGTAGCACTTTCAATTATGCCATATTTTCCTATTTAGTTGTCTGTCTTCCCCACCAGATTGAGAGCCCTTTGATAGTAGGCTTTGTCTTACCTGCATTTGTTTCCCCTAACCCTAAGCACATTGCCTAACATGACATAGTTACACAGAATGTGTTTGCCAAATGAGAAAGAACCAAGAGATTATATAAAGCATGGACTGTTCAACCATGCTAAAGCATAATGCCAGAGAGTTTGGATTGGGCACTATCTATGATGGCTTGGAGAAAGGAGAAGAAAGGGGTAAGGAGCCATTGGAAGAGATTCTAGCATCCTGAGTAAGAAGTCATAAGCCTAGAATGAGAGCTTGGGGTATAGGAATGGAGGAAGATGTCATCCTAAGAGAAGTCAAGAAAGGAAAAGCAAAGCCTGTGATCACATATTATTCCCTTGTAAAGGTAGGGAAATTTTTAGAAAACCTCCTGAGTACATTCAAATGTCAAACAAACAAACAAACAAACAAACAAAAAAACCCTACAAATTATATCAGGGGAATATCTGGCTAACTATTTTTAGTTAGGAGCTAAGATTCTATGTCACTACTTTAAAAGATATTTATTGTATTTGTGACAAATATAACCTTCTATATTTTGGGGAAGTCCCCATATTCTAAAGTCTCCTCCTGAAGATAGAAGCTAGAATTCAATGTCCAGTCTTCTTTGAAGCTAGGGCACAGGAATGGACCTAGCTTCTGTCAGTCAGACTTTTATTTTGAAGAAGGCAAAATGAGAAAGGACAGTGGAACCACTTCCTGGAGAGGTGGTGTGGTGTGGTGGGGAGACATCAAGCTTTCAGAACAGCAGTGACAGAGGTCCTGATATTGTCCATTGCTCAGTGTCAGGGGTGTGAGCTGCAGGGTCAGTGTCAGGTGTGATCGGATCACGCCTGAGAGAAGTCCTGTGGGGTGAATGGATATTGTTCCTGGCCCACTAGACTAATTCTTTGGTTCCCCTGGAAATACCATGAGCTACCTGATATCCTTTGATAAATGTATTTTCTGCTAACTCACTAACAGGGATTCTGTTGCTTGCAACTAAAAACCCTGACTAATAAGGTTGCTTTCATATAACAGGGCCTAAGGCGTTGAGAAGAACTGTGTGATCAAAACTGAAAGCAAAATGACAAGCTATAGTATAACAAGCAAATACAAATAAAAAGGAAGCAGAGATTTTAATCTTAATATCAGATAAGATGGAATTCAAGCCAAAAAACCCACATTAAATAAGGGCACTTTGTAATGCTAATAGGTGTAATTATCAAGAAGATTAATAGTAATGGGGATTTATGCATCAAATAACATAGTAGCTCCATTCATAAAGTAGAAATTACAAGAGGTATAGGAAGTAGATAGAACCTACATTAGTAGACTACTACTTCTAGTTTATGACATTAAGTAAGGTAAATCTAACATATACATAGGTCTCTGTATCCTAGAAATAGGGAATGTACTTTCTTTTCAAGTGCCCAGTTCCATTTATGTATTACAGATACTTTAAGAATATAAATAGTACAGAAAATATTCTTTGATCATCATGCAATAAAATCAGACATTAATAATAAAACCAGAAACAGAATGACTCTTCTACTAAGAAATTAAAAATCTCTTTATTTGTAATTGAAATATTTATACATAAAATGATAAGATGTCTGGGATTTGGGTGAGAAAACCAAGATTGGTTATATATTGATAACTGTTGAAGCTATGTGATGGCACATAGGAATTTATTATACTAGTTCCTCTACTTTTGTGTGTGTTTGGAATTTTTCATTAAAGAATTTTTAAACCACTTTATCAAATACTCTTGGCATAAAGAAGATACAGAAATTAAACAAATTGTAAAATTTCTAGAAAAGCAATAATGAAACCTATAGAATACAAGTAAAGCAGAGCTCATGGGAAACTTTATAGTCTTAAGTACTTAAATCAGTCCAAAAAAAGGAAGAACGGAAAGAAGTTAATGAATATCCAAATCAAAAAATTTTAAAAAAGAACAACAAAATAAGTCCCCCCAAAAAAGTAGAAGAAAGAAACTAAATACAGGTAAAAGCATAAAATAATAAATTAAAAAATAGAAAAAGGTAGTGCCAAATCCAAAAGCTGGTTCCTTGGTAAAAACTAATTAATAAATTAGAACCAACTGGGTCATAAGCTTATTATAAATAATGCTGTAATGCACAGTCTTTTTATCCAGAAATGTTTGCAGTGATTGACCAGTGAACCATAAACCTAAGAACATAGATGTTAATGGCAAAGGCAGACCTGACTCAGAATACTCATGCAGAAAGGAAAGTATTTACAGGGGAATTTTGTTTGTTTGTGATCTGAACCCCTGGCCTTGGTGTTACGACACTGCACTCTAACCAGCTGAGCAAACAAGCCAGCCCTGCAGAGGAATTTTGAAAAGATGAAATGAAGCAGTTGTGCCATAACTGATTCTCACAGTTAATTTATGCCTGAAATTGAAATGAGCCCATGAACAGAATATTTTTCTTTATGCTTATTATTTTGGCCTGGGTCACCTTTCTTGACTCTTGCTCCTAGTTTTGGCAGGCATTCTCTGCAGCCAGTACCACAACCAGATACGAGCAGCAATCAGAGCCTCCTCCACAGCCAAGGCCTACATCAATTTCAGCACTAAATTACTTTTTTGACAAATTTCTAGTCAGAAATGGGAAACCAGTTAATTTTAGCCTCTCATCCCCTTCATCTCCAACCACCTGGACTCCTTCGTTCTTTCTCCTTTCTGTCCTGTGCTTCCTCTCCTTGGCTCGTCATGGCTCTCTTGATTTTCACATCTTCTTCCTTCCTGCATCATAAGCAAAGTCTCTACACTTCTGAGCAATGTTCTTGCCCTTATCTGAGGAGATCACTTCTCGTCAAGTTGTAGCTGCTCATTCTCTCAGGTCCCATGACTTGTGTACCACAGGGCCACGAGGAAGCTTCCACCTTTTCTTAGGTTTGCAATTCTGCCTCCAGATCACCATACGTAACCCCTCATGTATGACCTAGGGGTGCTTCAATGCATTTGCATGTCACCTCCTTACCTGCCAGGTTCTCTATCTCCACTCTATTTTAGCCCACCTTGGATCTCAACATCCCTTGGAAATGTTCCACCTGTGAGGTAGTCCTATGCCTCTCTGGCCATAATCCAGTCTCTCCTTGACCTTTCAGCTCTTTCATTAAATATTCAGCAAAAAAATAATGAGTGTCTAGTATGCAGTAGGGACTGTGCAAGGCACTGGGTACAGTGAGGAAACAAATAGACATGGTCCCCTCTTGTGTACAGCCTGCACCTAGTGCAGGAGAACTTAATGATTTAATTAAAGATTTAATTACAACTAAGGCAAATGCTGCAAAGAAAAAAATCACTACCCATCCCATCGTGACCACTCATTCTTGTCTCCTCCACATTCTCCAGGCACGATGAGGCCCCTCTTATCTTCACTTCTATTCCTTTCCCACCTAGACTCCATGGTACATCATTTCAATAACTTTCTTACCGGCTCCCTCAACACCCTTTCCCCTTGTTCTTTGGGAGGCCAACAAGCATGGAGTAAAGTCAACTTACATCTTCCCTTCTTTAAACCAGGGCCCCAAGTAATGCTGATAAACCACAAATCAGCACGAATCGGCGCCCCTCCACTTTTATGACACCCAGCCCCACTGCACCCTCAAGATTTCTTAGCAATGCTCATGCATTCATCCGCACCTGCCCTGGGGTTACTCCACACTTTCTCCACACTGCTCAACATTGCCTCCAAATGTTCCTATTCTCAGGAGATTCCCAAAGAAATAGTTACTGCTCACATGAGCTCTCTCACTCTCCTGCTCTACCACCATGCATGCCTGTATTATATTCATTCTTCCCTCCTGCTTCCCGTCTGTCTGATAAGGAGTCCCTCTTCTCTCTGAGGCTAACTTCTCCTGCTGCCTCCTGCCTCCCCTCTGTGTTCTGGATCCTGATATTTCCTGCTTCTAGGAATTCACCCCTCCTGTCTCTCTCCATTCACAGGCTCTTTCCCCTTAGCATAAAAGCATATTCAAAATTTTGACATCCTGAAACAGTCAACAACAATAAAAATCCTTCTCTTGCCTCTGCTTTTCTTTCTAGATCTATTTCTCTCTCCAGTTCTTAGCTAAGCATCTAGCACGAGTGGGCTCCCTGCCTTGCCTCTATTCACTGTGTCCATTCCTCTCACTCACAATCCCTACTGAAATCCAGCTTCCATCTTCACCACACCAATAAAACTGTCCTATGCATTTTGGTGGTCAAACTCAATGGACACTTGACTTCTTTTGCCAGTTGGTATCACTGACCACCACCTTCTTGAAACTCCTTATGCTCTTGATTTTCATGACACCACTTTCCTGGTCTTTGTAGTATTTTTGGCCTCTTCTCAATCTCTTTTGTGGATTCTTCTTTTGTCTTTGCCTGTCCTTTAAATATAAGTGTCCCCTGCTATGTAGGTTCTTTTCTTACTTTTCTCATTCAGCTTGAGTGATTTTGTTCACAGCCAGGTTTTTAACTGTCATCTGTGTTCAATATGCTAAAATCTCTCTCTCTCTCGGTTTCTCTAGAGACCTTTCTCCTGACCTCTACACAGGTATCTCCAGTTGGATGTACCTTAAGCAGGTCAATCACACTCAGGCTGCACAACTGGATCCATCATCTTCCTCTACACACGTAAATACACTCCAGTATTTCCATCCTCTATTTCACATCTCAATGAATTGCAACCGTGTATGCGGCTGCCCAAACAGACATAAAGGCATTATTTCAGGGTCTTCCTTCCCCTGCTTCCCAAGCACTGCCAATTCCTTCTCTTACATATATTCACCCCTGCCCTCTAACCAGCTCCATTCTCTTCCCCTCTACACCAGCCTCCAAAAAGGGTCCACACAGATCTTTCCATCCCACAAATCAGATGATGTTGCTTTCCTCATCAGAATTTGTCAATGGCTCCCCTTGGCTCTAGGACAAAGCCTCAAGTTAGGCCATTCCTCATGTCCGTGCTGAGTGGCCCTTAATCCAAAAATCTGTGCTCCAGCAGCACTGACCTCCTTGTCACACTCTCTGCCGAGAACACCTCTCCTCTGTTTGTCCATCTAGCAAATGTTTTCTCTTCCATAAAGACTCAGCTCAGTCACAGTGGGGACCAAACTTCTGTGACTTTGGGTTGCCATTCAATCCACTGCACTTGATTTGTGGAAGTGGGCTCTGGAACACTGGCCCAGGCCCCAGCTCTCATGGTAGGGCAGCAGAGGGACCTGGTACCAGGGTTCTGCAAGTTTTCTGGCCTAGTTTTTTCTTCCTTGTTGGTTTCATCCCAGTTAATGGGCTCTTTGCTTGCCACTGCCAAGTATTTGGCTATTTCCTTTTCTAGTCTTAGTTTCAAGTTTCTTCTTCTGACATTTAATTACCAAGAAGAATAGAGGGAGGGACATATTTTCTCTGAGAACTAAATTATTGTGAAATTGTGTCTTTCGTGTCACTGGTATGGCACCCATGGGGAGAAAGGTTGGCTGTTCCTCGGCCCATTCCTGCTCTCACCCTCACGTCCTGGCCTTCTCTCCAGAGATCAGCAACACTGCCACATACCCTCCTGCCAAGTTTTCACCTGCCTCTTACCTTTGGTCTTTATCACTTAGTGAAAAATTTCCCAATCCCCAAATTGGCACACTCAACAAAGGAGGTTTACTAATTGTAAATTTATTTGTATAAAAGCCTTAAAAAGCATAATGATTATGTCATATTTAAGTGATCTCTATAACAATTTTATTGAAAAAGGATAAAATTACACTAAATTGGAGTTGTTCTAGAAAATATGGACTCTAAGTTTGCTGAGGCAAGTGATGCTACTGCAGAAAACTAAGAGGATTAAAGGGGGGGGGGATTATGTACTCTATTTTAGCCAGATTTTTCAGTAAGAGATTTTTCAAAGCTTAATTCTCTTTTGGCTTTCAGCTTGGAGGACACCAAGGTGCAGTTTTCTTTGGTCGTCCTGAATCTGGCTTCCTCCGACACCAGCTGCCTAAGATCAACCCCAAACAAGATCAAAGTTATGTACCTGAGGTGCACCAGTGGCGAAGTCAGTGCTGCACCTGCTCTGGTCTCCAAGATCGGCGCCCTGGAGCCGTCTCCTAAAAAGGTTGGTGATGATATCACCAAGACAACTGGTGACTGGGAGGGTCAAAGGATTACAGTGAAACTGACCATTCAGAACAGACAGTGCCACATTGAGGTGGTACCTTCTGCCTTTGCCTTGATTATTAAAGCCCTCAAGGAGCCACCAAGAGACAGAAAGAAACAGGAAAACATTAAACACAGTGGAAATATCACTTTTGATGAGATTGTCAACATTACTTGACAGATGATGGATGTGGCACAAATCTTTAGCCAGAGAACTCTTTGGAACAGTTAAAGAGATCCTGGGGACTGCCCAGCCTGGGGGCTGCAATGATGATGGCTGCCAGCCTCATGACATCATAGATGACATCAACAGTGGTGCCGTGGAATGCCCAGCTGTGTTCAGAAGTACAAAGGAAAGTATTTTAATAAAGCATCATTTGACAACCAAAAAAAAGAAAAGACTTAATTCTACCAAAACTGCTTTTGTATTAAAGTGTGTTGGCGTATGTGATTTATCATTTTTTTTTTTTTTTTTTTTTTAATTTTATTTTGTCGATATACATTGTAGCTGATTAATGCTCCCCATCACCAAAACCTCCCTCCCTTCTCCCTCCCCCCCTCCCCCCAACCATGTCCTTTCTGTTTGTTTGTTGTATCAACTTCAAATAATTGTGGTTGTTATATCTTCTCCCCCCCCCCCCGGTTTGTGTGTGTATGTGTGTATGTGTGTGTGTGAATTTATATATTAATTTTTAGCTCCCACCAATAAGTGAGAACATGTGGTATTTCTCTTTCTGTGCCTGACTTGTTTCACTTAATATAATTATCTCGAGGTCCATCCATGTTGTTGCAAATGGCAGTATTTCATTCGTTTTTATAGCTGAGTAGTATTCCATTGTGTAGATGTACCACATTTTCCGTATCCACTCATCTGATGATGGGCATTTGGGCTGGTTCCAACTCTTGGCTATTGTAAAGAGTGCTGCGATGAACATTGGGGAACAGGTATACCTTCGACTTGATGATTTCCATTCCTCTGGGTATATTCCCAACAGTGGGATGGCTGGGTCGTATGGTAGATCTATTTGCAATTGTTTAAGGAACCTCCATACCATTTTCCATAGAGGCTGCACCATTTTGCAGTCCCACCAACAATGTATGAGAGTTCCTTTTTCTCCGCAGCCTCGCCAGCATTTATTGTTCATAGTCTTTTGGATTTTAGCCATCCTAACTGGGGTTAGATGGTATCTCAATGTGGTTTTGATTTGCATTTCCCGGATGCTGAGTGATGTTGAGCATTTTTTCATATGTCTGTTGGCCATTTGGATATCTTCCTTAGAGAAATGCCTACTTAGCTCTTTTGCCCATTTTTTAATTGGGTTGCTTGTTTTCTTCTTGTAAAGTTGTTTGAGTTCCTTATATATTCTGGATATTAATCCTTTGTCAGATGTATATTTTGCAAATATTTTCTCCCACTCTGTTGGTTGTCTTTTAACTCTTTTAATTGTTTCTTTTGCTGTGCAGAAGCTTTTTAGTTTGATATAATCCCATTTGTTTATTTTTCCTTTGGTTGCCCGTGCTTTTGGGGTCGTATTCATGAAGTCTGTGCCCAGACCTATTTCCTGAAGTGTTTCCCCTATGTTTTCTTTAAGAAGTTTTATTGTCTCAGGGTGTATATTTAAATCCTTAATCCATTTTGAGTTGATTTTAGTATATGGTGAGAGGTATGGATCTAGTTTCATTCTCCTGCATAACGATATCCAGTTATCCCAGCACCACTTGCTGAAGAGGCAGTCCCTTCCCCAGTGAATAGGCTTGGTGCCTTTGTCAAAGATCAGATGGCAGTAAGTGTGAGGGTTGATTTCTGGATTCTCTATTCTATTCCATTGGTCAGTGTGTCTGTTTTTATGCCAGTACCATACTGTTTTGGTTATTATAGCTTTGTAGTATAGCTTAAAGTCAGGTAGTGTTATGCCTCCAGCTTTATTTTTTTTGCTGAGCATTGCTTTGGCTATGCGTGGTCTTTTATTGTTCCATATAAATGTCTGAATAGTTTTTTCCATTTCTGAGAAAAATGTCTTTGGAATTTTGATGGGGATTGCATTGAATTTGTATATCACTTTGGGTAGTATGGACATTTTCACTATGTTGATTCTTCCAATCCAAGAGCATGGAATATCTTTCCATCTTCTTGTATCCTCTCTAATTTCTCTCAGCAGTGGTTTGTAGTTCTCATTATAGAGATTTTTCACCTCCTTGGTTAACTCAATTCCTAAGTATTTTATTTTTTTGGTGGCTATTGTAAATGGGCAGGCTTTCTTGATTTCTCCTTCTGCATGTTCACTATTGGAGAAAAGAAATGCTACTGATTTTTGTGTGTTGATTTTGTATCCTGCTACTGTGCTGAAATCATTTATCAATTCCAACAGTTTTTTTGTAGAGGTTTTAGGCTGTTCGATATATAGGATCATGTCATCTGCAAACAGGGACAGTTTGACTTCATCTTTTCCAATCTGGATGCCCTTTATTTCCTTCTCTTCTCTGATTGCTCTGGCTAGTACTTCCAACACTATGTTGAATAGGAGTGGTGAGAGTGGGCATCCTTGTCTAGTGCCTGTTCTTAAAGGAAAAGCTTTCAGCTTTTCCCCATTCAGGATGATATTGGCTGTGGGTTTGGCATATATGGCTTTAATTATGTTGAGATACTTTCCCTCTATACCTAACTTATAGAGGGTCTTTGTCATGAATGAGTGCTGAACTTTATCAAATGCTTTTTCAGCATCTATAGAGATGATCATATGGTCCTTCTGTTTGAGTTTATTAATATGGTGTATCACATTTATTGATTTGCGTATGTTGAACCAACCTTGCATCCCTGGGATGAATCCCACTTGATCGTGATGAATAATTTTTCGTATGTGTTGCTGTATTCTGTTTGCTAGTATTTTAGTGAGGATTTTTGCATCTATATTCATCAAGGATATCGGCCTGTAGTTTTCTTTTTTGGTTATATCTTTACCTGGTTTTGGTATCAGGATGATGTTTGCTTCATAGAATGAGTTTGGGAGATTTGCGTCCGTTTCAATCTTTTGGAATAGTTTGTAAAGAATCGGTGTCAATTCCTCTTTGAATGTTTGGTAAAATTCTGCTGTGAAACCATCTGGTCCTGGGCTTTTCTTTGTTGGGAGCCTTCTGATAACAGCTTCAATCTCCTTTATTGTTATTGGTCTGTTCAAATTTTCTACGTCTTCACGGTTCAGTTTTGGGAGCTTGTGTGTGTCCAGAAATTTATCCATTTCCTCCAGATTTTCAAATTTGTTGGCGTATAGTTGTTTATAGTAGTCTCGAATGATTCCTTGTATTTCAGATGAATCAGTTGTAATATCGCCTTTTTCATTTCTAATTTTTGTTATTTGAGTCTTCTCTCTTCTTTTTTTTGTTAGCCATGCTAATGGTTTGTCAATTTTATTTATCTTTTCAAAAAACCAACTTTTTGATTCGTTGATCTTTTGAATTGTTTTTTGGTTTTCAATTTCATTCAGTTCTGCTCTGATCTTAATGATTTCTTTCCGTCTGCTAACTTTAGGATTGGATTGTTCTTGTTTTTCTAGTTCTTTAAGGTGAAGTGTTAGGTTGTTCACTTGCCATCTCTCCATTCTTCTGAAGTGAGCATTTAATGCAATAAATTTTCCCCTCAATACTGCTTTTGCAGTATCCCACAGGTTTTGGTATGATGTATCATTGTTTTCATTAGTTTCAATAAACTTTTTGATTTCCTGCTTGATTTCTTCTTGGACCCATATGTCATTAAGTAGAATGCTGTTTAATTTCCATGTGTTTGTATAGTTTCCAGAGTTTTGTTTGTTATTAATTTCTAGTTTTAATCCATTGTGGTCTGAGAAGATACATGGGATAATTCCAATTTTTTTGAATTTATTGAGACTTGCTTTGTGACCTAATATGTGATCTATCTTGGAGAATGATCCATGTGCTGATGAGAAGAATGAATATTCTGAGGTTGTTGGGTGGAATGTTCTGTAGATATCTGCCAATTCCAATTGGTCTAGAGTCTTGTTTAGATCTTGTGTTTCTCTACTGATTCTTTGCCTAGATGATCTGTCTAATATTGACAGTGGAGTGTTCAGGTCCCCTGCTATTATGGTATTAGTGTCTATTTCCTTCTTTAGGTCTAATAGAGTTTGCTTTATAAATCTGGCTGCTCCAACATTGGGTGCGTACATATTTATGATTGTTATGTCTTCTTGATGGATCAGTCCTTTTATCATTAAGTAGTGTCCCTCGTTGTCTCTTTTTATGGTTTTTAGTTTAAAGTCTATTTTGTCAGATATAAGAATAGCCACTCCAGCTCGTTTTTCTTTTCTGTTTGCATGGTAAATCTTTTTCCATCCTTTTACTCTTAGTCTGTGTGAATCTTTATGGGTGAGGTGGGTCTCTTGTAGGCAGCATATAGTTGGGTCCTGCTTTTTGATCCAGTCAGCCAGTCTGTGTCTTTTAATTGGGGAATTTAAGCCTTTAACATTAAGAGTTGTTATTGAAAGGTGTTGATTTATTCTTAGCATTTTATTGGTTGTTTGGTTGTCTTAGGTGTCTTTTGTTCCTTGCTTTCTGATTTACTGTTTGGTTTCTTTGTTTGTTGGTTCCTTAGGTTGTAGATAGTGTTTTTGTTAGCTTGTTTTCTCTTCATGAATGCCATTTTTATTGTACTAGCGGGTTTAGATTTTTCTTAGGTTTTTATGGCAGTGGTAGTTATTTTTCAGGAACCAAACCCAGTACTCCCTTGAGGATTTCTTGTAAGGGTGGTCTTGTGGTAGTGAACTCCCGCAGTTTTTGTTTGTCTGAGAAATATACTATTTGCCCCTCATTTCGGAAGGATAGCCTTGCAGGGTAGAGTATTCTTGGCTGGCAATCTTTGTCTTTTAGTATTTTGAAAATATCATCCCATTCCTTTCTAGCTTTTAGGGTTTGTGATGAAAAGTCTGATGTTAACCTGATTGGGGCTCCCTTATAGGTGATTTGACGCTTCTCTCTTGCAGCTTTTAAGATTCTCTCTTTGTCTCTGAGTTTTGCCAATTTGACTATGACATGTCTTGGAGAAGGCCTTTTTGGGTTGAATACGTTTGGAGATCGTTGAGCTTCCTGGATCTGAAGATCTGTGATTTTTCCTATACCTGGGAAGTTTTCTGCCACTATTTTGTTGAATATGTTTTCAATGGAATCTCCATTTTCCTCCCCTTCTGGAATACCCATGACTCGGATATTTGAGCGCTTGAGGTTGTCTGATATCTCTCTCAGATTTTCTTCCATGTCCTTGATTCTTTTTTCTTTCTTTTTGTCTGCTTGTGTTATTTCAAACAGCCCATCTTCAAGTTCAGAGGTTCTCTCTTCAACTTCGACAAGCCTGCTGGTTAAACTCTCCGTTGTGTTTTTTATTTCGCTGAATAACTTCTTCAGTTCAGCAAGTTCTGCTACATTTTTTTTCAGGACATTGATTTCCTTGTATATTTCCTCTTTCAGATCCTGTATACTTTTCCTCATTTCATCATGATGTCTAGCTGAGTTTTCTTGTATCTCATTCAGTTTCCTTAGAATTATCACTCGAAATTCCTTATCAGTTATTTCCAGGGCTTCTTGTTCTATAGGATCTAGAGTATGAGATTTATTAACTTTTGGTGGTGTACTTTCTTGATTTTTTGTATTTCTGGTGTCTTTTTTTTGGTGTTTATTCATTGTGGCAGGGGGTTTCACAGTCCACCAGTTTAAGACTAATGACTAACTAGGATGTTGCTGTGGTTGCCAATTTGGTATGGCTCCCGCCGTGACTGCTCAGTTGGCCTCTAGTGTCTTGTGTGTGTGGTTGCCTCGGGTCTTGGGCTTCTCCGGGGATCCACCTTTCTGGTCAGCTTGTACTCTGCTGGGCTGGTGGATCACGTACCACAGGGTGTGTGATCTCTGTTGAGCTTTCACTTTCTGTACAGGACTTCTCCCCGTTCAGTGTGCTCTGGCCCAGGCTGTTAGATCGTGCAGTGGCGACCCCACCGGGTGTGTGGTTTCTGTCGAGTCTCCGCCTCCCTGGCCGCACGTCTCCCCCCTCTGTGCACACTGTGCTGGGTTGGGGCGTGTCTTCTGCACCCCTCGTCTATCAGCTGGGCCTTCAAGACCCTGCTCAGCACCGCCTCGCCCAGGAAGTCTACCAGGTTTCTGCTAGGCACAGACGCCCAGTCTCTCTGGGTGCCTTTGTAGCACTGTGTAGATCTTTCTCGGGTCTTGTTCACCTTTGTATCCCCCCGGTATAAACCGAGTCTAGTGCCCGCCTGCAGCCTGCTCTCCGGCAGGTTCAAGCAGACCTGGGAACTCACCTACCACACTATTCCCAACCAGAAATTCGTTAGGCTTTTTTCCAAACTGGTGGTCGCAGAGATGGTATCTGCCTCCCAGTAACAGGAAGTTTACCGGGGCCGGAGTCCAGGGTGTGGTGGAGTGACAGTCAGCCCGCCCGTACTTCCTAGCCCTCCCAAAACTGGTCGGGACGCCCCACACCCCCAGCCCTGCCAGAGAACCGTGGAGGGAGTGGGAGAGGAGGTCGGCCCGCAGGGTCCGGAAAGCCCCGTGCCAGGCCAAGCAAATGGGCTCAGTGATGGCCGAGCAGGGCGGAGCTGCCCGCACCTGGGAAAATGGAGGCAGCACCGGGGGCAGTGAGTGGCCTGGTGGTGCAGGCGGGGAGCCGCGTGGGCATCCACCCCCCGAACAGAGCTGTGCCAGGGATCACTCACAGTGCTGTGCCAGGTCGGGCGCTCGCTCTGTCTCTGGTTTGTTGCCTTCCGTGTTCTCGGAGCTGCCGCCTCGGGCTGTTCAGTCGCGGCGCCGCTCGGGCGCTCCCAGGAGTCTTCTTTAATGCCGGCCTGAAACCTCGAATCCTGGATAGGGCAGCTGGCCGCCTTCAGTGCGGCCCCAGCCTCCAGGATCCTGGCTGCATCCACAGCAGCCCTGGCGCCGTGTTCCCTGTTTCAAGACTCACTTTTGCAGCTAAGAATCAGTTCTTTTCCTGCTCCACACTTCAAAGCTGTTGCCTGTAAATGAGGCAGCCTCTCCTGCCAGGGGCAAAGTGGCGTTGAGCCCCCACGACTGGCCAGCAGCAGCAGTCCTCCCTTAAGAGATGGCCAGAGAAAGGTCCACAAGTTTCCCGGCTGCCTGGGGCCCAGTGGCCACCTTTTCCACCTCAGCTACTCCGCGCCAGCCGCCGCAGCCGCCGCCATCTTGAACTCACCGTGATTTATCATTTTAAAATAGTTTTCAGTTAGAACACAGTGTTGTAGCACCAAGGTCAAGGGTTTGGATCCCCGTACTGGCCAGCCTCCAAAAAAAGTAAATAAATAAAATAGTTTTCAAATAAATTAGCAAATGAGAAATGACAAGGTACATGAGAGAGAATTCCCTAAAATAACTGTCATTAACCATACTTGTCGGGGAAGTCCAGGCAAGGGCAGTATTTATAGGTTGGATTGTGTACTCCAAAAAAGTGCTGAAGTTCTATCCCCCAGACCTAACCTTGTTTGGAAATAGGATTGTTGCAGATATAATTATTAAGATGAGGCCATACTGTAGTAGGATGGGCCCTTAACCCAATATGACTGATGTCCTTATGAGAAGATGATGTGAAGATACAGAGAGGACACCATGTGACAATGAAGGCAGAGGATAGAGTTATGCAATTGCAAACCAAGGACTTCCAGCAATGCAGAAGCTAAGAGAAAGGCGGGAGCAGACCAGAGCGTGGCCCTGCGCACACCTTGATGTTGGACTTCTAGCCTCCAGAACTGGTTGAGAACAAATTTCTGTTGTTTTTCCCAGTTTGTGGTAATGTGTTACAACAGTCTTAAGAAACAAATATAGTCAGGAAATGGATGTCCAAGGCTATGTGTTTCTTCTAATAAGGGTGAAACATGCAGCTAAGTTTTGCCCTTGTTCATGAAACTATCCCTGCTAACATTTCAGCTCTCCCCACGTGAAGGAAGCATTAGTAATAACTAATGCAAGAGAGCTCAGGGCTGAAATGGCGCAAATTAATTGTAAATTATGGTCAACTCATACAAAAAATTGCTGGTCTTTCACCAGTGATGTCCCACTACAATCAGGTATTTCTCATTTGTAAAAGAATGTAGCGGGTGTTGGTTGATTTTAGGTCAATTTAATGAAAACCAATTCACCAAGATTCGATTTTGCAGAAATAAAATTCACCTAATGATCAATTCATTGAATTTACCATATATGCTGATTTACCAAATTTATCATGTATACTGAATAGTTTTAACAGCAAACAGAATTTTCTGGAAAGATTTAGTTAATTGACTTTCAGTTTTGTCAGTTTTGTCCAACAGTATTTAAGTAAGGGCTAATTTCTCAAAAGCTAGCAGTCTTAGGTCAATATCACCCTCTTATGAATGAATACATTTTGGATTTAATAAAGCATATTTTATCATCAGGAGCTCCAATTTCAGGGTTTTATATGGAAACTTTTCTGTTAGAATATCAATTTTTGTTGACTAACCTTTTTCTAATGGCACTGTAGTATTCTTTTTCTAATTTCTCAAGTACCTTATCAACCTTTCTTGGTAATTTCTAGCTGTTAGTAGCCCAAATTTTAGTGTATGTTAGTTTTTCCTGTCACTTCCTAGTTTATTTCTTACTCTACTTATATTTTAACTTTTTTAAAGTTATTTTTCTGATCTTTATTCTTCACATTTTGTCATTATGGTACAGGTATAGCAAATTTGAGGCACTACCCATACAGTGTTCTGTAGTTATACCTAAGGGCATCACCACTTTGAAAGGTTTTACCTGTTCATGCGGAATCTTTCTGCAAACCACCACCAAGACTATATAGAATATCTCTATTGCTCCTTGTTAGAAACCAAAATGTTAGCACTCCTTAAAATTGAAGCATTTATAAAAACACTTAATACATATAGCAGTTTATAAAGTTAACAATAGTTTGTGCTGACTTTGATAGTTTCAACAGCCTTTGAGTCTATTTTATAGCTTTACTTATAATTTAGTAATTTAGTTGAAATTTAGAAATGGTTGTTTCACACCAGCCACTTTGTAGCCTGTTTATCGAATGTCAGTTTCTCATGTGTTTTACATTTCAGATTCTGGGCATCCTCTTTTGCATAAAACATAAGCAAAATACTCATTTGGTGGAATATTTTAACAAATCTGTGAATTGGGGGGAAATCAAGAGGCAATGTATTAAGTTGAAAGTATGCTCTTGGAAGAAAGATATTGTCATTTATAACATTGTCATCACTCCCACATAGCCTGACCTGACACTTCATAATCTAACCCATAACTCACTATAATATCTGAGGCCCAGGGAGTTATTTCAACTGTATTTCACCTGTTAAAACATGTCTTTAGTCAGAATGAGTTTCTTTTAGGACAAGGCATCTGAAGATAGTGTCTCTGGCTTAGTTGCTTTTTTATTTGTTGAAGATAGGCTATTGGGTGACATTTAATTAGGATAATTGGGCAAGACCCCAGCTCTGTGATATCATTGCTGTGTGCTGCTCTGTTCTCCTGTGACTTCCCAAAGTAGGTGCTGGAGAGTGGGCGTGGCATCCACGGGGACCATTGGTGGTGCCCGTCAACAAATGAAAGAACTGAGGTATAGGTGGCGTTACCCAAGTGCCAGATAGGTCAACAATGCTGATTAAATAGGCTTGAAGTGTCCCGGATCATGTGGGAGATAATACACCCTTGGAGATGTTGAAATGTTTTATGAGCAAGTGCGTCCAGTTCCCAGGCAGCCCTAACTTGCTCAACTCGCATTTTGCCCAGTGGCTAAGTTGTGATGCTGCCAAGGAAAACAGCCATTAAAAGCTGCACAGGTAAGGTGTGGTGTCACAAATCAGTCACTGCCTGTCTCACAACAGGGACAAACTGATGACTGTGCAGGAGACACAGATGTCCTTATCTCTGAACGGGGAACCTGGTGCCGTCCAATTCCTTTGATACGAGCTGTGTCAGAGGACAATGCTCTGAGGAGAACTCTGGGTGGCTCCCAGCAGTGTGGGGTGACCGAGCGGCACACGTGAGCCTGTCACCCCACCCGGTGCTCTGTCCCAGCACTCACCTTCTCTGGGTGGCACACCTTCTCAGAGTGAAGCAAGCAGGATGTTCTCACCCTACTGGATGTATTGATTTTCAGTTGCTTCTGTAAAAAGTTAGCACGGAATTAGTGGTTTCCAGCAACACAAATGTATTCAGGAGTCCGAAATCCATTTCCTGGGCTGAAGTCAAGATGTCGGCAGGGCTGGTTCCTTTTGAAGTCCGCAGGGAGAATTTGTTTCTTCGCTTTTTTCAGCTTCTAGCAGCCACTTGTGTGTCTTGCCTCATGTCCCCTCCCTCCGCCTTCAGTGCACACCCTCCCGTCTCTGCCTCTGTTGTCTCAGTGCCCTCTTTTCTGTAGTCAAATCTCCCCCTGCCTTCCGCTTAGCATGACCCTCGTGATTATGTTGGACCTTCCCGGATAAACCAGGAGAATTTCCTCATGTCAAAATCCTTAATTTAATCACATCTGCAAAGTCCCTTTTGTCATATAAATAACATTTAGAGGTTCTGGGGATTGGGATGTGGATATCTTTGGGGGCATATTCAGCCTTCCACACTGGGCCAGAGCATGCTGCTCACCCCTGATGAAAGCTCAGTTTATCATTTACTATTTCCAGGAGCAGGGAAAGCCAAGGGAGGGCTAGGAGAGGCTCCTTTACCTGGGCCTTGCAGGACCATTCAACCGTCTTGGGTGGGGATACATCTTTCAGTGCTGTTGCCACTATGTCTACAGTACACACACACACGCTTTCATTTTTTATCTCTAGAAGGCTATCCATTGGTGACATTTCATGCCAGTTTGTTTTCTTGAGTGAAAATAGTAGCATCTCTCAATAGAGCTGGTTTGTAATGAAGGCCTTCGTTAATCTCTGTGCTGTGTAGAGGCAACAGCATCAGAAAACACACCAGCATGCTGCATTCTGGCTCTGGTTCTGCCACTTAATTGCTGGACCTTGGCAAAGTCACGTAATTTCATCAGGCTCTTTTTTTCTTTTTTTTTTTTTCCCCAATGGCTGGCTAGTAAGGGGATCTGAACCCTTGACGTGGGTGTTGTAACACCATGCTCTAACCAGCTAACTGGTCAGCTCTAGGCTCAGCTTTTTAGATCCAATATGAGGGAATTTGTCTAGTTCTGCATTTCCCAAACATGTGACACATAAAATACTGGTCACAAGAAGCTGCCCTTGGAAAGAAGGGGTACCTTGACTAAATAAATTAGGAAAATATTTTAGTGTGTGTATACTTCCATTCCTCTTGGAGAGCCAAATGCATGCTAGAATAATAAAGTCTCTGAAAAGCCCTGCATATATGCAGTTGGGTAATTCTTTAATCCAGTATTTTGTGAACTGTTTTTAAATCACAGAACACCCCCACTTTAAAAAAAAATGCTGATGAGCAGACTTTGGGAAATGCTCATCATGATGGTGTCTAAGGAAATCATGATTTCTTACCCATCTATTTTAGGATGACTTTTGAAACTGAGACATTTTGCCAACAAGCTGGCCCCCAAGAGGAACAGAAAATGCCCCATCTCACCTTACTGGCCTCTTGGAGGCTTTGTTCACTTTAATCATCAATTTTAAGGGGTGCCAGGCCTAAAAGCTAGAACCCATGAACCAGCCCTGACAGTGAGATGCCCCTACATTATCGAGGACTCTCTTCCTGCCATCTGCCCCTTTAAAATTTACTTTAACTTCTGAAGTATTTCTTCAATGTCTTCTAGAAGCTTAGGCCTGGGGGTGTGACCACAAAAGAGACCTTGAGAAATGTAATGTTTTTGTTGAGCAAATGAGCATCTCCTCATATGCCATGGAAAGAGAAAGGAGGCACTGAGCTCATGTAGGAGAGGCCGTGCTTCCTTCATTTTAGTTGATCTGTAACCATCCTCTAGGGTAAATATTATCATTCCCCTTGAGAAGCGAGAAGCCCAAGGCAGAGAGAAGTTAAGTAACTTGTCCAAGGCTACATGCCTAATGCACGTCGGAATCAGGAATTCAGCATCGCTCTGACGTGCTGTAAGAAGGTGTGGTACATAAAAGGAGAGAGAGCAGATCTGGGGAGGAAGGGAGGTGTGCTCCGGGCTGGAGAAATCCAGGGCCTGTGGAAAGAAGAGCCGTGGCTGGGAGTCTAGATAAGATCCAAGTTCAAGTCCTGGATGTGTGATGCTGGTCAAGTCACTTAACCTTTCTGGTTTCCTCAAGTAGGAGGCTGGAGACTGTCCTCTTTCAGCTGTGAAGATAATCCACTTCCAGGTGGGGGTGGGAGTGAGCAGGTCTGGGAAAGAGGGCATTAAGCACCTGCTATCCACCAGACACTCTTCTAGGGCCTCGGGACATCGCAGCGAACAAAACAGACCAAAGCCCTTACCTTCATGCAGGTTCCACACTAGAGGGAAGACAGATAAACAACATAGAATGTTAGAAGGAGGGGCTGGCCAGTTAGCTCAGCTGGTTAGAGCATGGTGCTAAAATATCAAGGTCCATCATTTGGACCTCCCCCACCCAACCACTCCCCAAAAAAGAACGTTATGAGGTGATAAGTGCTAAGGAAAAAAATAGATCAAAGTAAAAGGACCTGGGTGTGGGGTTGTATCCTAGATTGAATGGTCAGAGAAGGTCTCCTGTGAAGATGTTATTTGAGCAGACTTGAAGATAACAGGGGAGGGAGTCAGGCAGATTCTGGGGAAAAGCATCCCAAGCAGAGATGTGCACCTATGCTGAGGCACGAGGGTGTCTGCCATGTTCAGAAATGACAAGGAGGCCAATAGTGAGATGGGAGGAAGGTGGGAGAGGAAAGCAGTAAAAAGAGATGAGACTGGTAAAGACTTCTTTTCAGTATGCAAAAACTTGGGGAGAAAAATTTAGTGGTATATTCATTCTTTGTGTTGGATAAAAAATATTAGAAATGTTTTAAGTAAAATGTTTTATGACTTGGTTCAAAATTCTGGAGGACAGTGGCCTTCATCCTTGATTGGACTCTGTATCCAAGAAGCAAATGGCATCCCAAGAATCATCTTCCCCCTCTCTGGGGACCTACATACCATCTCTCTTCAGCTCTCTCAAGGTTACCTGAGGTCTGCTCATGACTAGTGCATGCACAGAGCAATGACTTTTAACATTTGCAGTGTTTTTATGTTGCATTATATGACTGTTTTGAACATTAATATAGAAACCAGACTACTATTGGATGAGTTGGGTTATAAATACCACGAGTTTCTTGCTCTTTAGGATGACTTTTCCTCAGTGGACTGTTCTGACTCTACAACGAACTAAATGTGTGCTCTTGACCCAATCATGTAAATCAATCTGAGTGCTGGTTTCTTTGTCTAGAAGGTGGATGGCATAGACTGGATCATCTGTAAAGTCCCTTTCCATCTGAAAAGCCTGTGTTCTACCCTCTCTAGCAAACAACGTTCCTTTTCCCAGAGTATCTCCTCTCAGAGGTCAAACCACCAATTATCCATCCTTTTTGCCTGTGTGTAAGACATGAATAATTCATAGGTGGGCTTGCAAAACGGGAGCAAAGTACCCTTTGGCCCAGTCCCCTGTGCCCTATGTGACTAGTGCTCATGTACTGGAAAGGGTACCAAGGACAGATTCTGTTTTCTTCCTCCTTCAGCCCCTCTCATTTCTACCAGCCCCCAAGAAGTCTATGCCATTACACCTCTCACTGTGTAACACAAAAGAGATTACTCAGAGCAAATAGTGCAATGAGAAGCCTGAAGGGACCGCATCAAGATGACTCCTTTTAGGAAGGAGAAAAAAGGTGCAGCCCCGAGTTGGTTTTTGCTTCAGTTTTTATTGTAAAGACAAGGAAGTTACAGAAGAAAAACAAATGGTTAATCAATCACAGTAAGAACCTAAAGAAACTGGCTACATAACAATTTTCATCCAAGCATGCATGGTTCAAAATAGTGTAAACAATATACCATCAAAACAGTCATAAATCTAAACTATGTGACATGTAAAAGAAACAATAAGATAATCATTAAAGTGCCTGACTTCTTAAGAAATTCAAATAAACAGCTTAAAGCAAAATGTGGAATGACCCCCCCCCATGTACTAACTAATCTAACAGAACATCCTTGAAATCTTAACTCACATATTTTCCCATCATTTAAATTTTTCTGTATTAAAGCTTATTGCCCTCAGAACAATCCCTGTTCTGCTTCAGTTCTCTTGTCCACATTAAAGGCTTTAGTCCTGTGTAAGTTTCCTTCTTACAAAATCTTCCAATGAACTCATTATAGTAACAATCAGTGTATACAATCCCTTACCTGACCAGTGATTAGGGTTGATTAGATGGGTCCAATCTGTAGGCTCTTGCCCCCTCGCCGAGGACTTTTGTCCCATTCATGCATTACCTAAACACCCTATCTAATAATCAAATAAGAACCAAGATTTCTAACCCTCTACACTATATAATAATCAACTACATGATTATACATCACGCATTCATACAGTTTTAGATCCTGTAGTTCAACATCCTCACTTGACAACTATGGAAACGGGGATTCACAAAAATCTATGACATTACCAAAGCCAGAGAGCCTGCACACTAGGGCAGAGTAGGGGCAAGAATACAGCTCCCTGAATGCTGGCTGAGGCTCTTTCCCCCACCTCTTGTTGCCTCTATTTTGCCAGATGCTAACCGTGCCCTGCAAATCATGAGATGCCTGAAGATACTTGTGGGTGATGATGACAGTGAACTTTGAAAGGAAGGTTTTTCATTTTGCTTTTTAATATGCACTCATAGATCCAATGCAGTGAAAAGGGTGACCAAAGCCACTTTCCCTGGAAATGCCAGGTCAAAAATATGTGGTACGGTCTGGCCAGCTAGCTCAGTTGGCACCATGTTATAACACTAAGGTCAAGGGTTCAAGTCCCCGAACCATCCGTCTGCTGCAAACAAACAAATAAAACCTACAAGAATATGTGGTGAGGCTCTGATCTGCAGTGCTGCATCTTAAATGATACATTTTGTACACCCCGAAAAATAAACGATGACACATGAAAGACTGGAGAGCATGCTCTCAGCCTCTCCCTGTCTTCTTTCATCACTTTCATCACCAGGTGGCCCCAGGTGAGCAAATCATATCAAGAATGCTGCTTCCCTGCACACCCTTCTGGAGTAAAGGCAGAGGGGAAGAATCATAAATACACAGGATGCTTTCCTGCCCTGTGGGGAGGGGCCAATGGAGTGGGAGGGAGGGGCTTTCTTTTTTTTTTTTTTTTTGATTATTTCTTAGCATGGGATAGTGTTTATTACCCTGCTACAGGCAAGCAAGATACAGCAAAAAGAAAATATGCCAAAGACAACAGTTGGTGACCCTCTCACAGAAACTGCTGATCAGGTAGATTTCATAGAAACATACAGGAGTAGATACTGACCTATATGTTAAAGTGCCTGAAGATTTTCTCCTTTAAAATGATTACTTAATGAAATATTATTGAGAGACAAGTGATAGCTTGTTTTGTGTTTCACATAGGTGTGTTTTTATTTCCTTTTTCCCCACTTGAAAATTATTTTCAGTGCTTGACAAAAATAACCATGAATTTCTAGTTTTGATTCACTTTCTTCCTAATAAGGCAAATACTGGATTGTCTCAAGTTATAAAGGAGTTTCTGCCTTTTTGAGTGTTGTAGTGGGGATGTTTAATCATTAGAACGGAATCACTAGTGACTGTTGGTCATCCATTTATTTGATTTAGTAACTGATTTCCATCTTACTTCAGATTTATTTTACTGATTTTCAAATTTCTGAAACTTTTTTGAATTGCAAACTAAGAAGCATTAAGGATAATACACAGGAGAGTTGGTAGCAAGCCTACGTAAAATCAATGTCCAAGTGGGAAAGTTACTGTGTAAGACGGGACAATACATATTTCTGAATCTTTCTGAATAGTTAAATAAGATAGACAGAACATCATGAACCAATGGAATGGCTGCCAAGGAACAGGGTTATGCCTGAATGAGGTATTATTAGATACAGTTGATGAAGACATGTATTATAATTTATTTTATTTTATTTTATTTTTTTTTTAAATTTTATTTTGTCGATATACATTGTAGCTGATTAATGCTCCCCATCACCAAAACCTCCCTCCCTTCTCCCTCCCCCCCCTCCCCCCAACAATGTCCTTTCTGTTTGTTTGTTGTATCAACTTCAAATAATTGTGGTTGTTATATCTTCTTCCTCCCCGCCCCCCGGTTTGTGTGTGTATGTGTGTATGTGTGTGTGTGAATTTATATATTAATTTTTAGCTCCCTCCAATAAGTGAGAACATGTGGTATTTCTCTTTCTGTGCCTGACTTGTTTCACTTAATATAATTCTCTCAAGGTCCATCCATGTTGTTGCAAATGGCAGTATTTCATTCGTTTTTATAGCTGAGTAGTATTCCATTGTGTAGATGTACCACATTTTCCGTATCCACTCATCTGATGATGGGCATTTGGGCTGGTTCCAACTCTTGGCTATTGTAAAGAGTGCTGCGATGAACATTGGGGAACAGGTATACCTTCGACTTGATGATTTCCATTCCTCTGGGTATATTCCCAACAGTGGGATGGCTGGGTCGTATGGTAGATCTATTTGCAATTGTTTAAGGAACCTCCATACCATTTTCCATAGAGGCTGCACCATTTTGCAGTCCCACCAACAATGTATGAGAGTTCCTTTTTCTCCGCAGCCTCGCCAGCATTTATCGTTCATAGTCTTTTGGATTTTAGCCATCCTAACTGGGGTTAGATGGTATCTCAATGTGGTTTTGATTTGCATTTCCCGGATGCTGAGTGATGTTGAGCATTTTTTCATATGTCTGTTGGCCATTTGGATATCTTCCTTAGAGAAATGCCTACTTAGCTCTTTTGCCCATTTTTTAATTGGGTTGCTTGTTTTCTTCTTGTAAAGTTGTTTGAGTTCCTTATATATTCTGGATATTAATCCTTTGTCAGATGTATATTTTGCAAATATTTTCTCCCACTCTGTTGGTTGTCTTTTAACTCTTTTAATTGTTTCTTTTGCTGTGCAGAAGCTTTTTAGTTTGATATAATCCCATTTGTTTATTTTTCCTTTGGTTGCCCGTGCTTTTGGGGTCGTATTCATGAAGTCTGTGCCCAGTCCTATTTCCTGAAGTGTTTCCCCTATGTTTTCTTTAAGAAGTTTTATTGTCTCAGGGTGTATATTTAAATCCTTAATCCATTTTGAGTTGATTTTAGTATACGGTGAGAGGTATGGATCTAGTTTCATTCTCCTGCATATCGATATCCAGTTATCCCAGCACCACTTGCTGAAGAGGCAGTCCCTTCCCCAGTGAATAGGTTTGGTGCCTTTGTCAAAGATCAGATGGCAGTAAGTGTGTGGGTTGATTTCTGGATTCTCTATTCTATTCCATTGGTCAGTGTGTCTGTTTTTATGCCAGTACCATACTGTTTTGGTTATTATAGCTTTGTAGTATAGCTTAAAGTCAGGTAGTGTTATGCCTCCAGCTTTATTTTTTTTGCTGAGCATTGCTTTGGCTATTCGTGGTCTTTTATTGTTCCATATAAATGTCTGAATAGTTTTTTCCATTTCTGAGAAAAATGTCTTTGGAATTTTGATGGGGATTGCATTGAATTTGTATATCACTTTGGGTAGTATGGACATTTTCACTATGTTGATTCTTCCAATCCAAGAGCATGGAATATCTTTCCATCTTCTTGTATCCTCTCTAATTTCTCTCAGCAGTGGTTTGTAGTTCTCATTATAGAGATTTTTCACCTCCTTGGTTAACTCAATTCCTAAGTATTTTATTTTTTTGGTGGCTATTGTAAATGGGCAGGCTTTCTTGATTTCTCCTTCTGCATGTTCACTATTGGAGAAAAGAAATGCTACTGATTTTTGTGTGTTGATTTTGTATCCTGCTACTGTGCTGAAATCATTTATCAATTCCAAGAGTTTTTTTGTAGAGGTTTTAGGCTGTTCGATATATAGGATCATGTCATCTGCAAACAGGGACAGTTTGACTTCATCTTTTCCAATCTGGATGCCCTTTATTTCCTTCTCTTCTCTGATTGCTCTGGCTAGTACTTCCAACACTATGTTGAATAGGAGTGGTGAGAGTGGGCATCCTTGTCTAGTGCCTGTTCTTAAAGGAAAAGCTTTCAGCTTTTCCCCATTCAGGATGATATTGGCAGTGGGTTTGGCATATATGGCTTTAATTATGTTGAGATACTTTCCCTCTATACCTAACTTATAGAGGGTCTTTGTCATGAATGAGTGCTGAACTTTATCAAATGCTTTTTCAGCATCTATAGAGATGATCATATGGTCCTTGTGTTTGAGTTTATTAATATGGTGTATCACATTTATTGATTTGCGTATGTTGAACCAACCTTGCATCCCTGGGATGAATCCCACTTGATCGTGATGAATAATTTTTCGTATGTGTTGCTGTATTCTGTTTGCTGGTATTTTAGTGAGGATTTTTGCATCTATATTCATCAAGGATATCGGCCTGTAGTTTTCTTTTTTGGTTATATCTTTACCTGGTTTTGGTATCAGGATGATGTTTGCTTCATAGAATGAGTTTGGGAGATTTGCGTCCGTTTCAATCTTTTGGAATAGTTTGTAAAGAATCGGTGTCAATTCCTCTTTGAATGTTTGGTAAAATTCTGCTGTGAATCCATCTGGTCCTGGGCTTTTCTTTGTTGGGAGCCTTCTGATAACAGCTTCAATCTCCTTTATTGTTATTGGTCTGTTCAGATTTTCTACGTCTTCACGGTTCAGTTTTGGGAGCTTGTGTGTGTCCAGAAATTTATCCATTTCCTCCAGATTTTCAAATTTGTTGGCGTACAGTTGTTTATAGTAGTCTCAAATGATTCCTTGTATTTCAGATGAATCAGTTGTAATATCGCCTTTTTCATTTCTAATTTTTGTTATTTGAGTCTTCTCTCTTCTTTTTTTTGTTAGCCATGCTAATGGTTTGTCAATTTTATTTATCTTTTCAAAAAACCAACTTTTTGATTCGTTGATCTTTTGAATTGTTTTTTGGTTTTCAATTTCATTCAGTTCTGCTCTGATCTTAATGATTTCTTTCCGTCTGCTAACTTTAGGATTGGATTGTTCTTGTTTTTCTAGTTCTTTAAGGTGAAGTGTTAGGTTGCTCACTTGCCATCTTTCCATTCTTCTGAAGTGAGCATTTAATGCAATAAATTTTCCCCTCAATACTGCTTTTGCAGTATCCCACAGGTTTTGGTATGATGTATCATTGTTTTCATTAGTTTCAATAAATTTTTTGATTTCCTGCTTGATTTCTTCTTGGACCCATATGTCATTAAGTAGAATGCTGTTTAATTTCCATGTGTTTGTATAGTTTCCAGAGTTTTGTTTGTTATTAATTTCTAGTTTTAATCCATTGTGGTCTGAGAAGATACATGGGATAATTCCAATTTTTTTGAATTTACTGAGACTTGATTTGTGACCTAATATGTGATCTATCCTGGAGAATGATCCATGTGCTGATGAGAAGAATGAATATTCTGAGGTTGTTGGGTGGAATGTTCTGTAGATATCTGCCAATTCCAATTGGTCTAGAGTCTTGTTTAGATCTTGTGTTTCTCTACTGATTCTTTGCCTAGATGATCTGTCTAATATTGACAGTGGAGTGTTCAGGTCCCCTGCTATTATGGTATTAGTGTCTATTTCCTTCTTTAGGTCTAATAGAGTTTGTTTTATAAATCTGGCTGCTCCAACATTGGGTGCGTACATATTTATGATTGTTATGTCTTCTTGATGGATCAGTCCTTTTATCATTAAGTAGTGTCCCTCATTGTCTCTTTTTATGGTTTTTAGTTTAAAGTCTATTTTGTCAGATACAAGAATAGCCACTCCAGCTCGTTTTTCTTTTCTGTTTGCATGGTAAATCTTTTTCCATCCTTTCACTCTTAGTCTGTGTGAATCTTTATGGGTGAGGTGGGTCTCTTGTAGGCAGCATATAGTTGGGTCCTGTTTTTTGATCCAGTCAGCCAGTCTGTGTCTTTTAATTGGGGAATTTAAGCCTTTAACATTAAGAGTTGTTATTGAAAGGTGTTGATTTATTCCTAGCATTTTATTGGTTGTTTGGTTGTCTTAGGTGTCTTTTGTTCCTTGCTTTCTGATTTACTGTTTGGTTTCTTTGTTTGTTGGTTCCTTAGGTTGTAGATAGTGTTTTTGTTAGCTTGTTTTCTCTTCATGAATGCCATTTTTATTGTACTAGCGGGTTTAGATTTTTCTTAGGTTTTTATGGCAGTGGTAGTTATTTTTCAGGAACCAAACCCAGTACTCCCTTGAGGATTTCTTGTAAGGGTGGTCTTGTAGTAGTGAACTCCCGCAGTTTTTGTTTGTCTGAGAAATATACTATTTGCCCCTCATTTCGGAAGGATAGCCTTGCAGGGTAGAGTATTCTTGGCTGGCAATCTTTGTCTTTTAGTATTTTGAAAATATCATCCCATTCCTTTCTAGCTTTTAGGGTTTGTGATGAAAAGTCTGATGTTAACCTGATTGGGGCTCCCTTATAGGTGATTTGACGCTTCTCTCTTGCAGCTTTTAAGATTCTCTCTTTGTCTCTGAGTTTTGCCAATTTGACTATGACATGTCTTGGAGAAGGCCTTTTTGGGTTGAATACGTTTGGAGATCGTTGAGCTTCCTGGATCTGAAGATCTGTGATTTTTCCTATACCTGGGAAGTTTTCTGCCACTATTTTGTTGAATATGTTTTCAATGGAATCTCCATTTTCCTCCCCTTCTGGAATACCCATGACTCGGATATTTGAGCGCTTGAGGTTGTCTGATATCTCTCTCAGATTTTCTTCCATGTCCTTGATTCTTTTTTCTTTCTTTTTGTCTGCTTGTGTTATTTCAAACAGCCCATCTTCAAGTTCAGAGGTTCTCTCTTCAACTTCGACAAGCCTGCTGGTTAAACTCTCCGTTGTGTTTTTTATTTCGCTGAATCACTTCTTCAGTTCAGCAAGTTCTGCTACATTTTTTTTCAGGACATTGATTTCCTTGTATATTTCCTCTTTCAGATCCTGTATACTTTTCCTCATTTCATCATGATGTCTAGCTGAGTTTTCTTGTATCTCATTCAGTTTCCTTAGAATTATCACTCGAAATTCCTTGTCAGTTATTTCAAGGGCTTCTTGTTCTATAGGATCTAGAGTATGAGATTTATTAACTTTTGGTGGTGTACTTTCTTGATTTTTTGTATTTCTGGTGTCTTTTTTTTGGTGTTTATTCATTGTTGCAGGGGGTTTCACAGTCCACCGGTTTAAGACTAATGACTAACTAGGATGTTGCTGTGGTTGCCAATTTGGTATGGCTCCCGCCGTGACTGCTCAGTTGGCCTCTAGTGTCTTGTGTGTGTGGTTGCCTCGGGTCTTGGGCTTCTCCGGGGATCCACCTTTCTGGTCAGCTTGTACTCTGCTGGGCTGGTGGATCACGTACCACAGGGTGTGTGATCTCTGTTGAGCTTTCACTTTCTGTACAGGACTTCTCCCCGTTCTGTGTGCTCTGGCCCAGGCTGTTAGATCGTGCAGTGGCGACCCCACCGGGTGTGTGGTTTCTGTCGAGACTCCGCCTCCCTGGCCGCACGTCTCCCCACTCTGTGCACACTGTGCTGGGCTGGGGCGTGTCTTCTGCACCCCTCGTCTATCAGCTGGGCCTTCAAGACCCTGTTCAGCACCGCCTCGCCCAGGAAGTCTACCAGGTTTCTGCTAGGCACAGACGACCGGTCTCTCTGGGTGCCTTTGTAGCACTGTGTAGATCTTTCTCGGGTCTTGTTCACCTTTGTATCCCCCCGGTATAAACCGAGTCTAGTGCCCGCCTGCAGCCTGCTCTCCGGCAGGTTCAAGCGGACCTGGGAACTCTCCTACCGCACTATTCCCAACCAGAAATTCGTTAGGCTTTTTTCCAAACTGGTGGTCGCAGAGATGGTATCTGCCTCCCAGTAACAGGAAGTTTACCGGGGCCGGAGTCCAGGGTGTGGTGGAGTGACAGTCGGCCCGCCCGTACTTCCTAGCCCTCCCAAAACTGGTCGGGACGCCCCACACCCCCAGTCCTGCCAGAGAACCGCGGAGGGAGTGGGAGAGGAGGTTGGCCCGCAGGGTCCGGAAAGCCCCGCGCCAGGCCAAGCAAATGGGCTCAGTGATGGCCGAGCAGGGCGGAGCTGCCCGCACCTGGGAAAATGGAGGCAGCACCGGGGCAGTGAGTGGCCTGGTGGTGCAGGCGGAAGCCGCGTGGGCATTCACCCCCCGAACAGAGCTGTGCCAGGGATCACTCACAGTGCTGTGCCAGGACGGGCGCTCGCTCTGTCTCTGGTTTGTTGCCTTCCGTGTTCTCGGCGCTGCCGCCTCGGGCTGTTCAGTCGCGGCGCCGCTCGGGCGCTCCCAGGAATCTTCTTTAATGCCGGCCTGAAACCTCGAATCCTGAATAGGGCAGCTGGCCGCCTTCAGCACGGCCCCGGTCTCCGGGATCCTGGCTGCATCCACAGCAGCCCTGGCGCCGTGTTCCCTGTTTCAAGACTCACTTTTGCAGCTAAGAATCAGTTCTTTTCCTGCTCCACACTTCAAAGCTGTTGCCTGTAAATGAGGCAGCCTCTCCTGCCGGGGGCAAAGTGGCGTTGAGCCCCCACGACCGGCCAGCAGCAGCAGTCCTCCCTTAAGAGATGGCCAGAGGAAGGTCCACAAGTTTTCCGGCTGCCTGAGGCCCAGTGGCCACCTTTTCCACCTCAGCTACTCCGCGCCAGCCGCCGCAGCCGCCGCCATCTTGAAACTCCTCGGGAGGGGCTTTCTGAAGTGGCCTTGTATTCTGGCAGAGCCATCAGTTTAACACAGAGCAAGAATCATGACTGAGTTGAAGGGACTGGGCTGTAATGAGAATGAAGAGATTAAATGCAAAAAGAACACTGTCAAGACCCAATTTCCACCCTAGGAAATGAGCATGGCCCAGAATAGATATAGAATGTGATTAAAGTGCAGGATGGGCCTCCAGAGGGAGTGGCTGACATACAGCCAGCTAGGAGCTGCTCCAGACCTGTGCTTGGCATCTCTGCTAGGCCAGACCCATGGAGGGAGGTCCTTTGCAGATGATACAGAGAAACAGGACAGTATGTGTTTTGGGGGGTGGCTTCCTACTTTAACAATACAAAGCCATTTTTATCACTTAATGCCAAGTTTCTAGGGTCCCATGGGAGCTACAGCCCAGGGCACCCCCATGCCATCTCACACTTAGTCGTCAGTCAATTGGCTGGATTCCTGCCCTGTAGGAGCTCAGAGCCTGGTGGGAGGTGTACATGCACACATGCTCATATATGTGCATGCATACACACACTAGTGCATAAACAAAACATACAGCAAGGGCTGTAAGAATGTGGCTACTGGGAGGACTTGGGAAAGCTTCCAGGAGGGCCCTCAAAGGATGAGCACGTTTACCTGATGGGAAGTGGTAGGCATGTGAGGCCAAGGAGCTGTGTGTGCAAAGGCACAAAGCATGAAGTGTGGGTGTGGTCAGGACCTGAAGAGCAGCTCTGTGTGGCTGGAGAGTAGGGAGCATGAAGGCCGGTGGGAGAAGGGGCAGCAAAGTTAGCCTGGAGGTCAGACCTGAAGCCTTCGGATGCCCAGCTGAAGAGTTTGAATTCACCCTTTGAAAACCTTTAAGCAGATCTGTCTGAAGAAGGTGACCCTGGGGCAGGTGGAGGGTAGAAGAGACAGAGACTGGAGCCAGAAAGAGTGGTTGGTAGATTGTTACAGTAAGCCAGGGAGGAGGTGCAAGCCTCAAGCAGAGTCAGGCGTAGCGCCCGAGTGGTTTTTCTGATCCAGCGTCTACAGGCTTTGGGGACCAGTTGGCTGGGGATCAAGGGGAGCGAGGAGGAGGGATGACTCTGAGTTTCCCAGCTTGAGTGATTGCACGTGTGCTTCTGAGGGAGCTAAGAAGCTCATGATGAGCCAAGTGAGCTGCAGATGCACGTGGGAAACCCAGCTGGGGTGTCCGGATTGCTGCAGAAATGGAAAGGCGGAGCTCAGTCAGGCTTGGCAAGAGTCTGGGGATAATTTCAGGCTGGGAAGTAGTGAAGGCTCTTGCAATGTGTTAAATCAGTCAGATCACTTAAGCCTTTTAAAGCTGTGTGAGTTGTTTAAAGCCTGAACTGCCCGCCAGATCTTTACACCCCTTTGCAAGGTGTGATAAGTTGCAATGAATGAGCATAAATACAGTATTAATCATCTGCTCTATACAGTGGATGGGATGTGCTTTTACTGATTTCTAAAATTTCTATTCGACTACCAAACTTTTCAGCTTATGGAACCTAATATTGTGCACAATATATGCCCCACCTTTGTGGGACAGAGACACACGTGAACAAATTCAAGGGTCCATCAGGACAGAGTTAGCTTGATTGTCTTCTGCAGCCCTGAGGGCTGGTGCTCTTGGGGCATCTCTGAGAGACCGAAAGGATCTCGAAAACCTCCTGAAACATCAGAAGACTGAACATCCAGGAAATTTCCAGCTCTCAGTTTCCCTGAGCTGTGGTCTGTGGTTGATGAACATGATGGGTCTCCTGTAACAGGAAGCTAAACTCAGTCAGAGCCTTCTATTCTCCAGTCACATTTTATTACACATTGTGTAGCTAAACTGAAGATGCTACATTTTATTGGTAAAAAATAAAATAAAATTTGAATACTAAAAATCTTTAGACAGCAATAGGACTCGGGAGATTATGTATACTCAAAAATCTTTTTTTAAATCACATTTTGGCTAATCGCTTTTACCTTCGAAGTTCTGATACTAAATACTAGGTTGCTAAGGGACAGGTTGTGGCAGATGACAGACTCACAAATACATTATGACAAAATGTACATATATTAAAAATATATTACTCACAAAATAAATTATGACATGTGGTCATAATTCAGAAACTCCTCTCAATAGATCCCTAGGTTGTCCAGACCACAGCCCCATTTCCCATTATTATTATCATTATTTTTTATTTTAATTTTTTTTGCCACTGGCCAGTACAGGGATCAAACCTGGACTTTAGTGTTATCAGCACCACGCTCTAACCAGCTAAGCTAACTGGCCAACCCCCACCCCCATTATTATTAATTCACTCTTCTCTACACAACAGGAAAGGCATAGGTGGGGTCTAATGCTGGTGTCCTGAGGGCAGGGACTGTACGCTGAGGTTGGCAGGGAGGCAAACATGTACAAAAGGTGCCCCTTGTTTCCTCATTACCTCCATTCTGTGTCTCCTCCTGACCATCCATCTCCAAACTCATACACTGTGTTGCTTCCTCTAACATCTTTTCACCGCATTAGCCATGAAACATGTTACCTCTGGGATTGCTCACAGGGTACTCTTGTTCTAGGGGATGTGCTCAGGTAGTGTAAGACCCGTGCTCCATGCACAAATCCCACACACACTCCAGGATGGCTCACCTCACAAAGACCATGAGACTGAGACTGATGCAATCAAGCAAGAGGGACTTTATTCCAGCATGCTGGGGTCACTTAGTCTCCTGGACAGAAGTGACCCCGAGTTTGCAGTACAAGCACCTTTTATACAGTTTTTCTGAACAGATCTTTGTGACAGGATGAGTTGTTGGTCATCTGTGGCGCCTTTAGATTTATGGGTAGGCTTTAGCAGGCTGGTACTGTGATAGATCTGTGGCGCCTTTAGATTTATGGGTAGGCTTTAGCAGGCTGGCTGGCACCCTGATAAGGAACAGCGCATTTCTCAATCCTTTATCTTCCCTGGGGTCTGGCCAGGTGGCTTTTAGATAAGGATCTAGTCAGTTCCTGGAACCGGGTGGGGGTCATTCCCTCCCTGGAATGTTTAGTGTGCTCAGGCCCGCCTGACCTTTGTATGGCCCCTTAGAAGCTGCTTTACTTAAAATGTTTTTAGCAAGCATTTGTTACAAAACTGCGTATACTAAAGTTATACTTTTCTACAATTCCCCTACAATTCATTCCCCTACAATGTGCCCTTTTTCTTGTGAGTGTATTTCAATCATGAAATATTTGTTTCTTGTTGGTTTACTTCCTGATATTGTTGTCTTAACATCATAATCTGGACAGTACTAACACATTCCCTAATAAAAGCTACTAAGCGATTTAAAATGCAGGGACCAAAGGTCAGAAGCAACACTAAAATAACCAACGGTCCTAGTAGAGTAGACATGAGGATTGTGAGCCATGGGGAGGAGTTGAACCATGATTCAAACCATCCCTGATTTTTCTTCTTTTCTTTCTTCTTTTCTTTTGGCCAAGCCTTCCCTAATTTTAGCCATGGAGTCTTTAACTACTCCTGAGTGATCAATGTAAAAACAACATTCTTCTTTTAGTGCAGCGCAGAGCCCCCCCTGCTGAAGGAACAAGAGATCTAACCCCCTTCTATTTTGCAAGACCACCTCAGAAAGAGAGGTGAGGGACTCTTGTAACTTAGTAATTGAATTTTCTATTTCTTTAATATCAGCATCTATGGCTGTCTGCAAACTTTGGTAATTCTGATGTTGAGTAACTAGAGCTGAGGCTCCTGTAGCCACCCCAGCTGCTCCCAATCCTAAGACTAAGAGGACAGAGAGTGTGATACTTATAGGCTCTCTTTTAGTTCGGTAGTTTTCATTATTTTTATCACAATATGATAATAGTTCTTCATAAAGATGGTAAACGAGCTGAGGTAGCAACTGAACTAGGACACAGAAATCCTGGGTTTCTTTTAGGACCTTTGAGCTAACGCAGGGTGTAATCCCTGTGGCGCAAGCCCACTATCCCCCCAGAGGGGGCAACAGATATGTGTCACCAGACCACTCAGTCAAGTGTCTGATTGCACAGCTGGCTGTGTGAGGAGGGGATCTTTCCCACACATGTTCCTTGCCCTGTAATGGCTGGCAAAGTGAGTTTGACCTGTTGTTGCAGCCAACGACAGTTAGAGACATCAGTTGCAGTTTTAATTTCATTTTTAAAGGCTACTCCTTCATAATATGGGGGAGCAACACCATAACAAAGCCAGCAGGAGCGGGTAGCATTGGGGTTGGTTCTATTTAAGACCTTAAAGGCTTCAGAGATTAAGCGGAATATCCCAGATTGTTTTTGAAGCCTAGGTTTAGAAGGTTTAGACATTTTCTTTGGTGCCTTGGCTTTTGACCTTTTAGCAGGGGCTGAGGACTCTAGTGGGGTACCCGGGGGTGCTGAGGTAGTTTGTAGTTTGACCATTGCAGGCCCCACTGGGGCTAAATATTTATTTGGGCCCACAGCAGTATACTGGGTTTCTACTTTGAGCTTGATGGTAAACAACAGCCCATCATCATACCTCTCTTTGAAAAACCTTAATCCCCACATATATCCTTTGTCCCATCCGCTAGCCTTTTTCCCTGCTTTTGTGAAAGACACTCTGAGGGGGTGGCACCACTCACTGCAGGCAGGGACATTTTCCCAATTTGGATTTCCTTGGCTCCCTGTCTTTTGGTGGGTCTAATTAGCAGTTACCTTTATATAGTCCCAGGATGATGAGGGGCCCCAATACATGTCCCCCGAGGTCTTGCAGCCCCAGTTCTTACAGAAATAATCTCCTTTTCCTCCACATCTGTGGTTAAGTGCCCTGTAATGGTGGAACCCAGGGCACACATAGAAAGTGAGGGCACCCAGCATACTTCTCTGATTTCTAGTAGAGCAACCCCCGCATGGATCGAGCCCGAGGCGCCCCGGTGGGGAAGGGGTAGAAGGGGGTTTGTGAGCATCAAAGTATCCTTCTAGATCCCAGTTGCCTGGGGCTCCTAAAGCTAGTTTACACACATCCGGAAATAAGTCAGGCCACCACTCTCCTGTAGTTATCTTGGATTGACTCCAGATTGTATCTGCCACCCCACTTATAACATACCGAGTGAAATTTCTGGGGATGTGTGGGCTGCTAGTTCTTGCGCCCTGAAAGAGAATTGTTAGGCATAAGAGGAGCAAGAGAGTTTTCATCTTACAATATTTAGGGTGTTCGAACAATTTTCAGTTTTAAGGGGTGCTCCTTGGAACTCTGGACTTTCCAGGCGGCGTCTCTCAGTCCTTGGTCCTCTGGTGGTGCAGGTTTTACGTGCGAGGTGTGGATCTAAGCGGAGATTCCATCTACCTTTACAGCCGTTGGGGTTGTTAAAAGCATTAGGTAAGGTCCTTTCCAGCAGGGCTCCAGGGTCTGGGAGTGATGCCGTCTCACATAGACTGTGTCTCCAACCTGGAACTGGTGAGAAACTTTGGGGGTCCCAGGCTCATAGGTGGCAGCCAGCTGTGACCAGACTTCTTTCTGCACCGCTTGTAGTCCTTTCAACCTGGCATATAAGTCACTGTTACTGTGGCAAGAGGGTTCAAAGGCATTCCCCAGTAGAGTCAAGGGGGCAGGGGCACCATAGAGAATTTCAAAGGGGGTCAGGTTGAACCGGGAGGGGGTGTCCCTAGCTATAAACAGGGCCGAGGGAAGGAGCACCACCCAGTCTACGCCAGTCTCCATGGTTAATTTAGACAGGGTCTCTTTTAGAGTTCTGTTCATCCTTTCTACTTGCCCTGAACTCTGGGGTCTGTAGAAACAATGTAATTTCCAATTGACCCCTAGGTGTCTGGCCACTTCCTGACTTACCTTGGCAACGAAGGCGGGTCCATTGTTGGACCCAATTACCTTGGGCACCCCGAAGTGTGGGAAGATTTTTTCCAGGATTTTCTTGACCACGATGGTGGCTGTTTCTTGTTTTGCTGGGAATGGTTCCACCCATCCGGAGAAGGTGTCTATAAAAACTAGGAGATACTTGTAACCGTATCTGCCTGTCTTGACCTCTGTAAAATCTACTTCCCAATAAACCCCTGGTCTGTCTCCCCTGAGTCTCTTGCCAGGTCCCGCTGTATTTTTGCAGACATTTACTTTTTGACAAGGTACACAGCTTTTAACTATCTGCTCTGCTAATTGTTTTAGCCCTATGATATGATATTCTGTCCTCAGGGCAGTCTGGGCCAATTTGTTTACTCCCAGATGAGTCCATTGGTGCATTTGTTTGATCATGGCATGGGCTTGTTCTTGTGGCAAGATAGGCTTGCCTGACACTGCATGCCAACGCCCTTTTTCCTGATCATAGTAGTTATTAGAGTCCCTTGAGATCACTGCTACATCCTCAGCTGAGTATTTGAATTTGGGCTTTTCTAGCTCAGGGATGTTAACCAACAAAATAGACGAGGACCCGTGGGCTGCCACCCTTGCCTCTGAATCGGCCAAGTTGTTTCCCCTGGCGATGGGGGAATCCCCTTTCTGGTGGCCCGGGCAGTGTATAATACTCACTTTTAGTGGTCTGTGAAGGGCCTCCAACAGGGCTACGATCTCTACCTTGTTTTTATTTGTTTTTCTCCAGAAGTTAGCAGGTCCCGCTGTTGATAGATGGCACTGTGCACATGAGCAGTGGCAAAGGCATATCTGCTGTCTGTATAGATGTTGATTCTTTTGCCCTCTCCTAGTTCAAGGGCTTTTGTGGGGGCGATGAGCTCTGCCTTCTGGGTGGACGTTCCGGCAGGTAAAGTCTGTACCCATATCAGTTTCTGGCCATCTACTATAGCAGCTCCTGCTTTTCGTACTCCTTCCTCCAGGAAACTGCTCCCGTCAGTAAACCAGGTGGCTTCAGCGTCCGTCAGAGGCTGATCTGACAAGTCTTTCCACCATCCATGTGCCTCAGCAAGCACTTGCTGGCAGTCATGGATAGGAGGGTCAAGGTCCGGGTCTGGTAACGATGTGGCTGGATTTAAGCTCACCAGTGGAGCAAAAGTAACCCGGTCTGAATTCAGTAACAGAGTCTGATAGTGAGTCATGTGAGCATTTGTGAGCCAGTGGTTGGGAGGCTGGAGGACAATACTCTCTAAGGCATGAGGTACCAAAATTACCAAACTCTGTCCCATAGTCAACTTGTCAGCATCTTTTACTAAAACTGCGACTGCCGCTATGATTCTTAGACAAGCTGGCCACCCTGAGGCTACTGGGTCTAGTTTTTTAGACAGATATGCTACAGGCCTTTTCCAGGGCCCCAGTCTTTGAGTCAGGACCCCCTTCGCAACCCCCTTATTTTCTGCCACATACAGGTGGAAGGGTTTACTTATGTCGAGGAGCCCCAGAGCCGGTGTGGACATTAAGGCTGTCTTAATGTTGTCAAAAGCCTGTTGCTCCTCTTTTCCCCATTTGAAGGGCTGACTGTTCTTAGTGAGGGGACAAAACGGGGCTGCCATCTCAGCAAAACCAGGTATCCATAGGTGGCAGAACCCAGCAGTACCTAAAAATTCTCTGACTTGTCTTGGGTTAGAGGGTGGTAGAATGTGAAACACTGTCTCTTTTCTGGCCTCAGACAACCATCTTTTCCCGTCTTTAAGAAGCTACCCCAGATAACTGACCTGTCGCTTGCAGATCTGAGCCTTTTTGGCAGAGGCTCGATAGCCCAGTTCTCCCAACTCCGTAAGGAGACGCTTTGTTCCTTCCAGACACAATTCCTTGTTGGCCGCTGCCAGGAGGAGGATCTACATACTGCAACATAGTTACCTGGGGATTAGAGGCCTGGAACATGGCCAAGTCCTGGTGGAGGGCCTCATCAAAGATGGTGGGCGAGTTTTTGAATCCTTGAGGCAGGTGGGTCCATGTGAGTTGCCCTGTTAGGCCAGTCTCTGAATCTTTCCACTTGTAGGCAAAGTAATCTTGACTTTTTACAGTTAACGGCAAACAGAAGACTGCATCTTTGAGATCCAGTACCGAATACCAGGTCCTGTCTAGAGGTAAAGAACTTAAAAGATTATAGGGATTAGGGACGGTGGCATGGAGGTCGGCCACATGTTTGTTTACCTCTCAGAGATCTTGGACCGGTCGATAGTCATTAGTCCCAGGTTTTCGGACCAGCAGCAAGGGTGTGTTCCAGGCTGATTGGCACTTTTGTAGGATCCCCAGCTGAAGCAAACGGGCAATGTGGGGTCGGATGCCTTTGTGTGCTTCTTGGGACATTGGGTATTGTCGGACAGCTATAGGACTGGCTTGAGCCTTCAGTCCTACATGGACAGGGGGCCAGTTTTTAGCCTTCCCTATCCCTGTAGTTTCTGCCCACGCCTGGGGGTAGTTTTCTAACCACCAGTCCATCTGTCCGGTCTCCTGCCCTTGTTTTTCAAACAATTGGTATTCGTCTTCTAACCTGAGAGTTAGTATCTGGAGAGGCTTTCCTTGTCGATTTAGCACCCGAGGTCCCTCGGGGTCAAAATGGATTTGAGCACCCATTTTGGTGAGGAGGTCTCTTCCCAGTAGTGGGTAGGGGCACTCAGGAATGACAATGAACGAGTGGGATACCCGGCCCACGCCTAGGTCCACCGTTCCTTGGGTAGTCCATGAGTATTGTCTGTTCCCTGTAGCCCCTTGTACCCATGACTTTCCCTTGAGAAAAGGTCCATTTGCTCGATGTAATACTGAATTTTTGGCTCCAGTGTCTACCACAAACTGAGTGGGCTTCTCCTTCACTTTTAGAGTTACCCTGGGTTGGGGGAGGGGGTCCGAACCCCATCCCCTTTAATCACTGACCTCCTGCAGGGTTAGGACTTTGGGGCCCTGAGGCTTTTTCTTTTTCCTGGGGCAGTCTTGAACCCAGTGTCCATTCTCCTTACAGTATGTACATTGATCCTTTGCTAGGGGTCCCTTCTTGTTGCCCAGTACTGTCTCATTAGGCTCCCTAGTTTCCCTGATGACAGTGTCCAGAATTTTGTGAAAATTTATTTCTTGGCACTTTTCTCTCTTTATTTCTTTTTCTTTCTCTGATTCTCTATTATGATAAATCTTTTCAGCCACCTGCACTAATTCCCTCAATGACTTATCTTGTAACCCTTCAAGCTTCTGCAGTTTCTTCCTGATGTCTCTGCTAGACTGATCAATAAAAGCAACTGTCACAGTAGCTTTGTGCTCTTCACTACTAGGATCACATGGGGTAAACTGACGGAATGCCTCCATGAGTCTCTCCAGAAATGCTAAAGGAGACTCACTGGGCCCCTGGATCACCTCTCTTACCTTAGTCAAATTGGTAGGGCATTTTGCTGCCCCTTGGAGACTGGCCATTAGAGCCTGGCAATAGACCTTTAGGTGCTCCCTATCTTCTGCTGAGTTGAAATCCCAGTTTGGTCTGATCAACGGGAATCCTGCTTCTATAACATCAGGGAGGAGGGTGGGTCGCCCATCGGCTCCTGGAATGTTCTTTCGAGCCTCCAGGAGGATCCGTTCTTTCTCCTTGGTGGTGAACAGGACCTGGAGGAGCTGTTGGCAGTCATCCCAGGTGGGCTGATGAGTAAAGAGGAGGGATTCTACAAGGTTAGTGAGACTTTGGGGGTTTTCAGAGAAAGGGGGATTCTGAGATTTCCAGTTGTAAAGATCAGAAGAGGAGAAAGGCCAGTACTGTAAGGGCTGGTTGCCCTCTTCATCAGGAGGGCCATAAGCCCCCAGGGGGAAGATATGGACTGCCTCTGGAGAGGCCACTCATTTACTGCATGTTCCTTGAGCAGGCCCTCCCTCAGATTCATTTTCTGGTGGGTCCTCTGGTGGAGCTGATGGCCGGGCTGCCTGTGATCAGAGAGTAGGAGGATAGGGAGGGGGAGGATCAGAAAGAAGCCAGTCCGGGTCGGTGGATGGCAGGACCTCCAGTCTCTTTTTTACCTCTCGAAGAGCAAATACGGCCGTTGGACCTGTTAAGGGAACAAAGGGATGGACCCACGGAGGAGGATCCGTGACTAGATCTTCCCAGACGACGATATAAGGTATCTGGTCTGGGTGGCTTTCAGAACTGAAAGTTTTCCTTTTTGCTGCTGTAATCAATGGCGGAGAGAAGGAACCTTCAGCGGGCAGCCGAGTTGGAAAGTCGGCCACTCCGAAGAACACAGTGCGGCCCATTTATTCCTTCTAACCTGCACAGACAAATTATTAGCTCTGTCCTTCACATCAGTCCAGTATTTTAGAGTCAGACTTAAAGGGGTTGAGACAGTCTGCCCCATGTCGCCCCAGAAAATCGTCAGTCCCCACACACACGCAACCAGACAAACATAAAACAAAACACTGACATGCCCCTGCCACGGGCGTCACCCCAGATTATCAGAAAAATTGGGTGGGGTCTGCTTCCTAGAGATCTCCCATGGAGCCGAACTTGTTCGTCTCCCACAGAGGAATCTGGAGCATCCTCCAGGATTCCTGTGGCCGCGACGTGTCGGTACGTCTATCTGCTGCTATGACCACTACAGACCAATGGCTCCGCCTCGGAGCCTCAGAAAATCCGAAACCAGATTATAGTAAACAACAAAGAAGACTCTTAGACAGACATAGCAAACAGACAGAGACAACCATGGTACCTGCTGCTCGAGCAATCCTCTATTCTCTAGTCTCTGGTCCCAGAGAGAGTGAGCTTGATCCCGGACAAGCCCCCCAAAATGTAATACCCGTACTCCATGCACAAATCCCACACAGACTCCAGGATGGCTCATCTCACAAAGACCATGAGACTGAGACAGATGCAATCAAGCAAGAGGGACTTTATTCCAGCATGCTGGAGTCACTTAGTCTCCTGGACAGAAGCAACCCTGAGTTTGCAGTACAAGCACCTTTTATACAGTTTTTCTGAACAGATCTTTGTGACAGGATGAGTTGTTGGTCATCTGTGGTGCCTTTAGATTTATGGGTAGACTTTAGCAGGCTGGTACCCTGATAGATCTGTGGCGCCTTTAGATTTACAGGTAGGCTTTAGCAGGCTGGCTGGCACCCCGATAAGGAACAATGCATTTCTCAATCGTTTATCTTCCCCGGGGTCTGGCCAGGTGGCTTTTAGATAAGGAACTAGTCAGTTCCTGGAACCGGGTGGGGGTCATTCCCTCCCTGGAATGTTTAGTGTGCTCGGGCCCGCTTGACCTTTGTACGGCCCCTTAGAAGCTGCTTTACTTTAAATGTTTTTAGCAAGCATTTGTTATAAAACTGCGTATACTAAAGTTATACTTTTCTACAATTCCCCTACAATTCATTCCACTACAGTAGGACCAATGCTGTGTGCCTTTTCTTGTCCTCCTTATGCTTCTGCCTATCAGGGAACTTAAATTTCCTCAATGCAGAGGAATGACAGACCTCCTGTTCAAATGCTCACTGTCCCCCAACTCAGTTGACGATGGAAGAGCCAGACCAGGGATGCCACAGTCCGGAAGGACAGGGCACGACACTGAGGCATGTGGGAAAGCAGTCCCCATTTATACTCACCCACCCCCTACCCCACGTGTGACTCATTTTTCCTAGGGAAATGGGGCGACTTGTGTTTTCATGCTTTGTTTTATAGAGTCTTCATTCTATACAGCAGCGTGGGGGGGGGGATGGTTTTCCTTGAATAGGGTGGACTTTTCCAGTATTGTTATCTGGGGAAGACCCAAGTCCTTTCCAGGAAACTGAAGCCTGGAAGGTGGGTGTAGACCTTGGATAGACAGGAAAGGGAGCCTCTCCCTATGTCTTTCTCTCTCTTCAGGATTCAGACTGTGTCCCCAGGGGTTGGACAATAACCACCCCTGTTATGTGTAGACAAGCTGGGAGAGGGTGGGAGGTGCCTGTGGGGCTGAAAACGGATAGGGTGTACTTTGAAGCCAGATCATCCAGGTGCATCTGCTCGGATTTCCCTTTGCTTATCTCTAGTGCTTAGTAAAGCCTGGCTTCAGCTGGAATTAAGGAGCGAGTAGTGTCTGCAGCGGCTGTTTCTCCACATGCCTCTCTTCTCGTTGTTCAGCCCTCCACACCCCTGCACATAGGTAGCACCTGTAATTAGGAGGAGATCCCAAGGACTAGGTCCATTTTCAAAGACCAAGATTGAACCTTGGAGGTCGAAATTCCTTTCCCTGTAATAAAGATTCTCCTGCCAATGCTGACTGTGAACGATCCAGGCTTCTGTAAAGGTAAGTCCTAGCAGCAAACAACGCAGAGCCCCAGACAGGCAGGAAGGCACAGCCTGAGGGGCCAGAGGCAGACACCAGGTACATGAAGTCTGGAACCTGCAGCACAGGCATCAAACCTGCAGAGGGGACCAACTTCAGGATTCCAGTTCCCAGAGGGATGTAGGGAGTAGGCAGGGGCCCGGGAGCAAGGGAAGAGAACTGAGGGAGGGAACTGAGGCAGACAGATACTCTAGCATGCGGATCGAAACAGGACTCCATTTCCTGATACTGGGGACAAGGCTGAGAGCCCCGTACCCAGGACTGTGTCACAGAGTCAGAGCGGGCCCACTGTGGGGCTGACTGCATGCCGACCGCCAAGCTATTTATTGATCCTTCCATTTTTCTGATCCCTCCATTTTCTCTGTGTGGGAGACCAGATTTGTTCTAGAGTAGCACTGTCCAGTATGATAGCCGCTAGCCTTGTGCGGCTAAGTAAATTTAATTTTTAATTTTCATTCACAACTTCTTAGGTGAATAAAAGAGAACAAATTCGTTTTTAATTAAGTAAACTTAAAGAAAATTTAAAGAAAAATTTTAAATTTAGTTTCTCATTTGCACCACCCACATCTCCAGTACTCAGAAGTTGCCACATGTGGCTAGTGTAGGAGGTGGTGGATGGATGGTGGGAAACAGCGGAGCAGAATATTCCCGACACTTTAGATGAAGGAGAGTAGGGTGGTCCTATGGCCACCCAAGCTTTGTGGTGGGATGTAAGGGGCAGCAACCGTAGGCCCCTCACGCCTACTTCTGCAAAACACTAATGGATGCCTCCTTCTGTGGGCCAGGATCCCTGAAAGTCTTATAGTCACTCCTTTAAAGCATTGTCTCCAAAATAAACTTGTACAAAATATGTGTGTCTTAAAAATGTTGACACACTTTGATCCAGTGATTCTACTTCTGGAAATTTATCCAAAGGATATTCAAAAAAAAGATCTGTACAAGGACTTTCTGCATTATGTTTACTTTTCTTGTGTCAGATTTATAGGGGGTATAAATTACACACAATAAAATTGACCCTTATGAGGTGTACAGTTGGCTGAGATTTGGCAAATGTATACAATCATGTAATCGCCACCACAATAAAAAAGTTTTCCTTCACTCTGAAAAGTTCACCTTGTGCTACCCTTCATGCTCAATCCCCTCCTGCAACCCCCAGCTCCTGGCAATCACTGATCTGTTTTCTGTCTATAGTTTTGTCTTTCGTGAACGTCATGTAAATGGAAGCACAGTGTGTAGTCTCTTGCATCTGGCTTCTTTCATTTAGCATAATGCTTTTGCGATGCATTCATGCAATTGCATTCATCAGTGGTTTGTTCCTTTTTATTGCTGAGTAGTATTCCCTTCTAATGTACCAGACTTTGTTTACCCATTTTCCTGTTGATGTGCATTTGGATCGTTTCTCGTGTTTGGCGATTAGAAATAAAGCTGCTACAAACTTTTGTGTATGGGTCTTTGTGTGGACAGCAGGGCATTATTTACAAAGCGAGCTTTCAGGAAAAAACCTAACATCTAACATCTGATTCCCCGTATAATGGAGCGACTCCATGTAGCCACTGAAATCATGTCTGAAAAGGCTATCTGTGGCATGGAAATATTTCACTTATTTAGTGTTAAAAGAGGAACACAGAACAATATGTTTTCAGGAAGAAAGTTAACAATGATCATCTCTGGCTCAGGGAGGATTTTTAGTTTGTTCTTTGTCCATTTCTCGGTTGGGCTTTCTGAGCTTTCAGGAACCAGGGAAATACTCAGGTAGCATACATAATGAGGTTTACCCTGAGCAACCTTGGGGCAATAAGGACAACAGGAACCTTGTCTGCAGAGGAGACTGGAATGGGGACCACGTGGACAAGAAGAGGCAACAGCCCCTCTGAGCTCTGCAGGTACAGCAGGTTGCCAGCATCTCGGAGGCATCCATACCCCCCTCTCCACTCTGTGCTCTCTCATCACGTCCATCAGTCAGTCCACACACTCTCAGTGGATGCCTTCCGTCTGCCAGGCACTGTCTATCTCCACATATATGGACACCAACAGTACAAATGTGGTCCCTTCCCTCATGGAGTTCAGAATCTGCTGTTGCCTCAGTCTCTCTCTCTCTCTCCTTCAGCTACCACCAGCTAAACTCTCTCTCCTGTGGCTTCTGCTTATGCAGCTTCCTCCAGTGTTTGCTTCTTTTCACCTCTCTGCAGGTCCTGAGGTGACTGTTCCCCCTACCCCTTTCTCACTCCTGTGTGTCTCACATTTAAACTTCCCGAGAGAGAGGACCTGATCAGCTCAGTGACTCACAGTGCAGTCAGGGTAAAGCTTCACAAGAGCCCAGCCCAAAGATCTGTGCTGGGACAGCTATCCACTCTGGTCTGTGCAGCTAGCCAAGGCCAGGGGCAGAGGCGCAGGGCACACAGCACGGCAAGCCATGGTTAAGAAACCCCTGGGAACGGCTGCAAATGTGGCAGGCCCCAGAACATAAATTGTTCCCCAATAGGATTTGTAAAATTTATAAATTTTTTATGATGGGCACCTGCTACTTTTAAAAATCAGAGGGACAGGGAGTAGAAAATTGCATAAAAAAGAAAAATATTTCCTAAGAAGGATAACAGACATTCTAGTATGTCTGACTGATTCTATAAGCAGAGGTCAGTTCATGTGTGTGGTCTGTCTCCCATGAGCAGAGGGCAAGGCCTGAGAGAACAGACCCAGCAAACTTGGCCTGTGGGAAGATGATAGAAAGAAAGGTCTGGAGCACAGGGAGCCTGGAAGAGGCAGAGCCAGGGAGAGGGCTTGGAGCATAAACTCATTTCCTGCTATGTTCTTTTTATTTTCACTGTAAAAAAAAAAATTCATTGTATTGTTTTGCTGTCCCTGAATATCACACGTTAACATTTACTGACTAGTTATTGTAAGACCTGTGCACCATGCACAAATCCCACACACAGGGATGGCTCACTTCATGAAAACCATGAGACAGAGACTGTTGCAATCAAGCAAGAGGAGTTTTATTCCAGCATGCTGGGGTCACTTAGTCTCCTGGACAGAAGCGACCCCAAGCTTACAACACAAGCACTCTTTATACAGTTTTTCTGGACAGACTTTTCTGACAGGATGAGTTGTTGGTTATCTGTGGTGCCTTTAGATTTATGGGTAGGCTTTAGCAGGCTGATACCTCGATAAGGAACAGTGCATTTCTCAATCGTTTATCTTTCCTGGGGTCTGGCCAGGTGGCCTTTAGATAAGGAACTAGTCAGTTCCTGGAACCGGGTGGGGGTCACTCCCTTCCTGGAATTTTTAGTGTGCTTGGGCCTTCCTGACCTCTACATGGCCCCTTAGAAGCTGCTTTACTTAAAATGTTTTTAGCAAGCATTTGTTATAGAAGCAAATTACATATATTAAAGTTATATTTTTCTTTACAGTTATAACTGTTTTTACTTTTATTTTTTGAGGTAATTGTTATTTTTTAAGTTTTTTCCAGTTTTGAGGTATGATTGACAAATTAAAATTGTATATATTTAGAGGGTACAATGTAATGTTTTGATATTATACCCATTGTGAAATGAGCACTACAATCAAACTAATTAACTTCTCCATCATCTCACACAGTTACTTTTCCTGTGTGTGTAGTGAGAACACTTCAGCACAGTGACCATAGTTAATACTAAGGTATTATGTACTTGAAACTGCTAAAAGAGCAGATCTCAAGTGTTCTTATGTTCTTTTTTGCCCAGGACAGCCTGAGGGAGATTTGAACCCTTAGAAAAATGTGGCCACACTGTCCCTAATAGAGGCCACATCAACTAGACTTGATTTTTTTTTTGGCATCTGGCCACTACAGGGGTAGAACCCTGGACCTTCATGTTAGCAGCATCACACTCTAACCAAGTGAGCTAACCAGCCAGCCCAAGACTTGCTTTTTTAAAAAAAATTTTCTATAGAAATTTACACTTCACACTTCCTCCAAATACAAAGAATCCTTCCACTTGAAAACTCCAACTACTTACTGAACTCTATTATTTTTCATTCTTATCATTGCCTGAACATAATTTTATACAGTTGCAATCAGTGAATATGTGTATCTTTGTTCTTTTCATTCATACATGCTTTCCCATGTGTTGACACAGTCCATATATTGATTATTTTAATGGCTTTATATGCTTTCAGATGAATGCAAACAATATGCCAAAGTTTGAGCATTTGGATTGTTTATAATTTTTTTGCTATTATGAAAAACATAACTTGAAATGATTAAAAAATTGAGCTTTTTCTCTTTTTTGGTAAGTAGTAGCTATATTCTTTTCAAAACTTTTGTTTCCTATTCTAAAACTTGAACATGTTTATTATGGAAGTTTTACAAAATATAAACTACCTTGCATGTTTATGACCCACCTGGGGCACAATTACAGACTCTTCTTTTATTCTTCTGGTTAATTGTTGAGACCTTGTTTATGAAGCACTTGGGGCCTCTTTTCCCCTCAAGTTGTCTAATCATCCCAGGGGTCCAGATTGGTGGTTTCTTATTCCAGATGCAAGATGGGGAGGATGCTGGAGAGGCTAAGCAGCCCACCAAGGGCCTGGCTGAATGGCTGTCCTTGCTATCTTACCAGCTGTGATGTCTGGAACTGCAGTAGCTATTATGTGACCATGAGGTGATAGGCATGTGCCAAAAGCAAGAGATTTTCAGAGAGCCATCGAACCAGTATAGCATCGATAACTACATACATCTGAACTCCTGGTTATGTTTAAACCACTGTAAGTTGAGTTTTCTGTGAATTGCAGCTGAACCCATTCCTAACTGCTATTTTTATTATTAAAAGCAAGGTTGCAATGAACAAATGGTGGTGAAATCTTTGCACACATCCTTAATTACTTTTATAGAATAAATTCACATAAAAAATTAGGGGATTTTATGGGCTGAATTGTGTTCCCCCCAAATTTATATGTTGAAGTCTTAACCATCAGTACTTCAGGATGTCACTGTATTTGGAGATACATTCTTTAAAGAGGTAAGTAGGTTAAAATGAGATATATAGGGTGGCCCTAATTCAATATGGCTGGTGTCCTTATAAGAAGAGGAAATTTAGACACAGATGGACACACACACAGCAGAAAGTCCATGTGAAGACACAGTGAGAAGGCAGCCATCTATAAGCCAAGGAGAGAGGCCTTAGAAGAAACCAACCCTGCCAATACCTTGGTCTCAGACTTCCAGCCTCCAGAGCTGTCAGAAAGTAAATGTGTTGTTTCAGCCACACAGTCTGTGGTACTTTTTTAATGGTAGCCCCAACAAATACAGAGGACCAAAAACATCTTCCTCATCTGTAAAATGTGAATACTCGTATTATAAAGTGGTAGGTTGGATTAAATAAAATGATGCATGTAAAACATTCAGATTGATGTCTGATGTGCAGTAAGCCTTGAGTAAATGATGGCCATTATCAACAGGAAGCCTGACAACAGAATTTTCTGGGCAGATCTCTCCTGCACACTCTGCAGAGAATGAACTGAAGACCTTACTGGTCTCAGAGAGGAACACTGAGCTCAGGGTATCTGTGATGTTATTTTAGCAGAGACAGTGCTATGTCATCATCATACTATTTTCTTTTCCTGTGGATGCACAGGAGGGCACAATTCCCAGCCCCTTCCTCTCAGCATCTAGGCGGGGTCATGACTAGTTCTCACCAACAAATGTGAGCAGATGTGAAATATCCTTTCCAGCCTGTGGCTGTTTAGATCAGGGTGACCTCTCTGCTTTCTCTCTCTCTCCCACTCACAAAACCAGAGGAAAGGACTCCAAGATGGTGGGATCTCAGGGAGGAAGATGACCCTGAGTTACCTTTGAGGAGTGCTGTGCTGGAGAGCCCACCTGTCCTACAAGAGCAAGAAATGATCCTTTGTTGGGCTAAGCCATTGAGATGTCAGGGCAGTTGCCTTGCTTACCCTGAGGGATACAATCAAATGTTCTCCTCTCAAAAGATGACAACAGCACCACTGTTATTAATGAATAGTGTTCAGAGTGCAGGGATGGTGCAAATTCATGGTTGGATCTCAGTCACTTAGCTGGAAATTGATATGGTTTGGGGCCAAGTGCGAAGAAGAGGCCATTCAATTGTTGTTATTAATACTGCCATGTGTAGAATGTTTGATTTTCTTGATCCTCTCTTCTTTGAGGCAAAGAGTGAGTTTATACCCATCGACAGAGGTGGGCAGGACGTAGATGCAGTCAGCACCTTTATATATTGTCTTTATATATTGATCCTGTCTAGGCCTAGTCCAGAGATATTTGATCTGATTTTTGATACTGGTGTTACTTAAGTCTGTAAATAGGTGTCTGGGAACACGACAGAAAAGTGCTCCTGTGCTTGGTACCGCCCTGAGGTAGGAGAGAAGCTGCAGGCTGATCTTGGCTACTCTGAACCTAGCGGTCATAGGGCAGGGATGGGTTAATGAACCAAGAACTAGGTCTGACATCTTTCCACTGTGACCTCCTTGGAGTCTTCCTGCAATCATTGTGATCCTTCTCAGAAATAAAAAACCAAACATTTGGTAGTATATACATACAATGGCATATTATTCAGCCTTAAAATGGAGGGATATTCTACTCATTGTTGCAGCATGATATTCTAACACGTGCTACAACATGAATGAATCTTGAAGACTTCATGCTAAGTGAAAGGAGCCAGTCACAAAAGGACAAATATTATATGTTTCCATTTGTGTGAGATTGCTAGAATAGTCGCAGTCATGAAGACAGAAAGCAGAATGATGGCTGCAAGGAGCTGGAGGGAGGAAGGAATGAGAAGGTTAATGGGTACAGTTTCAGCTGGAGAAGATGAAAAGGGTCTGGAGATGATGGTGGTGATGGGTGCACAGCAGTGTGAATGTGCTTAATGCCACAGAACTGTGCACTTAAAAATGGTTAAGATAGTCAATTTTATATTACATATATTTTATCACATTAAGAAAAAGTACTTAAGCCTAGCGTTGGCAGAGTCTTTCTTATGTGGAGAACAGTGATCTGGAAGGATAGAGGAACATGATAAGTGCTATGGGGACACAGAGAAATGTGACGATCCTGCCCTTGATTGGTTTGCAGCTTGGTAGGAGAGAGATGGATTCAACAGCATTAACTGGCAACACGCCAATGCAAAAGGAGAGAAAGAGAGGAACAGTATAAGAACTCAGAGGAGTGAGCCGTCAGGCTGTCTGAGGGCTCATGGCAGGAAACATGGAAGAAGGGCCACTCGACCTGGGCACCAATAGTCTGGTGGGACCTTGAGTTTTGGAAGGAGGTGGATAGGGAGGCTGTGCTCAGTGTGCTGGAGGCTCAGAGCAGAGCACTTGCTGGGGGGTGGGTGCAGAGGCCTTGGAAGACCAACCGAGGCAGAGTGGAGGGTTCCTACTGAGAGTGGAGGGAAGAGGGGCCGGATGCCAGACTAATGTGATGATGCCATAGATGGTGGGGGTCCTTAGACTTCTCTTTTTTTAATTAAATAAACTTTTAATTTTAGAATAGTTTTAGATTTACCAAAAAGTTGCAAAGATAACACTGACAGTTCCCGTATACCTCTCACCCAGCTTCCCCTAATGTTAAGACCTTACATTACTATGGTACATTTGTCACAACTCATGAGCCAATATCGATACATTATTATTATTACTATTGTCATCATCATTATCATTATTATTATTTGGTGGCTGGCCAGTATAGGGATCCAAACCCTTGACCTTGGTGTAACAACGCTGAGCTGTAATCAACTGAGCTAACCAGCCAGCCCTGTTGATACTTTATTATTAACTGAAGTACGTATTTTATTCAGACTTCATCAGTTTTCCCCAAATATCTTTTTTCCATTCCAGGATTCCATCCAGAATTGCAGAGGTGGTACATAGACTCCCCGTATACTCTGTGCCTGGTTTCTTTTATTGTTGATTAATACCTCATATTGCTATGGTACATTTGTTACAATTGAACCAATATTGATACCTTATCTTTAACTAAAGTCCCTGCTGTATTCAGCTTCCTTAATTTTTACTTAATGTCCTTTTTCTATTCCAAGGTCCCAGCCAGGGCTCCATATTACATTTAGTTGTTATGTCTTCTTTGTGTGACAGTTTCTCAGACTTTCCTTGATTTTGATGAGCCAGGCAATTCTGAGGAGTGCTGGTCAGGCATTTTGTGGAATGTCCTGGAATTTGGGTTTGTCGCTACTTCTCTCATGCTTGGGTTACGGTTAGGGTTAGGGTAACGGGTTTTGGAGGACGACCACAGAGGTGAAGTGCCCTGCGCACCTCGCCATGTGGGGGCACACACTGTCAACCTGCCTTATCCCTGTTGATGTCATCCCTGATCACCTGGCCAAGCGACTCTGTCAGGTTCTTCACTGTAATGTCATTTTTCCCACTTCCCATACTCTACTCTTTGGAAGCAAACATTGCATGGTTTTGAGTCAGGAAAGTGACTTGATGAAAGTGGTCTTTGGGACTGAGAAAGTCCATCAGTGGCAGATGTGCTGGGTAGCAACGTCTTGACCTGAAACAGCGCTTCCCCCAGACCAGACACTTCCCCTGGGTCACTACATGTGATCTTCATCTTGACCCCCATCTGACAAATGATGAAACGAGGCCTGAGAGGTCAAACATTTGTTAAAGATCACACAAGCAGTAAGCAATCAGCCTGGGATCTGAACCCGAGAAGTGTGGCTCTAAAGTCCATGTTATCACCATGTCACCTGGTGAAGAATTAGCACAATGAATTCAGAATGTGGCTGAGCATCGGGATTTCAGTTTGAAGTCAGATTCTCCAGTCCCACCTCCAGAGATTGTGATTCAGTCGTTCTGCAGCCAGACCCAGGCATCTGTATTCTAGCAAGTTCCCCAGGAGAGTCACCGGGCCCAGTCCGTGTACCCACTAGATTAAAGGACAGGGAGGCTGAGGCTGAGAGACCATTTAAGATGTGCTGGTGATCACGTGGTCACTAGGTCACCGAGGCCTGGCCCAGAGCATTGGCAGTGAAAAGGAGAGGACGGATGAAGAGGTGCTGCGGGGCTCGGTCTCTGGCTAGACATGGGGCCAGCCAGAGGCAGGTGGCACTCGGCCTGGGCCACTGAGGGAATGTCGGTATGCATGACAGAAATACAGAATTCTAAAGGGGAAGGTTGTTGGAGGAGAAATGATAGATGAAATTTTAAAGTCGATGCTGAAGCAATTGTGGGAGACATGGGAGGAAATAGCCGAATGGGGAAGGAGGCCTGGCAGGGGTCTCATAGAGACCCAGGAGGCACCAAAGATATCCCCAGTGCATGAGTTTTCTGTGTGACAATAGCAGGGTAGAGGGTGGGATGTTGGAAAATGCTCCCATTTAGACAAGGGGGAGGAAAGAGGGGTGTGAGGAAACCCCAAGCTCGGTTCACCTCTCCCACAAAATAATAACAAACCAAATCAAACCCCGCCACCATCTACCTTACAGGTGGAACCCCTTCGTTCATGGGGGAAAGACAAGGTGAGAGTATCAGACTTGGAAAGTGCTCACAGGGACAAGGAGAATTTCCCCAAGTCCCATACGTGAGGCCCTGTTCAGGGGTCTTGAGCCCAGGAGGGTGGCTCTGGCTCCAACTAGTCTTCGGTCACCGACACAGAGGAGAAACACAATTGCAAAGTAGAAGGTGTCCTTGCCAAGGTGTGTCTGGAGCAGCTTTTCTACCCTGGATTCTGGAACGGGGCCCTGGCAGCAGCACTTGCAGGGAAAGCCAGTTTCCCATCCTGAGTCATGGTCAGTCACGGGGTCCTCATGACCTGGAGGCCAAAGTTTCTTTGCTTCAGGGATTATCTCCTTCAGTTTGCACATACCCCACATCTGCCAGGACAAAGCCAGTGCTGGGGCTTGTTTCAACACCTGCCTCCTCACTGACCTGGAATAACCTGCCTGCCCCTAGGGCATGGCCACTCCTTGCTCATAAGGGGAGGAGTCCCCACATCCAGTCTATGGTTCAAAAAGAAGTCAACTTGGGTGAGTCCATGAGGTCTTTGCTTCTGGCAAGTTCTGTTATTAGAGAAGAGAAAGAAAACCTAACCCCTGAATGTCATCTCCTTTTGCTGTAACTGATTTAGGTCAGTTGTAGAACTATGAAGAGTCTGACAGTCTGGTGAAGGGATTCCAGAGAAAGCCAGAATAGGTTTGTCTATTGATTTCCTCTAATATTCAGGGTTGGTTTTTTTTTTTTTTTGGTGACCATTCTTCCCCTTTTATTATCAAATGTCTCAGAAATGCAAAAAATTATAGACAGTAATATAAAGAATACCACTCTTTACAAGAAGCTGCTTAATTAAAACTTCTAATTTTGACATACTTGATTCAGATGTTTAAGAAAGAAAAGATTGCAGGTGCTCCTCTACACCCCTACATCGATTATTTTTCTTAATTCTTCCTCAAAGCTGAATTCTATTTCCTCATTTCTGGGGTCATCTATACACTTTTTTAAAATTACTGTTATTCTGTAGTAATGTCCCACCACAGATGCTAATAAGGTAGAACAAACTGACATTTTCTTTTTCTTTTTTGTGGGAGTGGGAAGAATGTGACTCCCTGGTATGGGGATCTGAGACCTTGACCTTGGTGTTGTCAGCACCATACTCTAACCACATGAGCTAACTGGCCAGCTAGCTTGCTTTCTTCTTCCTCCCTTCCTTCCTTCTTTCCTTTCTTTCTTCCCTCCCTTCCTTCTGTCTTTTCCTCTTTTTTTTGTAGTGAGATGTTACACTTTCTTCTGTGTAACCAGGAGGAAAAAAAGAAAGAATCACTCAGAGCACCATGAATGAGGCCTGGAGGGACTGCAGCCCATTAGGGGAGCAGCAGCCCTGATCCAAAATCAGCCTTTCTTTTTATTGACAAGACAAGGAAGTTTCACAAGGAAAATCAGTTGATTCAATCATCAAAGAATGACATAAAAACAGGCAGTGTTACAGAAGTAAATTATGGCTAAGTATAGCTTTAAACAACGGAAACTAGTAACAGCAGTAAAATTAAAAATGTGACATTCCAGAATGCAATTTGTAAAAAGCTAAATCAATCCACCAAACAAACAGCTTGTCCTTAACAAACATTTTCTTTTCCATATACTTCCCTACAGGGATTTCATTAGCATGTTTAAACAGCATTCAAGCAGTTTCCTTAGCATATCTTAAGAACAATCAATAGGTTAGATAGTCAATAGTTCTTCTAGCCCAAATCAAATCAGTGACCTGAAATAGTCAAAGTACACAATCCCATCTCTAAACAGTGATTAGAATTGATTAGATAACTTTTGCCAAACTTATCTGTGGACTAAGGTCCCCTACTCGAGGACTATAGCCACTTGCATGCATTTATCTAAAAATCCTATTCTAAGATCAAAGGAGAATCAAGATTTCTAATCTGTCAACAGTGAGAACATTTAAGATCTACTCTCTCAGCAAATTTCAAGTACACAATATGGTATTACTAACTATAATCACCATACCATGAAAGGATGAGGCACAAATGCAAGGCAGCTCACCAGAGAAGTTCCGATTTTATTTAGCAAGTACATCTGTTTTATAGGGTTAGAAGAGAGTTGATAGGTTTACAGGGGACATGGGGCATTTGGGGATTGGATGGATTATGTTGCTAATTGGGGAGGGAGCCTGTGCTGATTGGCGTGTGATTCACGCCGGTGGGAAGGTATTGTGTCGCAGGCGAGAAGGAAAAAGGTGGAAGAGAAGGGTAGCCAGCACCATGATGGGGAGCGGCCGAAAAAGGGTTCTCATTTGACCTAATATTCCTCCCTTTTTGTTAGAATAGGGGCGAAGTCCTTTTTCTCTCTGGCTACTTCCTGCTGGTAGGGGGCGTCGTTTGGGAAGGGGTTGGAGTGTCAGGGAGGAATATGGTTAGGAGACCCCATAATATGGTGGAATATAAAAGAACCTCCTGGGGGGTGAAATGGATGAAAGTTCCCTGCAGCCATAAGTCGATAATCTGTTGAGTCCACTCCTGATGTGTAAAACCCGGGTGTAGTAGCCAGGCGTGGAGGAAAGGGCATCTAGGAAGGCATCCATCGCGTCCTGTAGGTTTCATCAGCATGTGGGGAGGAGTTTCTGAGAAGAGGCGGAGGGTTCATCAGTAGCGAGGAGTTGGTAGTTTCTAAGTAAAAGCTGGTTAAAAGTCTGGTTAGAAATATTGCCCACTTGGGTTTGTAAAAACTTGAGTAAACAAGGTAAAAATAAAGCATAGCAGAAGGATTACAGAGAGGGGGCCGAGGATGGGCCAAACCCAGGTGAGGAGAGGGTTGGACACTAGAGAGGAGAATGGGCTGGAGTCGGGTGGGGCACGCAGGCTGGTAGCTAATTCAGTGAGTTTAATGACGTTATTTTCTACCACACCAGATTCGTTAATATAATAACAACATTCTTCTCTTAGGAAGAGGCAGGGGCCACCTTTTTCCGCTGTGAGCAGATCAAGGGCTCTCCTGTTCTGGAGGGTCACTTGGGCCAAAGAAGTTATTTGTTTTTGTAGGGAGGTTAGAGATTCTGCCGTGGATGTGAGGGCCCTTTCTAACCTGGATTTAACATCTTCGACAGCCCACAGAGAGTGGCCCAGGGCTCCTCCCGAGAGGCCGGCACTGGCGACGGAAATGGTTAAAGACATACCAACCAAGATAGGGAGGAAAGCTGCTCTTTTCTGTTGGTCTGGGGGATTAAGAAGGTGAAACATTTCTGAGCTGGTGTATAGGGTGAGCTGGGGAACAACAGTTACGAGAAGGCAAGGAGAAGTTATGTTGGGGAGGAAAGTGGTGATAAGGGTTCCATTGCACCAAAAGAAGGTTCCAGGCGATGCATGAGTGGTATTTGTGAGGTTCAGACTGTATTGGCAAAAGGGGTCATTGAAAGATTTGGAAATAGTGGGGCCACAAAGGCATGTTCTAGGGAGGAGGGTGTGGCTGCCGTCCTCAGGCTCCCACAAAGGAGCATTGGGTAGGGGTGAAGAGGGCAGCGGGGCCTGGGAAGGGTTTGGATGAAGGAGTGAGTCGGTGTTGTTGACTGGGACAGAGGCAAGCAGGGGCGAGCCAAGGAGGAAATTGTGCACAAAAAGCAATTTCCGGGGGAAATGGATGGAACAGTCTGGTTTAAAAAGGACAGGGTATCGGAGATGATCTGTAACCAAGTATATATAGGGGAGCCTGGGGCATGAAGGGAAGGGGCATTTTCTAAAGAGGATATGATGTTCTGTTCATGATGTTTTATGTCTGTAGAGACAAGAGATATAGGGTCGTGAAGAGGAACATACGGGATATTTCCAAAGTTCCGCAGGGGTGTGAAGCATAGCCATTACAGTAAACAGAAGCAAGCACCCTGGTAGCCCATCAGCTCTCCCATGGGTCCTGGATGGTTAAAGAACACTTTTGTTTGCCATCACACTGAAAAAGTCTCCTACCAGTAGGCTGTCCCATATACCCTAACCCCCAGCTGATCTTACATGACTCATACGGACAGCCGCCATAGGTGTCAGGCCACTAGCGGCAGTCACCGCGGGTCTGATCAAAGAGGAAGCAAGGGTAAGGGCGGTTGGCTTGTTTAACTAACTTGGAATTGGAAAGAGTGACAGTGACAGCCTCGGAGCAACCTTTGATGGAACAGTCCGCAGTAGCGGCCAAGTGGGTGACTTTGGTGATTGTTGTGTGTGTGTGACTCTCTCACCTTAAATCTCCATACGTAAGACGGAGAAGAAGAGGAACTTGGAGGAAGTATAAAGAGAAAGAGGAGGAGGATATAAAAAGTGTTAAGAATACCAAGAGGGAGCAGCATCCTTGTGGTTGAGGAGAGGAAGGGCAGGAATGCGGGAAAATTGCAATTTCAGGGGATTAGATGAGTCCGGAGTACAAGAATAAGAGGGAGAAGGAGGAGATGGGGGGAGCCTCGGGACTCTTCTGAGATGTCCTGGACGCCGGTGGGGACGAGGTTCCGGGTACCTGGTTTTAATCTAGAAATGCGAATCCAGGGAGTAAAACGGTTACCAGGTAAAGAGTTTGGCGGCTGTAGGGGTGCAAAGAATAACTGGGTGGGGGTCTCGCACTTGGGCGTGAGAGGTCCTTTTTCTTCCGGGGAGTTGTAATATACCAGTTGTCCAGGTTGCAGGGGCAAGAAGTTTTGAGAGGAAGCAGGGTCAGGAAGAAGCCAGTCTTGAAATTTCCAAAGTGCAGAGCGGAGATGGAAAAGGAGAGGTAAATTGAGGTCTGGCGGTACTGGACCCTGTGAGGGAGTGAGCCCTGGAGGTAAGAGGGGACGCCCGTACATTATTTCAAAAGGAGACAACAGAGAGGGTTTTTTGGAAGAGCCCTTATCCTGAGTAAGGCCAGCGGGAGTAGCTGAACCCAGTCCAGGTGTAGTTCTAAGGATAATTTTGTTAAAATATTTTTAAGAGTTCTGTTGGATCTCTCTACCTTTCTGGAAGCCTGGGGACGATAGGGACAGTGTAAGTGCCTCTGAAAAGAGAGAGCTTGGGAAACTTTCTGGGTAATCTGAGAGATGAACTCAGGACCATTGTCTGACTGTAATGAAGTGGGCGTTCCAAGCCTAGGGATAATCTGAGAGAGAAGGGTGGACGCCACTGTAATAGCCCTTTTATTAGATGTGGGGAAGGCCTCTACCCATCCAGAGAAGGTATCTACGCACACTAGGAGATATCTGGTGTGTCGTACAGGCGGCATGTTAGTGACATCCACCTGCCAATCAGCTGCAGGTGTGTGGCCTCTGGCCTGGTGGGAGGGGAAGGTTTAGGTTTTAAAGGAGTGTTGGGGTTAGTGCACTGGCAGACTTTACAAGTAAGGGAAATTTCCTGCAGGAGGGCTTTATCTAAAGGGGTGAGTGTAAAGAAAGTTTGTAAAAAGATGGCTAAAGTTTGGGGCTAGTGTGGAAGAGAGCATGGAGAAGCTGGAGCAGGGCCGTACTGTCCGCGGGGGGTAGGTCAGTGAGGGCGGCTGAAAGGTGAGCAGGTTTATGTTCAGGACTCATGGCCGCCGTTCGTGCAGCCGCGTCAGCCCTGGAATTGTCCTGTGTGACAGGGGAGTTGTCTTTCTGATGAGACTTGCAGTGAACGACCCCTAGACGGACGGGCAGACGAGAGGCCTCTATAAGTTTGGTGATAAGGGATGAATTAGTGACTGAGTTTCCTTTTGTGGTGAGTAGGCCCCATTCCCTCCACACAGCAGCGTGGGACAACAGGATGTGGAAAACATAGTTGGAGTCAGTGTAAAGCGTGAGGGATTTACCTTGGGCTAAAATACAGGCTCTTGTAGCTGCTGTAAGCTCAGCCTGTTGGTTGGTCGTGCCTGGGGGTAGGGGTTTGGCTTCTGTGATTTCGGTGAGAGAGGTTACGGCACATCCTGCATAATAGGCAGAGTCCTGTCTGAAAGAACTGCCATCCGTAAACCAAATGCAATCAGGATGAGAGAGAGGCCCTTCTGAAATAGAGTGACAGGGCAGGAAGCTTTCTAGGGCCTCCAGGCAATCATGGGAAGGGGTGTCTATTCCTGAAGGACAAGGTATGGGAAGTAAAGTGGCAGGATTTAAGGGGGGGCACGGAAGAAAGGTGATGTCAGAGTTTTTGAGGAAGGAGGTGAGAAGGGACAAAGCCCTGGATGGAGGGAGGGATTGAAGTCCCTTGTATGTCAGGAGATCCTTTAAGTGGTGGGGGGAAAGGAAAGTTAATGGTGCCCCGAAAGTGAATTTGTATGCCTCCTTTTGTAAGAGCTGTCCGGCGGCTGGGGCCCTGATGCAGGGCGCCCATCCACGGACAGTGGGATCTACCTGCTTAGAAAGGTATCTACGGGAGCAAAGGTGGGTCCATAATTTTGTCCCAACCCCCGAGTGCCTGTCCGCCCTTCTCATGGACGTACAAGAAGAAAGGTTCAGAGAGATCAGGGAGATGAAGTGCCGGCGCCTGCGCAAGGGTCTGTCGCAATTTTAAAAAGGGATGGCGGGGGGAGGAGAGTAGGGGTTCATCAGGGGGACCCTTAGTTAGGTGATACAGAGGTCTGGCCAGGAGGGAATAATTTGGGACCCAGGCTCTGCAGTATCCAGCTAATCCCCAAAATGACAATATTTCAGCCTTTGGGGAATGGGAAGGTCCATGAGAAGTTGTTTTCTGTTAAGCGTAATTGGCTTTTTCCCTGGGAAAAGGAGAAAGCCGAGGTAGGTTACCGTTGACTGGGAAATTTGGGCTTTATGTGGGGAGACCCGATATCCTTTATTAGCTAAGTGATTAACAGGTGAGCGGTATCTGTTTGAGATTGCTCCCACGAGGGGCTGCACAAGAGAAGGTCACCTACATACTGAAGAAGCATGGAATCGGGGTGGTTGGCATAAACATCAGTGAGATCCTGGGCTAAAACCTGGCCAAAGACGTGAGGACTGTCCCGAAATCCCTGTGGCAGAACAGTCCAGGTAAGTTGTCGGGAGTGTCGGGTGTGAGGATCAGTCCAAGTGAAAGCAAAAATACCTTGAGAGCTTGGTGCTAGAGGTATAGAGAAGAAAGCATCCTTTAAATCCAAAGCCAAAAAATGGGTTGTGGTGGCTGGGATGTTAGAAAGGAGGGTATAGACATTGGGCACTAGGGATGGATAGGGATGACTGAGGGGTTAATGAGGCGCAAATCCTGCACCAAGCGATAGGGCCCGTTAGATTTTTTACAGCTAGTATAGGGGTGTTGAAAGGCAAGTGAGTGGGCCGGAGATGGCCCTTTTTTTGTAAATCCTGAATGATGGGGCAAAGGCCAAGAAGGGCTGTGGTGGTCAGGGGATACTGGGCCTGGCATATAAACTTAGTGGGGTCCTTAAGCCTAATGTGTATTGGAGAACACTTTGCAGTGGAGGGGCTTGACGTGTCTCAGACAACTGTGTTGACAGGCTCAGTTAATGTTGGAAAAGGAGGCCGTGAGTCCGAGTCGTCGGCCAGGAGTGCTATAAAAAACTGTGTGGTAGGTGAGGCATGGGAAGTGATGCTGGTCATAACCCTGAGAAGGGACAGAATATCTCTTCCCAGTAGAGGGATGGGACATTGGGGCATGACAAGGAAGGAGTGTGAGAAGGTGTGGAAACATCTTGCATGGTGCATGTTAATAGGGGGGTTTTATGAGGGAAAATCTGTTTACCTCGTACGCCAACAATAGGAGAGGTGGAAGGTGTAGTTGGGCCCCAGAACTCCCTCAGGACCGAAAAAGTGGCTCCGGTGTCTAAGAGGAAGGAAATGGGGCGCCCATCCACCACAAGCCGCACCCTGGGTTCCTGTGTCGTGATGGTCATGGTTGGGAGCAGAGACCCAGGGCCCCATCAATCTTCTCCTGCTAGTCCCAACAGGTCGGGCTTAGATTGTGGGGTGATTGGCCCCTCTCCCCTTCAGGTGGCAGGGCAATCAGATCCCCAATGGCCCCTTTTGTGGCATTTGGGACAGGGAGTGGTTGGAGGCCGGGGAGAGGGGCAGGCTTTTGCCCAATGTCCCTCTTTTCCACATTTAAAGCAGGTTCCAGGGGGCGGCTTATGGGTTTGTGGGCGCCTGGGTTGCGGCTGTCCTTGGATTATTTGTGCAAGCATCTGCAAATTTGCCTGATCAGCTCTCTACTTGTGGCGTTCCTTTTACTCCTCTCTATTATGAAAAACCTTAAAAGCCACTGTAAGAATTTCAGTCGAGGAGTAGCGGGCCCCTGCTCTATCTTTTTAAATTTAGCCCTAATGTCGGGGTAGCTCTGGGCTAGGAAATAGGTCATTAAAACATGACACCCATCTGGGGTTTCTGGGTCTAGATTGGTACATTGTTGAAGGGCCTTGGTTAACCTGTCTAAAAATTTGGAAGGGGTTTCTTCCTTTTTCTGTATTACTTCCTGCACCTTTTGGAAAATTTACAACTTTTCGAGCGGCCCGTTTGAGGCCGGCTACAAGGCAGGAAGCAAAAACATCATGGGAATTTATGCCAATAGGGGTGTTATAATCCCATTGGGGATCCTGTTCTGGAACTGCATTGGGACCTGTAGGGTGGGTAGGATTAGTCCTGTGTGTTTCGTCTGCATGGGCTCGGGCCAATTCCCATACACGCCTTCGCTCCTCAGGAAGGAGAGTGTTAGCTATCAACATGTATATGTCATGGTGTGTGAGACTGTAAGCCTGCAGGATCCACTGAAACTCCCTAACACAGGTGGTGGGGTTAGTGGTAAAGGAGCCCAGTTTCTTCTCTAATTGTGTGAGATCAGAGATGGAAAAAGGTACATGAACTCTGATTACCCCTTCTGGGCCAGCCACCTCTCGAAGTGGTGCAATAGTGGGAAGGGACCGGAGGAAGCCCCTGTTATCTAGTCCGTGGAAGACTAAGAGGTTTTGTGGGAGGAGGGGAAATGGGGGGCAGCTGTGGAATTGGATTGGAAGGGGAGGCTGAAATGGAAGATGGTGGAGAGGAAACTGAGGTGGAGGGGGAAGTGGGAGCGGAGGGAGGTGGGCGGTCAAGAAGGGGTGGAGACTTACAGGCCAGGAGGACTTGGGAGGGAGAGCATGAAGAACAAAGATAGGGATTTTGTCTGAGGAGGCGAAAGGCCTCCACATAGGGGATCTCCTTCCACTTTTTGAGGTGCTGGCAGTAGTTAAAAAGGTCGCGAAGGAGGTCTGGGTCTAGGGATCCCTCAAAAGGCCAATGGTTTGGGTTGTCCAGGGGGTACTGGGGCCAATCTTGAGTGCAAAATCTGATCAAGAGCTTTGGCTTAATATCTGGTGTAAGGGAGAGTACAGTAAGGTTTCTGAGTAAGCATTTGAGGGGTGAGGTTTCTGGAAGGGATGAGGAGGCTCCCATTGTGAAGTGGACAATGATAAGGAAATCAAGAGGAAGAGAAAAAGAGAAAATGAGGAAATGAATCCCTGGGCCGGAAGTGGGTCAGCAAAATCCAGGAGGCATCCCCCGAGGAGTTTGTGAGCCACGGAGGTTCTATAGGAACCGGATTAGGAGGAGAGTGAGGGTCGTCACCCCCACTTCAAGCTCCCAGGAGGCACAGTGCCAGAGGCCATGAGGAACCTAGAACTAGGATTTTTGGAACCTGTTTTAGCGTCCAGAGAGAGAGAGAGAGAAGCAGAAAGGAGCCTCCACCCTGAACCCTCACGCTCAAAGGCTCCTGGAGAGAAAGGAGTGGATAGCCAGAGGGTCCGCCATGACCATAAAGGTCTTAATGGGATGTAACTTTACATCTCTTAAGGGCATCGGAGCCTTGTTGGTCAATAACTGCTCCGCTGTAGCCCAGAAGAGAGTGGCAGCCCTATAAGGGAGACTTACCCAAGGGTGGAAGCGGTGGTGAGTGTGAAGAGCCAGCACCTGAAAAGGTGGACGAGGGTGAGCCGCCTTGGTTGAGACGGAGACGGGGCCCACAGTGGACAATCCCACCTCCCGGGTTTCGGCACCAATGAAAAGATGAGGCACAAATGCAAGGCAGCTTGCCAGAGAAGTTCCGATTTTATTTAGCGAGTACATCTGTTTTATAGGGTTAGAAGAGAGTTGATAGGTTTACAGGGGACATGGGGCGTTTGGGGATTGGATGGATTATGTTGCTAAGGGGCCAGGAGCAGGGAGCCTGCGCTGATTGGCGCGTGATTCGTGCTGGCGGGAAGGTATTGTGGCACCGGCGGGAAGGAAAAAGGTGGAAGAGAAGGGTAGCCAGCGCCATGATGGGGCGCGGCCGAAAAAGGGTTCTCATACGACCTAATATACCATACATTAGTTCCCCAGAAGTTATTCATCTTTTAATAGTATTAACACTTTGATTTGGTTTTAGTATAGATTTGAAGCCATTAGATTCAAAGGCACAGAGTAGCAGACAATTTGTTCTTGAGAACAAACAAGTATGTTTTGAGAATTTGCTCTTAAGAAAAGACAAGTGCCCTGACACTTCATCTTGCTTATTCAAATGGTAAACATTAAAAACAAAACAACAACAACAAAAACAGTAAACACTTACTTGTGCCTGCTATGTGCTGGACATACAATGGTAACAAAATCAGATCTGATCCTGGATCTCCACAGCAACTAATGGCTGTTATTCAAATAATCACATAACTAAATGCTTGAAATTACAATCCAGCACAGATTGAGAAAAGTACCCTGAATGAAAGGGACACAATTTTATGAAAACAAAGACCCTAGCTTAGATTAGTGTTCAGAAAGAGTTAGGATATTCTTATACCTTGAGTGGAACCCAGGATACCTGGGCAAAAACAGGAAACTAAACAATAAGGCATTTTTTAAATAAGTGAAGCTCCATATTGTAAATGTAGTTTCTTTTTTTTTTTTTTACTGACTGGTAAGGGGATTGCAACCCTTGGCTTGGTGCTGTCTGCACCACGCTCAGCCAGTGAGTGCACCGGCCATCCCCATATAGGATCCAAACCCACAGCCTTGGCGCTACCAGCACCACACTCTCCTGAGTGAGCCACGGGGCTGGGCCTAAATGTAGTTACCTTTTAAATATTAGCATAAAGTAAGATTCCTGTCCTTCCTCTAACCCCAGCAGATAGCATAGGTCCTCTCACAGTGAATGGAAACAAACACTGTTTAAGTAACTCACAAACTCATACTTTGAAATAACCCACTATATTCCGTGATACAGAAGGAAAAGAAAAAAAAAATGAAATAACCCGATGTTCTCCAACCACAAACTCATCCATTTAGGGTCCCACCAGTTGAAGTCACCCGCTAATTATTTCTGCAATGTAACCAGGTGACACATAGTAAGTATGGGGCCCTGCTCTATGGCAGTGAGGCATGCGGGAGAAGCAGAGGGAAAAGTTAAGAGCAGTAGTAATGCCGGAGGCTGCATAGTTAGGTCAGCTGGTTAGAGCACGGTGTTGCTAACAACAAGGCCAAGGGTTTGGATCCCCATATTGGCCAGCCACCAAAAAAACCCAAAAAGAATTGTGTTGCTTTGGCTCCCACGGATTTGTCACCCCTTTTCCCCTGGGTGACAGAGCCACGAAAGATTACTCAAAACCCATCTCTTCTGAGCAGTGAGAAGCCCTGAAAAGGGGTTAATCTCCCAGAAACCTCAAGAGAGAGGCATTCCTTCCATTTGGGAAATGAACCGTGAATTGGGGTTCTCTCTGTTTGGGAAATTAACCGCGAATTGGGGTTCTCTTCCCACATTTATTCTCCAGACCGGGAAGTTACAGGAAGAGAACATAGGTGGGGTTTTTTCTTTCTTTCTTTCTTTTTTTTTATGTAATCATGGTTATTTTATTTTATTTATTTATTATTTAATTTTATTTTGCCGATATACATTGTGGTTTATTATTGTTGCCCCTTACCAAAACCTCCCTCCCTCCTCCCTCTCCTCCCTCCCCCTCAACAATGTCCTTTCTGTTTGCTTGTCGTATCAACTTCAAGTAATTGTGGTTGTTATATCTTCTTCCCCCCTCCCCCTTTTGTGTATGTGTGTGTAAATTTATATATTAATTTTTAGCTCCCACCAATAAGTGAGAACATGTGGTATTTCTCTTTCTGTGCCTGACTCATTTCACTTAATATAATTCTCTCAAGGTCCATCCATGTTGTTGCAAATGGCAGTATTTCATTTGTTTTTATAGCTGAGTAGTATTCCATTGTGTAGATGTACCACATTTTCCGTATCCACTCATCCGATGATGGACATTTGGGCTGGTTCCAACTTTTGGCTATTGTAAAGAGTGCTGCGATGAACATTGGGGAACAGGTGTACCTTTGACTTGATGATTTCCATTCCTCTGGGTATATTCCCAGCAGTGGGATAGCTGGGTCGTATGGTAGATCTATCTGCAATTGTTTGAGGAACCTCCATACCATTTTCCATAGAGGCTGCACCATTTTGCAGTCCCACCAACAATGTATGAGAGTTCCTTTTTCTCTGCAACCTTGCCAGCATTTATCGTTCAGAGTCTTTTGGATTTTAGCCATCCTAACTGGAGTTAGATGGTATCTCAGTGTGGTTTTAATTTGCATTTCCCGGATGCTGAGTGATGTTGAGCATTTTTTCATATGTCTGTTGGCCATTGTATATCTTTTTTTTAATTTAATTTTTTATTTATTTTATTATTTTTTTTTTAATTTTTATTTTGTCGATATACATTGTGGCTGATTATTGCTCCCGATCACCAAAACCTCCCTCCCTTTTCCCTCCCCCCTCCCCCCAACAATGTCCTTTCTGTTTGCTTGTCGTATCAACTTCAAGTAGTTCTGGTTGTTATATCTTCTCCCCACCCCCCGGTTTTTGTGTGTGTGTGTGTGTGTGTGTGTGTGTGTGTGTGTGTGTGAATTTATATATTAATTTTTAGCTCCCACTAATAAGTGAGAACATGTGGTATTTCTCTTTCTGTGCCTGACTTGTTTCACTTAATATAATTCTCTCAAGGTCCATCCATGTTGTTGCAAATGGCAGTATTTCATTTGTTTTTATAGCTGAGTAGTATTCCATTGTGTAGATGTACCACAATTTCCGTATCCACTCATCCGATGATGGACATTTGGGCTGGTTCCAAGTCTTGGCTATTGTAAAGAGTGCTGCGATGAACATTGGGGAACAGGTATACCTTCGACTTGATGATTTCCATTCCTCTGGGTATATTCCCAACAGTGGGATAGCTGGGTCGTATGGTAGATCTATCTGCAATTGTTTGAGGAACCTCCATACCATTTTCCATAGAGGCTGCACCATTTTGCAGTCCCACCAACAATGTATGAGAGTTCCTTTTTCTCTGCAACCTCGCCAGCATTTATCGTTCAGAGTCTTTTGGATTTTAGCCATCCTAACTGGGGTTAGATGGTATCTCAATGTGGTTTTGATTTGCATTTCCCGGATGCTGAGTGATGTTGAGCATTTTTTCATATGTCTGTTGGCCATTTGTATATCTTCCTTAGAGAAATGCCTACTTAGCTCTTTTGCCCATTTTTTAATTGGGTTGCTTGTTTTCTTCTTGTAAAGTTGTTTGAGTTCCTTATATATTCTGGATATTAATCCTTTGTCAGATGTATATTTTGCAAATATTTTCTCCCACTCTGTTGGTTGACTTTTAACTCTGTTAATTGTTTCTTTTGCTGTGCGGAAGCTTTTTAGTTTGATATAATCCCATTTGTTTATTTTTCCTTTGGTTGCCTGTGCTTTTGGGGTAGTATTCATGAAGTCTGTGCCGAGTCCCATGTCCTGGAGTGTTTCCCTTATGTATTCTTTAAGAAGTTTTATTGTTTCTGGGTGTATATTTAAATCCTTAATCCATTTTGAGTTGATTTTAGTATACGGTGAGAGGTATGGATCTAGTTTCATTCTCCTGCATATGGATATCCAGTTATCCCAGCACCATTTGCTGAAGAGGCAGTCCCTTCCCCAGTGAACAGGCTTGGTGCCTTTGTCAAAGATCAGATGGCAGTAAGCGTGTGGGTTGATTTCTGGATTCTCTATTTTATTCTATTGATCAGTGTGTCTGTTTTTATGCCAGTACCATACTGTTTTGGTTATTATAGCTTTGTAGTGTAGCTTAAAGTCAGGTAGTGTTATGCATCCAGCTTTATTTTTTTGCTCAGCATTGCTTTGGCTACATGTGGTCTTTTATTATTCCATGTAAATGTCTGGATAGTTCTTTCCATTTCTGAGAAAAATGTCTTTGGAATTTGATGGGGATTGCATTGAATTTGTATATCACTTTGGGTAGTATGGACATTTTCACTATGTTGATTCTTCCAATCCAGGAGCATGGGATATCTTTCCATCTTCTTGTATCCTCTCTAATTTCTCTCAGCAGTGGTTTGTAGTTCTCATTATAGAGATTTTTCACATCCTTGGTTAACTCAATTCCTAAATATTTTATTTTTTTGGTGGCTATTGTAAATGGGCAGGCTTTCTTGATTTCTCGTTCTGCATATTCACTATTGGAGAAAAGAAATGCTACTGATTTTTGTGTGTTGATTTTGTATCCTGCTACTGTGCTGAAATCATTTATCAATTCCAAGAGGTTTTTTGTAGAGGTTTTAGGCTGTTCGATATATAGGATCATGTCATCTGCAAACAGGGACAGTTTGACTTCATCTTTTCCAATCTGGATGCCCTTTATTTCTTTCTCTTCTCTGATTGCTCTGGCTAGTACTTCCAACACTATGTTGAATAGGAGTGGTGAGAGTGGGCATCCTTGTCTAGTTCCTGTTCTTAAAGGAAAAGCTTTCAGCTTTTGCCCATTCAGGATGATATTGGCAGTGGGTTTGTCATATATGGCTTTAATTATGTTGAGATACTTTCCCTCTATACCTAACTTATAGAGGGTCTTTGTCATGAATGAGTGCTGAATTTTATCAAATGCTTTTTCAGCATCTATAGAGATGATCATGTGGTCCTTGTGTTTGACTTTATTAATATGGTGTATCACATTTATTGATTTGCATATGTTGAACCAACCTTGCATTCCTGGGATGAATCCCACTTGATCGTGGTGAATAATTTTACGTATGTGTTGCTGTATTCTGTTTGCTAGTATTTTAGTGAAGATTTTTGCATCTATATTCATCAAGGATATCGGCCTGTAGTTTTCTTTTTTGGTTATATCTTTACCTGGTTTTGGTATCAGGATGATGTTTGCTTCATAGAATGAGTTTGGGAGATTTGCGTCTGTTTCAATCTTTTGGAATAGTTTGTAAAGAATCGGTGTCAATTCCTCTTTGAGTGTTTGGTAAAATTCTGCTGTGAATCCATCTGGTCCTGGGTTTTTCTTTGTTGGGAGCCTTCTGATAACAGCTTCAATCTCCTTTATTGTTATTGGTCTGTTCAAATTTTCTACGTCTTCATGGTTCAGTTTTGGGAGCTTTTGTGTGTCCAGAAATTTATCCTTTTCCTCCAGATTTTCAAATTTGTTGGTGTATAGTTGTTTATAGTAGTCTCGAATGATTCCTTGTATTTCATATGAGTCAGTTGTAATATCGCCTTTTTCATTTCTAATTTTTGTTATTTGAATCTTCTCTCTTCTTTTTTTTTTTGTTAGCCATGCTAATGGTTTGTCAATTTTATTTATCTTTTCAAAAAACCAACTTTTTGATTCTTTGATCTTTTGTATTGTTTTTTGGGTTTCAATTTCATTCAGTTCTGCTCTGATCTTGATGATTTCTTTCCATCTGCTAACTTTAGGTTTGGATTGTTCTTGTTTTTCTAGTTCTTTAAGGTGAAGTGTTAGTTTGTTCACTTGCCATCTTTCCATTCTTCTGAGGTGAGGATTTAATGCAATAAATTTCCCCCTTACTACTGCTTTTGCAGTATCCCACAGGTTTTGGTATGATGTATCATTATTTTTATTAGTTTCAATACATTTTTTGATTTCCTGCTTGATTTCTTCTTGGACCCATAAGTCATTAAGTAGAATGCTGTTTAATTTCCATGTGTTTGTATAGTTTCCAGAATTTCGTTTGTTATTGATTTCTAGTTTTAATCCATTATGGTCTGAGAAGATACATGGGATAATTCCAATTTTTTTGAATTTGTTGAGACTTGATTTGAGACCTAATATGTGATCTATCCTGGAGAATGATCCATGTGCTGATGAGAAGAATGAATATTCTGAGGTTGTTGGATGGAATGTTCTGTAGATATCTGCCAATTCCAATTGGTCTAGAGTCTTGTTTAGATCTTGTGTTTCTCTACTGATTCTTTGCCTAGATGATCTGTCTAATATTGACAGTGGGGTGTTCATGTCCCCTGCTATTATGGTATTAGTGTCTATTTCCTTCTTTAGGTCTAATAGAGTTTGTTTTATAAATCTGGCTGCTCCAACATTGAGTGCGTACATATTTATGATTGTTATGTCTTCTTGATGGATCAGTCCTTTTATCATTAAGTAGTGTCCCTCATTGTCTCTTTTTATGGTTTTTAGTTTAAAGTCTATTTTGTCAGATATAAGAATAGCTACTCCAGCTCGTTTTTCTTTTCTGTTTGCATGGTAAATCTTTTTCCATCCTTTCACTCTTAGGCTATGTGAATCTTTATGGGTGAGGTGGGTCTCTTGTAGGCAGCATATAGTTGGGTCCTCCTTTTTAATCCAGTCAGCCTGTGTCTTTTGATTGGGGAATTTAAGCCTTTTACATTAAGAGTAGTTATTGAAAGGTGTTGATTTATTCTTAGCATTTTATTGGTTGTTTGGTTGTCTTAGGTGTCTTTTGTTCCTTGATTTCTGATTTACTGTTTGGTTTCTGTGTTTGTTGGTTCCTTAGTTTGTAGATAGCATTTTTGTCTGCTTGTTTTCTCTTCATGAATGCCATTTTTATTTTACTAGTGGGTTTTGATTTTTCTTGGGTTTTTATGGCAGTGGTAGTTATTTTTCAGGAACCAAACCCAGTACTCCCTTGAGGATTTCTTGTAAGGTTGGTCGTGTGGTAGTGAACTCCCGCAGTTTTTGTTTGTCTGAGAAATATACTATTTGCCCTTCATTTCAGAAGGATAGCCTTGCATGGTAGAGTATTCTTGGGTGGCAATCTTTGTCTTTTATTATTTTGAATATATCATCCCATTCCTTTCTAGCTTTTAGGGTTTGTGATGAAAAGTCTGATGTTAGCCTGATTGGGCCTCCCTTATAGGTGATTTGACGCTTCTCTCTTGCAGCTTTTAAGATTCTCTCTTTGTCTCTGAGCTTTGCCAATTTGACTATAACATGTCTTGGAGAAGGCCTTTTTGGGTTGAATACGTTTGGAGATCGTTGAGCTTCCTGGATCTGAAGATTTGTGGTTTTTCCTATACCTGGGAAGTTTTCTGCCACTATTTTGTTGAATATATTTTCAATGCAATCTCCGTTTTCCTCCCCTTCTGGAATACCCATGACTTGGATATTTGAGCACTTAAGGTTGTCTGATATCTCTCTCAGATTTTCTTCAATGTCTTTGATTCTTTTTTCATGTTTTTTTTGTCTGCTTGTGTTATTTCAAACAGCCCATCTTCAAGTTCAGAGGTTCTCTCTTCAACTTCGACAAGCCTGCTGGTTAAATTCTCCGTTGTGTTTTTATTTCGCTGAATAATTTCTTCAGTTCGGCAAGTTCTGCTACATTTTTTTTCATGACATTGATTTCCTTTTACATTTCCTCTTTCAGGTCCTGTATACTTTTCCTCATTTCATCATGATGTCTAGCTGAGTTTTCTTGTATCTCATTCAGTTTCTTTAGAATTATCACTCAAAATTCCTTGTCAGTCATTTCAAGGGCTTCTTGTTCTCTAGGACCTAGAGTTTGAGATTTATTAACTTTTGGTGGTGTACTTTCTTGACTTTTTACATTTCTGGTATCTTTTTTTTTGATATTTATTCATTGTGTCAGGAGGTTTCACAGTCCACCGGTTTGAGACTATTGACTAACTAAGATGTTGCTGTGGTTGCCAATTTGTTATGGCTACCTTCATGACTGCTCAGTTGACCTCTAGTGCCTTGTGTGTGTGGTTTCCTCGGGTCTTGGGCCTCTCTGGGGAACCACCTCTCTGGTCAGCTTGGACTCTGCTGGGCTGCTGGATCACGGGGCGGTACTGCAGTGTGTGTGGTCTTTGCTGAGCTTTCACTTCCCATGCAGGACTTCTCCCTGTTCCGTGCACTCTGGCCCGGGCTGCTGGATCACGCAGTGGCGGCCCCACAGGGTGTGTGGTTTCTGTCGAGTCTCCACCTTCCTAGCTGGACGTCTCCACCCTCTGTGCACACTGGGTTGGGCTGGGATGTGTCTTCTGCAACCCTCATCTATCAGCTGGGCCTACAAGACCCTGCTTGGCACCGCCTCGCCCAGGAAGTCTACCAGGTTTCTGCTAGGCGCTGACGACCGGTCGCTCTGGGTTCCTCTGTAGCACTGTGTAGATCTTTCTCAGGACTTATCACCTTCCTCCTGGTATCGCAGTTATTTGTGTACTTGTCTTATCTCCCACACCAGAGTGTGAGCTCCCAGGGGAGGAGCCTGCAGCACACGGTTTACCTTTGAATCCCCCTGGTGCGGACCGACTCTGGTGCCCACCCACAGTCAGGTCTCAAGCTGGTTCAAGCGAACTCGGGAACTCTCCGACCACACTATTCCTAACCAGAAGTCGGTTAGGCGTTTTTCCGAACTGGTGGCCCCTGAGATGGTATCTGCCTCCCAGTAACAGGAAGTTTACTGGGGGTCAGAGCCCAGGGTGCGGTGGAGTAACAGTTGTCCCAGCCCGTACTTCCTTGCCTTCCCAATGCTGGCCAGGGGCGCCCCATGCCACCAGCCCCACCAGAGAACCGTGGAGGGATTGGGAGGGGAGGCTGACCCGCAGGCCCCGGGAAGCCCCACACCGGGGCAAGCAAGTGGGAAGGCTCAGTGAGGAGCCGAGCTGGGCGAGGAGGACAGGCTTGGCCAAGCCGGGCCGGAGCTGCCACCACCTGAGAAAATGGAGGCAGCCCCGGGGCCGATGAGTGGCCTGGTAGGGCAGGCGGAAGCCGGGCGGGCGTCCACCCCATGAGCAGGGCCAGACTGGGGGTCACTCACAGGGCTGTGCCGGGCCGGGCAGCTCCCCCTCTGCCTCTGCATCTTCGCCGTCCCCGTCCTCGGCTGCCGCCGCCTCGGGCTGCTCACTCGGTCCCACGGCACAGCTCGGGTGCTCCCAGGAATCTTCTTTTATGCCGGCCTGAAACCTCGAATCCTGAATAGGGCAGCTGGCCGCCTTCAGCATAGCCCCGGCCTCCAGGATCCTGGCAGGGTCAACAGTGGCCCGGCGCCATGTTCCCTGTTTAGAGACTCGCTTTTGCAGCTAAGAAACAGTTCTTTTCCTGCTCCATACTTCAAAGCTGTTGCCTGTAAACGAGGCAGCCTCTCCTGCCAAGGGCAAAGTGGCAGTCAGCCCCCACGACTGGCCACCAGCAGCGGTCCTCCCTTTAGAGATGGCAAAAGGAAGGTTCACAAATTTCCTGGCTGCCTAAGGCCCAGTGGCCGCCTTTTCCACCTCAGCTACTCCACGTCAACCGCCACAGCCACCGCCGTCTTAGGATCCCTAGGTGGGGTTTTTTCTAAGTGCAGATTATCAAGTTTAACAGTAGAAGCTGGTAACATTCAGTAAGACAAGCAAGGTGACATTCTATAATGCAATTAAGTGGATCCACTAACAAAAGCTTCATTTTAGCAAACATTCTCTTCTTACAGCAATTTCCCAGTATCTTTACATATCAATCAGTAACCTGTCTGTCTTTGAGCCAGCAATCTTGTTGTGTCATGATTCTTTATCTTACAACAGAGACTATAGCCTGGGGAGAATTTCCTGTCCTTTGCAAGGTCAATATTTGAAACTGAAAGGCTTTGGAAAATGAGGCCCTTTGAAGTACATTTGTTTTATGCATACTTCACATCATAGTAGGAGTGCTGACTGACATCTAGCTAAAAGGTTAGAGTAATATCCTCTGCTCAAGGTTTTCTGAAAGAATACCGATAGCTAGCTGAAATCAGTTAAGTCTTCATCAGTGGCTAAAGAGGGGCATACAATCTTTGTGGTAATTTTTTGTAGTATATGGCAGAGAGTGCAGCGGATATCAATTAAATTCAACCAATGCTGCAAGAGTATATTACTGCCTGAGTATTATGCTCAGTTTTTAATATTAAATTAAAATCCGACTCTCAACTATTTAGATACTCTCCAGGTACTTCTGCTGAGTTAAATCCACAGACACAAAGAAGTTTAGGGTGGACAGGAACTTAGAGTTTAGTTAATCTAATAGTTACCAGAGTTTTGGATTTCACAGACCAAAAAATTTCAAAAAAGGATTTGGAAGACCTATATTGAATTTCCAACTTTTTATTTAGTCAAATAAAGTAATTAAAAACACTTATTATCCACTATCACTGCCATGATATAATTCACACCTGAAGTGAATTATAACAAAATAGAACTTAGTATTTGAATAGAAATAAATTACCTGTGTGAAGAAATCATTACTTTCTTTGTTGTTTTCTCATTTCTACATCAACTTGTGAAAAATAAAAACTTCTTCACAGTCCAGCACCAGTTCTTACACTAGGAATTAAGAACCACTGATTCAAATCACACCCCTCCCCTCATTTACAAGCAAGGAAACTGATACTCTGAGTGACCACATGACCAATCAAAGACACCAGCTCAGGGCTGGCTGGTTAGCTCAGTTGGTCAGAGCTTGGCCTTGTAACACCAAGGACAAGGATTCTGTTCCCCGTACCAGTCAGCCACCGAAAAAAAAAAAAAAAAAAAAAAGATACCAGCTCATAACTGGAGCATAGCCCTGTTTAGGCCCAAGGCTTCTGAATCCACATTCAATGCACGTGCTTTGTTTCTGTGAGTCCCTGAAGAGGCCAGTGAGGGCTCTGATTCTGTGTTTATGTGACAGGTACTATCCCGGGAGCAATGAGGGAGGATGGATGGGGGAGACAGGAAGAGAAACAGGGTACTCTTCTCTCTGCTGCCCTCTGGGAACCATGTACCCTGGTCTGGATTCTGAGACAGGCTCTTCCTCATTTTGGCACTTCCTGATTTTCAGGTATCCTTTAGTTAGGCACATTGACTCTTTCAGACCATTGGGAAATACTTCATGCACTACTAGCTCTTATCATGTCCATTCCTTTGCCTCTCCTCTCTTCTATAAAAACCATGCATCAGGAATTGTGGACTTAACTGCTAATGTTTTTAGAGAATTGAATATTACTTCAAAAGTTTCCCATATGAGTGCTGGCCAGTTAGCTCACCTGGTTAGAGCATGGTGCTGATAACACCAAGGTCATGGGTTTGGATCCCCTTACTGACCAGCTGCCCACCCCCCCAAAAAATGTATCCCATACCAGACAAATGCAAAAAAAAAAAAAAAAAAATGTATCCTAGTATATTCAGTGTTTTGTTGCAATGTCAGGGTTCAAAAATCAAATAGTCTCTTGTACACAGTATTAGTAGAATACCTCATTTGGGACTTTCAGTTTTAAGCAACAGAACTGACTCTGGTTTATTTAAGCTGAAAGGGACTATACTGAAAAAGATATTGGGTCATTGACAGAATCACCAGGAGGGCTGGAGAATTAGGCTTGGAGTCTGTATACTAGGAACAGCCACCAAATTCATAATTCAGAATCCGTGCGGCCACTGCTAGGCCTAGAGGCCACCAAACATGCTAGCTGGCTGGGGCTTCTAGAACCTCTGCAGCTGCCACCACACACCATCAAAATGGATGCTGCCTTGTCCGTGCTTCTTCACATCAGCAGCTCCCAGTTCAAAGCCCAGCTGGTGCCGTCTGATTGGTAGAGCCTGGGCCATTGCCTGAGCTGCAAGAGAGTCTGGGAAGGTGAGTCTGTTGCATGTTCATCCTTTATTGTGCCAGCCAACCTCTGCTCAGTAAGGTGGAAGACTCCTGAAATGTAAAAGTTTAGAGTCTGGGCAGCCAAAAAGAATAAAAGATATATCATTTCCTTTCAAACTAACTTCTGAGAAAGCTGCGGAGGCAGAAAATCTCTTTAATAGTAGTAAACAAAATCTACTGACTTGGGCCCAGATTTAACAGTCATTCAAATATTTTTTCTTTCTTTAGAGAATCCTGTCCTAACATATGCTCATTACCTGTCAACTAACACCTTAGGGGAATTCATAGCAACTTGTCAGAATTCCCTTTTTCTGAGGTGAGTGTATTGAACTCCAGAACCCCACTGAGCCTGTTGAGATCTGACAGGGGGATCTGGTATCCACAGGCCAAACAGGGGTACACCAAGGAAACTCTTTCAGGGTAGGGTCTGTTCAGGGCTTGTAAACCATCCTGGGGAATTCTCCTTGTGGGATTTTATTGCAACACACAAAATTATTCTTTTCCCTTTCTCTTATTTAAACTCCCTTCAGATTCACTGCTGTCAGAGACCTTACAAGTGGAAAATACTAAGCTGTCCAACAGTGTATATTTCTCAGGTTTCTGGGCAGGTCCTCCAGCCAGGAGGAATTCAACCTGGGCCTTTCCCAAGACAGAAAACTCCAGCAAAAGTTGACATTGGATCAGACTTCCCAAACCTTTCCACTAAAATGCTGTGAAGGCTGAAAGTGAAGGAACAAACAACCCAGAAGTGGAGGGAAAGAGCATAGCTAGAGGGAAGACCAAAGTTTCTTTGAACTCAGTTTCAAATTCCAAATCCATGCAGATTTTGAGAGTGCACCAAAGTCCATCCATGTGTAACAAGCTGTTTGCAGAGCGTGGATATTTTTTCCTGTGCAGCTAGAGTACTGCCATTTAAAAGTTGCCAGCAGTTTCTGCTCTGGAGGTAGAGGTTCTAAATGCCCTGGAAAGACTTTTTTTTTTTTTGAAATAAAAACAGAACAAAAGAAAGAAAGAAAAAATAAATAAATAAACACCAGGAGAGGTCTTTTGGTGATATAAATGTGAAGCTAGTGCATGTTTGTTGTTCTCAGGGAGACCATGAATCCCTGAGTGCAGTTGTTAGTACCAGCGGAACCGCACCCCTGCAGAGCTGAAGAAATATTTTGTTCTACTCCCCAAATGTGTATTTAGCCTGAGCAGGAAAATGTTGTCGCTCTTGGGAAATGTTTGTGTGTCTTTTAGTCCAAGTTCGCTCTCAGGAGGTCTGCAGCCAATGCTGGACTCTGCCCGAGGACCTGGTCTCTTCCACGCCTCACACTGGAGGGTGAGGCTGACAAAAAACAGCCCAGCGTGGCATGGAACAATCTAGACTGATTCTTTTTCTAACTGTGATAAAATATTCGTAACTTAAAATTTACCGTTTTTAAGTGTATAGTTCTGTGGCATTAAGTACATTCACATGGCTGTACCTCAACACTATGATCTATCTCTGGAACTTTTTTATCCCCTCAATTGAAACTTCCTCTGTCCCCATTAAACACGAACTCCTGATTCTCCCCTCCCCCCAGCCCCTGACAACCACCATTCTCTTTTCTGTTTCTGTGACTCTGACTACTCCAGGTACCTCGTGCAAGTGGATTCATATGGTATCTGTCCTTTTGGACTAATAATTCTTGACAGCCCCTGAGGCTGAATGGGCTGGACTCTGTGCAATGCACCATCAGTTACTCTACTGACAGGTGTTGGCTGGCAGTGAGCAGACCCTGTGGTTGGGAATGAATGCTTCCACTGTTAGTCATCCTTAAAAGAGCTTAATCCCAGAGTAGGAAAAGAGGGAGACTGGGGGAAGTAGGACTTTTCTCTCTGGGGCTTATTTGGCCTTCTTTCCAAGGTGTAGAGCTACCTGGGGACTTTCAGGGGTGGGGTGCAGGGTGGTGGGGTGGCCCTGTGCCTGTAGAAGGAAACCTGCTGAGGGCATATGGCAAGCATGAGGACTAAGCCCTACTGTGGTCCTTCGGTTGTCCCCAATCTTAGTGATACCTGGTTTATACTCAGCACATCATCTCAGGTGAGATGTGGGGAATGAGAGGAGAATGTCCTTTTCATGAGGCTGAGTGTGGGAGGCAGTGGTGATCAGCAGCCAAGGAAAGCTGGGCCCTACAGGACAGATTTGTCATGAAGATATCGAGATCCTAGGCTCCATTATGGCAGCAACACAAGAGCAAAGTGACATCTCCTAGAGTATTGTGTGCAGTGCTCGCGAGAATTCTTAAAAATAAAAGCAAGCAGCCTGGTGGGAGCTCATGACATCATAATTTCAATCTTAAAAGAGAATTATAATTTACTCTTTAGACACAGGCTCGTGGGCTGGCTGGTTAGCCCATTGGTTAGAGCACAGTGTTATAATACCAAGGTCAAGGGTTCAGATCCCCGTACTTGTTAGCTGCCAAAAAAGAAAAAAATACACATAGGCTTGTGAGACCAGAGACACTAAGTTAAACACGTTTGACTAAATATGGTAACATTTAAAATTGCTTTCCATGAACTAAAGCTGATGTGCAAGGAAGACACTCATGTCACGTTCCTCCACTCACGCCCAGCTCCTTGTGCTTCATTTGGAGACATGGAATCCTTGGTTAATTACAAAATGCAAGTAAAATGTAATCTTGTGCTCAAAATATGAGAAATTTAGGTTTTTAAAAGCATGCCATATTTTCCATTTTTATGTAGCTTAAGTCAGAGCAGATATCTTGGGGGTCCTATTAGACTTTGTGTCTAAGCAATCCTGAGCAGTAAGTCAGGAGCCACTTGAAAGGAGATACAGGGATTTAAGCATATAGTGAATATTAAAACCATATAGAAAATCAGTGTATTTAAAAGATATCTGCATCCCCATGTTTATTGTAGCACTATTCACAATGGCCAAGATATGGAATCAACCCAAATGTAGACCAGATGAATGCATAAAGAAAATGTGGTATATATACACAATGGAGTACTTCTCATCCATAAAAGCAAATGAAACCCTGTCATTTGTGATGACATGGATGAGCTTGGAGGACCTTATTTTAAGTAAAATAGGCCAGGCATAGAAAGAGAAATACTGCATGTTCTCACTCACTTGTGGAAGCTAAGGAAATTGATCTCACAGAACTAGAGAGTGGAACAGTGGTTACTAGAGGCTGAGAAGGGTAGCAGGAGAGGGGAGAGGGAAGGTTGGTTAATGGATACAACATTACAGCTAGACAGGAGAAATAACTGCTGGTGTTCTATAGCACTGTAGGGTGACTATAATTTACCATTTATTGTATATTTTCAAATAGCTAGAAGAGAGGATTTTGAATGATCCCAACAGAAAGAAATGATGGATGTCTGAGGTAATGAATATGCTAATTACCCTGATTTGATCATTACAGTTGTATATATGCATCCAAATATCACACGGTCCCCTATAAATAGTACGACTATTATGTGTCGATCAAAAATAATAATAAAAGTATTTTTTAAACTTATATAGTTAAAAATAGAACCAGAAAAACTGGGTTTTAGTGGCTATGAAATCTGACGGGCTTGAAGGTAAAGTGCTCACAGAGAACTCATACCTTCAGGACTCTTCACGGTGTAGATACAAAGAGATTTCCAATCGTGATTTCCAAAATCATAAAGGTAATACTTAATAGCTTTCTTTGTATTTCCCTGTATTACCCCAACCATGTTCCCAGCTATTATCTCCTTTTTTCTTATACTATCCATGTGGGAAAGGTTAACATAAATTATTATCTCTCTTTTATGGGCGAAGAAATTAAATCTCAGAGATACTAAATGATATACCCAAGGCTCTAAAATTAATATGTGGCAAAGGCAAGGTGAGAGCCTGTGTCTCCTGCCTTTCCTCCAAGGTTACGCTTATCCTGTTCTGCTTATCAGACCTGTCTCAGTGTGAACATCTTTGCCCACCCCAGAAACAACCACTAAGGCTTTGTAAAACCTGCTGGTTTGCAAATGGGCCTGTTTCCATCTTAAAGTAATGCATCTTTAGAGCGCTGCCTCAAAACCTCCTCCTGTCAGAAACTCCTTTAACAACATCAGCCCAGGCTGATCCCCATCTTTGGTAAAGTTCCACCACATTTAGAATCAGCACCACACCATGGGGCATGTAATCATACACTTTCTGGAATTACTCACTTGTTGCTTGCCGATTACAGTGTGAGCTTTCTAAGGAGTAGGCATCAGCTGCATCCCAGACTTCTTTGGTGCCCTTCCGGCCTCTGGAAACAAGCTGGGCCCGAGACCGGTGCCTAATACAATTCGCTGAGTGATGTGTTGGACGCTGAGGTGTATAGTGCTGGGCAGGGTTGTTTGTCTTTGAATGCTCCACTGCTTGTTGCAGTCCCTCTCTGTCCTCAAGCTCCATTTCACTTTCTACACAGTAGGTATCACCACTACTGTGCTATTTACTTATTTGTTTATATGTCTATAGCTGTCTTCTCCACTAGAATGTAAACTCTAGGAGAGCAAGGCCCTTCTTGCTTCTGCAGATCCTAGAATGTATAGTAAGTGCTCAATACTTGTTGAATGAATGAATGAAAGTCTAAACCAGTGTTCCCTTTGGTGTGGTCACCAGCCCATTCACATCAGAATCACTTAAAATGTTTGTGAAAAATGCAGATTCTTGGGCTCCATCTCAGAGCCACCAATTAGAGTCTCTGGAGGTGGGACCCAGGACATGGCCATGGTAATTTTGATGTGCATTAAAGTTGAGAAGTGGCACTCATTTTATAGATGAGAAAAGTGAGTTTGAAAGATGTAAAGGGACTTGCTCAAAGTCACCAGATAGGTCATAGCCACATTGTTACTAGAACCCAGATTTCAAATTCTCAATCCCGAGCTTTATTGTACCAAGTGCCTTATCTATATAATCTACAACATTTTCAGATGGATTTAGCCTGTAGTTTTTGTTTGTTTGTTTGTTTTTTTGTGGAGGGATGGGTGGCTGGCCACAGTGGGGATCTGAACCCTTGACCTTGGTGTTGCCAACACCATGCTCTAACCAAGTGAGTTAACCAGACAGCCCTACCCTATAGTTTTTTGTTTTTGTTTTTGTTTTTGTTTCTGTTTTCATTAAAACATAATTGGTTATACATATTTGTGGGTTACAGAGTTGAATATCAATACCTGTGTACAATGTGTGATAATCAAATCAGAATAATTAGCATATTCATCATTGCAAAACATAATCATTTCTTTGTGTTGAGGACATTTGATCTCCTCTCTTCTAGACATTAATAACATGCAATGAATTAATGTCAATTTATAGATGCCCAGCTCCTAGCCTACAGTCTATATGAGGTCATTTGATTTTCAGAACAACCCAGTGTAGTATATATTATTATTACTCACAGTTTAAAGACTAGAACTCAGAACAGCGAATGGGAATGTGATTATGATCTTCCGTTTCCTAACAGGTGGAGCTTTGGCCTGGCTCTTGCAAATACAAATGCCTTGCTCTTGCCACAGCCCTGCCCTTCCTTTCAGTGATGTCATTTTTGTTTTTAAAGATTAAAGACAACTAAAAAATAGCTTAGGCAAGTAAGCTATATAAAATGTTCAAATTCTGTATAAACAAAGGAATAGATATTTTCAGTTGGGTGCATCTTAAGTGTACGTAACTATACAAGAAAAAATACATAATTAAAAAGATTTAGACTCCAGGATATTCTTCTCCAGTTACCTACCAGTTATTCCAGGGGAATCCTTCACTTAATTTGGAAAAATGATCAGGGTGCAAAAGGATAAGTTCTCTTCTTTGCATCAGGAAATGTCTGTTGCTCGAGCTCAGAGTGGAGAAGTGCTAGGTGTAGGCTCAGCGACAAGGCTGAGCTCCCTGGAAATCCTCAGGATGAACCCACCCAACTGTTCCTTTTGCCTTCCTTCCTCCACACACATAAGTTGTCCATTTGTATGTTTGAGCATCTGTGGAAAGCCTTTTCTAAGTACGTTCAAAGAGGAAGCCAGAGAGCATGCTCCAAATCCATGCCCTGGGTTGGCCTTTCCCTTTTTGGGCTTCTTCCTAGACAGGATAGCTCACTGGTCCTCTGGTGCAAGGGTCATGGAAAGAAGGATTTTTCCATGTGCCCCACCAGTCTGTTGACAGAGACGAAAGAATCAGGAGAAAACAATCCATTGGTGTGGGTGACTCAATTCCTGGGCACACAGGCAGCTTCTCAGCCTCCCTTGGAAGGATTCTGTGATGGTTAATTCTAGGTGCCAACTTGACTAGATTAAGGAATACCTAGAAACCTGGTAAAGCAATCTTTTTGGATGTGTCTATGGGGGTGTTTCTGGAAGAGATTAGCATGAGAACCTGAGTAGACTGGGTGGGAAAATCTGCCCTCAATATGGGCAGAAACCATCCAATCTGCTGTGGGCCCAGGGGGAACAAAAACAGAGGAAAAAGGTGAATCGCTCTTCCTGTCCGCTGGAGCTGGGATTTGCTCTTCTCTCCTGTCCACGAACACCAAAGCTTGAGATTCTTCAGCCTTTGGATTCCAGGACTTACACCAGTGGCACCTCTGGCTCTCAGGCCTTTGACCTTGGACTGAGAATCACACCCTCGGCTTCCCCAGCTCTGAGGCTTCTGGACTTGGATTGAGCTACTGGCATCCAGTTTGCAGACAGCCTATCATGGGATTCCTCAGCCTTCACAATTGTGTGAACCAATTCCCCTAATAAATCCCCTCTCATATATTTATATACACATCCTATTGGCTCTGTGTCTCTGCAGAACCCTGGCTAGTACAGATGCAGAGCACCCCGAGGACAAGGCCCGGTTTAGAGAGAAGAGAGGGTTTCCCTAAGTGCCTACCGGGGCTTCCAGTAAGTAGCTGTTTCTCCAGAAGGATCTCACTAACTTTGGATATTGTTTCGGGCTGAATTGTGTCTTCTCCAAATTCATACATTAAAGCCCTAACCCCCAGGAGCCCAGAGTGTGACTGTGTTTGGATTCTCTCCCAGAGTTTTCTACCCACATCGCCCCTCACCCCCTGTACGCACCAGGCGCTAACACGCACGTGCACTGTAACAAGTGTTCAGGGGCCTCCTTCTAGTCACCCTGATGGTTGTTCTTTTTTAGATATAATTCACATGCTATAAAATTGGCTCTTTTAAAGGGTAGAATTTAGTGGTTTTTGGTACATGCATGAAGTTGTGCAACCGTCACAGTGTCTAATTCCAGAACATTTTATTCAACCCAAAAGGAAACCCCATACCCATTAAACAGTCACTGCCCATATCCCCAGTTTCCGACAACCACTAATCTGCTTTCTGTCTCTATGCACTTGCTATTCTGGACATGTCATATAAAGTGAATCATATAATACATGGCTATTTGTGTCCAGCGTTTTTCACTAGGCATTATGTTTTCAAGGCCCTTCCATGCTATAGTATGAATCAGTAATGCATTCCTTTTTATGTCTGAATAATATTCCATTATTCGGATGTATCATATTTTGCTCATTCGTGGACATGTGGGTTGTTTCTACTTTTTAGCCCTTATGAATAATGCTGCTATGAACATTTGTGTAAATGTGTAGACAAACGTTTTCAGTTTTTTTGGATGTTTACTAGGATGGAGTTGCTGGGTCATATAGTGGCTCTGTTTTTAAATTCTTGAAGAACCACATTTTATGTTCCCATCAACAATGTACAAGGGCTCCCATTTCTCCACCTCCTCAGCAATGCTTGTTAGTACCCATCTTTTGATTATAGCCATCCTACTGGGTGTGGTAAACAATTCCTAATGAACCATTCCAGTCTTAACTTGATCGCCTCTTCCAGAAACACCTGCACCCAGTGTTTTTTAGGCCAGCTCAAGCTTTGTCTCCTCCAGAAAGCTCTCCTCAGCCACTCCAGCCCTTGGATTCTCCTTCACCTCTTCCTAAAGGACTTCAAAGGACACACTTCATGTTTGTGTGAAGGATTTGATTATGTACTGCCTGAAATTCCCATTCTTGCTTTCTGGAATAATCTTCCCCCTGCCCCTGCAACCTTCTGACCTCTAAGACCCAGCTTCTCCTTTGCCTCAGATACTTGAATCCTTTCACCCCAGGCTGGACTGTGTTGCTTTGCCTCCCACAGATTTGTCACCCATTTTCCCCTGGGTGACGGAGCCACCAAAGATTACTCAAAGCCCATCTCTTCTGAGCAGTGAGAAGCCCCCAAAAGGGGTTAATCTCCCTGAACCCTCAAGAGTGAGGCATTACTTCCATCTGGGAAATTAACCACAAATTGGGGTTCTCTTCCTGCATTTATCCTTCAGACCAGGAAGTTACAGGAAGAGAACACAGGTGGGGTTTTTTCTAAGTACTGTTTAACAAGTTTAACAATAGAAGCTGCTAACATGCAATTAAGTTGATCCACTAACAAAAGCTTGATTTTAGCAAACATTCTCTTCTTACAGCAGTTTCCCAGTATCTTTACATATCAGTCAGTAACCTTGTCTGTCTTTGAACCAGCAGCCTTGCTGTGTTACAACTCTCTATCTTACAACAGAGACTCGATAGCCTGGGGAAAATTTCCTGTTTTTTGTAAGGTCAATATCTGAAACTGCAAGGCTTTGGAAAACCAGGCCCTGTGAAGTACATTTGCTTTACACATACTTCACAGGGCTGCTCACTGCTGCCTTTGAGCCTCCAGTCTGCTCCACAGTAGCACCAAGTGTTTTATATTGCAATGGTTTGTTTTCATGTCTGTCTCCTCTACTAGAATGTAAACTCCTCAAGGGCAGGGATTATGTCTTGACCATATTTGACCATATTTGCATCCTAGAATACAGCACAGAAAGTGACACTCACTATGCACTGATTAAATGTTTTTTGAAGGAAGGACAAAAGGAAAAGTATTTTCTCATTGGCTTGTTAGTTGTGTTTTTCCAGCTAGACTATAAGCCTCTCGGGGTCAAGGACAGCATCTTTTTCTCTTGTAAATCTTTTCAATTTCCCCCAAGTGTCTTGCAATCTCTGCCATATCTTTAGCTTCTTCCTCTGCCAAACTTCCAAGGGCAGGTACCTACACTTGCTCCCTAAGCTGCCATGGCCAATGTCAAATGTGTAATGTGAGACAAAGCTGCCCCTCCAGCCACAGTTGATTGGACCAGGGATTGGTGCCTAGGCCAGAGTGTGGACCAATCACCACCGTGTGATGAGGTGGACCTAGGAAAGCCCAGTTGCTTTCTAGATGCCATGAGCAGTTCTGTACTTCACATGGAAAAGTGGTAAATCAACCCAATAAAATGTTCACTTTTGAGTAATACAAATGACAGGTGAACAAAGATCAAGCAAACCACTTGAGCTGAAATTTCAGTCCTGAACAATGCTGAACTAATAAAATATATTAGCAGCCAACATTTGTTATGTACTCAGTATGTGCTACTTTGCTAAGCACTTTATATTCATGGTGGCATATTCTCATACTTCTCATTTTACAGTAAATGACTGATGTTCAGATAGGTTAAAAATATGGCCCACATCCAGGATAGGGCAGGGTCCTGAGCTTCTTGCTACACTGGACCTCTGACATTTGCTGCATGCCCCATGCTTGGAAACCCTGCAACCCACAGCAACTGTGTAGCTCACCCTGCAGTCCTGAAGGTCCTGGCAACGAGCCTTCATCCTCTGAATGGGATCATGATTCATAAACCTGCTCAACCGAGTGCTCTTCCCCAGAACATCCATACGTGTGGGTAGACAAGCAGTTATTCACCCGGTCTTCTCTGAGGGCCCCTGGAAAGGCTTGCATGCCAAATAATTCTCCACCAGCCTGCCACTAATGCCTACTTTGCCGTTAGGATTTGTTTCTTCGAATGAAGAATGTAGGGGCTAGCTAGTTAGCTCAGTTGGTTAGAGCTCAGTGTTGGTAACACCAAGGTCAAGTGTTTGGATCCCCATACTGGTCAGCCACCAAATCAAAAACAAAAACAAGAACGTAGGAGCAAGAATCATAGCACTTCGAGGTGATCTTAATCAGGGTTTTGGCCTCACGCTCACTCCGTCCCTTCCCCACTCCCTATTCGAGGCAGGGCTTTCCCTTCCGATTCCCTCTCTTCCTTGTTCCATGACCCATTTCCTTACTCCTATGACTTTGAATAGAGAAAATAGAGAGTTTGCTAATATGTAATATGTATTAGTCCGTTTCTGTTGCTTATAACAAAATACCTGAAACTGGGTGATTTCTAAAGAAAATGAAATTTGCTGCTTATAGTTTTGGAGGCCTGAGAAGTCCACAGAGCACATTTGGTGAAGGCCTTGGTGGCAACGACAATGACCCAGGGGTCTCACATGGTGAGATGGCAGAAGCAGAGAGAAAAAAGAGAGACTAACCTCCTCATTCACTCTCTTTTTAAAGCCCTCTGAACCATGCCCCACCACTTTTAATCCATTAATTACAGCAATCTAATCACCTCTTCAAGGCCCCACCTTTCAGTTACCATAATAGGATTTCCCATTCTCTTAATACTGTCACAGTGGGGATCAAGTTTTGGGGGAACACTCAATCCAAGGCATTCTGCTGCTGATCTCTCAAAACTCATGTCCTTTTTGCGTACAGGTACATTTATTCCATCCCCAAAGTCTTAACTTGTTTCAACTCAAAGGTCCAAAGTCCAAAGTCCCATCTGGGATATCAAAACAAGTTGTCCACTTCCAAGATACAATGGTGGGACAAACAGAGGGTACATATTCTCATTCAAAAAGGAAGAAATAAGCCAAAAGAAAGGGGTAACAGGTCCTAAGCAAGGCTAAAACCCAGCAGAGCTGACATTAGATCTCAAAGCTGACGAATCATGTACCCTAACTCCATGTTCGACATCCTCTGCAAGCTGGTCATGGGTGGGATCCCAAGTCCTCAGGTAGTTCCATTTCTATTGCTTTCTTGGTTTCAGGTGATGTTTTAGGTCTTGCAGGCTGGCATTACATGCTGGTTGCTCCACAAGTCTGGGGTCTCCATGATAGACCCGCTTTCATGGCTCCAGCAGGCATGGTGCTGATGGGGTTTCTCTGCTGCAACTCTGACCCCAAATTTCCACTTGGCATTGCTCTAGCAAAGGTTGTCTGTCGTGATGCCGCTCCTGAGACAGATCTCTTCCTGGGCCCCTAGACTTTTCCATACATCCTCTGAAATTGGGATGTAGGCTCCCAAGCCTCCACAGCTCTGGCATTCTGTGAGCCTGCAGACCTAACACCACATGGATGCTACCAAGGCTTCCACTTGTATCCTTTCAAAGCTGGAGGTCCAGCCATGCCTGGGGTCAATTTAGCCAAGGCTGGAGCAGCAGGGATGTGGGAAGCAGCATTGCAAGGTGGTCTTGGGCAGCCAGCCTTTGGGCCTGAAATGGAACGGTTGGCCCCAGAAGCTTCTGCAATGCCTTCAGGGCCTTTCCCCCCTTCTCTTAATAATCTCTTTCTTTTGTAGTAATCTTAGTACCATTGCATTTTTCTTCTGAAAATGCTCTCTGCTTCCCTACCACATGGCCAGGCTGCAAATTTTCCGAATCTTTGTGCTCTGCTTCCCTTTTAAATTTTGGCTTTATGTCATGCCTTTGCTGTCATAATTCAGCATAGGCTGTTACAAGTAGCTATACAGCTTCCTTAATGCTTTGCTGCTTAGAAATTTCTTCAGCCAAATAACCTAGGTCAGCACCTTGAAGTTCTACATTCCATAAACTATTTGGGCACGGACAGAATGCAGCCAAGCTCATTGCCAGTTCATAGCAAGCGTGATCTTTGCCCCAGTTTCCAAAAAGCTCCTTCTCATTTATAACTGAGACCTTCTCAGAATTGCCTTTACTGTCCATATTTCTATCAACATTCTGCTCACTAGCATTTAACCAGTCCCTAAAAAGTTCCAAATTGATTATTTTCCTGGGCTTTCTTGTCTTCTAAACATTCATTAGTATCTAGGCTTTTTCAAGCCTGTTCCTCCAAATTCCTCCAGCCTCTCCTCAAAACTTGGTTCCAAAGCCATTTCCATATTTTCAAGTATTTGTTATAAGCAACACCCCACTTCTTTGGTACCACTTTTCTGTATTAGTCCATTTCTGTTGCTTATAACAAAATACTTGAAACTGGATGACTTATAAGAAAATGAAATTTGTTACTTATAGTTTCTGAGGCTGGGAGATCCAACATCCAGGGAATACATTTGGTGAAGGCCTTGGTGGTGGTGACAATGACCCAGGGGTCTCATATGGTGAGATGGCAGAAGGAGAGAGAAAAAAGAGAGAATAACCTCCTCATTCACTCTCTTTTTAAAGCCCTCTGAACCATGCCCATGACCACCATTTTTAATCCATTAATTATAGCATTGTCCTGCAATCTAATCACCTCTTCAAGGCCTCACCTTTCAATTACCATAATAGGATTTCCCACCCTCTTAACATTGTCACAGTGGGGGTCCAGTTTTGGGGGAACACTCAATCCAAGGCATAGTATAATTTGACTTGGGAATCACAATCACCAAATGTGTGAAAACTGCATCCAATAGCAGAGACCCATCAATTTCTGTTCTAACATCACAAAAGATGAAAAGGACACCCATTTCAGTAACCTCTATTGTTAAGTAAAAATTACTGGAGGCCATTGTTTTAGACTAAGTTCCTTCACTGGGCTCCAAAAAACAAGACTGAAAATCAAAGTGGAGTCACCCCTACTAAGTTCTATATCACCAAACCTAAACTAAGTTGTGGCCTGATCTATCCTTCCCAGAAATCAGGAGAGAGATAACAGCCAATTTCCCAAATAGACCAATTAATTTTTTAATTTTTTTGGCTGCTGGCAGGTACAGGGATCGAACCCTGGACATCTGTGTTATCAGCACCATGGTGTCATCAGCACCTACTGTAATGAATCGAGCTAACCAATCATCCCCAAAATTTCTCCCAGGACCAGAGATCAAACCTGGGCCACTGTGGTGAGAGCCCCAAATCCTAACCACTACACCACCAGGAAGGCTTGGCCAGTTTACAATCTTCAACAGGTTTGATAATGAAGTTCCATCTGCTTTAATCCTTACCCAAAAAGGATATTCTGAAATAACCTGATGTTAAATAATCAGTGAAAGACCTGTACACTGAAAACTATAAAATATTGCTGAGAGAATTAGAGAAGGCTTAAGTAAATAAAAGTATATACTGTGTTCATAGGTTCAGGAACCCATATTAAGATATCTGTTCCCCAATTCGATACAAAGATTCAATACAATTTTTTTTTTTTTTTTGGCGGCTGACTGGTATGGGGATGGAAACCATTCCTGAGACTAATTTCACTGCAAATGGTCCCTGCACTGTCTGAGAATGATAGCCTCCTGGGAACAGACCTCCAGCATGTCATGATCCTTCTCTGGGTCTTCATTTCCTCTTTGTAATATCAGGGGGCAGAAATAGACAGTTTTGAAGGTTTCCTCAGCTGTTTCACTGCTTTGTGTACTAATTTCCTCTACACCTGCCCTAGGCCAGCATTGCCCTAGGCCAGCATTGCCCTCAGCACCACCCATCCACAGCAAGCACGCAGGCATGTGTTCTCACCCTCACTGACAACCTGAGCAAGGAAAAGCAGGAAGGGACCTAGAGAAGCAGGGTCCCATGTTCCATGTGGTGAGCTTTCAGGCCCTACCTGCTGGTGTCCTGATAGTGTTAGGAGGTGTATTCAAGAAATAGCTCTAAACCTAACTGGCAGCACCTTCTGTGAAGACCGGGGTTGTGGTGGAGGGCATTTCATAAGGTTGTGAGGTCACATACTGTCATCGAAAGTACACGGTGACTTCCAAATAAGGATAGCAGGTTGAACATGCCTCCAATATCCTCCTCTCCTAACATCCCTCTAAAACTATAGTAAAGGAGATTTTTAATGGCATGGGGGGAATGGGAAAGGAGAAAACTGCAACAAATCAAGGAAAGCAATACAAGCATTTTGCCTGGAGCTATAGAGGTCAATGCCTAAAGCATCAGCTCAGATGCTTAAAAGTGGCTCTTCTGGAGAGGAGGCAGTGGGGAAACCACTACAGATTCAGCATCCCAAATCTGAAAATCCAAAATCCAAAATTCTCCAAAATCTGAAATCTTTTGATCACTGACATGAAGACACAAGTGATGGGTCATGTGTTTCATGCACAAAATTATTAAAAATATTGTGTAAAATTACCTTCAGGCTATGAATATTAGGTGTATACGAAACATAAATGAATTTCATGTTTAGACTTGGGTTCTTTCTCATTATGTAAACACAAATATTTCAAAATTCAGAAAAATGCAAAATCCTAAACACTTCTGGTCCCAAGCATTTTGGATAAGGGGTACTCAACCTGTATTTGTCTTAATAAATATTGTAGAACTATTTGACTCTTTAAAACTTGTGCTTAGGGACTAGATGGTTGGCTCAGTTGGTTAGAGCACAGTGTTTAACACCAAGGTTTGGATCTCCTTACCAGCCAGCCACCAAAAATAATAATAATAAAATTTGTGTTTTATTATTTTAATAAAAAATATAAACAAACAGCAAAAAGCCCACATGGCATGCCTTCTGAACTAGTAAATGAAAGTAAGTGATAAATATTTTATAGCACGTGATTGCAATCAGCATAATTTAAAGCACTTTGAACTCAGAGTCAGAAAGTTCAGTTTTTAAATTGGAAGCAAAGCTCAGCACTAGTGCTGTGATGGATACAGAGAGGAAGTGGAAAGCAACACATTCTGGATATGAGATTCTGTCTTCATTCATGAGCAGATGCCAGATGTATCCCTGGAATTTCAGTTTTAAATGTTTATATGTAATGATGCTGAGGAAGAAATTTTGCCTTATAAAGTTGCTTATCTTGAGAACATTAAGTACTATAAAAAGATGATTAAATGATTAAACAGATGTCCAAAGATGCACTAAACTTTCTGATGTGGAACCAAGCCAAAAATAACAAAGAAAATATTGTGCACGAGAGTGGTGACTTGGCAAATTCAAAGTCATCACTTGTCCCCACTGATTTTGGCTTGTGATTGTATAGATTCTAGTCTTATGTGATGGTGTATGCAGGTGAGAAAGCATTTGTTGGGAAAATGGAACAATTTGGTCAGGCTCCCCTCACCTTGGAACCAGTTCAGGGTCATTCCGTAAACATTGGGTGAGGGTGGAGTAAGTGCGCCTGCACGGTGCCACTTTGGTTGGTGTTTTACTGCCTCGGGAGCCCGCTTTGTGTGGCCATGTTTTTTCCAGACCTGTAGCTTCCAAGGAACTTTTGGCTGGTTACCTAGTTTATAGACCTGTGTGGAGGGGTCTGGTGACCCAGCCTGGCATGTGAAGGGTTTGTGACCCAGTCTGTGAATGGGCTTGAGGGGTCTGGGAGCTCCAGACCCAGCCCTAGCTCAGCCATCGGCCCAGCTGGTGCAGAATTATCGGCGGGTAAAAAAGCCCGACAATTAGCATGGTCGCCTCACTTTACAATTGGCGTCATGAATAGGACTAAGAGCTAGACAATTGGTGCAGTGAGTAGGATTCCAGGCCTTAGCCTAGCCAGACAGCATTCAGTAGAAATAGTGAATAAACAAACCTGCTGACAGAGACTCACAGATCGGGTGGGGTGTGGTGGGGTGGAGAACATATTACATTCCAAAACTCCAAATGAGTCCAAAGAATCAGCTGCTGAATAAGGCATGTACACCTGAGCAGCTGTGAGAGCTAACTGAAAACATTTCCAAGGAAAGGAGAAATGAATTCAAGTAATGCAATTAATTCCTAAGTTTTTTTTCCCTCTCTATCTCCAAAACCCTATTTGGTTTCATGCTAGCTTTCCCATACTCTGTCCAGACTTTCATTCCATGGTATAATATTCCAGCTTTGGTAACCACCCAGCTGTAATTTAAACTGGCTACTTAACAAACCAAACACCATCAAAGCTTCTCATTTGTATTGCTAAAGTCTAAAACACCAAAGAGATTTCAATTTAAAGATAATCCTTTACTCGATCACACAATCTCAGGGAAATGTTTTTCCTTGGGATAGTTTCATTATGGGTGTTCAAATTGTGAAGATCAAATGTAAAACTTATATGAAAATAATCACAGTAGTTTCTTGTGACAGAAGTGAGGTGTTCTGTGTGTTACTGACAATCCACTATTTAAAGCTTATTTTTAAACTTATGTTTAGTAAAATTTTTAAAAAAAAGTAAAATTGATGTATAGTAAAATTTACTTTTTTTGGTGTACAGTTCCGTGAGTTTAACACATGCATAGATTCATGTAACCACCAGCACAATGAGGATGCAAAACAGTTTCATCATCCCAAATACCCTTGCGCTGCTCCACCTGTAATCCTTGGAAACCACTTACCTGTACTCAGTCCCCACAGTTTTGCTTTTTCTTGAATGTCACATAAATGAAATCATTCAGAATGTAGCCTCTTGTGCCTAGCTTCTTTCACTTAGCATGATATCTTTAAGATTCATCCATGTTAATATATGATTTATGTGTGTGCATTTGTGTGTGTATATACACGCGTGTAGGCGTGTGTATATAAATGTATGTATTTAAATGTATGTATTTTATACATATATGATATACATAAACTTTTAATTTTGAAATAGTTATAGAGTCACAGGGAGTTGCCAAGATAGTACCAAGTGGTCCTTTGTACCCTCCAGCAGGTTTCCTCTAACAGTTACATCTTACATAATTATAGTATGATATCTGAAGCAGGAAATTGACATTCATATCATGTTTGCCATTTTATCACATGAGCAGATTTGTATAACAACCACCTTAACTGATATGTGGAACCATTCCAACACCACAAAGATCTGTCTCCTACAACCCCTTTACAGTCACCCCCTGCTCCTTCCCCTCCCCACCCTTCCTGACCCCCGGCAGCCACTAATCTGTTCTCTATCTCTATAACTGTGCTATTTGAAGGATGTTATATAAATGGAATTATGCAGTACGTGACCTTTGAGATAAGTTTTTTTTCATACTCTGGAGAAGTTGTGGGGTTTTGTTTGCTTTGTTTCCTTTGGCTGCTGGCTGATACAGGGATCTGAACCCTTGACCTTATTATCAGCACCATGCTCTAAACAACTGAGCTAACCAGGCAGCCTGAGAAGTTGTTATGTGTATCCATAGCTCATTCCTCTCTATTACTGAGGTGTATTTCACTGTATGTATTTTCTACGGTTTGTTTGTACATTCACCTCTTGATGGACATTTGGATTGTTTCTAAGGTTTGGCAATTATGAATAAAGCCATAAATATTTATAAGTATTTGCATACAGATTATGTGAACGTAAGTTTTTATTTCTCTTGGATAATACCTGGGGGAGGAATGGTCATATAAGTGAATGTGTATCTTTAAAAGGAACTGCTAACGTATTTTCCAAAGTGTTTGCACCGTTTGCATGTCCATTAGCATGTATGAGGGTCTTAGTTGCTCCTCAACCTGGTCCAAACTTGGTAGTGGCAGGGGTTTTTTAAGGCATTCTAATTGATGTGAAGTGGAATCTTATTATTTTAATTTGCATTTACAAGAGTAGATTTGATATAAGAAAAAAGAAAAGTCAGTTTGAAGAAATATTACTTTGATTTTTCTACTTCATATCTGTAGTATCACTTACCAATGAATCTAAAAAAGGTCACAGGGTCACTAGGCCCAACCCCTGCCTCAGAAACCTGAAAATGGAAATCAAGGCAGTTGTCTGCTATTTTAAATTATTGACAATCACTGTTGTCAACTAGTCCCTAGGCTGAGTGAAAAAAAGCTACTCTAGTCTGTAATAATTACTTTAAATAAAAAAGCAGGTTTTCTTGTCATTTCATGCAAAATGTATGTTCCAGAAGCATTGTGTAACTACAACTTGTATTCCTTGAATTTAATTTCAAGAGTGTTAGAAATGTTTGATGTTTTGAGGAATTTCCAGAGAAATCCATTTGTTAAAAAGGAATCAACAGTGTTTAGTGGATGAAATGATGAAATGGGAATTTGGAAGTTCTGTTCCGAAGACATTTCTTTCTGGTACCAGCTGTGTGACCGTGAGCAACTCATTAAGGCTGTGTCTCCTCCTCTGCAAAATTCAAGTTTGAATTTCAGCCACATTTCCTGGAGTACATTCCACAGAACACTAGATCTAAAGGATTAGTATTTATTAAAGAAGAGAAGGATTCTGGGAAATGTTGAGTTAAAGTTTAAGAAGCTGGAGTTAGCTCAGTTGGTTAGAGTGTGGTGCTGATAACACCAAGGTCTGGGGTTTGATTCCTGTTCCGGCCAGTTACGGTGGAAAAAAAAATTCAGGAGGTTTTTTGAGGGAGGACTTTCCAGAGCCTTTAATTTGCTAACATATATTGTTAATCCCCATGAGTGAGGTATCATATGTAATGATTTCCATATTTATTTGCCACAGGACTCTTTTTCATTGAATAATACGTAAGATGTGATCCCCTCTATTTCCCCCAGAACTTGCTTTGGGAAATGGTGGACTGAAGTATTTTTTAAATTATTTTTTCTTTTAGAAGTATTTTTAATATCACTTCCAAATCTAACTTTTTAACGTTGCCAATCTTTTTGCAATAATCTCTAACACTTCTAGCATATTTGTTTGGAAAATTTGCATTTCACATGTCAAGTTTTGTGCCAACTGGCTTCATGGTACCATCAAGTGACATCCTCACAGCCAAAATAGTAACCAGCTTGTTTCTCAGGGCTATGTATTTGAGGTCAGGCTGGTTTTAACCTGTGTAGGGATCAGCTAGGTCTCAGGAACTTGGCAGGGCAGGGAGGGCTGTGAAGGATGGAGACACAGCTGAGGAGCAGGCCTGGGAAAGACCCGGAAGATGGCAGCCAGAGCCTGAGTGTCCAGAGTGAAGACAGACATCCAAAAGGTCAGAGGGTCAAAGACATCATTCTGTGGGGCAATCAGGAGTGGAGGAAACACACAGCTAGGCTAACATAAGGTCATAGGCCACACATCACACAAGGAATAAGGAACTAAAAAATTCGTGGAAACCAAAGGCATGCAGGTCATTCTCCAGGAAACAGACACGAGACACCGCTAAGAAAAAGACTTTCATTCCAGAGTAATCGTCTCACCTGGTTCTGAGGCCTCCATTTCCTGCTGGGACAGCAGCCAACACCTGGGAGAGGCTCCCAGACCTGCAGGTTGGGGCTGGGAGGTGTGAGGCGCTGCGGAGCTGCGGCCAGGCTCAGAGAAGAGCTGTGGACGAGGACTGTAGAGGAAGAGCCACTCGTGGGTCAGCACTGGCGGGAAGAAAGCCCACCTTACCGCCCTCCCACCCTCTCCCTTTCCAGAACACAGATTGGAAGGTTTTTCTCCTTTTGGGGACTCCTTGAACCAGAAGAGCTAAGAATGAAGAGTTTAACTGACTAGAATGGAAAAGCTTGAGGCAGCATCAAGGCAGGAATAGTACAGGGACATGCCCCAGGGAAGCTACTCATAACTGTTCAGGCTGCAGCAGCACGACCACCTCTTTGCCGGGCAGTTACTGGACTTACAATTCACCGGCAACAGCTAAACCACACAACCAATGAGCATGCTACACTGTCGCCGGGCACCTGTGTACAGGAGGAGCAAAGGTGCAGATGACCACCATTATGACCTTTCACCTGTGATGGACAACGGCAAGGATAAGGGAAGTAACTCCTGCACATGACTGGAAATTCCAGAATGACCACCATTACGCCCTTTCACCTGTAATGGACGTGGACGAGATTAAGGGAAGTAACTTCTGAGCATTACCAGAAGCTGATAGTACCTCATTAGGCCTTAATTACCTTAGCTCCTCCTTCACGGAGGAATATTCCTCCCTTTAGTTAGGATAGAGAAACACCCCATCCCAGGACAATATATAAACCCTGCCCTTGGGAACACAAGGGGAGGTTCTCATTTCTCTTTCCCAGGCCACTACGTGCACATGTTGGCAGGAATTCTCTCTACACAAGAGTCCTGTTATTTGTATGTTTGTCTCTCTGTCTCCTTTTGTTCTCACTGAGTGAGCTCACTGGACTGCGGACTAAAGTTGGTCCCACGTAAGGTTCTCCTTACTTGGTTGGATCAAGGACCTGGGTTAAGCTGTCTGGTATCAGCTTGATGCAGTGGAAAGAGTGTAGATTAAGAGTCAAGAGGTCAAGTTCAGCTCTTTGACTTTTCTTTGGTTTCTTCCATTGGTTTCTTCATTCTTAAGTCAAAGGTTTCTTTCAGTTCAAAGTTACCAAGATTCTAGTCTGTTAAATAAAAACTATTAGAGGCCATTGTTTTGGACTACGCTCCTGCATGAGGCCCCAAAAGACCAGAATAAATACCAAAGTGGAGTCACCTCTGCTAAATTCCACATCACCAAACCTAAACTAAGCTGTGGTCTGACCTTCCAAGAAGTCAGGAGACAGAGATAACAGCTAATTTCCCAAACAGGCCAGTTTAAACCTTCAGTAGGTATAATAACAAAGTTCCCTCTACTTTAATCCTTATACAAGAAGGATAGCCTGAAGTAATCTGATGTTAAATAATCAGTTATCTTTCTATTTTTCTCTCTCTGCCCCCCCACTTACAAGGAAAATAACTTTGAAATGACCGATTCACTTTTTGCTCTTTGTTTCTGCTTTCTTCTGCCTTTTCTGTCTTATAAAACCATCTTCCCTTGCTAGGCTCACTGGAAGACTTATTCTATTTTACAGAACGATGTGTTGCTCAGTTCTAGAATCATAATAAAGGCCAATTGAGATTGTAAGGGCCAAGGGAAAACTTCCTCTTCACCCCTGAAGGTTCATTAATAAAGATCACTGACAAGTTTAGATCAGTATGAATAAAGGGCATAACATGTTTTATTATTTAATGTGTTGGGGGGTGGTGGGCAAAGCACAGGGAATCACAATAGAGTAATTTCCCAATTTTCAGTGGGAGTACAGAAGCTTACAAACCAGTGTTCATGAGAGAGAAGATGGGGGGAGGGGGTACGAGCCCCAGAACAATGGCCTGAGACCAGGTTTCTCTGAAGCTCAGGGAGGAGGTGTTGTCACAGGTGAAAGAAAGAAGTCAGAAGTTAAAGAGATATCTTGCATGCAGATAAAAATACTTCAGGTAGTCTCACAGCTGCCCCCAGAAAGAGTAGATAGTGGCCAAAGGAGAGGCGCCTCAGAGAAAGCCTGGCTGCCTGCACGTACAGATGTAAATTTCTGTCCATGAAAAAAACAGCACTCTAGCTAATTTTGTTTTTCCAGTCTCCCTGAATTAGCCATCTTGAAATAAACCAACGAAATATATTTTGGCTCTGAAACATTTTGCTTTACCACAAGATCTTTAAATTTGTTATCATTTTGTCCTTTGACAAGTCGCCTCTTCTGCACTTGGGATGAGATCACCGCATCCATTCTGGATGAGGAGGTAAGAGGCGGCCTCGTCTCTTCCCTGGTTCACGAGGCTGCTGGCCTTTCCCTGCCCTCATGCGCATCTGGCAAGTGCACCCACACTGCCACATCTGCAGTGAGGAGACGGGCAAAGCTGACAGTGTCACATGGGAGGAACCTCAGTCTGAAGTCAGGCAGCCACACATCTGAAGGCAGGACAATCCAAGGGCACCACCGGAGAAACTCAGAGATAAGGGCCTAGGGGCAAGGTGAGATGTCAGACACAGAAAGTTCTATGTGGTGGAATTAACAGAGACAATTTGCCCTCAAACCTCACCTCCTTATCAGGCCACAAATGATTCGAGGTGTGGACCATCCCTCCAGATGGCTCAGACATGGGCATTCTCCAATCGTTGGAAGGAGGGGAATGCATTTTGAAATTAAAATGGGCAGAGTAGGTACAAGTCACATTCCCTAAGTGAGACTAAATGATGAGGTTTCAGAAGAAGGTGAAAGAATAATTTATGGTAATGAGATGAGTTTGTTCTTAGTAAATCTCAGAGACAACCAGCAGCACTGGCTGGGGTGGGGAGGTGGGGGACTGGTCTGAAGACCAGGGTTTGAGTTGTCCCACCCTCTTCCTGCCCCTCATGCAGAACCCGAGCTGTTCCCAGCCCCTGGCAGAAGCCAGACAGAAGCACGGTCAGTAGGTGGGTCAGTAGGTGGCCACAGCCCCAGGAAGAAGCTGAGTCCCAGACAGCAGCCTCCTATCACTTTTATTTAATAGCTACAATTTTGGTACCTTTGAGCTGGAAGAAATTTTCAACTTATGAATGAAGAAACCAAAGAAACTACAGTTCAGGTCAAAGAGCTAAACTTGACCTCTCGACTCTTGATCCACACTCTTTCCACTGCATCAAGCTGCCTCCAGCTTTTCAATTCTAGTCAGCTACTCTCTTCATAAACCTTCCAGTCAGTGCTCCAGAAGGGGAGAGGGTAGGAGGGCAGTGAAGTGGGCTTTCTTCCTGCCAGTGCTGACCCACGAATGGCTCTTCTTCCACAGCTCTTCTCTGAGCCTGGTCTCAACTCCTGCAGCACCTCACACCTCCCACCCCCGACCTGCAGGCCTGGGAGCCTCTCCTAGGTGTTGGCTGCTGTCCCAGCAGGAAATGGAGGCCTCATAGCTGGGTGAGAAGATTACTCTAGAATTAAAGTCTTTTTCTTAGTGGTGTTTCATGTCTGTTTCCTGGAGAATGACCTGCATGCCTTTGGTTTCCACGAATTTTTTAGTTCTTTATTCCTTGGTTGGATTTTTGTGTAAGCAGCAAGGGGTAGCTGGATTTCCCCTTTCAGGGTGCCCCTCTAGATCAGGAGTCAGCAAACTTTCTGTAAAGGGCCATAGTATTTCCTGAGGTCAAAAGCAACTAGCACTTCAATGCCCTGTTTAATTAAACACAGAGCTCGGCCGGCCCGTGGCTCACTCGGTAGAGTGCGGTGCTGATAACACCAAGGCCACGGGTTCGGATCCTATATAGGGATGGCCGGTTTGCTCACTGGCTGAGCGTGGTGCTGACAACACCAAGCCAAGGGTTGAGATCCCCTTACCGGTCATCTTTTTAAAAAAAAAAAAATAATAATAATAATTAAACACAGAGCTATCTGTGTATCTCCATGAGTACTACCTTGTGGGTCTCTTTTACTTTCTCCCCCCACAGTACTTGATGTCCTACTGTGTAAAGGTTGTTTTTTGTTTCATTTTTGTCAACTGGACATGCAAGGATCAAACCCTGGACCTTGGTGTTATCAGCACCATTCTGTAACCAACTAAACTAACTGGCCAGGCCAAAGCTTATTAACTAGGTTATTAACATATATTAAGTGCAAGCTTGCAACAACATAACTTTTCTGTGAATGGTTGTGAATTCTTTATTTCCTCACAGGAGAGCCTGAAAAGTGGCCAGATTACAGCCTCCAGGTTTATTTCCTTCTTGACTTTCAGGGAATGCATCAAAGAAAGAGTCATAGTCTTGAGCTGTCTCCCAGCTTGTCTCCTTTTATCCAAGCTTAGAAAAAGAGACACTTCACAGGCCTTGCCAGTTAGCTCACTTGGTTAGAGCATGGTGCAGTTAACACCAAGGTCAAGGGTTTAGATCCCTGTACTGGCTAGCCACCAAAAAAAAAAAAAGGAGACACTCCATCTAGCAAAGGCCTAGTCCCAGTGTGCCTTTGAAATGTTCTGCTAAAGTTTCTCTGTTTCCTAGTGTTGGGAAAATAGAGTAATTTAATCAGGCCCCCTTGCCTTAGGTCCAGTTGGAGGTGGTGCAGCGCATTCTTTGTAAGCAAGTTGTGTGTGGGTGGAGTTAGTAAGCATGGGTGGCACTGCCACCTGGCTGGTATTGACTGCCTCTGGCATCCACCCTGTGTGGCCATGCTCTCAAACCTACGGCTCCACAGACCCTGTTTGCTGGTTACCTAGCTTATAGGCCTGTGTGTGAGGGGTCTGGGGACCCAGCCTGGCATGTGAAGGGTTTGTGACCCAGTCTGGACAATGGGCTTGAGGGGTCTGTGAGCTCCAGACCCAGCCTTAGCTCAACAATTGGTGTCATCAGTAGGATTACAGGCAGGTAAAAGAGCTCGACAATTGGCGTAGTCTGCTACAGGATTCTGAGCAGGTACAGGAGCCAAAAGCCCTTGGAAGAGGAGGAAATGTGGCTACTTTTGAATATGCTCTACCCTATGGCCACTTTCCTATTGATCGGGATCTGTTTCCTGCACACTACATTGCAAGGCAGCATAGACCAGGCACTATGACAGAAAACCCCTTGGGAGGGGGAGGAAATGTGACTATCCTTGAGCATGTGGTGCCTGGTGGCCACTTTTCTGCTGACTGGAGCCTGGCTACTGCTCACTCTGCTGAAAACTGATTGAGATTTGCAGTGGAAAGCAGAGTTGTTGGAAGCACGGATAAATGTCCTGGAGGATGACGTGCAGCAACTGGCCACTCCTGCTTCTCACACCAGGGAAGATGACCAACCCAGTGGTGAGTTGGGGGATACCATGTGTCTCCAGGCATGACCTGTTGTGCATCAGAAAATGAAGCATGAGCAGCCTATGGGACTGGGTGGACCAGTAGGCAACCCACAGGTGACCCAATTCAACACCTATGTCCCGTCTACCCAGGATGAATTGGTTGGCTTGGGGAGACAGTAAAGCAGCAGAAACAGGGAGAGCCCCTGGCTGCTGCAGCTATGGGACCTGGGGTGGATGGTGCAATGTGCTCTGGAGACGATGTAGTAAACACATGTCATGTTTGTCCGAAGGCAGAAGGCTCGGAGGGTGCCACTTAAACCCAATGGCTGGCCGGGTGCCGTATAAACCCCCCAAAAAGAGTGACTGAGTGAATGCAGCTGTTCGAACTGTGGGTGAACACTGCAGAACTGCCCGAGACTGTGAGTGAATAGCTGGTGTAAGCCAAGCTGATTCAAGGAATTCAGGAGTAGGGGATGGGGATAGATGCTAATAGCCAAGGCAATGAAAAGGCCTTGAGGGTGTTTCAGAAGTTTGGGAGAGCACCCCTCCCATCACAGAAGCCTAGGAGAATTGAATTTCTCTGGAGGACAGACTTGGGGCACTGCTGCCCTTGGCAAACTGCTCCCTGTATCCCAGCCACTCTGGCTGGAGCAATCCTGCCTCAGCACCTCTGAAGAGCAAAAGCCAAAAACCTTGGTGGCATTCACGTTGTGTTAAATTTGCAGGCCAGCAGTATGTGAGAGCAGTGGAGGCGTGGCACCCTTCACCTAGATATCGGAAGATGTATGAAAAAGCCAGGGGACACAGGCAGAGACCTGCTGCAGGGGTGGAGCCGCTGAAGCAGTCATTTACAGAGCAATGTGGAGCAGAAAAGTGGAGTCAGAGCCCCCACAGAGAACCCCCACTGAGGAAATGTCTAGTGGAGCCAGGATGGCGGGACTGCCACCAGGAGCCCAGAACTGTGGGGCTGCTGGCAATGTGCAGTGACAGCCTGGAAAAGCTGCAGACACCAGGGCAGCTCAATGGGCTGCACTTGGCAGAGCTATAGAGCGAGGTTGCCCAATGCTTTAGGGCTCCAGGTGCCCCAGTGTGCTTAACGTTTGCCCTGTTTGGGTTTTGGATTTATTTGGGGCCTGTTTTTCCTTTCTATTCCTCCCTTCTGGAATGGGAATGTGTACCCAATGTCTGTCCCACTGTATCTTGGAAGTAGATAAACTTGTTTTTGACTCTTTACAGGTTCACAGCTGAAAGGAGTTTTGCCTTTAGTCTCAGACTTTGGACTTTTTAGTTGGTGCTGCAACAAGCTAAAGACTTTTGGGAAATATGTAAGTGTAAGGGTAATTTATCCTTGCTAAGGGAACATTGTGGAAGATTCTGAACGTGTAGATTGTATGGTGAGGGACCCTGAATGGGTGGATTGTTGGAAAAATAGAGTAATTTAATCAGGCCCCCTCGCCTTAGGTCCAGTTGGGGGTGGTGCAGTGCATTCTTGGTAAGCAAGTTGTGTGTGGGTGGAGTTAGTACACATGGGCAGTGCTGCCACCTGGCTGGTGTTGACTGCCTCGAGCGTCTACCCCGCATGGCCATGCTCTCAAACCTATGGCTCCACGGACCCTGTTTGCCAGTTACCTAGCTCATGGACCTGTGTCTGAGGGGTCTGGTGACCCAGCCTGGCGTGTGTGGGGTCTGGTGACCCAGCCTGGCACGTGAAGCATTTTTGACCCAGTCTGGACAATGGGCTTGAGGGGTCTGTGAGCTTCAGACCCAGCCCTAGCTCAACACCTAGCATTCCTGTTGGAAGATAAACAGTCTCATAGCCAGTACTGCTACTAGAAACAATGACAACATCCACAGTGAGGAGCCCCCCTCTTGATCAGCACCCTGGGGAGACATAAACTCAGGGCAGTAAGCTGGTGGGTGGCCAGGGACTAGATCTCTGCCACTCCTTTCTCCTTGAATTCCGTTTACTATAACCATTCCTGCAAACACGGAGTCAGAAGGAAAGTTAGTTTTATCCAAACCAGCTCTTCGGATGTGGGTAAAGTTGCACCAAAGTCCTAGCAGAACATCCTGGCTTTAACATTCTCCTAGGAATGAGTACTCCATAACCTAGAGCTGCCAGTTTTGCTCAGACTCAGGAATGTGTTGCTGTGGTTGATGCCTATCATTCAAAGTTTTTCTTTCTTCTCTGGTATGCAAACACTGTCAAATGTTCCTCAAATCAGTTTTTAATCTGGCATTTTCAGTGATTAACTATCAGGCAGAATTTACATTTAGGCAGAATTTACCTGCAAATTAAGGTCCCTACCTTGCATTTAAGCCTACTCAGTTTTGCAAAGTCTTGGTCAGGACCATCTTTTTGGGACCATTTGATTGATTGATGCTTCTGAGCCCTATTTTTCACATTACAAAATTTTCTCTCTTTCTTCTTGGGAGCTTGAGGACCCCACACCCATGGGAGACATAACCAGAGGGAGAGTTTTGTCTGAGAAATGAAGAAGCAGGAATATTTTCCCCAGCGGCTATAGCAAAGGCAGCAAAACTCCATGTTTCGTGCACCTGGGGTCACCAGGAGCTCAAAAGGCTATTCTGATTCTAGTCATTACCAGAGCTGTAAATCTAAACTTTGCATGGCTCACAGGTGGCTCCTTTATACAGAGTTTTTCCAGGTCCACCGAGCTCCCAGGGAGGCAGGGTCAGACCCAAAGCATTCCCAACCCTGAACCGTTCTGAAAGCCACACCAGTTTCATATGGAAGCCCTCTAGTCAGGGCCCACTTATTCAGGAGGGTGTCCTGAAATCAACCCCCTCTCCCTTTCAGTCTCAGGTTTTAGCATCCCAGAAAAGTGCCTGCTGAGGCCCCAGCTCACCCATGGTGCAAGTTAGTGTTCCAAGAAGCCCTGTCTTCGAGATGGATGAGGGCTGACTATTTTAAGGGACTGAGATGTGTCATTTAATCAAAAGAATATGATACAAATGACCCTTCTGTGGCAACATGATTAAGAATAAGCAGTTAGGAAGAAATTTTCAATCTTGAGAGATTAATGAGCATGGAAGTCAAAAAATAGATCTACTTCCCCCATCTTCCCACTGGTGACATGTGTGGGCAGACATGGCTACTTACCACCACCTCTATTGAGTACCACCTGTGCATGGTATAGGGGCCAAAGGAAAACTTCCTCTTTACCCCTGAAGTTTCATTAATAAAGATCACTGACAAGTTTAGATCAATATGAAGAAAAGACATAACAAATTTTATTATTTAATGTACTGGGAGAGGGCAAAGCACAGGGGAATCACAAGAGAGTAATGTCCCAATTTTCCACTGGCATACAGAGCTTATATACCCATCTCCATAGGGAAAGGGGAGATGGGGGTGTAGGAGTAAATGATTCTTAGGGGGTGGCAATGGGCTGGAGAACATACAATGGCCTGCAAAGCAGACAATGGCTAGTTACTGATTTTCTTTAAAATACTGACTGGGACCAAAATATAAGACAATGGTCTGTGACAAAAGTTAGTACAGGTGTGTTAACCAACTCCAGTTTTCCCTCCTGTGGTATGAGCTAAGTTAATGAAAACTCAGAGAAAAGACCAGAGGTAATTGTCTTCTTCTTTGGTGGGTTGGATTTTAGTTAGATAAGGCAACCAGCTTCATCCTGTGCTTTGGAGAGTGACAGATTTGAGAGAGAGGAAGGGGCAGGGAGGAAGGTCAGAGAGACCTTGAGGTTGCTTTTTTATTCTGGCATGTCAAAGCACCATAATTGGGAGTAAGAGCTTTCTGCACCCCAGCAATGGGATAGGAACATTTCTAGGCAAACTCTGCCCCCCGAGTGAAGTGTTGCACCTTTGTATGGTACTGAGTGGCAGGATCTCCTACCCACATCTAGGTGTGTTTTAGTCTTTGCGCTTGGTAGTGGGATTTCTGTGTGAGTAGCAAGGGGTAGCTGAATTCTCTCTTTTAGCATACCCCTTTAGATCAAGAGTGAGCAAACTTTTTCTGTAAAAAACCAGATAGTAAATATTTTAGGCTTTGTGGACCATACATTCTCTGTAGCTACTATTCAACACTGCTGTTATAGTGCATGTAAAAGCAGTCACAGACAATATGCAAACAAATGGGTTTAGCTACTGCCACAATAAAACTTTACAAAAGAGGTGGTAATCTGGATTTTTGCCTGCAGGTTGTATTTTGCCTCCCTGCTCTGGAGCCAAAGACATGAGAAAATTCACCCTTTTTTCACTATTTTCAAGTGATACCTGGTAATTAAATGTTCATTCATTCATGTATTCATTCCATAAATACTTACTGAGCAGTCTACTATTATGCCAGGGTCTGTTATGTGAGTTTGGGATACAAGAGAGAACAAAATATACAAATATCCCTTCCTCGTGGGACTTACATCATAGTGATGAGGGACATGTTAAAGGAACAGCAAGGAGACTGGTGTGACTGGCAGGAAGGGCATGAGGAGGGATAGGGAAGAATTGCCAAAAACATGTCCTTCAGTAGGTGAGAAAGATAGGATCTGGTACACAAGAGGAGGTTTTAGCCTTAAATAGTTGCTTACCATGAAGGTAATTGGTACTAGACTTGCCTCTTGCCATAAACAACTAGAAAACTGAGAAAGTATGTAATGCATGAGAGAAGGAAAATAAATGAGTAAACGATACAATCACCCAGAATTTCTGTGTGGAGGCACTTTCTGGTGTGCAAGACAAGGGAAGAGAACTCAAGCAGGACAAGGCAGTCTTGCTGAGTTGAGGAGATGAAGATCAGAGTTTGAAGAGGCCAAGGCATCTGGAATTTGCAGAATGGAGTACCAGAGAGGCCAATAGGAAGATAAAGGGCTTTATAAATCTGTGTAGGGGTCCCCATGAGTATTTCACTGAATAGTAAAATTTGGATGCCCAGAGTCAACCTCCACAACACCAGATGAAGAATAACTCAGAGGGAGCTATGAATTGAACAATTCTCAGAGCTCACACAGGGTTGGGAGATGTTAGAGTTCTGACCAGTTAGAGTGGAAAGACCTCATTGAACTCTCAGAGCATTCAGTAGAGATCCCAGAAAGGTCACACCTCAGGAGTAAGTGTTAACTATTAATCCTTAGTTATTAAGTAGTCCAGAGTAAAGTCTACTCTACACTTGCTCTAGCAAATCTTAAATGGATGATGATAAAGGATCAAGATAGTAATTTAACTACCTGTGAAAATAAACTTCAACAGTCTTTAAAGAAAGATGACTACATCTAGGTTTTCAACAAAAACATCTAATCAAAAATTACTAAACATGTGAAGAAGCAGGAAAATGTAACCAATATCAGGAGAAAAATCAGTCAACATAACCCAACCCAGAAACGACAGAAATGATGGTGCTAGCAGACAAAGACATTAAAATAATTCTTATAATAGTTTAAGGATTTTTAAAAAACTTAAATATATGATGAGGAGAGAAATAGAAGATATAAAAAAAGAATGACATGTAACTTCCAGAGTAAAATAAATACAATATTTGACAAAAAATTCACTAGGTAAGCTAAATAGCAGGTTAGACTGTATAGTAAAAAAAAGATCAGTTAACATAAAGACATAGCAATAGAAACTATCCAAACAGATACATAGACAGAAAAATAAATATTTTGGGAAAAAACTAACAGAGCCTCAATGGGTTGTGTGACAATATCAGGCAATGTAAAATATTTGTAATTAGAGTTCCAGAGAGGAGGGAAGGTAAAAATATTTGAGGTAATAGTGGCTGAAATGTTTCCAGATTTAATGCAAACTATAAACTCTCAAATTTAAGGAGCTCAACTAACTCCAAGCAGGGTAAATACAAAGAAAATCAGGTTAAGGCACATCATAATCAAAGTTGAAAACATACAATAAAGAGAAAAGTATAAAAATAGCCGGAGAACAATACACATGCATGCAGAGGGACAGACATAAGAATACAGTAGATTTATCATCAAAAACAATGTAAGTCAGAAGACAATAAAATGGCATCTTTAAAGTGCTGAAAGAAAAAACTTATCAACCTTGAATTCTATATCCAAAGAAAATATTATTAAAAAATTAAGCAAAACGAAAACTTTCAGATAAGCAAAGCTGAATTTGTTGACAAAAGGCTTGAACTGCAAAAAATATTAAAATATGTTCTTTAGGCTAGAGGAAATGATACTAGATGGAAACTTGGATCTATAGAAAGATAAAAGAGTGCCAGAAATAATAAACATATAGGTAATTATAAAAGACTTTTTTCTAGTTTCAAAAAATTTGGTAAAGTATAATCGCTAAAACCAAAAATAATAAAAACATATTGCTAGATTTATAACATATATAGGAATAAAATGTATGACAATAATAACCAAACAATAGGAAGGGGAAAATGAAAGTATCTCATTGTAAGTTTCTTACATTATACATGAAGTGATACAATATTATTGAAAACCCTAGAACAGCAACTAGAAAAAAATCCCAAAGAGGTATAAGTAATGTCCAATAGAGGAGATAAAATACCAAAACCAAACCCAAACAAAAAACCCACTAAGTTAACCCAAAAGGAAAAAATAAAAACAAAGAACAGATGGAACAAATAGAAAACAAATATGAGAGTACTTCAAAAAGTTTGTGGAAAAATAGAACTGAAAGGTAGTAGAAATCATTCCATGAACTTTTTGAAGTCCTCTTATATTAAGATGGTAGATCTAAATGCAACCATATTGATAATGACACTAAATGTAAATGGCCTTAGCACTCCAATAAAATGACAGAGACCAAAAAGTGAGCTCTATCTATATGCTGTCTATAAGAAATGCATTTTAAATATAGATATATAGATAGGTTAAAAGTAAAAGGATGAGAAAGGACATACCAAACAAATGTTAATCATAAAAAAGCTGAAGTGACTATATTAATGTTATACAAAGTAGACTTCAGGATAAGAAATATTTCCGGGGATAAAGCAGAATATTTCATAAAGATAAATAAGTTGGTTCATCAAGGAGGCAATAAATAGTTATAAATGTGTACACATCTAATGACAAAGTTTCAAAATACATGGAGCAAAAATTGATGGAACTGGAAGGATAAATAAACAAATCTTCAATTATAGCCAGAAACTCCAACACTCCTCTTTATAACCTTAGAACAAGTAGATAGAAAACAAGTACTAGGAAACTTGAACAACACTATCAACCAACTTGTCTTAATTGACGTTTATTGAACACTCCTCCCAACAACAGCAAAAAATACATTGGATAGTCACTAAGTAAACCATATGCTGGGCCATAAAAAAAAGTCTCAATAAATTTAAAGTGATTGAAATTATACATAGTATTTCACTGACCAATTATTTAATTATAATTTAAATTATAAATTAGTAATGAAGTGGTATGAGGGTACTTCAAAAAGCTTATGAAGAGATTCATATTATCTTTTAATTTATTTTTCCATGATTTTTTTTTATTCTGTGGCTGTCCAGTATGGAGATCTGAACCCTTCACCCTGGTGTTATTATAACACCTCACTTTAACCAACTGAGGTAACTGGTCAGCCCTCCATGAACTTTTTTTTTTTTTTTCTTTTTTTTTTTTTTTTTTTAAATTTTATTTTGTTGATATACATTGTGGCTGATTATTGCCTCCATGAACTTTTTGAAGTACCCTCGTTTAAGGGAAATCCCTAAATATTTAGAAATCAAACAACTCACTTCTAAATAACCCTAGAGCCAAAGAAGGAATCACAAGGATAATTTTAAAATACTTTGAACTGAATAATAATAAAAGCATTACATATAATAATTTGTGAGATGTGGCTGAAGAAGTACATAGAAAGAACATTTATAATGTTAATGTTAACACTAGAAAAGAAAAAAAATCTAAAAATTATTTAAGCTTCCACCTTAAGAAGATAGATATACCCTACCAGCCAGCTGCCAGAAAAAAAAAAAAAAAAACACTGTAAAAAAAGAGATGCTAGACAAAGAAGAGCAAATCCTAAGTTACAGATTAGAATAGAAATCAAAACAGAAAATGGAAAAACAATAGGAAAAAAACTCAATAAAACCCAAAACTGGCTCTAGATAAGAGCATCCACAGTAACAGAATATGTGGATTTGCACGCTAGAGGTGGGTAGCTGAAGTGTGAATCTGTGGACATTCTTTTCTGACTCCTCAATATTTCTCAGTGAAATAGAAGCAAAGTCAGCTGCTGAAAGTGAGGAGAGGAGAGCAGGTGTTGGGATCTGAGGAAAAAATGGAAGCTGTGAAAAGGCTTCTGGGATTATGGAAGAGTAAATAGTCTCAGATCATGATAGCCTGGCAGCATTAAGACTCCCTCCACACCCAGAGCACCTTCACATCTGCTATTTAATTATGTTTAATAACATCCTTGTAAAATGCAGGTAGGTAGATGTTATTACCCCATTTTACAGATTAAGAAACTGAAGTATCAAAAGGCTAACTGGCTGGCCTAAGGTCATGAAATTTGTTAGTGGTAAATTAAGACCTAGAATCCAGGCTTTAGGCTCAGCCCATGGCCAGTTCCTTGCAGGCATCTCTCTGCAGGATGAGAGGTCAGAGAATTGGGAAAAATCATTAGTTGCACTTAGGCAGTGGTAATTCATCCTCCTGCATTTGACAATTACTTTTATAAAGTTTATTTTTAAATAGGGTTTTAAAATAAAACTCCCACTTCAAATTTTTAAGACTTCCTCGTGGAAGTGGTGTGACTCAAGAGACTGTGAGGTCAGTTGGCTAGATATGTGATATGCAGAGACAGGTAAAGCTTGCTTGTGTTATTATGTAACTCAGTCTGTGACTTTGATAACTATATTCACTATGATAAACTTCAAACAGCCCTTTTCACCTGAATCCTGGGGAATTCCTTTTTTTTTTTTTTTTTTTTAACTTAAGGTCGTTGAGTAAAAGAAGCTATTAAAATACCATCAACTTCCATCTGAGCTTAAGACATAATTACGTTTAACTATTTTAGTAACAGGTTTGAAATACTTTTCATTATCTTTCCTTAGAGTTTAATTAGTATAAAAGGGAGGAAACATTGGATTGGGTGTCCCAGATTTGGGGGTTTCTAATCTCAGACCTTTCACTGCTGAATACAAGATGTTGGCAGGGCTCTTGTCCTCTGTGTTTGGGTTTCTTGTCTAAAAAAGCAGGATGGATTCCATGAGCTCTAATGTCACTATCCTCTCACAGAGTGATGGAGATGCAAAAGATTACTCAGAGCCCATGTGTTCAGAGCAATGAGAAACCAGAAGGGACTGCACCAAGGGAAAACTCCTTCCAGCGAGGACAGCCCAGACACAGCCCCAAGTCAGGTTTTGCTTCAGTTTTTATTGTAAGGACAATAAAGTTACAGAAGGAAAACAGGTGGTTAATCAATCATAGTGAAAACATAAACAAACTGGTTATGTGACAATTAAAGCACGTGTAACTTAAAATAGTTCAAGCAATTTACCATGAAAAGGAGTCATAAAACTAAGCTATGTGACATACTAAAAAAAAAAAAAAAAAAAAAAAAAACCCACGAGATAATCACCATAGCGCTTAGCTCCCCAAGAAACTCAAAGAAACAGCTTAGGGCAAGATGTGGAATGTTCCCCAAGCACTAACTGGCAGAATATCCGTGAAGATTTTAGCTCACATACTTTCCCATCATTTAGGTTTAGCTGAACTAAGGGCAACTGCCCCCAGAGCAATCACTTTTTGCTGTTCTTCAATTCTCTTATCTATATAAAAGTCTTTAGTCCTATGAAAGTTTTTTGGGCTTTTCCAATCTTAGCATTTCTACCTGCTTTCCTAAAGAGTTGGGCTTCGGCCCCCTAAGCTAGGGGCTCTGGCCTCCTGAACTACAGGACTTTGGTCCTTCTAAGCTACACGCTTTGGCTTAAAACTACAGGACTTTGGTCTTTCTACACTACAGGCTAAACTAAGGAATTTGGTCCTTCTATGCTATAGGCTTTGGCCATGTGAAATACATGTATTTTATTTCTGTCTCATTAATGTCAATATCCTCCACAACCTAAGTCCTCTTTAATCACTCACATCTCATCATTCTTTTTTTCTTTGAGCAAGTGTTTGGTATGGGGATCCAAACCCATAACCTTGGTGTTATCAGCACCCCACTCTCCCAAGTGAGCTAATAGGTCAGCCCCCATATCTCACCATTCTTAACAGTAGCTGAAAGTACAAAACAAAAATTATACCCATATTTACTTTTAGAAGCAATATTTTATCATTTTTTGAAACCTAATTTATGATGATTCATAAGAATGCATAGAGGGCTGGCCAGTTAGCTCACTTGTTAGAGTGTGGAGCTGATAACACCAAGGTCAAGGGTTCAGATTCCCATACCAGCCAGCCACGGGGCAGGGAGAAAAAGAATGAATAGATATTTAAAAAGTTAGAAAAGGAAATTATTTTAATCCTTGGAGGGAAGTGACAAAATATGAAATAAATATTATTGTTGATTAATTTAACAAATATTTACTGAGTGCCTCCTATGTTCTAGGTAATGTACTAGGCACTGAAGATATAGGAGCAAACAAAACCAACAAAAATCCTTTCCCTGATGGCCTTTTTAGTGGGAGTAGGTAGATGATAAATGTACCTAAGTAAATAAAACTTGATGATAAGTGCTAAAAATAAAAATAAAACATGGAAAGGAGATAGAGAATGATTATGGTGTAAGGCCAAAAATTAAGGCCCAGTATCATGTGATGCCTTGACATCTGGTGGAACTGAGAGGACTCTGAATGGACTAACTTCAAATTCCCCTACCCACCCTGTTCCCATGGATAAGATCCCCTAGCCAAAGAGCCCTCCTTATTGAGAGAACCAAGGAGAGTAGTGGGCTTTGATTTCCTGCCAACCCACGAGATTATTGAAACAATCCAATCACATCCTCCTTCAGGAACCAGGGGTCACCTCACCCTCTTGCTACTACAAAGCCTGCCTCCTGCAGCCCCTGGTCCTTCACTCTGTTCCCAAGTGCAACGCCCACGTGCAGTGTGGTGTTCTTCTCCCCCAGGCTGTGACTAACAAATTGCTGTCAATCTCATTCTTCCAGTGTCATGTGTCATGCCATCCCCATAACCCTAGGGTAGGAATCCCCCTTCACTAACAGGGTGAATAGGAGGCAATCAAAATAGTGAGGAAGAACAGAGTTTCTGTTTGGGATGGTGAAAAAGTGCTGGAAATGGATAGAGGTGATGGTTGCATAACACTGTGAATGTACTTAATGTCACTCTTAAGCATGGTTCAAATGGTAAATTTTATGTATGTATATTTTGCCACAACAAAAATACCGTAATACATAATGATGAAGGGTGAGAGTAACATTTTGAATAGGATGGAAAGGAAAGACCTCTTTGAGGAGATGACATTTGAACAAAGATATGGAGAGGGAGCAAGCCATTTGGACATCTGTGGTAAACGTATTCCAGGGGAAAGTAAGAGCAGGTGCAAGACTGAAGCCAGAAGAGTAACTGGTGTGCTTGAGGAACAGCAAGTAGGACTATTCAGGAGTGGCAAGGGGAGAGTAGGAGATGAGCTGGAAGAAGTCATGGGGGAAACAAATGGTGTCACTGTCAAGCCAACTAGGCCTTTGTAAGAACTTTGGCATTACCTGGCTGAGGCACAGATGTGACATAATCTGACTCAAATGTTAAATGATCACTCTGACTGCTGCATTGGGTATAGACTGCAGGGGACATGGGTAGAACTGAGACCAGTTAGATGCTATTGCAAAATCCAGGTGAGAGTGGATGCTGGCTGGGGCAAGGGTGGTGGCTCAGCTGATGCTGAGAAATGGTTCTGAATGTATTTTTAAGGTAAAACTGACAAGATTTGCTGGCAGATTGGACATCTGGTATGAGAAAAAGAGGGAAGAGGATCAGTTGCCTTAAGAGAAATGGGGTTGGCAACAGGGGGAGCAATTAGTAGAGGAGAGATCAGGACCTCTGCTGCATTCCACCCGTCAGGAGTGAGTTGCAAAGTCCAGCCACACTCATGGGAAGGGGAATTAAACTCCACCTCTTAAAGAGAGGGTCATCCAAAAAGTTATAGACTTTTTTTTAAAAAACCACCACAACACAGGAGATAAAAACAAGACACATTAGCATTTTTCATAATAAACTCAGAGAACGGATGCCTCTAATGAATTTGCTGAGACCACCTGAGTCACTGCAGGTGGAGTGAACCATTACCTGCATGGGACAAGTCTGGCTCATCACTAGGTCCACTGTGTTCCTCTGACAGGGAATATGGAAAGACATGCACAAAAGGAGAGCCTGTAAAAATTGACCTGAAAATGTGTGTGAGTTCCTGTAGAACATATTTTGTGGTAAGGAAACCATTTTAAAATAATACACATTGAGAGCTCACTAGAACATTAAATAGCAAAATAATCTCTGACACCGTAAGCAGAAAAATAAACTACAGTGAAAGGAAGCCTCCTACTTGTTAATCAAGTCCACCATGGATTGAAAGAGAGATTTCAAGTTTTTTCTTATCTCCATTTCCTTTCTGTTTAGCTTCTGAGTAGTGTCTTCAGGTAGATATTTCTCAGTATTAAATAAAATAACTACAGAGCCTTATAACACTAAGCTCACAAGTTCAGATCCCTGTACTAGCCAGCTACTAAAAAAATAAAAATTAAAAATAAAAATAAAAACGCAACAAGTGTGGTTAATACATATAGAGTTCAAAAGAAGATAAAGTAGGTGAAAAATCGCTACTTTCAACTCATGTAGGATGGGAACAGAATTATACTGATCTTCAAGGACAGAGAATGAGAAACATCTCTGACCGTAATATTAACCACCACTACTATCACCATTTATTTATAACCCATGTTTCAGACTATACTTTACCATTTGTCTTAGTCCTTTTGGGCTGTAACAAAATAGTAGAAATTGGGTGGTTTATAAACAACAAAAATTTATTTCTCACAGTTCTGGAGCTGGGAAGTCCAAGATGACAGCACTGGCAGATTCTCTGTCTGGTGAGGGCCCGTTTCCTGCTTAACAGATGGCACTGTCTAGCTGTGTCCTCACCTGGTAAAAGGGGCCAGGGGTCTCTCTAGGACCTCTTTTATAGGGGCACCCTCCTATTCATGAGGGCAGAGCTCTCTGACCTAATCACCTCCCAAAGGCCCCACTTGCAAACACTATCACCTGAGGATTAGGATTTCAGCATATGAATTGGCAGAGGAACACAAACATCCAGATGATAACACTATTCTATTCTTTTTTACCCTGTTCTACTCTATGTGTTTTACATACAAAACTGCTTTTATTTTTCACCACAATAGTACAAGGTGGAGAATTAAACCCATTTCACAGATGGAGAATCTGAAGTGTAGAGAAACGAAGTGACTTGCCCTAGGTCACACACTGATAGTAGCATGTTATTATGAAAAAAGTACTGGAAAAGGACTCCGGAGACCCTGACTCGGGCCTGACTTTGACAATAATGAGCACTGTCAGTTTGAGCTCATTTAATTAAAGTCAAAGTTTCATTCCATCTCTGAAACCCTAAGCATTTTGTTGGTTTGCCCTGGTGCCAAACATCAGGCAGGGCTAAACCAAGATATGTGGATGCATGAGGCACACTGATAAGTTGATGTCCCTTCAAATTTGTACTCTCTAACTAGTTGTTCAACACTGTCAGCCAACCCTGGATACTGCCCAGGAGAAGAGCAAAGCTGGTGTGAGCGTTCAGCCTCTCCTTCCTTTTTCTGAACAGTTCCGCTCACACCCAAACTTGCATAACAGAAGCCTCAGCTCCCTGAACCCACCCTCACTGAAAGACACTTTGAAACAACCCTTGACTATCACTTCTTCTCCCATGCAAATTACCAAAGAAATTTTGACAATCACAGACCATCAGGAGAGTTCAATAAATACAATTTTTCCCACCTTGCTACATTTCTATAATGTTTTCATACCCATGATGTTTTAGGGAGAAAAAACTTTTTTAAGTTGGCTTCCATTAACATAGTTCTCCCAGGACATTTTAGGGAGATTCCATAAATATAGTTTCACAATTATAGATGGTATTCTCTATTCATTCATTGATCCATTCAGCAGATATGTGTCATTTCAATGTATTAAGGTCTGTGGTTGGCCATAAGGCAGTGCTCCCCAGAGTGTGGACTGTGAGTCACCTGGGGGTTTGTTACAAGTTCAGATTCCCTAGCCCTACCTCAGATCTGAATGAGCAGCTCTAGGGAGTGGGGCCCAGCAACATGTATTTTACCAGGCTTCCCAGACCGTACTTATATTCTGCAAGGTTGGAGACTCTTACTGTAATGGAACATGTAAGACACCAGATTTTTGTCCACAAGGAGCTCAGTCACATCCTTCCTGCAACTTTGTGATGAAAAGTCAGATCCTAAAGTAAGTAATGGCACTGATTATGCAAACAGTTTTTGATGTTTCTCTTCCTTGAATTTTTTTTTTTTTTTTTGGTCGCTGGCCCGTATGGGGCCTCTTTGAATTTATATTTTAGTTTTGAAATTGTTTTTAAGTTTAGAGGCAATATAGATGGATGCCAAAATCATTACGGATAATAAGATAAGATTAATTTAATATCAGTGAGGACTAATAACTTGATGTCCCTTCCAATTCATATTACTATCCATAAATCATAACATTAAAAGATTGAAATTAAGAAATTAAAATTAAAAGAATGGATACTGATAAGATTATAGATAATAAGTTTACTGATAATAAGATAATAAATTAAAAGAAATTTATGATGCAGAGATATTATCAGTGACAGAATAATTGATTGAATGTCCTCATTTGCCTCATTTTGTAGCCATGAAGGTAAAGGGGAAAGATGAAAATTGGTGTTTCTCACAGAAGACATAATAACAACAGATATCTGTAAAATAAAAATGCAGCTTTCCCTTACTGCCAACTTTCTTTATTACTGCCTTGCTAAGCAGAAAATGGCATGCTATCATTTCAGGAAATTTTGAAGAAAAAAAAAAGAAAAGGCAATAGTTTATATTCACTTTACAATTTGCAAGGGACATTTCATGCATTATTATCTCCTGTAATCTTCACAAAAATCTCTGATGGTGAAAGAGATTGAATTAACATCTATAAAATGTGTCCTAAATGCTAAGAGCCCTATTATAAGGATATTACACAGGGCTGGCGCCATAGGCATGGGACAAGTATGGGTCATTGGGGAGGTCAGCTTGGAGCCTGGGCTGACGCGGTCCCACGTGTCCCCTCCCTGGCCAGCAGGTGGATTGCTTCTGCCCTCCGGGGCCTGGGCCTGGGTACCAGGCAGGCACACCCCATGCATGGACTTGCAGGGTGAGGTCCTGGGAGCTTGTGGGGGTCTTCTCTCACACCTGAGGGAGCTTGTCACCAAACAGTAAACAAAAAACAGCACGACAGATTAAAACAGCAGCCAGAGGAGAAGAAAAAAACTTTTTTCCTGCTTTTTGAACAAGAGGCCTGTAGTTTTATTTTGCGCTGGCCCTGCAAAATATGTAATGGGCTCTGACCTTACAAATACTGTCTCACATAACCAATTCACAGTTACAGGTAAAAGAGGGTCTAGAGCTCTGAAAAGTTAAGTAATTTGCCAAAGTACACAACTGACTGTTGGAGCTAAAACTTGAACTCAAGTCTTCTAAATTCAAATGATTTTTTCACTTCACCTCACCTGCCAGGAAAAACATACATGAGAATATTGAATAGTAAGTGAATTTAATTTTAAACATTTTTAAATTTAATTTTTAATCTATATTCAGAGAACAGAGATATGATTCTTCTGACTTGAGGTATTTATATTGCTCAAGTGGTTTCAGTTAGGCTGGTTTTGTTCATATTATTTGGCAGTCTGTCTGTTGTTTAAATAAAGAAAATAGTGCGCCTATAATCTTGTAGACCATATCAAAGATTCAGGACTCAAAATAAAGTGACTTATTAGATTTTTGCCCAATATGCCTGGAACATATGCCCTGCCTCTGTGTTTTGTGTTTGACATCTAAAGGTATCTGCAACCTGGTTTACTTATTGCAGGATAAAGTCTGAGCCAGCTCCTGGGTTGCCCCACATTATAAGTCAACTTCAAATACTGTTAATTCTTATGTGTCAGTCTTTGTAATTAAGTTTTTTATTTTATTTTATTTTTGTTGTTTTCTTTTTTTTAACTTCGTATTTAAGGTTTTTAGAGATAAACATAACTGATTCTGATATCCAGAGGTTGGTAGGTTATTTAAGACCTGTGAGAATCACAACTATCCTGTTGTTTTGAAGGCACTAAGTTGAGTTACTGCTTAGTTTGTGAAATGAACCTCTTCAACCTGAGCACTGCTACAATTCTATTATGGGCTTATATAAAAAGTCAGATCACACAGAACATACACAAATTGTGGTTTCATGGGAAAGGCTGGGAACATTTCACAGAGGACTGCTGGTTGCCTTGGTAACCTGATATCCTTCTAGGACAAGGCTCCAAATAGACAGGAAGCGAGGACACCGCGACCAGGGTCTGTAGGAACACTGCTTTCTGTGCTTGAGGCTTCCCTGACAGCACTCATGTCTAAAACACCAACATCCTGAGGCCATGTTCAGGAAGCTTGTGTAACACTTAACATGGCACCAAATCACGGATCTGGTGTGATTTGCCTGAGTAGAGGAACACACAGCCCTTGTTTCCTATTACACAGCCCTACCATTTGTAGGAATCCAGAAGAAGAAAGCACTCGGAATAATATCGTTCTTGTCCAGTGGACTTGCTGCCTCCCTGAAAAGTATGATTTTAAAAATCATGGGAGATGATTCTTTTAACAAACACATCAGAACTTACCTCTCCACAGGATGGCTGTCCTTCAAAGAAGTGGGGTGGGGTGGGGTGAACGTACAGCAGCTGTTCAAAATATAAATGGTCTCAAGGTACTCCTATATGGAAAATCTAGTATGTGATCACTAGACATACAATACAATCAATCTGATTAGGTTTTTGTCACCCTTCAAGTGTACGTGTTTGTTTTTATCTACAAATTGAACTCTATCGACGCTCCTCTCCTCAGTGCCCAGCACATACTAGCAGTTCACTAAGTGTTTGAGGAAGGTCCATTGACCCATCCACTCCATCACTGGATTTCCCCCAAATCAAATCCACCTGTAAAGGTGAAGACTCACCACCAGCAGTTAGTCCAAAGGATGTTCAGCAGAGTCTAGACGAGTTTCCATAAAAGCATCCTAGAAAGCTGTAAGGAAGTGTAGTGGATTGAATCATGTCCCCCCAAAACTCCCTGAAGCTTGAATTGTGTTTCCCAAGTTTTATGTATTGGAAACTTAGCCTCCATTGTGACTATTAAGAGGGTGGGAAATCCTATTATGGTAATTGAAAGGTGGAGCCTTGAAAAGGTGACTGGATTGTTGGACCATGCAGTAGTGAATGGATTAAACATGGTGGTCAGGGGCCTGGTTCTGAGGACTTTAAAAGAAGAGGAGAGTCTGCCTTTTGCTCTCTCTGCTTCCACCATCTTGCAATATGAGACCCCTGGGTCACTGTCACCACCACCAGATGGACTTTGGACTTCCTAGCCTCAGAAACTGTAAGCAATAAATTTCATTTTCTTTATAAATCACCCTGTTTCTAGTATTGTGTTATAAGCAACAAAAACGGACTAATACAGGAAGGATAGTTACATGGTATCCCAGCGGGTTTCCATGTACCCAACAAGTCTGTTTCCATGGTCATACAACTAGAATATGATAGAACCAGGATTTAAACCCAGGCCTCCTGGCTCTGGCATCCCTACTCCAAACCACTATAATATTCTGTCATCTTGATTTTTTTATTAATTTCTCAGATTATATAGAAGTTTACTCACTTGTATATTTAAAAATCATTGCTTAAGTATATGCATATTTTCAAATATGATATACGTTTTCATGTTAGTCAACGAAGATAAACACAAGTATTGGGAATAGACCCAATAAAATGACTTTCAAAGTAAGTCACTGCAAAATTGTGAACCTGGGCCGGCCCCGTGGCTCACTCGGGAGAGTGCGGCGCTGGTAGCGCCGAGGCAGCAGGTTCAGATCCTATATAGGGATGGCCAGTGTGCTCACTGGCTGAGCGTGGTGCAGACAGCACCAAGCAAGGGTTGCAATCCCCCTACCAGTCAAAAAAAAAAAAAATTATGAACCAAGAAATAATCCAGCAGGACTAAATTCAGTCAAAAAAAAAAAAAAATTATGAACCTAAGAAATAATCCAGCAGGACTAAATTCAGTCAAAAAAAAAAAAATTATGAACCTAAGAAATAATCCAGCAGGACTAAATTCAGTCCCTTTCAAATGCCTATGAAAACAGCGGTGAAGAAAAAAAAGAATCCATCCTGTTTGGTATCCTGCAGGTGAAAAGAAATGAGGACAGTAAAGTCCCTAGTGCAGCCCCTGTGGGGTTATGGAGACAAGAGAGGCCGTTCTTCACATACTAGCTGATTATTTGTGGTTCCTGCTCTGTTGAGGCAATGAAGTGTGGGACCACAAGCATTCCCAGGTGTGTCCTCACTGCTTCCTGCAACTTCTATCCCACCTGCCTACCTGAACCCAGGTCCTATGGCACTTTCAGAGACGCCCAGCTGCAGAGAGAAGTTTCCTGTCGTAAGGGTCTAAACCTGGTTCCAGGGGAGCCCATCATGAGCAGACTGATGCCTGGTGTGGACAAGGTTTCTAGACCCAGCTCTGCCACCACCACTAATTGATTTTAAGAAAACTACAGACCTTATCCTGCCTCCATTTTTTCATCAGTCAGATGAGTAATAACATTTGTTTTTTCTTCATATAAAGCAGCTGTGAAAAACAATGTGATAATGACACGGCATTGCATGGAGGTTACAAGTATATTTTCCAAAATACATTGTTACGTCATCTGGAAACAGAAGTAGAGAGTCAAGATTATTGATTTGTTATTATTATTTTGTTGTTGTTGGCAACTGCCCCAGTATGGGGATCTGAACCCTTGACCTTGGTGTTACCAGCACCATGCTCTAACCAACTGAGCTAACTGGCCAGCCCTGATTTGTTAATTTTAAATTAAAAAAATATTTCATACTATTTTCTTTCTTGCTGCAGATGATTCAAATCTCATCAACATCACTAAATGGCTTCATGGTTCTCTTTCTTATGTGAATATATTAGCTTAATAGTTGTGGATATATCAGCTTAATCATTATCTAATCCTTGGGCTAAAAGCCTCAGGTTGGAGCAAATGCACCTTGTACACAGAATTGATTTCAACTCACTAAATTTGTATTAGCTGACAATAAAAATTCAGATTTCCAACTTTGTTCAAAGTATCAAAAGATTTGATTTCATTCCCACATTGCAACAATTGGCTGGTGCAGAATGGTAGCTGCCCCCTTAGATAGGGTACATATTCTTGAGTTTGCCACAGTCTCCAAAATTCCCTATTACAGCCCTCTCACTGAGGCCAAGTATCAATTGTGGTTTATCATCTACACTTGCAAATCTATTCTCCTTCCTTAAATTGCCTGCCCCCCTACCCCCACCAAAGTCTTTTGAGTCTATTATCTCTTCTTTTCAAAAGTGCCAGACTAATGTCTTAGCCAATGCACTCAAAAGCACTTGTTCTTAGGTTCTTAGGCTTGTGATAACCCCAGTGCTCTTAACTGAGTTGGTTCAGGAACTAGGATTTGTGTGCCTGAAGGACTAATAGGCGATTTGCAGTCTTTAAGATTCAACTTTGAGACATCTCAGATATACTTGGATATACTGGTTGTTTCTGTTAGTTGATGGCACCCTAAAGCAATCATCACATGAATGTCTTTGAGGACAGTGCTACCTCAGGATAATCTCCCGAGCCTTGCTCTGTTTCCTCATTCCTATTACCACCAGCCATAATTAACGCCCTCGCCTTGTCCCTCTACTATTACATCACTGGTCCTTTTGTCTCATCTCCAGTCCATCTGTTTTACTGGAACTTAAGTTAATCTTCTAACAAAACAAATATAATCTGCTCTTTCCTCTACTTAAAAACTCCTAATGGTTCCTGCTTCCTAAAGGATGAAGTCTAAGCTCCTACAGAAACCCTCCTTCCATCTAACCTTAGACTGCTGCCCTGTCCCCATCTTCCACCACACACTCCATTCCTCCCAGATCTCCACGTGCACCGTGGCCTGTCCCAGCAGGACAGCCTTTGTACCAACCATTACCTCGGGCTGGAATGCGCTGCCCCCAGTTCTCAAACCTTTGGATTTCAAAGATCAGTGCGTTTTTTAAATATGGGAAATATGTGTTGTTTTTATTAGGCCAAGTATGAGAGAATACAAATTTTAATAATGCCATCTATTTTCACCTTGATTTCATAAGAGAAAGAAAAAAGGCAATGCTCCCAAAACAGAATACGTCATTTCAAACCAAAGTTCCTTTAAATTGGATAAATTAAGCTTTTTGAAAATCTCACTGCCTTGCCCTTGTATTCCTCATGTCCCCTCAAACCAGTGCAAATTTAATTACTAGCATCTCTCTTGGGCTTGCTTTTTTAATTTTTTAAAATTTATTTATTTATTTATTTTTAAAAGATGACCAGTAAGGGGATTTCAATCCTTGGCTTGGTGTTGTCAGCACCACGCTCAGCCAGTGAGCTAACCGGCCATCCCGATTTGGGATCCGAACCCGTGGCCTTGGTGTTATCAGCACTGCACTCTCCCGAGTGAGCCACAGGCCGGTCCTTGGGCTTGCTTTTGAGACCCATCTTTTTCTTTCTAGAAAATTTCCACCCATCCTTCAAGATCAAGTTCGAATGCTGCTTCTTGAGTGGAGTTTTTCCTCATTCCCCAAGGCAGAGGTAGTTCCTATCCCTTGTTTATAACCTTCTGACAGTATTATACACATGGGATTTTTCTGTTTGTTTGTTTGTTTGTTTGTTTTGGCGGCTGGCCGGTACAGGGATACGAACCCATGACGTTGGTGTTATCGGGCTGTGCTGTAACCAACTGAGATAATTGGCCAGCCTATATATGGATTTTTAATGGCGGTTTCTTGGGCATATGGAAGAGGGAATTATACCACAAATCACTAAAACTCCTTTAAAAATCCTCTTAAACATGCTCTCTTTTCCCAAATTTCCATTCCCCATGGCAGCAGCTCTCCCCTCAGTCTCTCTTAAAAATTTCTTCATCCTTTCTGGGCACACTCCTACATCCTCCTTACCTAAAACTGCACTGGAAGAGAGTTAGTGAAACCTAACACAACAACAACAAACAACTGTACCTAAGTGTGCCCTTAATCCAGGGTGACATTTACCCATCTACTTAAGTAAACTGATTTTCTCAGGGCAGAAAGATCTAATACCTGGCACACATGCACACATGCACAGTACGTGTGTGTATAGGTATATGAGTATATTTAATGAAACACTGAATGAATGAATGAATAAAAGTTATACAGCCAGTAGTGATGCAGTCTATGAGATGCCACTGTTCAGTTCTCGGGGACATCCCTGGTACCTTCCCCAGTTTGATACTTTTCCTGTTATTATAACCACAGTCTCTACCTTCTCTGGAATGAGAAATAAAAAATTTTTTAACATGTCTGGGTGACTTCGCTGTGATACCAGCATTTGGCATCGTGGGAGCTGTGATGCTGAAACATGGATGAGTCAGGCTCTCTCCTAAGTCTAAGTAAAAGGCAGGGGTCTTTCATGGTGGAGAAGAATGGACCTGACGTGCTTGCCAAATGGGCTGATGTACACAGACTGCGTCAACTGCATTTGTTCCTTGTCCCTATGACCTGTTTGGCCTGCTTCCCTGTCTGTCAGTGTGGCTTGAGAGGTCAGAGAGGAGAAGGCAGGTGGCTTCATGCCCCCCGTTGGTGTTGGCCTGGGGAGCTGAAAATTGACACAAAATTGTGCTCTGGAGTTCCTAGAGACTGCCGACTGCTTAGCCAGGCCTGCTGGTGTGCAGAATCTCGTGCCAGGTGCACACACCAAGACAGCTGCTGCTTGGCAAATGAGCAATGAAATTCTGGGAAAACATCAGGCCCTCTGTGTTCTTTCTTCTCTTGCAAACAATGGGCACCATTTGGGGCTTCTTTGGTATGTTAAACCTGCTCTTTACCATGAGGGCTGCCCCAGCCATGCCCTGCGGCTCTGTGGTAAGATGCAAAGGAGCAGAGTGCGCATGGCATGTCTAGCCCTACTCTGGTCTAGCCCTTTCAGCAGGTTCTTTATGCTGGTGATTTAAACTACCAGGCAAATTGTTCTTATTTAATTCTTCATGAGTACTCTCCTTCCTGGGGTTCTTGGGCCCCAGCACGGAAGCGAGTCAGGGCACATCAACTACAACTTCCCACAGGCTCAGAGCCCAGGGCCCATCTTGCTGCAAGTGTGGCTCATTCAACCTTCTTCCTTCCACACCCGCAGGGAGTTAAGTCTTTTGGGGACCTTGTGCTCAATCCCTGCATCTTTCAGGACCTGCTAAGCCTTTCAGACATATCTACATATGTTAGAATCCAACCTTTGGATGGGATTCAAGTTCCTTCCCATGGAGCTTCTGGTAAATGAGGACTGTCACTAGACAGTTGCTCAAGTGTCTCCTGACCTCCTGTGTATCTGGACTGTCTCTGACCCTCCACCTCTCAGCAGATCTGAGTCTAAGCTTTGATCCAATCAAAACTCTTGCTGGTTTCTATGTTTATGTGATAGAAGAAACTGTCACCCTCCACCCACCTTTTATAAGAAAAGGCTCCAGAATCCTGAGACCATCCGCAGGGGGTAAGAAAGCGGACATTAATGGGGAATAAGGCCCTGTCTTGATTCCTGCAGGCCTCAGGAGGAGAACCTCAGAAACCAAACTCTCCTCTGTCTAGTGATGGGGACCCACTGACTTCAAGAGCAGAGCAGACGCCTTGCTAATTAAGGAATTCCTCACCATGGACTTAAACTATTTTCTCCAGGAAAAATGAGCAATACTTGTCTTTGGGAGATGTGTTTGTTTTAGCAGACCAGCTAATAGAAAGCCCAGCTGGCCTTCAGCCCTCTTGGCAGGAGGGTGAAAAGGAAGCCCTTACTGGATCACGCTGTCCACCCTGGCTCCCCAAAGAGCTGAGCTGTTCCTCTCCCCTGGGGCCTTTGCGCCTGGGTGGTGGCAAGATCCCGAGGCACTTGGCTGCAGCCAGAAGCAAAGAATTGGGGCCCTGTAAGACAGGAAGAATCCAGGAGTCCAAGAACATCCTGTGCAGAGGGGTGGAGCATTCACTCTCTTATACTGTAATTCTCTTTTTTTTTTAGCTTTTTAAAAATTGTGGTACAATATACATAACATAAGATTTGGGCTGACTGGTTAGCTCAGTTGGCTAGAGTGCAGTGTTATAACACCAGGGTCAAGGGTTTGCATCCCTATACCAGCCAGCAACCAACAACAAAAAAAAAAGATTTATCATTTTAACTATTTTGAAGTGTGTAATTCACATTCACCATATTGTCAACCATCACCTCTGTCCATTTCCAGAACTTTTTCATCATCCCCAACAGAAACTTTGTCCCCATTAAGCAGCAATTCCCCATTCCTCCCACCCCCCAGGCCCTGGTAACCTCTACTCTATTTTCCATCTGGATTTGCCTGTTCTGGGTTATTTCATATAAATGGAATCATAAAATATTTGTCCTTTTGTTTTTGGCTTATTTCACTTTGTGTATTTTCAAGGTTCGACCATATTGCAGTATATATTAGAATTTTATTCCTTTTAAAGACTGAAAAATATTCCAGTGGGTGTATGTAGCACATTTTGTTTATCCATTCATCTGCTGATGGATATTTGGGTTGTTTCCACTTTTGGAGTATTGTGAACAATACTCCCATGAACACTGGTGGGCAAATCAGTGTGATTTCTTTTACAATTGCCCTCACCTCGCAGTTTGCTGTGCTGCTTTTGTAGAGATTAAGAGAGTCAGGTGACAAAGGGGAAAGGAGACCTGTCCCAGCCCTCTGCCCCACCCAGCACCCGCTCCCAGGCTCCAGCTGGAGAGAATTCAGCTCAGAGTCTCCCACACCAGGATGGGCAAAGTTGGAAGCCCATGATGGCCGAGAAACATCCAGGACGGACATTTGCAGGAGAGAAAGTGTAACCAAGCTTCCAATTACTTGTCTGTGCAAGAGACAAGGAAGCTTGGTTACTGGAGAGAGGGTGTTGGTGGGGAGATCCTACATCTATTTGGCGATTGCGTATATAGTATATAGAAAAAGGTCTGGGAAGACACAAACCAAAATGTTTAAAGTGCTTATTTTGGAGATAAAGTTATTGGTGATATTTACTGTCATATCAGATAAAAATAGAACTATTTTTTGTTTGTTTTTTGTTTTTGCAGCTGGTCGGCACAGGGATCGAACCCTGGACCTTGATGTTAGCAGCACTGCACTCTAATCAATTGAGCTAAACAGCCAGCCCAAAATAGAACTGTTTCTATGTTTAAAAGATGGATGCCAGGTTTACTACTCAGATAAAAAATAACACAATATTATATTTTAGTGTTTGCACTCAAAATATAACCATTGTGAACACTTCTGTTCAACCATTCCTTCTTTTAGCTCTGTCCAGGAGAACATTTTTCTGCATCAAAATTATCAAAAATTTTATTGAGGGTTTTGATTTTTGTTTTTTGTTTTTGGCTGCTGGCCAGTACAGGAATCCAAATGGCGGGAGGGAGCTGATTATTGAGGTTTTTTAATGCCAGTCTTAAACACAGAGAATTCATGGCATTGAGTATCCATTGAAAACATAATGTTATGCTAAGAAACTACAAATAAAATGGGTATGTATTTATACCCTCCAGCTACTGCAACCAAAAAGAGACTTAGTTCATGTAATATACATAAAAATGTAAGATCCAAAATCAAATTTCCATCAATCTCAACAGAAATGCTGTGTACCTTTGGAAGGCAGGAAGTCTTATGCACCCCCATGAGCATAGTGTCCTTGGGGTGCAGTTTTAAGGAGACCCAGGAGGCCCAGCTGCTCCTAATCCCTGCAGGCTCTGGAGACCACTGCCCTAGAATGGGCAGGAGCAGGCATTGTCACCTAAAATGCCACCATGACAGGTAACTTAGATGAGTGAAGCAGGTGGGATATAGGATGATGACCAAATCGTTTATCTTCCAAATGCAAACATTTTTAACTGTGAAAAGAGGGTGCTCTTACTAATCGCACGGGGACAACTGGTATAAACCGGGACCATCTAGGCAAATCAGGATGTATGAGTCCCTCATATAAGGCATTCAGAATGATGGGACATCTAGCTCCAACTAGACAGTGCATCCTTTTTTTTTTTTTTTTAAAGATGACCGGTAAGGGGATCTTAACCCTTGACTTGGTGTTATCAGCACCACACTCAGCCAGTGAGCGAACCGGCCATCCGTATACGGGATCCGAACCCGGGGCCTTGGTGTTATCAGCACCGCACTCTACCGAGTGAGCCACGGGCCGGCCCCTAGACAGTGCATCCTTATCTAGAGGCAGTGAGACACAATATTTTTCAAAATCAGGGTCAGGGCCGAGCCCGTGGCGCACTTGGTAGGGTGCTGCGCTGGGAGCGCGGCGATCCTCCCGCCGCGGGTTCGGATCCTATATAGGACTGACCGGTGCACTCACTGGCTGAGTGCCGGTCACGAAAAAACGACAAAAAAAAAAAAAAAAAAAAAAATCAGGGTCAAACCATACACACATCCCCTCCAGCCACTGCTTTACAATATTTGAAGGCAAATTCACGCTCCATAGTTCCCCAAGAGAATCAGAGCAGGGCATCTAGGCACATGTTTCTTCTAGGTGTGCTGCAGAAGCTTAGCAACCGACATGACTCTCCCTCTTCTGTTATGTTTAAAACCAGAAATACCTGAAATGGCAAAAATAAGACATGATTGGGGAAATTGTAGTCCATTCTTATTAGCTTTTCTTTTCTTTTCTTTCCCCTTTTTTTCTTTATTATTTGTTTTTCATTAGCTTTTACAAATAATGTCCTTAAAGATTTTTCAGTGTGATGGGCAAAAAATCTCATGATATAATGGTAAATGAGAAAAAAGCAATGACAAAATGACATATATGACATATATAACATAATATTATATATAAATGAAAGCAGAAAGGAGATTAAAAAGAGATTAAAGTATAATTTACCTCTGGGAGATGAAGTGAGGAATGATTTTTATCTTTTTTTCTAAATTTTCCTTAAGTTTTTTTTTTTTTTTTTTTTACAGAAAGCATACATTATGTGCATAATCAGAAAAAAAGCACTTTATACTATGGTACTTCAAAAAGTTCATGGAAAAATCGAATTAAAAGACAATTCTATTCTTCATAGTATCTTTTAATTCTATGTTTCCATGAACTTTTTGAAGTACCCTCATACATGTATATGAAGCTGAATGTACCTATGTGTGTATATGTGTATACATCCAGCACTACTCCATCTGGCCAGAGAATCCCATGTCATCTTCTTACAATGGGCCTTGGGTGGAAGCCCATGTCAGGATCATGAGGGGCCCATGGAGGAGCCAAAAAGAATTATCAAAAAATATCTGCTCTCTAAATTTTCTGCACAACCTAGTGCCAGGAAGAAAAGGGGACAGAATCTTGGTACCATATTAGCAGGAGTAGCTGTGCACGTACTTGCAGTGAAAAGCTTTCCTATTATTATGTTATTTTTTTAAATGGGGCTTTCTTGTCCTTAATCTGTTTTATAAATGACCCGCCTCCCTGCCCCTTCTTACTTCCTCCCCCCTGCCTAAAGAGAGACATTTGCTGTTGTTTGTATTAATGGCAATTCTGCTGGTAAGGCTGGATCCCATCACTTGGACACAAAGGGGAACCCATTCCAGACCTCTGTACCCTGTGGTTCCATGGGTTGGGGACATGCATAGGAGAGCAGTCACCACACAGTCCAGGAAGAGAACCTAACTAAGTACTATTCAAAACAAACCACCGAGACCCAGTTTCATCCCATCAGGAGCTTGTCAAATCACTCAGCAGTTACTGAAGTCTCACTATGTGCATGGCTCTATGCTAGGCTCTCTGGGGACAGAAGAATTTAAATAGACGCATTTCAGAGGAACTCGCAGTCTAATTGAAGAGAGAGAACCTGAACATATAAAAAGGTTAACAACAAATTTGTTCAGTAATAAGCTATCTTCTCTCTGTTTAGCTATTGGCTTGATTATATTAAAAAAAAAATCATGAGGCAGACAGGCTGGCAAAGTTGTTGTGTTCTCTTTGGATTCAACAGTAATATATTTTATTTTAACATATTCATTTATGCATGTTGTACTTCATTAGAAAAGGCTTTGAGATAGTATACCAGCATTTCTATTTTTTTGTTTGCTTTCCTTTCTTGAATTTATAAGTTTACTGTATACTGCGATAAGATGTTTAAAATAATGAAATCAGAAAAAAAGAAAAAAAAAAATAGAAGAAGAGGTGGCCAGTGGGAAACTAACGCACAGAATGACTGCTGTAAGGTCCTTCAGAGTCACATATGTTGGGTGAGAAACTCAGCTGGGAGCTTCCTAATGGCTAGCAGGGATCCCAAACAGAAGATCACTTGATAGCTGATTCAGTGAAGAGAGGGCCATAAGCACCCTTGCTTTATTGGCTCGAATTGTTTTAAAACCTTATCCACAGAGCACTGAAAGCTCATCCAAGGTCCAATAACTGCCATGTGTAGACACAAACTCCTGGGGTGGCTGCAGAGGGCAGAGACATATCCAGGCTGCCAAATTCACTGCTGCTACCTTCTGAAAAAGCTTGGAGTTAAAGCTATGCACAGAACAGTGCCCAGAGAACACCAAATGAGAGTGGTGTGGGGAAAATAGGATAATTTAATCAGGCTCCCTCAACATTTCTTGTAAACAAGCTGTTTGTGACTGGAGTTAGTGTGCATGTACACCAATGTATCTTTCTAGTTTTTGCTATTGTGTGCTCTGCAGTTTGTGAAGCAGAGCTGGCCAGCAGAGCTCCATCTAAAAATAGAGCATGTTTACTCTGCTGGCAGCAGCTCAGTTTAGCAGTTGAGTTTCTGAGTTTCTCTGTGGACTGCTTAGCTCATAGTGTTGTGTGTGCTGAATAAAAACTATTCCTTCTTCAACCAAGCCTCCAAGGGCCATTTTGTCTTGTTACCTAATTCACAGACCTGTGTGTGAAGGGTTTGTGAATGGGCTCCAGGAGTCTGTGAGCTCCAGACCCTAGCCCTAGAGGTGGGTTTTAAGAAGTCTTTGCCCAACTTTATTTAATTTTTTTAATTAATAAATTTATTATTATTATTATTATATTCTAAGATGTTGCAGAGCAGTTGAGGTGGAGGGGGAGAGAGGTAAGGGGAGGGTAGATAGGGTGGGAGGATGGGGAAGGGGTTGTGTGGTCGAGGCCTGTGGCACCCCCATCATTTGAGCAGAGGAACCCAGGGGGCTTCCAGCGGTGGTTCAGTAATGGCTGGGCTGGATGAAGACGTCAGAGGGACATTGCTGAGGATCTTGGCATCCCCTGCCCAGCTCAGGAGCCCAGGGCTCTTCCAGTGGCGGCCTGGTCATTGTCAGTACTTTGCCCAATTTCAAATCTAGATGAAGAGTCTTTGGTTTTATCCTAAAATGTTGGTAAATTTCTTAGCCTGGCATTCAAGCCTGCCAAAACCCAATGCCAACAAAAAATTCTAGCCCTAGTCCCACTTCTCTGCATAAGCCTCTCATTTCAATCAAAATGGTGGACTCAGGTTCCCAATGCATGCTATGTGGTATTTCTTTCTCTTCTTTGCACAACTCTTTCCTTAAACCTCAAATGATCTGTAGGCAGAGTCTTTCAGGGCCCAGGTGAAGTCCCTCCAAGAAGAGAATGTTAGAGCATTGGCAATGACCACCAAAGTTCTTTGTAAGGCAACTGATTTGTTTCTCTTCTATTTCCGTTTCTTCTTCTAGGACCACAGCTACATTCCCTAACTCCTTTGTGGTTAAGTGTGGCCACATGCCTGAATTCTAGCCAATAGAATGTGGAAGAAAAGAAAAAAGGTGACTCGTCTCCCACGCAGGATCCCCTGCAGCTTCATCCCTTCTATCAGTTTGACACAGAAAAAACACAATAGTCTTGGAAACTGCATGTTGAAGATGGAAGAGCTAAAAGATGGCAAAAGACTGGGACCCTGAATCACCACCTGGAGGAAAACTGCCTACCTATCAGGAATTTTTGTTACACATTTGAGAGTTTGTGTATTAGAACGGTTAACCTGGCTGAAGTAATATACCCTAAGAGGGGAGCTAATTACTGCACAAATTCGTTGTTACATTTTTATATGTTTAGGTTCTCTCTCTTCAATTAGACTGTGCGTTTCTTTGGAACACATCTGCTTGAAATTCTTCTATCCCCAGAGAGCCTAGCATAGAGCCATGCACATAGCGAGACTTCAGTAACTGCTGAGTGATTTGCCAAGCTCCTGATGGGATGACACTGGGTCTCTGTGGTTTGTCCTGAGTCGTACTTAGTATAGGAATTTGTGCTATTGGCCACTTTTAATAAAAGTTCTTGCTGTTCAGGAATTTGAGACCCAATATACTCTTAAAGAGTGGAGATGTAGGGGAAAGAAATAAAGCAAATATGTCCAAAAATCCACATGCAATGTCATTGAGAGATATTACCTCTTTAATCCTGGAGGTTATTGAATGTAATGGAAGCTTCAGTAGAACTAAAACTGGACTGTGAGTTGAGAGGAGGCTCGTAATCTCTTGGCCCACCCCTCCACAAAGAGTGTGACCTTCCATTTCCTTGCCTGTAGAATGAAGTCAGTGGTTCCCAAAGGAAATTCTATGGACTCCTGGTAAGTTAGCTAGCATTAGATCGAATATCTATTTGTTCCCCATTTGATGTTGATGCACAAACCAGATTTGGGAACCACTGGGCGAGGTGATCTTCTCCTACGAGTCTTTTTTAACGTGGAAAGGTAAATTTACTTTGCTGAAAGAAGTTGGGAACTTAGAACTGGAAAAAGACATAGAACTGAATACTCCATCTCCATGGAGAAAAAAAATGAAACATGTTTAGCTGGTCTAAAGATGAAATGGAAAAATAAACATGTTTTAAGACAATTTGGTAGAGGAATTATTTTCTTTGACAGGATATTAGAGATACTAGAGAATTTGTCAAGAGTTATTAAACAGGGACGTCAAAGTTTCCATTGTAGGAACTTAATAAATATTTGTTGATTAACTGATTGATGTGCTAATTCAAGCAGAGAAGGAATTTTGTCTCTCTTTTAAGGTCAGGATTTCTAATTGCCCATTCAGGCTAAAAATATGCTTTGTGTTCAGCTAAGCAACCTAACCTGTCTATTCCATTTATTCAAACAAACACCAAAAGGGATTTAATGTATCCTTTGGCAACCAAAGATAGAACTCCCACGTCAAGCTTCTTTCAGGCAGATATTAATGGTTCCTTTAATTATGAGAAGTATTACATAATCCATGCACTCTGCTTGACAAAGTAGGTTTAAATTCTGGGTCCCCCAGGAATTTCAGAAAGAAATCCTTGCCCTTGGAGGGTCGCTTTGTTCCCCGCCCATGGGTGTTTATCATGCCTCTGAGTGAAGCCAGAGGATGACAATGGCAGAGCTTTTCAAAATAGAAAGGATCCAAGGCCCTTTCAAAAGTGCAGCAATCAGAACTATTGATTCTGAAATTGAGCCATTTTCAGTGGTTCCAAAGAGTTGGCATATTACAGTGATTAGAATGTCTTCTATTCAAACAGATTTCAAATTACTTTCTGTTCAAATATATTCAAAATCTATTTTTATTCAACATGTTCATCCTTCATAAAGTATTTCCCAATTAGCCAGGATTCTCCCTCCCCAGTCAGTTGTTCCCACCTTTATTCTGCAGACTCAGAAGTCATTTGACTGCTGTTTGCTCTGCGGAGGTGCCAATGCACTCACATTTCATGTAAATTTGAACTGTGCAAATTTTAAATAATGCTACATAAAATAGTAACAATATCACTGAATGGGCATCATTTGAAATAGTGCAAATTTTCTGAAATTGTATCACTTGTCCAGAATGACATAACAAAGCCAGAACACCAACGGAATAAATTTATACTACATTTAGTCCCTTGTCTGGTGGACGCCCCACGTTAGCAGTAAATGGAAAACCCCACAGACCTTGGTCAGTATGATTGGAAAACCATACTGAGAATACGAAGCAGAGACTTCTGTGTGATTTTGGTGAGTATAGTGCTGTTTTTCTAAACATTCCTTGTTTTAATAATTTAACATCTTTTCTAGCCTATGGCAGTATCATCTAAGCCTTTATAAAGTGCTAGTGCTGAAAATGTGCTGTAAATGACTGTAAAATGACCTTTGATGTGACAGACAAAGAAGGCGTGGCCCTGGCCATGATCCTCAGTGCCATTAACTTAGGAGGAAGACTCTGCAGAATAAAAGGGATAGTGCTAAGGCTTTTTTTTTTTAGCATCACTAAAGCAAAAATATGCTACTATGAGTATAGATTTGTGCACTCTGAGAACATATCCCCTCACCCATTTTGTGATTATATCAATAGGAAAATGAGAATTGAATTAAGCAAATTTTGCATGATGCAGTTCTTCAGGAATGCACTTGTCTTTAAAACATTTTCATATGAATATAGTGTATATCCGTCCTAGATTGTAATCTCTTTAGAAGGAAGCAGAAACCATCTGTTATTTTTCTATTCCACTCCCCAATTACCTAATACCAATAACGGTGACATTGTGATAGACGTTTACTATTTACAAACTGCTGTTGTCTCAATTAACCCTCATGACGTCCCTGTCCCTGCCAGGTGAGTTTTCTTGTTTTCCCGACTTGACAAGCCAGGACCCAGAGGTATAGAGAGAGACATTGATTTGCTCCTGTCATTCAGCAATGAGTGGTGGGTAAGAAAAGGATGGGATTTTTCACTAATCAATACAAAGGAGGTTTTGTGAAAAAAAAGAAAGAGAAGGATGGGTACGAGCGACGCCTGGAATGGGGACCTACAGGCATCGGCATGGACCAGCCACACTGGCCTCACTTGGAAGCGCTAAGGCTGACTCCATCCTCTGTGCACAGGCATGCTCTGGCGACACAGAGGATGGAAATCTCTCCCCACTCCTCCCTCCTGCACTATCTGTGACTGTCATCCCACACTTATTTCCCTGGAGAATCACTTAGTTAAGGCAACACTTTTGTTTGGGGCTGGCTTGTGATTAAGATGGGTTCCTCCTGTGCACTGATGTTCAATGCATGGAAATGTGGCCCCAGAGATGAGAGGAAAGGAGGGAAGGGGCACAGGCCATGGCAGAGCAGAACTGTCATAGCTACGAGTCCCCATGAGAGCAGCCAAAAAAGCCAGGGGACCACAGTCTGTTTCCAGCCGTAATGAATCATGAGATCTGAGACAAGCCCTTTAACGTCCCTGGCCCTTAATTTCCTCATCTGCAGAGTAAGAGCAACACTTGTCCAAACTACCTCACAAGACTGCTGTGAACAATGGGCATGTTTTCTCTCTGAGGCATGCCACAGTAGAGCCGGACAGAGCCAAGGGCCTACCATGAGTCTGCAGAAGGGAAGCCCCTTCTTCCCCTGCCCCCAACACCTGTCACCCATCCAGACCACACATACACACAGACTCTCCATATGCAGGACTTTTTTGTTGTTGCTGAGGAACAACTTTGCTTTTCGAATTCAGAGCACAAATAATGTGATAGCTAGTCAAAGAAACTGAAATGCATATTTATGTGCTAGGAGATTTGGCAGGGAAGTTGTCCTTGTCATACAGAAAACAGTGTGGCTGTGCAAGTAAGACAGGGGAGAAGGAGGTGTACTCCTGCGTGGCCAGTTAGCTCACTTGGGGGATCACGGTGCTGGTAACACCAAGGTCATGGGTTTGGATCCCCATCCCAGCCAGCTGCCAAAAGCAAATAAATATATACAACCCTGGCAAGGGGCTGGATGAGAAGCAAGAACACCCCCTTTGCCTGTCCCCAGTCTCCACCAGCCAGCGTGTTGTTCCTTGGTGGCAGCCCTGCCCCTTCCCAGGCTGCCTCTGGTGCATGTCTGATTTCACCTGAGTTAATGTATTTGCAGGCAATGGTTATTTGCTCTGGGGAAGAATAGCAATAATTTTATCTTGTGATCATTTGAGCTGCCTGGAATGCCATGCTGAAAATGAGTCTCAGGCCAGATCCGGCTGGGGGCAGAGGGTAAGGAGCACCCACTCCTTAGGGTGGGCTGCACATTCCCTTGGGATGGTCTTGGCTGGCCTCCTATGTCAACCAGTTATTTATTGTGTAAACGTGGAGTTTATAAAATCCTCAAGTTGCAGATAAGCTGGTGTAGTTCTAGATTCATCCCTCCTCCCCTCCATTTACACCTTTAGTAAACAGACCATTCTGAGGTTGAGGAGGGAGGTTCGGGGAAGTCAAGTGACTTGCCTGAGGCCACACAGCCAACTGGGGGAAGAGTCAGGACTAGAGCCCTTTCTCTGCACTCTCCTGTCTTGGGACATGGCTAGCATGAAGTGGTTATTTGTCAGATGGGTCAGACCATGAGGATCAGAATCTGGGACTAGTTGTACCTACTTGAATGAGACAGGCACATGGAGAACACACTGAGAAGCCTTTACCAAGAGCAGGTACAGTCTGGGAAACAGAATAAAATCTTTGAAGGTTGTGACTGCAGAAAGAGGTGGTATAATTGACAGCTGTTGGAATCTGAGAGGAGAAGCTGGGAGCAGGTGTTGTTGGGAGATTGTGCAGGCAGATGGTGTTTGGTGCTCAGTCCTCAGGCACTGGTCTCCATTTTGGGGAAACGGTCTTCTGTCTTTGGGAGGGTGTCTGGAACCGGAAAGCAGAATCTCAGCCCTGCAGGTACAGAAGTGGTTGGTCAGAGACAAAAATGGATATTCAAGTTTAAGAAATAGAGGTGGAACCTAATGATCAGGTCAAAGATGGGGTTCCTTTAGGGGCACAAAGCAACAAAGCAGGGGCCAGAAAAGGGTGCCAGAGTGTTGGGTTAAATCCACTAGACAGTATTTGTCCCAGAGGCCAGATGGGTTGAGTCTGCAGATTTGGGATGTTTAAAGGAGATGGTGCAGGGACAGAGGTAAAGGCTGTTGACCAGACAGAATTTTGCACTGACTTTTAGCCCAGTGCTCTTTTCTATTAAATATCTATCTGTGAGAAATTCTGCAAAGCTGGAGACTTTTCACCCTTGTACCTTCTATGAAAGGAAGGGTGAAGGGATATGCGGTTCCAATTTGCTCCTGATAGCTTGGGGAGAGCAGTTGTATTTACCCAGATTTGGCAATCACATATTGGATAACTGAAGCAAAGAGAAGTCATAGCCCTCAGATTCTTCCATGGCCAAGCTTCAAGTTCTTCATAAATACCGGGAAAATGGGATTGTAGAAAGTGTAACATAGGTCACCCTACTAAAAAGTCAGCTAGGGAGTAAAATGTGCAATTCAGTCACTGAGATGTTTGCCATGTACACTTGTGCAAGAAGAGGGGGGTTGAAGCTTATAACCAGAGCAGGATAGAAGAGGCGGAAGAATACTGTTCTTGGTGTCAGAAAGGCTGTCCTGACTCTGTCATTCCATTGCTCTGGGTGATGTCCTCATCTATAATCTGGGGATTATACATCCCAGAGAGGGACAGGATTAAACAGAATCATATTTCACAAGTGCACTGAAGGACTTGCAGAGGATCATTCTCCTATAATTTAAGTCTACCATCCCTTCCTTCTTTCTCAGTTATTCAGATATTCTTGGCTGAGTTGAGGTATGAGTACCCCACTTGATTTGGCATGTGTAGACTGAGCCTAGTGACTAACTCCACCATCCCTCAGGAGCTTGGTGGCTGATCCTTCTAGTAAAACATAGGAGAAACACTTCAGGATGTAGGACTGGGAGAAGACTTTATGAATAAGACCCCAAAGCACAGGCAACAAAAGAAAAAATTAACAATCATTATCATATCAAACTAAAAAGCTTCGGTACAGCAAAGGAAGAGAAAGAAAGGAACAGAAAGAAAAGACAGCCTACTGAATGGGAGAAAATATTGGAAAACTATACATCCAACAAAGGATTAATATCCAGAATATACAAGGAACTCAAATATGTATAATCAAAGGAGCTGAATAGACATTTTTCAAAGGAAGATATGCAAATGGCCAACAGACACATTTCTTTGTGTTGAGGACATTGGATCTCTTCTCTTCTAGTCATTTGATAACATGCAGTAAATTATTGTTAATTATAGGTGCCTAGCTTGACTGTATCTTTCTTTCTTTTTTTATTGAAACAGAGTCGATTATACATATTTGTGAAGTGTAGAGTTGAATATCAATACCTGTGTACAATATGTGATGATCATATCAGGATAATTAGTATATTTATCATTACAAAACATAACCATTCTCTGTGTTCCAGTTTTCTAGTTTCAGTTCTTATTTTTAAATCTTTAATCCATATTGAGTTGATTTAGTGTATGGTAAAAGGTATGGGTCTAGTTTCATTCTTCTATTCATGAATATCCAGTTTTCCTAGCACCAATTATTGAAGAGGCTGTCCTTTTCCCAATATATGTTCTTGGTCCCTTTATCAAAAATCGGTTGGCTGTAAGTATGTAGATTGATTTCTGGGGCCTCTATTCTGTTCCATCGGTCCATCTTTCTGTTTTTATGCCAGCACTATGCTGTTTTGGTTACCATAGCTTTGTAGTAAAACTTGAAGTCTGGTAGTGTAATGCCTCTGGCTTTCTTTTTTTTCCCCTCAGGGTTGCTTTCGCTATTTGGGATCTTTTGTTGTTACAGATGAATGTTAGGATTGTTTTTTCTATTTCTGTGAAGATTGTCATTGGTGTTTTGATGGTGATTTCATCGAATCTGTACATTGCTTTGGGTAATATGGACATTTTCACAACATTAATTCTTCCAATTCATGAACATGGGATGTTTTAACGTCTTTTTGTGCTCTCTTTAATTTTTTTCAGCAGTGATTTGTAGTTCTCTTTGTAGAGATATTTCACCTCCTTAGTTAAATTGATTCCTAGGTTGTTGTTGTTGTTTTATAGCTATTGTAAATGGGCTTGCTTCCTTGATTTCTTTTTCTGCTAGTTTGTTGTTGGAGTGTAAAAAACACTACTCATTTTTGTGTATTTATTTTGTATCTTGCAACTTTACTGAATTCATTTATCAGTTCTAAGACTTTTATGGAAGAGTCTTCAGGTTTTTCTATACATTGGATCATATAATCTGCAAACAGTCAATTTGACTTCATTTTTTCCAGTTTGGATACCCTTTATTTCTTTCTCTTGCCTGATTGCTCTATCTAGTACTTCCAATACTATGTAAAATAGGAGCAGTGAGAGTGGGTGTCCTTGTCTTGTTCCTGTTCTTAAGGGAAAGGCATTCAGCTTTTCCCCATTCAGAATGATATTGGCAGTTGGTTTGTCATATACGGGTTTTTATTGTGTTAAGATACTTTTCTTCTATACTTAACTTGTTGAGAGTCTTTATCATGAAAGGATATTGAATTTTGCCAAATGCTTTTTCTGTGTCTATTGAGATAATTGTATGGTTTTAGTCCTTGGTTTTGTTGATGTGATGTATCATATTTATTGACTTGCATATGTTGAACCATCCTTGCATCCCTGGGATGAATCCCATTTGATTATGATGTATAATCTTTTTGATGTGTGGCAGTATTCTGTTTGCTAATATTTTTTTGAGGAGTTTTGCATCTATGTTCATCAAGGACATTGGCCTGTAGTTTTCTTTTTTTGCTGTATCTTTGTCTGATTTTGGCATCGTGGCCTCACCCCTTCTTTGTGCCTTTTCTCTAATGTCATGTCCTCAGTCTGCTCTTCCCCACCACTTAACCTAAAATTGTATTACTCTTCCTTCTTGGCACTCTTACCCTTCCTTGCTTTAGTTTTCTTCATAGTGTTTATTATCATCTGATGTAATTACATATTTATTATATGTCTATCTCCTGCAACTAGGTTATAAGCTCTGTGATGATCTGGATTTTTGTCTGTTTTGTTTAGTACTGTGTATCTAGTTCCTAGAACAGTGCCTAGCACATAGTAGGAATTCAATAAATCTACGATGAATTAATAAATGAAAGATAGAAAACTTGGTCAGGGAGAAGGATGAAAGGAAATAAAAAGAACAGTAGTAATACTTTTTAATTTAAAATATTATCATTTCAGCTATTATCAAATAACCCAAGTTTAAACTCCACCTTCATTTAGAAAGATTCCCCTTAGCTTTGTTTCATTATCTGTCTTCCCCCTTTCACCACTGTCTGAAGATAGTGTTGCTGTTCAGTTGACAGAGAAAAGGTGTTTTAGATGATGTTATGGGTTGAATTGTGTCCCTCCCAAAAGATGTGAAGTCCTAACCCCCAGTACCTCAGAATGTGACTTTATTTGGAAATAGAGTCTCTACAAAGGTAATCAAGTTAAAATGAGGTCTTTAGGATGGGCCCTAATCCAGTATGACTGGTGTCCTTATAAAAACGGGACATTTAAACACAGAGACATGTCGGGTCCGCCAGCGGCTGACCTGAACAGCCCTTAGCCTCGTTCCTTTTGGTGGGCGAGCAAACGGCCTGGGATTCCTCTTTCCCTCCTGCCCTCTTTGGAAGGAGACGGGGGAAGAGAGCCCTGAAGAGAAGTGAGCACAGCTGCCGGCCCCCCAAAAACAGCCCGGTTAAAGGACACTCAGACGTGGCGGGGGTTCTGTCGAGCAGTTCCATTTATTATCACAAAAGCACTTGCTTTTATAGGCAGATAGGGAGGGGAGGTTTTAACATAATCCAATCAGCTTAAAGGTCAAGGGCATGCATCCTGTCTCAATGCCTAGCTATTGCAAACACGCAGTGTTCACGAGCGTGGAAGCGTGTATTTGGCCAATAAGGGCTAAGGCAAGGTTCCCGCAGACACCCCCACCCTACTTCCTCCTGGCGCTGTCTTAGGCTGCCACATTAATACGCCCTTGTGGGCCTATAATGGCACCACTTGCAATGTCACTTAAGGTGGCGTTAGTTTTTAAGGCCCGACAGAGACAGACATGCACAGAGGCAAGACAGGTGAAGACACGCACTAGGAGGAGACGGCCACGTAAAGATGGAGGCAGCAACTGGCATTGTGCTGCTACAGCCAAGGAACTCCTGGGGCCACTCCTGGGGCTATGAGATTCTCCCTCACAGCCTTCGGAAGAAAACAGCGCTGCTGACACCCAGTCTATCCTGGACTTCTAGCCTCCAGGACTGTGAGACAAAAACAATTCTGTGTTTAAGCCACCAAGCTCATGGTTCTCTGTTAGAGCAGCCTTAGGATTTTAACACAGATGGGAAGCTTCCTCTTTACCAGGCAGTTAGCCTGATTTGGGTAGAAAATAGGAAATCCAGACCTCATCTTGCCCAGATGGTGACAGGTGGGATGTGGAGATGAACCAGGGTAAATGCAGCAGGACACAGGCCTGACAGGCAGGGGGGCAGATGCACAGCAGGAGGGCAGGTGGGGCAGAGCAGACTGAGGTCTTGTTTGGTTCCCGCCTTGGCCACTGCTATGCCCTGTGCTGGAAGAAAATCACCCACCATTTAGGCCTCCATGTCATCACCTGCAAAATGAATTATTGGAGTGTATCTTGTCTACAGCTCCAGCTAGCGTTCCACATTCCATGGTTTCATGGCATTCTCAGAGGTCTGAACATCGGCAGAAGGCAAGAGGAGAGAACATTTGATGAAACAGTGACCGTGGAAACATTTTCAAAATAACTATTACTTTGCAGAGCCTAGTTAAACAATTTTAAAATGTTGTGTGTTCCTCTTAGCTGATGTTTCCTCAGTGCTTGTTTCTAGCTTGGGCTGATGTCATTGATAAAATGAATAGATGGTGAACCCACCGGGGTAACTGGGGGAAAGGACGAGAGAGCTTGTTCCACAGGGAACTGAGAGACAGCAAATGCCCACAGATAAGGTAGCATTTGCTTAGCTTTTCTTGGCCTATCCATTAACAACCGTAGCCAGAATAGCTTTGGCTGTTTTGGATACTTTGCTAATTGGATACTTTTCTGATTTAGGAGCCCCTTGTTCCTGTATACCACTGAAAAGCCTCCAGAGTTAAGAGTAACCAGTAACCTGATTGTTGGTTCAGAGGTCCAGAACCTTATCTAGAACCCAAGAATAATCTGAGGGAAACTGTAGGCCATGTTTCTGCTTAACTCCAGGGTGAAGTTAGAGGTCCGAGGAAAGAGCAAAGTGCATATAAATGGAATCCGATCCAAGTCTCTTAGAGGTCATCAGAAAGGGAATTTTTGAGTCTTGTAAAGCCTAGCTGTTCAAGTTAATATACAATCATTTTAGTCTTCCTAATAAAGCTGCTTTTATTGAAAAAAAAAGAAAGAAGTGCTTGAGTAGGTACTAAGTGACAAATACTAAATAAAGCTAGCCATAGCTTCTCAAGTTCAATTTAAAAGCAGAAGTTGGAAAAAAAATCACAAAAAGGAAGATGCCCAAAGGAAAATAATTTTTGGTCTGTTAGAGAATAGAGTTGTGCAGAAGGGCCCAAAATAATACATAATTGGCAAGCTCTTGTCAACTCTGCCACTTTAGTCCCAGAGGAATTACATGTCAGTTGTATAAAGTGCTATAAATAATTATTGGTTTCACAAAAATTATATCCAGACATAAAAACTAGTGTCCTGTGGGAGCTACATCTGTGAAATATCCAGATTTGGAAACAATTAACTGCCCCCGAAGTCTGCAATCCCCTCAGTGTTGCAGCAACACAAGAGGAAGCACTCCCCTCCCCCAAAATGAGTGTGGTGGGGATGGGGGATGGACTGTGCCTAATTAGTCTGGACAAGACACAGATGTTGTTTAAGCTGGAAACGGGGACTTTCAGGTTATCCATGCAGCTCCCCCCTCCCAACTCAAGAAATAAGAACATGACCAGATGAAAAGACTTGTTCAGCAATTCATTCAACACATCCTTTCCTGCACCTCCTGCCTCCCAGGTGCTAGAGTCTGGAGATACCAGAGAGACACTGTTCCTGCTTTCCTAAGCCTACGATTTCAGATAAAATACTGGAAATCATGATAAGAACTGTGAAGAAAATAGAAAGTAACAAGGACACTTTACTTTAATGGAGTGATTGGGCTTTGGTAGAAGGCCTCCTTGAAAAGGTGAAATTGAGGGCCGAGCCCGTGGGCACTCGGGAGAGTGCGGCGCTGGGAGCGCAGTGACGCTCCCACCGCGGGTTCGGATCCTACATAGGAATGGCCGGTGCACTCACTGGCTGAGTGCCGGTCACGAAAAAGACAAAATAAATAAATAAATAAATAAAAATTTTTTTAAAAATTAAAAAAAAAAAAAGGTGAAATTGAAACCTATCAGATGAGGAGGAGTCGGCCCTGTGCAGATTAAAAGCAAAGTCCATCCAAGCAGAGGCAAAAAGCGTGTGCAAAGGTGGGAAAATTAAATATCTGCTACTGAAGGAGAGGGAAGTATAGAGAAAACAAACCCATTACTGTATATATTCTAAACTTTAGAGAGGCTCATGACCTTCTCTAAAAGTCTCATGGCAAGTCAGTGGAAGAGGGGAACTGGAACCAGAACTTTGGACTATATCATATTACCAAAGCCTCTTTCCATACATTTTCTTTACAAAACCCTATCTAAATCTGCAATTCACTTGTTGCATGACACATAGTTTCTCATATTTTAGAAGAACAGGAATGGGGTAAATTCAAATTGCTCTGTTTGGTTGCTCTCTCTCTCTCTCTCTCTCTCTCTCTCTCTCTCTCTCTCACACACACACACACACACACACACACACACACACACACACACACACACACACACACTTTCTCTTACAGAAAATGTGCTCTATAAATGCAAAATGACCAAACACTCTCTCTAGCTAAGCAGAGCAATTTGAGTTTACCCCAGCCTTGTTCTTCCAAAATATTAGAAACTCTGTGTGTCACATGAATTGCAGATTTGGAAAGGATATGAAAGATCATTTTTATCTTATTTTATGCATTGATCAATTGATGCACTCACTCAGCTGGTCAGGGATCTCCTCAGGGAAGCCCCCGTGCCCACAGCTCTGCCACTTCTCTGGCAGCTGCTCTTTGCCACACCATTTTTATATCCTGTGCACTTGTCTGTGTGCCCCATTAGACCAAGAGTTTCACAAGGAGGGTGTGGATCTAACCTGAATACCAGAGAGTCCCCCATGCTTAGCACGGTGCCCAGCCTGTAAAAGTGTTTGGTTAATATTTGCGAAAGTTGAATGAGTGACTGAATGGATGGATGAATAAATAATGAAGGTTGAATACTCTCAGCTCTTAACTGGAAAACTCACTTCTGAGAAGTATGCTCCAGTCTTGTCTTCACACATTGCTGATAGGGAGTTCAGATACCATTAAATGCTTATCTACCATTAAAGACCATTAAAATCCAGCAACAAATCTTACATTGACCATGGTGCTCCAAACATCTTCTAAATTTTATTTCTTGTTGTTTTTAAATAAGCAGTACGTGTGCAGGATCCTAAACTCAAAGCAGTGTAACAATGTGTACTTTGTGAAGTCTCACTTCCACCTGTCCCCAGCTACTCTATTCTCCAAGCCCATCCCCTGTCCCCTCCAGGTAGAGCCACCACATGTTTGACTGGGACCAGTCCCAAGCTGTGCCTATTGTCTTGATATAAATATTAATACTGGCTCTCAAAATAGCCCATTTAGTGAAGAAATAATATGGTTACCCTGTTTATAGTTAACCACTTTCACTACTTCCTTCGAGCTTTTCTTTTTTATATTCTTAATGTATACTCCTATTTCCCCCTCTTTCTTATGTATCCTTTTTAACACCTTGTTTTCCTTGTTAACAACATGGAGTCCTTTCCATAGAGAAGGTCCTCATCTTTCCTTTCTTTTTTCTTTCCTTCTCTTTCCTTTTCAGCTACATGTCACCCATTGTGTGGACAACTGTTGCTTATTAACCAGTTTGCTATTAATGGGAAATTGGGTTATTTCCAATTATTTGTTATTACAATCAATGTGGCAGTGCTGTCCATTTACACATGTGGGGTTGCATATGTAGAAAAATACTCAGAACTAGGCTTGCTGGGTCAAATGGAAAATGCATCTCTAACTTTGATAGATACTGCCAAATTTCCTTCCATTGCAGTTGTGACATTCTGCAGTCCTAAAATAAGATAGGAGAAGTCATGTTTTCTTATAGCCTTGCTCTTTTTTTTTTTTTTGTCAGTATACAATGTGGTTGATTATTGTGGCCTATTACTGAAACCTCCCTCCCAAATGGTATGGAGGTTTCTCAAACAATTGCAGATAGATCTACCACATGACCCAGCTATCCCACTGCTGGGAATATACCCAGAGGAATGGAATCATCAGGTCAAAGGTATACCTGTTCTCCAATGTTCATTGAAGCACTATTTGCAATCGCTAAGAGTTGGAACCAGCCCACATGTCCATCATCAGATGAGTGGATACAGAAAATGTGGCATAACCTTGCTCTTAAATGTCTCATAGACAACATGACTTGATTCAAAATTAGAAACTATCACCCAGAGGGGAACATTCTTGGCTTATCCCTTCCCCAGAAGCAGACCTGGCTCCCTAGATCTGCCAAAGAAATGCTAGCACATTAATAGCTCATTCCAATGGTGATAGAGTTTTTAAAAACATTCTTCATGTCAAATGATTTCATTGACACTAAGAACTTTCAGTATTTTCCTATCCTTTTTTCGCAATGATTGACAGTTAGTTTTTCGATTAACTCTCCTAACAGGTTTGGCTAGTTAGCTCAGTTGGTTAGAGTGTGGAGTTATAACACCAAGGTCAAGGGTTTGGATCCCTGTACTGGCCGTTTGCAAAAAAATATTCTAACAAATGTTTGCTAACCATATTGTTAGAAAGAGGTGCATAAAGAACATTAAATTCTTTAGTCTGATGCATAAAGAACATTAAGAACTATGGAAGATTGTTCTGTTGATAAATGTGCTGGGATTGCAGTAATTAGGGATGTAGTATTAGGGAAGTACCTACCTCTCATCATACTTTCAAATCATTCGGGCTAATGAAGTAAGCTGAGTTAATTGCCCACCTTTTGCTGTTAGAGGCCTTGCTAGAATAAAGGAAATGAGCCTAATTGGAAACTAGAAATGAGGCTAAATTATATAACTGTTTAGTGAAGAGTTTCTGAAACTGTGGTCCTTGGGCCACCTACATCTGAATTATGTGAAGTGCTTGATAAAAGGGTGGGTTCCTTGACTGCACTTTAGATCACTCAGTTTCTCTTTGCTAGCCTCGTCATAGGCCACTATTCTGAACATTGTCACTGTTGTCACCATCATTGACCAAAACCCACATACAGGACACCAGACCAATGCTCTGTGGGAAGCTCCTAGCTTCTCTCACCCTGATTTTTACAGACTGTTTCATTTTATTTCTTTCTTCTCTCCCCCACTATCTCATGATTTTTAAAATATGTTTTGTTAGGAAAACTTTCAAACATGAGTGAAAGTAGAAAGACTAATATAGTAACCTCCATGTATGTATCATCGACTTTAACCATGATCAACCCACGATCAATCTTGTTTCATCTAGATCCCCACCCCCCTGAAAATCCTAGACATCATGTTTTTATCTGGAAATACATTTTAGTATGTGTCTAGAATTCCTCCTGATCCCACAGAGGAGCAGCTGATGTGAGAGGGGGTCTGAGGGGCTCCAGGAGTAGGTGGAGGGAGGGCAACTTGAGGGAAGGAGGGCCCAGCTGTGTGTCTGGTGCATCTCCTCTGGGCTGTGTTATCCTGCTATGAGGAGTTTGTACTAGAACATATAACATCCCTCTTGGCTCTAAAACACAGGTTCTGTCATATCTCCTGAAGGGGCTATCCCTGCTCAGTTATTACCACTTAACTATTTTGCTAGATTTTTTTCACCCTTTGATAGGTTTGGCTTCTGAATTCCACCAGCATTTTGCCCTTATTCCCATGCCCTGTATAAGCCTTTAAATTCCCAAAAGCACCCACTCCCCTACAGTCCTCAACCTCCTGCCTGAATTGGAAGTAGATCTTTTTTCTCCCTTTTAAAGAAACAGATGGCCATATGCAATATAATAATTCATTTCATAGAGAAACCCAAGCACTTCATTAACTGTTATAAAATGTTACTTTATGATTTTATAGCTGTGATAAGCTATTGTTCCTAATCCTCTAAAGCCCTAAACGCCTCCAACCGGATTGTGTTATCAACCTAGCTAAACTTTGAGGAAGAATAGACAACAGTGAAACAGAAGCACTTGATCTAAACAGATGCCCACATCACTTTGAATCAATAAGCAGAGATGACAAGGAGATGGCAAGAAAACACAACACAGCAAAACTGCAGGCACTACAGAAGAAACTTTTTAATCATTTCAGAGTTCCAAAGTTTCCTACTAAATTGTTAGAGAGAATGTTGGAAGATTAAACGCGAATGATCTTTGGCCCAGATACCAAAGTGCTTCTTACTGTTGAAACTGCTTTTCATGAAACTGGCAATTTCACATTCTTATTTCTACAGATTCTCTTTACTCCAATAAATTCCCATTAGTAAAGATCGTTCATTACTAGGTGAACCTCTGCTTAAAGGAGATAAATTTCTTCAGTCTTAAGATGCCATGGATGTCTTGCGAAAGACCTTGGTTTCGGGGCAAGAGGCAGAGTTGAGACACAAAGCTCCCACTTCTCAGCCTGGCTAGTGCCTTGCTTTGTGACTGCCTGGGCACGTGGGTGTTAAGACCACTTGGTGGAAGCCTGTTGAATAAAATCAGTCACTGTAATAGGAATCCTGGACAAAAGAGGCACTGGGTTCCATTTTCCTTATCGCATCTTTAACAACTTGATAGGTTGGACCTGAATAAAACTGTGAAAAACGCAAGCAAAGAAAAGTAAATTCCAGCAGCAATCAGTTACCTTTTTAATCCATAGATTGACAAATATTTCAAAGAATGATAATACCCTAGGTTAGCAATGGTGTCGGAAAACGGGTCACTGATAACAAGAGTCCAAGTTGTCACAATATTTCTGAAGAGTAGTTTGGCAGTACATGTCAACATGCTTTTAAAATGCATATTCTTTAATGTAATAATTCTTTTTTTAGGAATTCAGCTCAAGAAATCAGACTGGAGTTCAAAACTGTCTACAGATGATGTTTATAATAGGAGAAAATTAAATGTCCAAGAATGTAGATTAGATTAAGTGAGTTGTTGTAAAGTCATAAAATGGAAATCTCCAAAGTCATAAAAAAAAAAAAAAAAGAGGTGGAGCTACATTGATTGGTATAAAAATATTCTACAGTACATTTTTCTTTTGCATATATTTCTTACCTGTTGTTTGTTTGTTTTGTTTTGTTTTTTTCCTTGCTGCAATGATGCATGCTACCATCAACTGCTGCTAACATCAATATACAGTCAGGTGCACTACTCCATTGTGATCTGAGTAGACATTAGAATTCTGAGAGGACTGTGTGTTGTGAACACTTACAGTAAAATAGTACAAGGAAAACTGCAGGTTCCTTTAATGAAATCAAACTTGGAGGTCATCACGGAGATCAAATCTCCATTCAGGAAAAACTAGCTGGATGGTGCATGTAGCTGTGACTCTCATCTTTGCATAGTCACCTCCCATTATCATCCTTGGAGGAGTCCTTGGAGGGAGTATTTCCTTATTCAGTATTTTCCAGAAAAAGGTGTTGATGGAAAAGTGAAGTTAGTGCAGCTGGAGAATTAGAAATAAGACGATAAAATGCTGACTTAATATTGAGGTAGGTGAAAAGGAAGGATGTTCCTTATTGTTTGAATTCAAAGGCACATTTGTAGGCATTACTTGCAAAAAGAGCAAAATGGAGAGCGAACATCAGAGGCGGGTGGAGAATGTGCTTCACAACAGTTGGTCTAAATTCTCCCCAAACAATGGAAAGTTTATTCATAAGTTTATAAATGTATTCATTAAACAAATATTTATTGGACTGATCAGTTAGCTCACTTGGTTAGAGTGTGGTGCTAATAACACCAAGGTCAAGAGTTCAGATCCCGTCCTGGCCAACCCCCCCCCCCCCCAAAAAATAAACAAAAGAACAAATATTTATCAAGCACCTATTGTGTGGCAGCTTGGAGATATAAAAATGAGCAAATACAGTCTCTTTTCTTTGACAAGATCCCAGCCGATCTAGAGGCAGTGAAAGCAGTTTCAGAAGTACAGACAGGTTGCAGTGGGAACAGGAGAGAGGAAGTGGCCCCTGGCCGAGGGAGGCAGAGGGTGACACTCGAATGTAACTGTCAGGAGAGGTGGAGGAGGATGGCTTGTTGGCAAACAACGCACTGTTTGTGTCAGCTGAAGGCCAGGAGCCAGTGAAGGAGAGAGTGGCCAATGAGACCACAGGGAAAGGTAAGGATTGGTTTGTAAAGGCCTCTGTATATCAGCCAAGGGGTTTAGGCTTCATCCCGTAGGGAACAGCCAACAGAGTTCTTTTTGGCAGTGTTTATTGTTATCCTGCGTAAGAACATTATTTCTGCCAGTAGCATCAACCATTTAACCAAGACGTGATTCTGCCTACACCAGGAGTCAGAAACTTTCCAGTGACCCTAAGGCAAGCCTTCATTTATTTCCTTCTGTGAGTAGGGTCTGAGAACAGGCTATGGCCATCCCAAGAAGTCAGTGATTTGACAAGTGTCATTGGTAAGATATAATTAGTTATAGGTGTCTTAAGCCTCAGGTAGTATAAGACTAGATTTATAATTCATTCATTCATTCATTTCTTCAAAGTAATATTTGTTGACACTCACCAAGTGCTAGGAACTGTGCTAGAGCTTGGGGATATAACAATATGGTCTCTACCCTTTCTCAGCTTACAATCTAATGGGAGAAACAAATGAAACAAGTAATAGAAATATAGTGGGATACTGTTGGGCTCTAATCAACCTTTCTTCTCAACTCCACGTGAATCTTTCCCTACAGCCCTGGGTTGAGACCATCACTAAATGAATGTAGACCAAGAAGCTCCCTATAAAAATATTAACACTAATTCTTACTATCCCAGAATGGTGGTTTTATTCCTTTAAATTGCAAAAGATATTTAGTCTTCAAACGTTCCCCGATTGGTATGGTTGATGCCAAATGGAAGCAAAATCCTTGGTAGATTAAAGTTTTATGGCTGAATAGGTAATAACTAGTCCTATTTTTGCATATTTTTGATAAAATAATTATGATTAATTAAATACAAGTTCATTTGAAAATGTTACTGAATTCATTGCAACTTTTGATTATTTTGCCATTTTTCAATCACCAGGTTCCAAAGGTACAATTACTAACTTTGGGGTGAAATTCTCAAGTTTGGTTTCATGTTAAGCAGTGACCTTTCTTCATGTAAATGTTGTGAATTACAGTATGAAGGATAAATTCTTAGTGGAGTGGGAAGGTGTGTTATCAGTCAGGGTTCTCCAGAGAAACAGAAGTAGTAGGATATGTATAGAGAGAGATATAAAAAGAGGTGTATTATAAGGGATTTGCAAACATGATTATGGAGGCTGATAAGGTCCTTGATCTGCAGTCTGCAGGCTGGTGACCCAGGAAAGCCAATGGTATAGTTCTAGTTTAAACCCGAATGCCTGAGAACCAGGGGAGCCAATGGTGTAAGTTCCAGTCTAAGTCCAAAGGCCTGAGCCCCAGGAACACTGATGTCCAAGAACAGAAGAAGATGGATGTTGCAGCTTAAGCAGAGAGCAAATTCACCCTTCCTCTGTTTTTCTGTTCTATTCAGGCCCTCAGTGGATTGCATGATGCCCACCTGCATTTGTGATGACAGATCTTCTTTACTCAGCTTGCTAATTCCAATGCTAATTTCTCCCAGAAACACTCTCACAGATACACCTGGAAAAAAATGTTTTACCAGCTCTCTGGGCATTGTTTAGCCCAGTCAAGTTGATACATAAAATTAACCATAACAGGAGGAGAAAAGGAAGAGGTAAGAGTGTGTAGGAAAGCAGGATTCTTAGGAAGGAGAAAACAGGTGTTGTGTTGCCGCCCAAAGCTAATGTATTTAATACAATTATGTATCACTTAATATTGTGGATACATCCTGAGAAATGCATCTTTATTAGTTTGTTTCTGTTGCTTATACTATAAATACTCTAAACTGGGTGATTTATAAAGAAAACAAAATTTATCACTTAACGTTTCAGAGGCTGGGAAGTCCAAAGTCCAGGAAATACAGCTAGCAAAGGCCTTGGTGGTGATGACGGTGACCCAGGGGTCTCACATGGCAGAAAATGGCAGAGCAGAGAGAGACTAACCTCTCATGTGCTCTTTTAAAGCCCTCAGAACCACACCCCAACCATCATTATTAATCCATTCACTACAGCATGGTCCTACAATCTAATCACCTCTTCAAGGCTCCACATTTCAATGACCATAATAGGAGTTCCCACCCTCAACAATTAGCAGAGGGGATTAAGCTTCAATGAAGTTGGGGTGGGGCATCCAAACTACATCAGCATCATTAGGCAATTTTGTCATCATATGAACATCACAGGGCATACATACACAAACCTAGATGGTATAGCCTATTACACACCTAGGTTATATGGGATAGCCTATTGCTCCTATGTGAGTAATGCAGTGCACCATATTATGACAGCAGTGATGTTACTGAGTGATAGGAATTTTTCAGCTCCAGTATAATCTTATGGGACAACCATCATATATGTAATCCGTCATTGACTGAAACATCATTATGTGGTGCATGACTGTGTTTTTATGCCAGACTGTCCTAGATTTGCTAGATGGACTAGAAAGTGTTTCAGTTATGTTCTAGGTGGGCAATCCTCATTTACCTAACCTTCAATGATTCAATTATTTTTTTCACTAAATTGATTGAACTAATTTAAATAATTGGTTGCTTCAGTGTCACATAGATATAACCTGGCCTCCAAATGATGGGATGCTCTAGGAGCCAAGATCAGGCTGGCTCACTGCGTGTTATAACTCAGGTTCCCTAAACTCAGAGTTCCTTCCTGTAATGCAACATACTGCATGTCTGGGTGTCACCTAGTTCTCATTGTACTGTCCTGTGGGCTTTGGGGTTCAGGGGATTGGCACCAGAAAATGATGATACTCAGCCTAATGCTTTTGCTGTGAGTAATAAGGTCCCTGGTCCCTGACATATCTTCATATATGTTATAGCTTCTGCCAGCATCCATGAAACTGTGGCAAACTAACTAGTTAGATTGCAAATAGGGCACAATCTCAGATTCTTCACAGTTCTTGATATTATTCCATTATACTTATCCAAAGTCTCAGTCCTAACCATTTAGGTCCTTGAGATGGCCCCATTTAACCAACAGACCACAGTACTCATGGGGATGTAGAAAACGCTATTTTAGTCTATGAAATGTTCATCCATATTGAAAATAAAGTCAATTTTCTGTTGCTCATAACAAAATACCTGAAATGGGGTAATTTATACAAAAATAAAATTTATATCTTAAATTTTTAGAGACTGTGAAGTCCAAGGTCAAAAGGGCACATCTGGTGAAGGCCTTCTTCTTGGTGGGGACTCCCTATGGAGTACCGTGATGATGCAGAATATCACATGGAAAGAATGGGAAGGAGTGTTTAAATGCGCTCATGTGCTCTCCATACAAAGCTACCAGTCTATGCCCATGACAGCCCATTAAACCAGCAACCCCTTGCTCCTCATAGCCCTCATGATCCAATCACCTATTGTGTTAGTCCATTCCTGTTGCTTATAACAAAATACCTGACACTGGGTAACAATAAAGAAACAAAATTTATTTCTTACAGTTTTGGAGGCTGAGAAGTCCATGGACCAGGAGCGCATCTGGTGAGGGAACCTTGTTAGTGCTCGCTCTCTACAACAATGCAGGGTATTAAATGGTGAGAAAATGGCATGAGCAAGACAGAATTAACCTCTCTTGCCCTCCTCATAAAGCCATCAGAACCACACCCATTACTCCATGAACGGATCAATCTATTCACCAGGGCATAGCCCTCACAATCTAATCACCTCTTAAAAGCTCCACCTTTTAAACACCATAATTGGATTTCCCACCCTCTTAGCACTGTTACAATGGGGATCTAGTTTCCAAAACATGAACTTTTAGGGGACGCATTCAATCCATAGCATTCTTCCCCAGCCCCCAAAATTCATGTCCTTTCCATGTGTAAATTATATTCATTCCATCTCCATAGCCCCAAAGTCTAAACTTGTCCCAGCACCAGCTAAAAAGTCCAAACTCTCATCTGTGAAATCAAAACAAGTTATCTACTTCCAAGATACAATGATGGGAAAAGTATAGGGTACATATTCTTGTTCAAAAGGCAGAAACAGGCCAAAAGAAAGGGTAACAGGTCTTAAGAATATCTGAAACTCAGCAGGGCAGGTATTAAATATTATGTCTTGACACCATGTCTGACATCTTCTGTACACTGGTGCAGAGGTCAAGCTTCCAAGTCCTTGCATAATAGCCCTGCCCCGCTTTCCTGGGCTCAGTCTGTGCCTCACTTCTTCCAGATTGGTGTTGCACATTGGTAGCTCTACAGTTCTGGGGTCTTGGTGGTGGTTTTGCTGCCACAGCTCCACTAGGCGTACCCTTGGTGGGGGTTCTTTACTGCAACTCCAAGCCTACATTTCTGTTTGGCATTGCTCTAGTGGAGGCTCTCTGTGGTGACTCTGCCCCTGCAACAAATGTCTTCCTGGGGCCCCAGGCTTTACCTTGCATCCTTTGAAATTGGGGTGAAAGCTGCGATGCTTTCACAGCTCTTGCATTTCACAGACTGCCAGTCTGCAGACTTAACACCACATGGATGCTGCCAAGGCTTCTGGCTTTTATCTTCTGAAGCAGTGGGTCCAGCAGCACCTGGGGCCAATTTGTCCATGGTTGGAGCAGCTGGAATAGTCAGGGTGTAAGAGCAGCATCCTGAGGTGGCCCTGGGCAGCAACTCCATGGAGTGGGCCCCAGGCTTGTTACCCAAAACCATAGTCATTCTAGGCCTCTGGGTCTGTGATGGGAGGGGCAGCCTCAAAGATCTCTGGAATGCCTTCAGGGTCTTTCTTCCATTCTCTCAATGATTCCTTATCTCTGTACTATTCTCCTTAGTGGATGGTTGCTGGACTATATCCTTGTTTTCCTCTCCTGAATATACTTTTTCGCTTTTTACATAGCCAGGCTGACAATTTTCCAATTTTTTTCTCTCTGCTTCCTTTTTGCTGCTTTGCCCCCCATGCATTTGTCACCCCACTTCCCCTGGGTGATGGAGCCACAAAGGATTACTCAAAGCCCATCTCTTCTGAGCAGTGAGAAGCCCCGAAGTGGTTAACTTCCCTGGAACCCTCAAGCAAGAGGCATCCCTTCCTTGGGAAATTAACCCTGAATTGGGGTTCTCTTCCTGCATTTATTTTCCAGACCCGGAAGTTACAGGAAGAGAACATAGGTGGGGTTATAGTTTAACAATATAGGCTGGTAACTTTCAGTGAAACAAGTCAAATGACATTCCATTAGACAATTAAGTGATCTTATAGCAATTTCTCAGTATCTTTACATAACAATCAGTAACTAGTCTGTCCTTGAGCTAGCAACCTTGCTGTGCCACAAATCTTTATCATACACCAGAGACTTTATAGCCTGAGGAAAATTTCCAGTCTTCCACAAGGTCAATATTTGAAACTGCAAGGCTTTGGAAAACCAGGCCCTGTGAAGTACATTTGCTTTAAGAATCCTCTACACTTTTTAGCTATAAATTTCAGCTTTACTTCATGCCCTTACTGCCCTAATTCAGCATAGGCTGTTGGAAGTAGCCACATAGTTGCCTGAATGCTTTGCTATTTAGAAATTTCTTCCTCCAAATACCCTGGTTCATCACTCTTAAGTTCCACATTCCCTAAGGCCCTCAGGCATGGATACAATCTAGCCAAGTTTCTTGCCAGTTCATAACAAGGATGACCTTTGCTCCAGTTTCCAATAAGATTCTTCTTATTTACATCTGTGACCTCCTCAGAATGATCTTCATAATCCACATTTCTATCACCATTCTGGTCACCATCATTTAACAAATCTCTAAGACACTAAACTTTCCCAGGACTTTTTGCCTTCTAAGTCCTCACCAGAAACTAGTTTTTTTCTAGGCTTTTTCCTGCTCCTCCAAGTTCTTCCAGCCTCTTTCCATTACCCAGTTTCAAAGCTGCTTCCACATTTTCGAGTATTCATTATAAGCAACATTGCAGTTCTTGATACCAATTTTCCATACTAGTCCATTTCCTGTCACTGATAACAGAGTACCTAAAACTTGGTAATATATAAGAAGATGAAATTTATTTCTTAGCTTTGGAAGCTAAGAGGTCCAAGGTCCGGAGGATGCATCTGATGAGGGCCTTCTTGGTGGAAACTCTCTGAAAAGTCCCATGGCAATGCAGGCAATCACATGGAGAGGGAAACAAGAGTGCTTTCATGTGCTCTTCTGCTCTCCTTCTAAAGCCACTAGTCTATGCCCATGACAATCCATGAAACCATCAACCCATTACTCCATGAATGGATTAATCCATTCATGAGGGCATAGTTCTCACAATCCCATCACCTCCCAAAGGCCCCACCTTTCAAATACCATAACTGGATTTTCCATCCTCTTATAACTATTACAGTGGGGATCAAGCTTCCAACACATTAACTTTGGGGGGACACATTTGACCCATAGCAGTACATTACTGTGCAATTTATCTCTAAGAGCCTATAAATTGAGAACATATGCTCCCAATTCCTGAGCTGGCAAGTTTCACTAGAATAATTCTAAACCATCTTATTTCAATGGTGATAAAAGGGCTATTGTTAAGTCTATGTGCTATGCTTTGCATGATATAAGATAATCAGAATCTCCTAAAAAGGCATAACCTGCCACTTTTATTTATAGTGGGATCGATCTGCTACCAGTGCTCTTTTGCTCTTTTTTTTTTTTTTAATGTTTCTCTTTTTTTTTTTCTTTTTAAATTTAATTGAAATGGACTCATTGTATATATTTGGGGCACAGAGTTATATTTCAGTACATGTATCCAATATGTCACTACTATCAAATCAGGATAGTTAGCAAATTCATTACTCTTTTGACACTTTAAAAAAACAACTTAATTGACTTCGAGTCCTTGCAAATCCTCATGCTGCAGATGTTACAGAAATCAGAGTAAACGTTACATGTATTCATGCATCTGCCTTGGGAACGGAGGTCAAAACCCCTTCCCTAGAGACCCTTTTGTGGATCCATTTGTTCATCCCTGCATTTGTAGTTGCCCCTGGTCTATGAACTCTATTCGTCTACTAATAACCATGATAGTGGCCCTGCTTCTATTCCATCGAGCATTTCCTAAACGTTGGACTCTGCTCAACTTTACTAATTACCATACACAGCTACAACTTCATACCAAATTCTTAGAGTTCACAGCTTCCCTCCAAATCCTAGCTTTTCCAGACTTTCCAGTCCCTGAATTCTGTCTTCATGCCTACATAAGTAACATTTATTGATTGTGTCATTAACTAGACTCCCAGTTCTAGACAGTCCATGCTGTCCTGCTCTGCTTCCCACACAGGGACCAGGATGAACATCATAGATCTTACACAGGCTTTTCCTGACCACCATGACAACCATACAAACTGATATTTAAGTGTCTTTTGTTTTCATTTCTAATTTAGTTCACATACTTTTTTGTTAGTATATTTTAATTTTACATTCCATAATTTAAAAAGCCTTAATAAGAAGGACAAGTTTTACAAATAGGAAAACTAACTTTAAAAAATTCAATGCTAAGTACATCCTCACAAACTAATGTTAACCCTGGAAAATACAACTGAGACCTGAGAATATGAATTAAATAATAACTGATCAGAACTTGACCTTTTAGTCATACAGAACTAGATATGCCAATTCTACTAAAATAAAATGTCTTTGCTGATTTGATTGATGGAAAATGGAATATTGCTAATTGAATTTGCAGTAGATGGGTTACTTGACCTCCTTCAGACATATTCTGTAATATCTATGAGTTTCTTCATGGAACCCTCATGACACCAGCAGAGGGTAGGGCAGGTGGAGAGTGGCCAGTGTGGACTAGCTAGCTGTATGTATGGTTATGTTGGGGGTCTGGTAAGTCAGAGTATACCTGCATTTATAACATACTGAGCACTTCAGAGAATATAAATTAAAATCATGAGTTACCATTACACATTCACCAGTGTGGCTAAAATTAGAAAGACTCACAAAATCAAGGATTGATAAGAATGTAGAACAACTGAGATTCTCATATATTGCTGGTGGAAATGTAAATTGGTATAACCACTTTGGGAAAAGGTCTGATGGTCTCATAAAACTAAAACAAATGACCATCCTACGATTAGCAACTCTACTCATAGTTATATACCTCAGAGAAATTAATTCATTTTTATCATCCCTAAAAAGTTCTCTTATGCCCCTTTGCAGTCAATTTCCTTGGTTCCAGGAAACCATTGATCTACTTTTTGTCGGTATAAATTATCTAGGCTGACCAAGTAAAAAGAGAAAAGCCCAAAATTACTAAAATCAGAAATAAAGCAGGGGCACTATTACATTGTCATTACGGTTTTTTGCGGTGGTAGAATTTAGTTTCTTTCCCTTTCTTATTTGCATTTTTATTCTGCTAGTGAGGTTTGTTCTTTCTTGTTTATTTGTGGTAGTAATTATCATTTTTCAGATTCCAAGTGCAGGACTTCCTTGAGGATTTCTTGTAGGGCTGGTCATGTAGTGGTGAATTCCCACAGTTTTTTTATCTGGAAAATGCACAATTTTTCCCTCATATCTGAAGGATAGCCTTGCTGGGTATAGTATCCTTGGCTAACAGTTTTTTTTTTTTTTTCTTGTAGTATTTTGAATATATCATCCCATTTTCTTCTGGCCTGTAGAGTTTCTGTTGAGAAGTCTGTTGTTAGTCTGATAGGGGCTCCCTTGTAGGTGACTGGAGGCTTTTCTCTTGCTATTTCCAAGATTCTCTCTTTTTCTTTGAGTTTGCCAGTTTGACTATAATGTGCCTTGGACAGGACCTTTTTGGATTGAATCTGTTTGGGGATCTTTGAGCCTCCTGGATCTGAGGGTCTATGGCTCTCCCTATACCTAGGAAGTTTTCTGTCAATATTTCATTGAATAGATTTTCCATGCCTTTTTCTTTCTCCTTCCCTTTTTGAATACCTGTGAATCAAATGTTTGTGCAATTAAGGTTTTCTGCTAGCTCCCTTAGATTTTCCTTATTTTTAAAAATTCTTTTTTCCTTTTTTTGTCTGCTGGGGTTATTTCAAAAAGATTATCTTCAAGATCAGAAATTCTTTCTTCTGCTTGTTCTAGCCTGCTGTGTAAGCTCTTGGTTGTGTTTCTTATTTTGCTGAGTGAATCTTTCAGTTCCATGACTTCTGCTACATTCTTTTTCAAGGTATTAATCTCTTTGTAAATTTCTTCCTTTATATCCTGGATTTTTTTTTTCTCATTTCATTATGTTGTCTAATTGAGTCTTCTTGTATCTTAGTGAGTTTCCTTAAGATTGTTGCTTGGAATTCTTTTTCATTCTTTTCAAGGGTTTCCTGCTCTATAGGGTCTGGTATTTGAGAATTATTGTATTCTTTCAGTGGTGTCATATTGTCTTGGATTTTCATATTTTTAGTATCTCTATGTTGATATCTGGTCATCTGGTAGAGGAGTTGCTCCTTCTGTTGCTCTGGAGTGGGTTTTAAGGAGAGAGATGTCCTCTTTTTTTTTTTTTTTTTTTTCTGATCTCTGCTGTTAACTCTCCTTGTGCCAGTGCAGTTGAATGTATGGCAGGACACTTGCATGGTGGCTGTGGCTACAGCTGTGGCATTGAGCTGCTTTTACAGCAACTGTGGGCTGTGGCAGTGCCTGTGGTAGGCCACCTGCATGGAAGTGGTGTTTTCAGTGTGCTCTCTTGCCTGTTGCTGTGCAGAGGAGGCTGTTCTCAGCCAGAAAAGACATTTTAAATAATACTCAGTAAAATACTCAGTTGTCAAGAGTACAATAAACTAACTTTCTCATGCATGACTGGAAGAGTGCAAATAGGTACAACCTTTCTGGAAAGCAACCTGACAAAGAAATTGGAAAGAAAATATCAAGAGATATTGAGAATTTTATTTACTTTGTCACAGTGATTTAAAAAATAATAGCAACACATACTTGGCCAACATTTTGTGCCCCAGAATGCTGCAGCAAAAGTTTGAAATAACTTAAATATTCAAACATAGGAGAATGATTATATTACCAATTGTAAACCTATACTGAGACTCAATCCGATGAAATGTTTCCTGAAGAAAACTTAATAAAATGGAGAAAATCTCATGATATATCATAAAGTGAAAAAGGAAATGCCAAACTATGTACACTGGAATATAGCAGTACATACAACTAAATATTATTCAACCTTAAAAAGGAATGGATTTACACTATTTGCTACAATATGAATGAATCTTGAAAATGTTATACTAAGTAAAATATGCCAGAAACAAAAGGACAAATACCATGTGATTCCACTTATGCAAGGATCTATATATAATAGGCAAATTCATAGTGACAGAAAGTAGAATGGAGTTTACCAGAAACTGGTGGGAGGCAGGAATGGGGAAGTATTCTTTAGCGGGTACAGAGTTTCAATTTGGGATGATGAAAAAGTCTTTGAAATGATAGTGGTGATGGTTGCACAATATTGCAAATGTACTTAATGCTACTGAATTATATACTTGAAAATGGTTACAATTGTAAATTTTATGTTATGTATATTTTACCTCAATAAAAATGCATAGAATAAAACTGTGTACACAAGTTTACAAAAAAAAGTATGCTTTGAAATATAGGACAATGTGTAGTTACATATTGAGGTGTAATTTCTGGAGGAGAAGTGGTGGATTAATGGGTACAAAGATGCTATCTATTCTAAGTGAATCAATGTACCATATATGCATGTATTGAAACAACACAATATACCCCACAAATATGTACAAATAAACATTAAAATTTAAAAAAAAGAAAAAAGATTTCTGGGAATCTATTGATTCATGCAAAAAAGATAATTATATTGAGCACCTACTGTGTGCCAGTTACTCTTCTGGTTCAGGGGCTAGAGCCTGGTAAACAAGACACTTACTCTAGTGGAGGGTGTAACAGATACTGAGGTTATAAGAAAATTCTTTCTTGTTTGCTGCTTTCTGTATTTTATAAATCCCTTTCAATGAATATGCTATTTTATATTTAGAAAAAAACAAGTGGAAAAAGGAAGGCAATTATGAAAAGCAATATCAGATTGGGATAGCTGTCAACCTTTCTCTTTCTGTTGGACTTTCTCCTTTGGTGTAAACACATATCCCATCAACACAGAGGAACAGTTGTGATGATGACGGGTAAGAGGTAAGGGGGGATCAGAACTCTAGGAACCAGAGAGCCCTGCCATGCCTGCTCACTCCACCATCTTGCTCTTTGCCCTGTTATGTTTTGGGCTTTCTGGTTTCCAGAAGCATCGGGACTGCAGTGTCAACCCTGTTCACTCTGTCTGATGGTAGTTTATATCAGTGTCCAAAAGATTAAGAGCTTTTCTTTTTTGGTGCCAGGATTTTTATCTTTTAACAACAATTCTGCAATAACTCTTGAATAATTGTTTTGACCCTCCCTGTATTTACAACAGGCTGATAAACTTCTAGAAACTCACAAAGCTGATCTGAAAATATCAGGCAGAGGTTAATAAATGCATTGGCTCAGCACATTTCCTCCAAGAAATGGTTGCTAATTTTGGGCTCCTCTTACAACACAGAAAAATTGAGACTAATTTCAGGGCTTTGCAATGTAAAAAGTGCCCAGTGACTTCATTTCTACATCCCCTCTCCACCCCCAAATAATCAACCATAAGTTTTTGTTCATTATTGTCTGATCTTGGCTGGGATTAGGGGAGGGTGTCTGACCTAGATGAATGGAACTCTGCTTTCTTGATCCTGAATGCAAAAAGACCCCCACCTGCTCAGTGCAGAGACAGGAGGAATTACTCAGATCTCGTAGATCTCTCTCTTGTAATTCTTCTGTATCCTTTGGCCTGGGGATCTATTTTAGGCAGTAACTTCTACTCCCTCTTTGTCAAAAACCTTTCTCATGATTGAACTACATTTGGAGGTGTACGAACATCTGGTTTGGGACTGTGAGTCCCCAAAGGCTGATAGCATGTTTAATTCTATCTATTCAATGAATGTTTAATTTATGAGTATGTGATGAAAGGATAAAACTAGCTTTGATGGCTTCATTTTAATCTTATTCCCAAGACAATTTTACTCTCTGTATTTTCCCCACAAAAGCTGATATTTCTTCTTCTTCATTTCAATTCATTTTATCTCCCTCTCCCCCAAATCTCCAACTATAAATTCTTCCCATTAAAAATTCTTGCTCTACTGTTTCTTCCTACTTGTTCATGATCTGGTAGCTCTGCCCAGGTAAGACTGTGTGGTTTGCTGTTTATAAAGCACAGGCTGCCTGAGTTCAAACCTGATTCCTCCACTTGATGGTTGTACCTCCATGCGCCTCAGTGTCCTCATTTGTAAATTGGAGCTAATAATAGGAACTACCTTGAAGGGTTGCTGGGGGAGGGGTCATGAATATAAAGCATCTCATGTAGAACCTGGCAATTGAAGAAGGATTCAGTAAATGTTAATTTTTAATAATGCTACTTAAATAAATACAGGTTGTAACATAATCTAGGAAGGCAATTCTTTCTTTTTGTTTTCCTTTGTTTTAATTTCCAAATTTATTAAAATGATTAACCTCACTATTTGAAAAAATGTTTTTAATGAAATGTTAAAGAAGTTACCTCAAATGCTGAAAGAGCCCTTTTTCATTCTTTCAGTATAAGGAATACATTGTATCTCAAAAGTCTTACAACTCAGCAAAACATTTAAAACAGTAATTTGAAAAATGAATGAAAAAATACTTTACATATATACTGAAAAAAATTGAATACTTTACGTATACTTCTATGATCATTTCCTAATTCTTACAATGCCCAAATCTTTACCAATCATTGCATAAGCTCAAGCTAAATGTTTTGTTGAATACAACCTCTTCCAAACTGGTCGTCAGTGTGTGGATGTCACCATTCCACACAGAAGTCCTACAGCAGATCTAGAACAGTTGCAAGGCCTCCACCTTGAAAAACGGAAATCAGGTTTCCCTAGAAGGCATCAGCAGCAGCTGATAAGTGCTTGTGCATACCGATTCCTAAGAGGCAGTGGTTCGTTGCCAAATGTCACTGCTCTAAGACTCATGGGAAGGTCAGCCTCAAAAGACGAGGCCACAATAAAATTAAAACAAACATCATAAATAAATTACGAAAATTAAGCTTAAAAATAGAGAAAAATTGGAATTGCGTTGTTACCTTTTCCTTAAGATTGAAATTCCTGAAATGGCTATTGTTGAGATTCAAATAAACAATTCAAGAGTGAGTCTCTGAATCTCTTCAATACACCCCATGCTAAGGTGGGAATAAAAGAGGTGACCCACTGCCCTCCGGCGCTCTTCAGACACAAGGTCTAGCTTCATCTTCCTCAGTGGCACGGGTCTCACACTTTTCCTATGCAAGGGTTCCAGCAATCCTTTCTTAATGGACTTTGTCCAACTCTAGACTTCACCATATAAAGGGAAAATGCATCATTGTTTGTGCTAGAGAAGAGGTGACTGAGAAGTGTAACAATTCCCCTTGCCCAGGACCTTCCAGTTCCAAGAGCTCTTCCAGGTGCCTCAGCCCCTTCCACCCTCCAGCAACTCGATTGTCTGCTCAAAGAGTGAAATTTGCTAAATCACAACCTCACTGAGATTTGGCATCCCTGCTATGAGCTATGTTATTCCCCCCTCTAAAAGAAAGAAGCCGCAACCTCAGGATTACAAACAATTTCCCTGGGGTCAAATAACCAGTGAATGACAAAGCTGAGTTGAAACTCCAGGTCTTCAATCTGGGACATTTGGGAGACACAGCTGCAGGGGCTGTTCTCCATTTCCACTTCATCTACTGTGTTTCCACCAAATCTACCCTGCTTCTGATACCCTCTGCCCTGAGCCATAAATGCAAACATGCACCTCTCCACCCCTCCTCACGTACCTGCTGGAGCTTGAGAATAAACCACCAGCCCAGAGCTGGGTCCCATGGCCTGGCCACAACTGCTTGGTGCAGGTGACTCCCAGAGGGGCCTTGTGTCTGTGGCCTTGGCAGCCTGGCCTCTTCTTCCCTGAGACTTGAACTGACCCACAGTGTCATTCTTATCATAAACATACAGATTTCAGGGAATAGTCCCTCGTCCTCATGGCTCCTGAGCACTTGAAGGCTGTCGGCATCTCCCACTCACAGGCCTTGCTGGCCTGATAACAGACCCCTTTCATTACCTGCTGCTTCAGAAACCAGGGTCCTCCTTCCGTCTTAGTTCCCATCACCCACTTTGTCAAAGAATCTATAATATTTTGGATTCGGGTAACCTCAGTTTTAACAATTCATAGGTTTGCTCGTTTTTCTTTATGAACCAAATTGAACTGTCTACTCCAACTGTGACCTTGCCAGGCAAATCATTTTACTGCTCTGAGACTTTACTTCCTTCAGTTAAGACGAGGATCATATTATATGACATTTTTATGCTATAAAACTCTGCGAATTGAGAGCTGAGACTTTTTTTCTATTACCTGAGGACTATGAGGAGAAAAACATGGTTATGGAGTTAATGTCATTTAGTCTTTAGGTAGGTCTGTCTGTCTTCCAGGGAGAGATTCTGAAAATTTTCTCCCCCATAGATACAGACCTCTGGTCTTTTATTTCCAACCCATATCCCTCATGCTATTTATCTATGTAAGCTATATCATACTAGCCTTTTTTAAATACACACCTTAAAATCCACCTTTGAAATTTTTGGAAAATACCATCAACTTTCTACATTGAGCAACTGGCATGAAAAGCATGATAATTTCCTTCAATCTGAAAATGGTTTGGAGATATATAAGATAAAAATAACCTCTAAAATGAAATGTTACCCTGATGCTGTTATGAAACATTGATGTTACTGGATTTCAACTACTCCAATGTTCCAGTTTCCATCTCTCAATATGTGCTATTATTGACTAAATGATTAATTTTAATGGTTCCTTTTTCATTTCTACTACTTAGATCTTTTTTTTTTTTTTATTTTTGTTTCTTGGTGGGCAGGATTATTTCTCACCATATGACCATGAGTCACGACCTTATACTCTTCTTTCAGTGCAGGGGAAAGCTTCATTAACTTAGTAATGCATTTGGTCAATAAATAAACTTCCACAACCCTCATTTACTCATATGCTTTTACTGAAAAAGAAAAAGAAAAAAGAGAGAAAACCATATGCTTTTCAGCTCTTTGCAACCCAAAACATCTATTTGAAAGTGAAAAATAAGTCATTTCATGTTTACAGGCATGTCGGTTGGTAGAAAAATATAAATCATTACCTGGATTTTTTTAATCCAACACAATTCTATATTTTCCTCTAGAGAGATTGACTCACCAAGCCTATTTCCTTTTCCTGGAAACACAATCTAATTAATTTTCCCATCACCGTTGTATCTAGGTGGAGCCATATGATTAGTTCTCAGCAATGGAATGTAGTGGAAATGATACTTCTACTTAGAGGCTAAGAAAGCTTTCTTCCCTCTTCCACATTTGCTGACTGGATGATACCAGGATGATCTTAAAACCATGTGTTGAAGACAGAAGAACTGCATGAAAGGAGCTGTGTCCCTGGATTATTAAGTGGAAGGCCACCTGTCTAACACCTGATTGGACTCTGAGGTAAGTCATTAGGGCTCTGGGATTGTTTGATAGGGAAGTTAGCAGACCCTGACTAACACAAGTCTCTTATACTTTAAATTGAACAAATTAGATACTATGGAGTCTTTAGAGTAGGCTTGCTACATGGTATGGTCAAAGATGGTGCTTCAAAAATGATTTATAACACGCCTACTGCTTACTCTGCCTTCACTTTAAGTAATGTAATTAACATCTGCTCATCCATGGTGGCCAGTCATACATTCATAAGTTGTCAAGATCTCTCCCTATTTTGGCGTTTCATAAATACAGAAAAATGGGCTCCCTGGGGTGACTCAGTCTCAGAAACCAAAACAAAGCACCCATACCTAGCCCTTTTCTTTCAGATCATTCAATAAACATAGTCTGGTTTCTTTCCAAATAACATGGTTATCTAATTTCCTTCATTAGTACCTAGTTAGGCAATGCCTCTGGCTTTCTATGACCTAATTCGCTGGGTCCCTGAGCACATTTAAGGCTCTTCCTCTTCCTCCTGTGACAGCCACTTCTCTCTTCTTCAGTGCAACCTATGGTTTTTCTGTTTCAATGTGCGTCCTGGTTTTTCCTACATCCTTTAGAAACATGAATGCCTTGGGACCACCTCTTCATCATTTCTGCCCCCCCATCTTCATATCCGTTTATGTGTCTTCATCTTAAGTCATCTCTTTCACTACCATTTCCTGAAAGTTTATCTCAAATCACTTCCTCTTGGGTCTATCTCTTCTTTAAGAGAAGGAATTTTAACGTAAGAGCTCAGTAATACAGAGATATGTTTCTCTTTTCCTATACCACGGTTGGCACCAACTGTTTCCCTGAAGCTTCTCCCCGGTTCAGGCCTCTTACAGGATAATTTAAACACAAACCATCAATTGCCAGCTCAAATCAAACAGGACAATGTCCAATTTGCTTTTTTTTTCTCTCTCATAATTGTCCTAATGTTTAAATTTTTCCATCAATCAATGAGCCAATCAGTTTGGTACACTTTGCCAGGAGCTTTGAGAAAGAAGATGAAAACAGAAGATATACAAGCAAGCTCCCAAGTAAGTAATGAGACTCACTTACCTAAAATCTTTCAAGAATAAGATAGTATGTAATACTAGTTATCGGGTATATATAAAAAGTACATTCACAATTGTAGAAGGAGGGAAATTTAGATTAAAACTTTGAGCTTTAAGTCAAGAAAAGGAAGATAAAGAATTGTAGAGGGGAGAGATCAATGTGTGCTAGAGCAAAGGGAAGTTTAATGAAGATGGGATTTCGCCCTTCAGGACTGTTAGGCTGGAGCAAATAGGAACTGCAGGCATTTCACATGTGAGGCATATTATGAACAAAGGCACAGAAGCAGAAGTATTAGTAATAGTCACTATGGATCCTGTTTCTTATGCACCTATTACGTGCCTTGCTCCACGTCAGGCCCTTTACATTCATTACGTCTTATCGTCACAGCAATCCTGGGATTATGAGTAGGTGTTTTACAATTGAGAGAACTCAGTTTTACAGAAGTACTCAATGGCAGAACCATGATTCAGTGTCTGTGCTTCACCCACTACATAGGAAGTTGGGGGCAGTCGAGAAGGTACCAGCCTGGGGAGCAGAGGACACTAAACTAGACAGACTGGCGAAGCTACATTATGGACATTGAACGAGGATGCTGGACTTGACCTGGAAAGTAACAGGGGACTGTTGTCATTGTTAGCACATAAGTAGTGATAGAGTTTGGATATATTTGTCCCTCTGCCCCCAGTGTGGCAGTGTTGGGAGGTGTTTGGGTCATGGGAGCAGATCTCTCATGAATAGGTTAATGCCCTGGGGGGTGGGGGTTGTGAGTTCTCGCTCCATTGGATCCTGTGAGAGCTGGTTGTTGAAAGGGCCTGGCACCTCCCTCTCTCTCTCTTGCTGCCTCCTGCCTCCCTGCCACTTTCCACCATGAGTAGAAGCCCACGCCAGATGCTGCTGTCCCAGAATCATGAGCCAAATAAACCTATGTTCTTCAACCATAGTTAAGCTTGCTGAGATTTAGTTTTCTCCTTTGTAAAATGTGTCCAACAGTAGCATCAACTCATAGGGTTGAAAGGCTTAAATGAGATTATGTATTTAAAGCTTCTACTGAAGTACCTGAGGCATACTAAGCATTTTATTTTATTTTATTGGTGGCTGGCTGGTACGGGGATCCAAACCCTTGACCTTGCTGTTAAAATACCTCGTTCTAACCAGTTGGCCAGCCCCTTACATATATTGGTGGCTGGCCAAATAGTAAGCACTTTAAAAATGATAGATGTTGGTGTCGTTGTTACTACTACTAGCACTACTACTACCACTGCTACTACTATTCCCACTGCAACAGTGTTCAAGGAAGGTAATTTAGAGAAAAACAGCTAATAGACTATTTTCTGAAGACATGTAATGAGATGGCTTACAGTTCTTGGCATAAGGAGACATAAGTAGAAATGATTTTGCAAGCATAGGAAGGATGAGTCCACAGGACTTAGTGACTGATTTAAGAGAAGAAATAAAAAGAAACACCCAAGATTACAAATTTAGGAGAATTTGAGAAGTATAATAACATGACCAGAAATTAGGAAGTGAGGAAGGGTGGTAGTTTGGGGGAATAAATGATGAGCTGAGTTTGGATATTTTGAGTATGAAATGACAATAATATACCAATGAGTATATACTAGAAGCATTGGCAAAAAAAAAGTTGACTCTGGAAATATAAATTTGGAGTCACTATAATAAGTGAATTTATTGAAAAATAATGATGGGCTAGAGTCTACTATGAAGAAAGAAGACCAGAGAACTAGGATTACCTGGGGGTGCCTGCTCTTGGGGGACATTATATGGGAGAGGAATTACTGAAAGACATAAGGAAGGAGCAGAGGAAGAGGTAAGAAGATAATATGGATACAGAAGTCACATAACAGGAAAGGGATTCTTCAAAAGAAGAGGGAGATCTACTATGCTCAGGGCTGCTGAGGGGAGAAAAGACTGGGGACCAGGAAAAGACTTCTGCAGTTGGTGCAGTGACAGCATGGAACCCAGGCTGGGAGGAACCAGGTGAGAATAAAAGATACCAGGCACTGGTCATTCATTTGAGATGTGAGCATACAGAGAGAAGTAGTCTGTGGCAGCAGGAGTAGCAGGACAAACAATGGAGGTTATTCTTAGTTCTTGGAGAGTCCAGTACCACTGAGAATGCTGAGTGAGCTTCAGTTCATTTCTGCCCCTTACCATGGCACGTGTCTTCACGGACCAATTCCTGTACCTGCACCATTCTCCCATTGCTACTGTCTTAGTCTGTCCTCTGTTAACTCTTGTCTTCTCCTGCAGGTTTCACTATTGTCACCACACTTATCAGCCTGATCTGTTTGATCCCAACCCCACCATTCCAGACAAAGTTGTGGATCCTATGACCTTGAACAAATCCATCTCAGATTGTCTCTTTCTCCTTTAAAGGTGTCATCAGAAATAGAGATTATTTTACCTAATTTATTTTTCTTCTGGTTTGAAACAGGTGTCTAAAAAAAGATTGCATTTATTTTTATCACTGTGGGTTTTAGATTCCCTCCTCTCAAATACACTCAAAATCCTTCTCCTCTTTACCATAATTCTGTCATTAGTTGTACATGACTGTTTCCCAACTGTTTTTTTGGAGAATGCACCCGGAATAACTCACTGCCCCAGCTCACTTTGTAAGTGATTCTCAGAAGCACCCTTCCTTCATAAAGCCTATCCAATTGGATTCCTTTAACTCCTGCTCTGGTTAAACATAGGATTTCCATGATTATTTCTCATCTATCCCCTTCCCAAACATGCATTTCATCTCAAGTCACAAACATGTTTGTCAATGTAGATACAGTTACTGCATGGTATAAGTAATTTCATATTTTCCTTCTGGTTTTGGTTCTACCCAATAAGCTAGCCTGAATTAGCTTCACTGTATATCACCTGATATCACACAGGTCAGAAACGGTGTCTAATTCAGTGTGTCTAACTAGAGGTCAGGCTCCCCAATACAGCTTCCCTGCACGAGGTCATGTTAAAAATAGTACCTTAGAAGTGCTATTTGTTAATGAACTAATAGTGGTTGTGATCCATTCCTAGTCTCTACACATTCTTCTATTATGATGACACTAAATAGCCTCACTCTCCTTCTACTTTCTGCAAACCCACCCCAGTCATCATTAACTTTCTTAGTTATCGGTGGCTCTGGGTTCCAGTCTTCCTTTCAGAGATTTTCAGTAAAGACCCTCTTTATTAATACTAATATCTTGTTTTTCTGCTTTCCTTGTATCATGTATTCTGCCCTTGGGCAGGTACAACAATTATGTCCTGCTCCTCTGGTTTTTCAACACTGACTTCAAAGCACCCTCGCTCATCTCACTGGGAGAATCTCTGCAGTCAAGCAGAGATTTGCATAAAGTCCAGCCTCCACCAAAGCACAATACACAGACATAATTGCAGTGACTTTTGGGGACCATCCTCTGTGCATATATACTCTCCACCCTACCACCAAAAAGATCCCCAGGATCCCAAAAGGAATTGTAGACTCAAGCATTGTATCAAATAAGATGGGGTCTTTCTGGGAGAAAGGAGATGTTGATGCAAATGAGAGGAATGGGGATAAAAGAGGTTTATTATATGAAACTATAGGGTTTCAAGCTTTCCAAAAAGGGGATGAGTCACAAGTTACCCATGGCCGGATACTGATAAAGCTTAAAATGCTAATCTAAATTATAAATTTCTGAAAAGGGGAAGAGAAAACCTAATGGGATAAAGTTTAACAGGATAAATCCTGAATTTAGATTTAAAGAAATTCCATAAGTACAAGAAAGCAGAGGTTGGCAACAGTACATGCCCTCACGTTTAGTTGACCACTGGGCAGTATGAGATAGCTGTGGGATGTGGCCATGTAAAAGTGTTGTGGGGCAAATGCACAGAGGAATCCAAGACCAGCATCAGTTGTAGTTTTATAGCTCTTTATTTTAGTGTTGCAGCTCTTTGTTCAGTGTTATAGAGCTTTATTGCTTGCAAGCAAGGAGGGCACTGGAGGGCAGGAAACTCCCAAGCCAGTGTCTCCCAGAACAAAGGGAATGACCCCCTTATATAGCCTAAATTCCTGCCCTTTTCCCTCCTAGGTTCTCATTCAAGTCCTCTTATCTAAATGAGGGATGCTGTGCTGCTAATTTGGATTGGCTGATTGTGGGACACAGTCCATTGGTCACTTTAGGAGCCTAATTTGCCTCTGGCCCCTGGGGGAGAGGTGTGAGACTGCTGTTATCTCATAGGGGTGGGCCCAAGAAGCAAGCAAGGGGCTCAAGTTTCCAGTGGAGCATAGAGTTTCTAAAACAGTTTCTCAAGTGGAAAAGGGAAAGGCTCAACCATTAAAAATGCTTAGGGTCCCCTGCAACAAAAGCTATAGAAAATTTATGCTATGTTTAATACTAGTAGTAATAATTTGAAGTATGTTTCAGTTAAGAATGTGTTCTGCCCAGGAAAGTGACTTGCACCAGCTTCAACAGTCAAAAAGCAAGAAGCATGGAGACAGGTGGCGGCTGGCTTTGATTCAGCAGCTCAGCACTGTCTCTAGGATTCTCCTAGCCTCCCGCTCTGCTTGCCGCCTCTCATCACAAAGTGGCTGCCCAACTCAGGCTAGTGTCTAAACTCAGGGCAGGGAGAAGGCAAAAATGACGCAGCAGCCATCATTATCCCTTTCCCAGGCACCCCCAGCAGATTTCTCATTGTCTAGAACTGTATCACACCACCTCTCTCAGCTACGTGGCTGGTTGGGGAGTCAAAGTTTGGGTTTTCCGATACCTTCATCGGGTGTGGGCAAGAAAGAAGGGAGTTGGGTTTAGGAAACCAGTACTGTCAGGCACTTTACCTGTGTTATCTCTAATCCCCACAGCAAACCTGGGGGTAGGTATTTATTATCCTTATTTAGCAAATGAGGGAAACTAGAGTCAGCAACATAAATAAACATTGAAGAAAGGTACAAGTTTCTTTCATTTTGTTATTGGTACATTCTGGGATTTTGTTAAATTTGAGAAAACCTCTATTAAGTCTCCATAAGATTTTAGAGTATGTTAAGTTGCTTTTGTAATGGTTAATCTTAAATGCTCTTTGAGATGATTTCACTCATTAACCAGTTTGTCATTAATGTTTTCATAGTACTATGAGTTTTATTGTATATTTGCTGTGGCCAGTGTTCCATGGCAAATCATCAAGAGCCTGAAATCTTTTCCCAATATATTCCTATGATTCACTCCTCTTCATTAACCAGATCATCAAATAATCCAGAGGAGCCTATTAATTATTTCTATTCAAAATGTATCTCTTTCTGCTAATGAATTTCTGATTTCTGTATGATTTGAAAATTCTTATTGATGCAATTCACTTCTTGCAACATATGTAATAAATTTATTTCTTGTAATATACATAATCACCTTCTTGGTTACGTATGGAAATACATGGGAATACTTGTATTATAAGGTTCATTTATAATTATGCATCTGCATTATTTAGTATGTTCCTGGTAAAAGAGAACTGCTTTTTTGACTAGGCATTATCTTCTGCTCAGAGATTTTAAAATTATTATTTTGAAGAATTTTCAAACTTACAGAAAAATTACAAGAATAGTTCAACATATTCCCATATGCCCTTTCCCAGATTCATTAAAATTTTGCAACATTTGTTTTTGTCTTATTATATGTGTGTGGTGTGTGTTTGTATTTTTTTTTCTGTATCATTTGAAAATAAATCATATACACCATTCCTTTTTAATATGTATTTTCTAAGAAAAAGGACATTCTATTACATAACCACACTGTCATCAAATTGGAAATTTAATATTGATTCAATATTGTTATCTAATCTAGAGTCTACATTCCAATTTCATCAATTGTGCCAATTACATCATTTGTAGCAATTTCTTTCCATTCTGGATCCGATCCAGCATCATAGACTGCATTTCATTTTTATGTCACTTTGGTCTCCTCTAATCTCGAGCAGTTCTTACCTTTTTTTTCCTTTCATGATATTGATATTTTTATAGAGTACAGGACAGTTATTTTATAGAATGTCCCTCAGTTTAGTTTTATCTGATGTTCCTCATGACTACTCAGGTTACGCACTGATGTTGGCTTGTCCCAGTACTTGATGTTAACTCTGATCACTTGGTAAAAGAGATGTTGCAGGTTTTTCCATGTAAAATTACTATTTATTTTTGCAATAAATTCCTTGTGGAGAGATACTTTGAGATTATGTAAATATCCCACTCTTTATCAAGCTTTCAGTCTTTAGTTTTAGCATCCACTGATGATTGTTGCCTGAATCAATTATTACTGCAATGCTGTAAAATAGTGATATTCTGACTCTATCATTCCTTCTACATTTTAGTTTCATTTTTAATATGAGAAATAACCCTTCTTCCTTCCTTCCTTCTTCCTTCCTTCATTTCTTTTCTTTTCCACTCATATGCACTTGCATACATGTATGTATGTGCGAATATGTGTGTATGTGTGTGTGAGAGAGAGATAGTTTAAATATGCATGCCCCCACCAAAACTCATGTTGGAATCTGATCACCAAAGTGGCAGTGTTCTGAGATAGAACAGAGGTAGTTTAAGAGGGAGGTGTCTGGATCATGGTGGCGAATCTCTCGTGAATAGATTAATGTCCTTCCTGTGTATGGTGAGTGAGCTCTGGAGGGAATGGATTAGTCCCTGGCAGAGCGAGTTGTTGAAAGGAACCTTGGTACCTCTCCTCTTTCTTGCTTCCTTTCTTACCATGTGATCTGCTTGTACCTGCCAGCTGCCCTGCCACTTTCCACCAGAAGGAGAAGCAGCCTGAGGCCTGCACCATATACAGCTGTCCCAGAATTGTAAGCCAAATAACCCCCTTCATAAATTACCCAGCTTCAAGTATTCTGTTATAAAAAACAGGATTAGTACAGGGTGTATGTATGTATGTATGTATGTATGTATGTATGTATGTATGTATTCTCAGTATGGAAACATAAATTCCTATTTCATCCTATGGTTTATAATCCATTACTGTCATTAAGGTCAAATTGTCTCAGAGTTGACTGGTGGGAGCCCATTTAAGCTGCCTCCTGTATCCAACATATCCCCATCATTTTTTAATTTAAGTAAATTATTTATTTATTTATTTATTTTGAGTCTTCATTACTTTCTAGCATGGATGTTCAAGGCTCTTCTTGTACTTTTCTGGCTGCAGTCTTAGAATCAGTCATTTCTCCAAGATTCCCTGGTTCCTTTTGGTGGGGAAAGGTATTTAGAAACCAAGATCTAGGGGCTAGGTGTGCTCTTTACTACTGGAGTGTGGCATTCCTGGGCCTCTTAGTAGCCAGAGCTAGATTACATGAGTTTATACTTTTTTTTTTTAACATGAGTTTATTCTGATAACTCAATCCCTATCTAACCTCACAAGGTTCTTCCTTACCTTCTCTCATTCTGTATTGGCACGTCCCTTCTTCCACAGTGGGGACACTGGCTTCCAGTGTCATTACATGTACTCATTTCCTCAGTCCAACAATACACATAATATAGTTTTAGCATTTCTATACTCACAAAACCCTGAAAAACAAATCTGTTAGGTAGAGTTCAAGATTTATTTGTAATACTTATTTTTTCTTCTGACTAGGCATTTATAGTCCAAAATACTGTTTTCAAAACATTTAGAGATAAGTTTTCCCCACATCATTTTAAGTAGAATTGGGCTCATTTTGTCTATCTATAATACATTTTAGGGTTTTTCCTCATTCATTTTTTGAGCAAATTTATTGGGATATAATTCACATACCATATAATTCACCCAATTAAAGTGTTCAATTCAATGGCTGTTAACACATTCACAGTTTGCATTCTTAATCACAACAAATTTTCAAACATTTTCATTATCCCAAATAGAAACTCCACACTCCTTAGCCATCACTCTTCAATTTCCCCATTCTCTCAACCCTAGACAACACTAATGTACTTTCTATTGCTGCAAATTTGCCCATTGTGACATTTCTTATAAATGGAACTATACAATAGTCTGTCCTTTGTGCTTGGCTTCTTTTACCCAGCATAACATCTTCAAGCTTCAACCATGTTGTAGCATGAATCAGTACTTTATTCTTTCTACTGCCAGATAATATTCCATTGTACAGGTATATCACAGTTTACTTATCCACTCATCAGTATATGGACATTTGGGATGTTTTAACATTTTGGCTATAATGGATAATGCTGCTATAAACATTCACGTATAAGTTTTTGTGTGGACATATGTTTTCATTTCTCTGGAGTATACACATAGGTGTGGAATTGCTGAACCATATGTTACTCTTTGTTTAACCATTTGAAGAACTGGAAGACTATTTTTCCAAGAAGTTGCACCATTTTATATTTCCACCAGCAGTGTATAAAATCTCCAGTTTTTCCACATCCTCAACAACTCTTTTTATTCGTTTCTTTAATTATAGCCATCTTAGTGGTATCTCATTGTGGCCTTGATTTGCATTTCCCTCATAGCTAATGATGTTGAACATCTTTTTATGTGCTTGCTGGTCATTTGTATATCTTCGGAGAACTGTCTATTCAGATCCTTTGACCATTTTTATTGCTGAGTTGTAATAATCCATTATTTATTCCAGATACAAGTCCCTTATTAGATATATGATTTGCAAAAATTTTCTCCTATTCTTTTCATTTTCTTGATGGTGTTCTTTAAGGCATAAAAGTTTTTAATTTTGATTATGTCCAGTTTATCTATTTTCTCTTTTTGTTGCTGTGCCCTTTGTGTCCTACCTAAAAAATTAAGTCCTAAATATGCAAACCTATTTTTTCTTCTAAGAGTTTTGTAGTTTTAGTTCTTTGGTCCATTTTGAATTAATTTTTGTATAGATTGTAGGGTAGGGGTCAAAATTCATTTTTGCATATAGATATCCAGTTGTCACAGGACCATTCTCTGCCCATTGAATCGTCTTGGTATCCTTATCAAAAGGCAATTGACCCTTAATATGGGAGGTTATTTCTGGACTTTGAATTCTACTCCATTGATCTTTTTGTCTGTGCTAAGGCCAGTACCACATTGTTTTGATTACTGTAGCTCTGTAGTTAGGTTTTGAAACTGGGAACTTTGAGTCCTCCAACATTTTTCCACTTTTTCAAGATAGTTTTGGCCGTCCTGGGTCTCTTGAATTTCCATATGAATTTCAGGATCAGCTTGCCAGTTTCTTCAAAGAATCCAGCTGGGATTTTGATAGGGATTATGCTGAATCTGTAGGTCAACCTAAGAAGTATTGCCATCTTAAAAATATTAAATCTTTTAATCCATGAACATGGGATGTCTTTCCATTTATTCGGTTCTTCTTTACTTTCTTTCAACTATGTTTTGTGGTTTTCAGAGTATAAGTTTTGCATTTCTTTTGTTAATTTATTCCTAAGTATTTCATTCTTCTTACTATAAATGAAATTGTTTCCTTAATTTTTTAAAATTTGCTCATTGCTACTGTATAGAAATACAATTTATTTTTTGTATGTTGATCTTGAATCTTGCAATCTTGCTAAACCTTATTCATTTTAGTTTAAGTTTGTTCTATGAATATGTAAAGCATTAAAAATATTTCAAGCCAAAACTATACAAAAAGGTATTGGTATTATAATTTTATATGTCTACCTATTGGAAGAATTCTCCACAGACTGGATTCTGTCTGTGTGCATTTCAAACCTTGTTTTTCCTCCACTACCCATACATTTTTATCCTAATTCTGGAAACCATAGGACAGTTATATCACAGTATGACCTCTAGTCCTGGTCTTTAGTATCATGCCATTTTGATATCTTCCTCCTCTGAAATCTTGGGGAACTTTGTTTCTATTATTTATATGGTACTTATTGCCAGGATTGATAATATTCAGCACATTTGTAATCTGGCAAGGCCAGGAACTGACCACTCTGAAGGGAAGCATCTTGAATTGTCAGTCCCATGAGTGCCCTCTGCCTTGTAGCAAAGATGGTTCCACACATTCTCAGCTCTTCTTCTAGCCTAGAAGCAGCTCAGGGCAGGATAGCTCACATATTTTTGTAAATATCCCCTTTCCCCATACAAAACATAGGGGGTTGCATGTAATAAACTTTTACATTATTTTATGAATAATTTGTTGCAACTTAAAAAAAAAATCTCTGATTAATAAAAGAGAAGGTCCAGAGAGAATTCTCAGGGGGAAAAGCTTAAATCTTAAATCTTTATAAGTGTAAATGACTGACAAATAAGATAATTTTTCTTAAAGCAGGATCATGAAATCACAGGATTTTTTATCTGAGAGCTTAGAGATCATTTAATTGTTTCTCACACTTTCGTGTGCAAAAGAATCACTTGAGAAAGATTAGGGGAGGAGGGATCGTGCAGATTCTGGATTCCACCCCCAGACCTTCCGAATAAGTAGTTCTGGGTGGGTGTAATGAAGTCTACTTCTCAATGAGCTCCCTGTGGACCACACTTCCAGAAATCCAGGTTTGGTCAGGTGCCCTGGTTGGTGTTCAGCTTGTTCCCTCATGCCATAGCCATGTGCCCTTTCAACTGGCCGTGGCTGCAGGAGGAGCCATGGAGTGGGAGAGGGAGTGTGGCCAAAAGGAAAGATAAGCAGGGAAGCCACAACTTTAGGGCTGGCTTTGAAGGAGAAATCACTGCCTTTTAAATCCTTGGGTGGTGCCAAAGACAAACAAAACACTTCACCAAGATCAGCAGGGAGGTGAACAGCCTGGTTGGGGCATCCTCTGTCTGGAGGTGTCCTCAGGTGGGGTGATGTGTTTCCTCACAGTTGAGTAAATTGTTAATGGTGTGAATCACTCAGCTTGAGTTCAGTCTCCACCCTTGGCTACCTGGTTCCTACCAGTCTAACTTTGGTTACTCACAACCCCAGGGCTGTGCTGAGACTGACATGAGATCATCTACTGCCACCCATTTTTTCAGCATAAAATCTACCCAGTTCTGAATCCTTCGAGTATTTAGAAATAAACCCATGGAGTCTCCTCAGTCTTATTCTTCCAGCTCCACTCTCCCCATCTTCTAGAATCCTTCACAAAATGGGCAAATCTGCCCTGAGATCCAAGTCTCCAAATGAGGTCTCAGAGCCACTGCCTATGCCTGTGATCTCACCCCATAATCTCTAAGAGATTGCTCCACAGCCTTTCAAATCTCAATATTTCCCCAGCATGAAAACTGAGGGGAGGGTGATCCATAAACTAAAGCGGCATGGCCCTTTTCATCACCAGTGTCTTCTTCCTCTTACAAGCAGAAACGGAAAGAAGCTGTGGGCAGCAGTAAGAAGCTACCACTGATTCACCATGAATTATCATCAGCTGGTGAATTATTCAGGAGCTGCAGAATAGCCATCTTTTGTTTAAAAAAAATTTTTTTAAAGCCTTTCTGCAATATTCTTTATCTTCCTCAACCCTTGTGCATTTTTTAATTTTTATAAATATCTTCCCAGAACATAGTTGAGACAACTGGCATCTATTAGGTGACTGAGACCATGTAGAATTTGAATGTCAGAAAGGCATGCAGTATTGTACAAACATAACCACAAAGACAGACAAATCCCTATCATGGCCACAGACCCTTCTTATACTAAAATTCCAGAATTCCTCTCATTGGTCTTTAATAATGATGCCTTGTTGATTTTGTTACAACATGAGCATTTGTATCAACACTGTACGAAGCACTCTTTATCACATGAGTTCATTTCACTCCACACAACACTGTAAGATGGGTATTATTTCAAGATCAAGAAACTAAGGCTCTGAGAGGTTTAGTGACTCACCTAAGATCACATAACTAATAAGTGACGGATCAAGAACTTGACCCAGGACCTTGATGCCAAGTCCTGGGCACATTCCACCACGTCATGCATTGCTTGCTCTCTGCACCAAGCAGGGCCCACACAGCTTGCTCATGAGACAACTTGGACACAGGCCTGAGCAGCAGTCATGAGAAAGCACCTCAAAGGGTGCCAGCAGGGAGCATAACTGGCCCAGGGCACCAGCTGCTGCTCTGGGCTCTGCAATCCATCTCTGCCTTTGCCAAGGCCACGAGCTGCTCCCTGCCAGTGACTGAGCACAGCAGGGGCACTAAGGACAGGCCTCTTCCTGAGAGACATGGGACTCCTCTGGTGACTTTGTCTCAGGACCCACCTTCTCCCTTGCTGAACTTCCCTTAGACGGCCCAGGAGCCAAGGAACCTTCCACTCAACGTCCTTCCTCTCCTTCACTCAAGGTCAGACATGCTGCAGTCTAACGGCAATCCCTCTGGTCTCCAGCTTCCTAATAAAATCCTTGGCTGCCGCTTCTCGAAGGACCCAGATTATCACAGCTTGTCCCATTTCTTTGCTGCTGATGCCCCTGCAAGGCACATCTCCAGGCTCAGGAACCTGAAGGAGAACCTAGTGTTCAGACTCTCTAGTGAAGAAGCAGATGAATCAAGAAGGCAAAAGATAGAAGAAAGGTCGGGCAGACTTCAACACACATGTCAACGCTGGCCTGAATCCGTCCTTAGGCATAGAGCAATCTCTGGGAGGAAAGTTAGGCAGAGACACTGACACGGCTATGGGCATGTTTGTAGGAGAAGCCTTCTTGAAATGGCCAGGAGAAAGTGGCTGTTTCTAAACAGTGTTCCTCCCAATGAAGCACCATCTTGCTGTGAAGACAGGTCATTCCTGTTTGATCTTCTGCACCTTCTCAGGTTTCCAAAAGCCAACATCCTCCAGGCTTGTTTTTATTGACCTTTAAACTTAGTTATAGGGAAAAGGCAACCAGCTATTATGCGTACTGGTTAAAGAAGGAAACATCCATGTTGATTCCTCCTGATAGGAAGATGTCAGAGAAGGCATTAGTCTCTGTCTCTATCTGTCATTTGAAGAAGGAACCAATGGCAAAAACATAATCCCACACACTCTGCTCCCCTGAGTCATTGAACAAGCCTACCTACTTTGCCTAGGTGATGGAATTCAGAGAAGAAATACTGTCTAATGGAGTCAACACCCAGTTCTGGGGAAACATGACAGAAGGGGTTGTCTAGGGACACTTCCGGATTGAGACAGATTTTACTGAAAACTAATTGTTTTTTTTACCTTGCTATCAAACATATTTACCTCAGTAGCAATGCTCCCAGTTTTAAAACATGCAGCAATTATCCTCTGGTGTGTCACTGATTAATCTAGGTGTGGCTAGGGACAGTTGGATACTGATCTGCATCATCAGGCTTCCATTGCTGGCCCTTCAGGCAGTGTGAACTGGTGGTTGTGCTTAGGGCTGTGATCCTCTGAGTTTCCACTTCACCATTTTATAGCATGCTGGAGCTCCACACAGTCCCCCCAATGTCCAGAGATTACCAGTGGGCAGAAGGGAGGGGTTTAGACGTCAAGGAGCAAAGTTGCACAACATTGTCTAGATCTGTGCTATCCAATGGCCACATGTGACTACTGAGCCCTTGAAATGAAGCTAGCCTGAATTGAGATGTGTTGTATGTGTAAGATCCACAATGGATTTTGAAGACAGTACCAAAAAAAGAACATAAAACATCTCACTAATAATTTTTATACTGATTTCCTGTGGAAGCAATACTATTTTTGGATATATTGGGTTAAGTAAAATGTTATTAAAATTAACTTCACCTGCTTCTTTTTCCCTTTTTAATGCGGCTACTAGAAAACTTCAGCTGGCATATGAGGCTCACATTCCTTTGCACAGTGCTGCTCCAGATGCTGAACTCAGTGAGTTCAATGACCATGTCTGTTCTTGCTTCTCCAGTCCTTAGAATTCAGTACAGTAGCTGGCACCGAAAAGCTGTCAATAAATATCGAGAAACGAATGAAAATATGAATGAACAAATGGATATCAGTTATTCATTTCTCTTAAGAAGAAGTTCTACACCCTTTTTATCTTAACCTAACATCTGAGAAGTTGGTAGGACATTTGCAAAAATCTATATCCCAAATTTGAATTCCCATCCCTGAACTTCCCTGAGTCTATATCTAACTGCATTCTTGCAAACTCCACTTAGATGGGTAATAGGCATCCCAAAGTGAACATCTCCAAAGCAGAATTCTTTATTTTTCCCCACAAACCGGTTCCTGCCCAAGTCTTTCTCATCTTAGTAAACATACCATGATCCACCCAGTTTTTTAGGGCAAACACCTGGAAGTAACTCTTGAGTCCTCTATTTTCCTACTCTTTTTCCTTCGTTATCAGCACCATCCAACCCCATCCAATCAAGAAACAATCCTATTGGTTCTATTGCAAAGTGTATTCCAGAGATAGCTGCTTCTCACTCATCATGAGCCACCTTCGTCTCTCACCTGCCCTGCTCCAAGTGTTGCTGCCACCACCATCAGAAATGCTGTGAGCCATTAGTGTACCTCTGACATAGACAAAGAGTGGATGCCTGATGAACGTTCCTGGGAGATGATTTTTGTCTGTATTTAACAAATATGCTTCAAGAGAGCACAAAACTGTGGGATGGAAACAGCTGGGGTGTAGGGCCGGCCCGTGGCTCACTTGGGAGAGTATGGTGCTGATAACACCAAGGCCATGGGTTCGGATCCCTATATAGGGATGGCCGGTTAGCTCACTTGGGAGAGCGTGGTGCTGACGACACCAAGTCAAGGGTTAAGATCCCCTTACCAGTCATCTTTTAAAAAAAAAAAAAGAAAAGAAAAGAAACAGCTGGGGTGGTCATCTAAATACGCACCCGCCTTCAGGCCAGGCCTCACTGAGGCTAGTCCAGACAGAAATCTGCCCTTTTCACAAAGTTCTCACAGGTGTGGGGTCCAGAGCCAGGCAGGCCTAGGCTTTGATCATACCATTTATTAACCATACAGCCTTCCCCAGGGGGCAGGTATGACAGCCACAGCAAGCATCGCTTTCCACCCCAGTGCTTTTCCTGCTGCCTTTTTGGGACCTCACCAAGTGCGCTCTCCAGCTGAGAAGCAAGCAAAGAAGAACCTTAAGCCCCACTTAGAACATACAAAACATGAAAAACAGTCTTCATCTGCAGGATCACAGAAGAAGGAGGGATAAATCAAACACTTACATAACAAAATCACAGACACGTGTTGCTAATTAGGTTATTTAATGAGCTTGTATTGTTACAGAATTGCAGGGAAAATTAGCTTACAGGAAGGGGGGCCAGGCTGAGCCTGAACCTTTCACATGGGACCAATGGCTGCTCCCTTTCAGGACCAGAGAGCAGCTTTGATGCTCGTATCTGTGATTAGACTTGAGCCTCTACATCTTCATGCACTTCTCCCCCTGCCCCTAAATTTCACCTTCTCCTAAGACAGTCCTCCCTAAACATCCACCTCTCTTACAGCTCAAAAGGGCCCCACAAATCCACTACCATTCCCCTGTTCCTTGGTATCATCCTTGACTCCTCCTTCTACTTGGTCACACAAATCCCTCACCAACTTCTATGTATTCCTTCAAATGTTTCTTAGACATGTGGGCACCATCTGGACCAGATCCACATCACTGTTCTTCCATGTGACCACAAGTTTCCCAGGACATGGGCCTCTCTTCTCTCTCTTCCCTATCTAGTCCTACTCACCACGCTGATTGCTGCCAGGTTCATCTTTCAGAGGCACCGTTTTCTTTAAGTCATTCTCCTAAATAAGAATCCACAGTAGTTCCCTAAGGCTTATTCATTCATTTTTTTAAAATCCATTTGTCTAACACATATTTATGTGAAGCCATATGCCAGGTGCTGGGGAAAATGATAAATAGTCTAGCACAAACTCTGTAAGTTTGGATGAACTCCATATTCTTCCGTATGATTTTTAATACTTTGTCAGCTCTCAAACAAGCCTTTGCTGCCATTATTTCCCCCATGTGGAGTTCCTCCTCCATTTACTTTTATCCTCTGGATTTTGCTCATCATGAAATGACCAATTCAAAGCGTCCCTCCTCAATACTTCTCTGAATTCATATCATTTACCATCTACACACCATTCATTTGATTCCTATCCTCCACCACCTTATTTTTTTACACTATAGTTCCATTTTAATTTGTGAGAATCTTATCCCCACAATTATATATAAATGTAAACATATTGAGGAGGGTTCTCCCACAGCGTCTAGTTGAGAGATTGTTCTGCAATATTGCTTGATTAATTGATTGATCTAGATAGAAATTTACTATTTGGGGGATCTACTCTATTATGTCAGTGAAAGTCATAGAGGAAGAACTCAGAATATTACTTTATTATTGCTATCACACCAAATTGAATTTCTATTATTTGAACTTTACATTAAATCATTTAGAAGCAGATATTTAATATCTATTCTCTACACGGAAAAATTATCTACAAACTTTACTTGTGAGTCAGAAGGATGATATTTCACCTTTGGTTATTACTCATTATGCCTAATATGGCATAGATAGCTAGTTCCTTATTTAAAAATGATGGATATTTCACTATATTTGAATGGTTGATCTCCTGGTCTAACTTCACCATTGCATTCTGATCTACTCAGAAGCAGGATTGTGTTTTGGCCACTGCTGTATCGACAATGCCCAGTATTAGGCCTATTACCTATTAGAAGGGAAAAGATCAATGAATGAGGGGGATGGATGGAAGGATGGATAGATGGATGGAGGGGCAAATGGATGGATGAACAACATAGAGCAGCAGAGATTTCTTCCAGCCTGGGGTATTAAAAATTTCCTCAAGGAACTAATGTTTGAGCTGTCCCTGAAAGGTTAAGGAAGATAGATTCAGACATGTGAGATGCTAAAAACAGCAAATTCAGGCAAAGCAAACATCTTGAGCAGAAGCTTAATGAACCAGGAGAGTTTGACTAAAGTTGTCAAGATACGGAGTGATGGAAACTAAGATAAATGGCTGAAAATAGGAGGGAACCTCAAAAAATTCATGGAAAGAGTCATGTTATCTTTCAATTCTATTTTTCCACAAACTGTTTGAAGTACCCTCATATGACTGCTCTACTTCTGAGTCCACTGGAAGGGTTTTAAGCTCCTTGAAGGTGTGGCCAGTCCATGGTTATGTTCCCAGAGTCTAACACAGTGTCTATCACGCTGAAAGAATGGAATGATGAATGAGCCATGGAGAAAGGTTGGCCCCTGGCCACTTCTCTGAAGTCATCTGCTATCACTCTTTTTCTGGCTCACTCCATGACATCATATTGATACTCTTGTCTTTTCTTAAACATGTCTCAGAGCTTTTGTTTGCTCTTCGCTTTATCTGAAAGGCCTTCCATTGTGCTCCACTCTCACAGACCTTCCTGCTCTTGCTTAAACATACCCCCTGGAGACATTTGCACTTGTCATTTATTTTATCTCTGCTTGGAAAATTCTTTCCAAGAATTTTCACCTGTCTCCATGAAACTTGATTCCCTCCCTTCATTTAAATCTCTGCTCAAAATTTCTTTCACTTTTTTCCCTGCCAGCCACTGTAAAGAGCACCTCTCTCCTGTCACTCTCAATCCCCCTAACCTGCCCTATTTTTCTGTATAGCACATATCACCACCTTATATTATTAGATAGTTGTTTCTTTATTGTTGGCTGACACCAACTCCCCACCCCATGATGAAATATAAGCTCTTATTCTAAAGACTTCACATAGTGGTAGGGCTTTTCTTGTTTGCTGCTATTTCCCTGAATCCTAGAACAGTGTTTGGCATGTAAATAACACTTGGTAAATATTTGTTGAATAACTAAATAAGCAGTTCAAATACCTTATCTTGGAATTGAAGGCCTTTTATAGTCATATCCTTTAGTCATGCCTTTAGAGTAATGAACTCTTAGAACCTTACAGGTGGAATGGACCACATTACAATTGTCTTACTCAACCAAAGCAATTTAAAAGATGAGAATGCTGAGGCCTAGACAGGTAAAGATCAAGGTGGAGATCGTTTCCAGTCAAGATGGCGGAATAGACAGTCCCAGCTTCACTCTCTCCCCAAAATCAACAAATTTATAACTATAAAAAAGCAATGACAGCCAAGCTGGGGCTGCTAGACCTCAGGGGAAGAGGAGGAGAGACCTACAGAGTGCATGAAGGTGAGAGAAGCCACAATGAGAGAAAGAAAAAAACCACTTGGACCATTTTGAGCCCTGGCCGCATGCAGGCTGGAGCTGCTGAGCGCACTGAGCAGGAGCTGGTAAAAGCTGCAGCTGTGCCATTTGGATGAAATTGCTTGGAGGCAGCAGGGGAGAAGAGGGCCTTGGTGGCTCCTAGGCCATCAAGACCACTAATAGGGTTCCCATGGACCCAGATAAGAGCAAGGAGCCACTCAGAGGCTGGTGAGTCATCGCAAGGGACTGGCACATGGCCCGTCCCATGGGAAGTGTTTGTAGCATGGGCAGTGGGAGAGACGGGCCCACCAGAGGAACACTGGGGCACAGCAAGGACAGCTAACTGGCACCCCAGTCAGTGAAGGACCACTCAGAGGAGACTAGTCAGGAATATAGAATTGCATGTGGTGCAGTTTGATGAAAAGACACATGCCCAGATCAGAGTTTCTATACAACCCAGGCTCACCGGGTCTCTGGAGAGATGGAAATATCTATAAAGTCATAAAAACCTGAGCTGCACAAAAAGCCTTCCCTAGGGAATCAGCAGCAAAGCAGCAATTTAGCTCAACCACACAGCTCAAGTACCAGTCCCCACAGGAAGTTCCCCCATTTTAGAAGTAAGCAAAGGACAAAAATTAGTTCTGGCCCAGGCACACTGCCAGCACCTTGGGGCCCACCCCGGGACCTGAGGTACAGAGCCAGGGTTTGGACCCCCCCCCCACAACCAGGCACACCACCAGCACCAAGGAGCATGCCAAAAACATCACCTCCATGAGAGTGGCCCACGACAGCCACCAAAATAACCACAGCTGCCATGAAAGCAGCTAGATGCCACAACCACTACACAAATGGTCTGCCAGCCACTGGAGTGCATTGACACAGGGAGAGTCACCAGCAGAGACCAAAGAAAAGAAGAGGATGTTTCTCTTCACAAAGCCCATACCAGAGTGACAGAAGAAGCATCTGCTCTATGATAATATTGGGGGACCTGAACACACCTCTCAGCATTGGACAGATCATCTAGGCAACAAATCAATAAAGTAACCATTATTCTTTCAGAAGGAAAGAAGAAATCTAGGGTAATTGGGGGGGAGGGCAGATGGAGAGGGAGATGGGGAGAGGGACAAGGGGCATAAAGAATAAGTATGATTTGTAGCAATATATATGCAAGTGATATTGATTTGATCATCATAGTCAACGTTGAACCTCCAAAATACGTATAAACAATTATGATTCAATAAAAATTAAAAAAAAAAAAAAAAAAAAAGATCAAGTTGGAGGCCAAATCACACAGCTGATTGGTGAAAGAGCCAGAATTAGAAACTTGGTCTCTACAGGCCTACTCCAGGCTTACCCCACCTCACACCAGCTCCTGTCATCCACTCCCCATAGAGGGACAAAAGTGAACTTTCTAAAATGTAGATGTGACCTCCCTCTGTTTAAAGCTGTGCAGTGCCTCTCCACCAGCCAGTCCGCTGGCGGCAAAGCTGGCTGGGAAGAGCCTCCAGCTCTGCCTTGTCTTCTTCCTCTATTTCTCCAACTCCACCCTCCATACTGCTTCACAGGAGGAGTCTTCAGAAAGCTCATGGAAAAACCCCTACTATCTTTTAATCCCATTTTTCCATGAACTTTTTGAAGTACCCTCATATATTCAGACCTCTCTATACATGCTATCGTTTATGCCTGAACTTATTATTATTTGCTCGGCAATTCTTATCCATTTCTCCTTCAGGACTTTGAGGGTCTACTCCACGGTGAGGCCTACCATTGCTCCCCATGCCATTTCCCCACGAAATAATTAATTCCTCTCTTCTTAACTAATTCTGATTCTAGTACTTGCCTTATCATTGAATGCAGAATGTGGTGGACATTTGTCATTTTTCACTATCCAATATTCAACCCCCTTTCTACTTGGGTGGTCACATTACCCTGTCTGCAATTGTAGATGACAAAGCACAGAGATCCTCTTTTTCTCTCTATCCCTGGCATCCAAGGCAGAGGCACAAGACCCAAGGCTGGCAACTAGAAGCTCTTGCCTAGAATTTTGATTCTTGAGTGAATGTAACAGAGATAAAGGGAGGGTTGGAATTTACTTATGGCAGCGGCTGTGGTGTTCAGCAGTATCCAACATGGTGGCAGTTATGCAGCTGGGATGGCAGTGTGGTGACTGGACTACTCTTGTTAAAAGATGGCTGTGGTTCTTCCTGTTTCCTGGCCCATGTAGAGGGTCAGATCTTTCATTCTTGGAAAGTCTCCAATTTCCTTCCAGTAAATTCTATACCTACTCAGAATAGTCATAGTTGATTTTGGTTGCATATAATTAAGAAGCCAACTGTCTTATACTCACAACAGCTCCTGCCCCAACACTGCAAAATTGTAGGTGCTTAGTAAACGTGAGTTGATGGTAAAGTTGAGTATACTTACAAAGGAGACAAGTTGAAACAGACCAATTGGCCTAAAGTTTAGACTAGACCACTGTGCTCTTATTTTTTCATTTAACATGCAAATTATGAAAACTTTATGGCACATGGTATTTCAGTAGGAACAACGCCCAGGAGACAGAAATTTCAGAAAATCACAATTATTTAAGTCTTTAGTGACCTTTCCAGATTATTACCAAAAAGCCCAGTTCTTGGCAAAGTGGGAGCTTAGTACATTCTGGCAGGTGGATGCACTTGAAGAAGAGACCACAACAGCAGAGGCATCCAAATGTTTTCAATAGTGAGTCTAAGTGACCAGAAAAGAATACCATGAACTGCCAACATTTCAAATTGAGAATTATGCCAAAGAACAGTTTAACAAGTATAAAAAAATACAGATTTTTAGCCATGGTATAAAATCAGTCAACCCAAAACACATTTTACTAACCTTTAGCTATGCAAAGTGAAGCATTATAATCAATTTTATTCAGTCAGTGAGAACATTGATATTTACCATATCGAACTAATTTCAAAAGCCATGTATTCAATGTATTCAGGCTGAAGAGATCTCACTCAATTTTGACTACACAAGAATATCCCTGATGGAGACTCCTGGCTTTGAATTTAACAGAGTCAAGGAAGAGCATGTATTTTCACAAGATGGGTGGGTACCAAACCTTTGTCAGACTTTGTCTTTTTAGTGAAATAATTAGGTAAAATATTTTGTGCTAAAAATTTTAGGAGAGACTGCATGGTAGGGATAGACAGGCACTAGAACATCATACTGTGAGCTCTCTGAGGTCCAGTATTGTATTCAATTCTGTACACCTTTTATGGCGAGGTGTCTATACACACACACACACACCTGCACAATCCAGCACCTACCACTGTGGCTAGCACATAGTAAATGCTCAGAAAATGTTTTTAAGTGAACACATGAAGACCTGAATTTAGAATGAAACTCCAACCCATTACTGACTATATGTGCCAAACTGTTAATGCCAGGCACTTGCAAATGGTTGCGACATATCTGGGAAGCTGGGTAAGGGAAGTTAGAATGAAGGATCTATTATATGGAAGGCCCCTGCCGTGCTGGCTATTATTATATGAGGAGTCTTCAAAAAGTTCATAGAAAGATTCGTATTATCTATTTTTCCACAAATGTTTTGAAGTACCCTCATGCCTCATTTTCGGATGTAGAAATCGAGGCTCAGAGACATTAGTCACATAACTAATAAGAGGTACAATTAGGCCTTGAACTTAGATCTTCATACCTACAAGTCTAGTACGCTTCTAGCAGGGACTCATAATGAGGAACATTAGGAAACACATAGAAAACATATGGAAAATGTTTATGAGACAAGGATCTGTGTCTTTCATCAGATTCTCAAGGTGGCCCTTGGCCTGCAAAAGGCTAAGATTTGGGCTAATGGCCACCCGTAGGTGCTGGGCTGGCATTTGCCTGGTGCAATGGAGGAGGAGAAAGTGAGAGCTGAAGTGGAGGAAGGGTGCACGTTGCTTTGCTCTCCCAGTTTCAACAACCCTCTGAGTTGATATACAAACCCTAGTTGTTACTGGTGTCCTGCCCTGAGCGGCATAGGTTGACAAATGACGTGGCCCAAGATCCAACCACTCCTCATGGTGTTTACAGATACATTGACTCACTTAGAGGAACTTCCACAGTGGTGTGTAAGTGCGCATGCATGCGCGCGCGCGTGTGTGTGTATGTGTGTTTGGGTGGTGGTGGGTGTCAGAGAGTCCACAGGGACAAGGACTACGCTTGAAATTATTTCTCAAGCACTTGGTGAGATAGCTGTGTTGTGATCCAAAAAGGAGAGGAGAACCAGTGAAGCTCAGACTCTAGGAGTGAAATAAGAACTATCGATGAATTAAATACTAAATATAATTTTACTCTGGACTTCTAGGCCACAGGCCTTCCTGGGTGTAAGACAGAGACTGAGTTCTCTATTTATAGAGTTTTCATTGCTACCACTAGGCATGGTGCAAGGGAGCTCTGCATAACATAAAGTTTAATAGGGCACATTCTATATGTGTACATGTTACATAAACAAGTGATTACAATTCAGTGTGACAAGTCCTACACTAGAAACATGATAAAGAATTGTGGGAGCACCTCCAGAGAAAAGAAAGATTATACCCAAGGGAATGAGAAGATGTTCTATTAGAGGTGACTTGTCAGTTCAATTAAATAAACATGTATCAAGTGCCATGCACTGCATCAGCTTGGGGGTGGAAAGTGTCTAGATGGAGAATATCTTCTGTCGAAGAGCTCAAAGCCAGGCCCACAGGCCTAGAAGCACTAAAACGACAACAACAATTTCTATAACGAGGCAATGTGTCTAAAGTACAGAGCAGCACAGCTCTGGGAGCAATGAGCTGTATGTGTGCATGCCCTGGGGAAAGTGATGTCTGAGGTAGGTTTTGGAGGATAAATAAAAATTTACCAAGTTTCAGGTAGAAAGAAAACTAAATACAAAGGCTTTCCAAAGATAAGCAAAAATAATAGTAAGATTATTTAAAGAGTATTCAGTAGGGGCCAAGCACTATACACACTATACAAAGTGCTTTACAGACATTACCTCATAGAGCAGCCCTTTGAGATAAGCACTATTACTACATTCTGTGTACTCTCAGGTGTATAGTTTTTCAGACTTTAACATCTATGAAATCAGGGTGTAAGGGTGCATTGTTTGCAAAATGGCCACCATATTAGTCCGTTTCTGGTGCTTATAATAAAACACACAGAACAGAGTATTTTATAAAGAAAATAAAATTTATTGCTTACAGTTTCTAAGTCTGGGAAGTCCAAAGTCCAAGGAACACATTTGGTGAAGGCCTTGGTGGTGACCACAGTGAGGGCAGGGTACCACATTGCAAAAATGGCAGAGCAGAGAGAGTGAAAGAGACACTAACCTCCTCATTCACTCTCCTTTTAAAGCCCTCCAAACCATGCCCATGACCACTATTTTTAATCCACTCACTACTGCACAGTCCTACAATCTAATCACCTCTTCAAGGCCCCACCTTTCAGTTACCATAATAGGACTTCCCACCCTCTTTACACTGTCACAGGGGGACTAAGTTTGGGGGGGACATTCAACCCAAGACAGCCACCATAATTCCCTTCCTTGTATCCATGTGCTTGGGTAGTCCTTTCCCATACTGATTCTTGACTTGGTCATGGGGCTTTCTTTGGCTGGTGGAGCAGCAGCAAACATGATGCAAGCTGAGGTTTAAAAAGCAATTGTACATTGAGGCTTATCCCCTTTGCTGTGCTTGGCACCCTGAGACCACCATCTGAGCACACTTGAACTAACTTGCTGGAGTGGCCATGTGGAGAGCTGAGGGACCTCAGCAAATAGTCTGCCTACCTTCGAACATGAGAGTGAGTCTATCCTAGAACATCTAGTCCATGTTGATCCACCAGCTGATGGAAGATGCAGGAGAGAGCCCAGGAGAGACCAGCAGAGGGACCACCCAGCTGAACCCCAAGGGCCAATCCACAGAATGATCTATTAAATGACTGTTGTTTTAGACTACTAAATTTTGTATGATTTGTAAGGCTAATTGATATGGGGGGCATATTCCAACTGATGATGTCTTGCTATTATAATAAGCACCATTTTTTTCTTTCTCAAGGATACATAATAGTGCATCTCCCACCTGATCGTGATTTAGATTTGATGCAATACAGTGTTATACTCACTTGACAGATAAGAAAGTGAGGGATTTGAGAGTTACTTGTCCTAGGCCTGTACCTAGTAAGTAATGGAATTTGAATGCAAGCAGCCTGACTCCAAACTTTTGGCTCTTAACCTGCAAATAGCTCTATCTAGCTGGAGAGGGGAATGATAGATGAAGTGGTTGGTAAAAAAGCAGGGGCAGGTTATGAACACTGTCTTAAAAATCCCTTCTAAAGAGTTTGAATTTTATTTGTTGGGAATGAGAAGGCAGTTGAGGTGGAAAGATGAAGTATTTATAATTTCTTTTTGACATTGACTAAGCAAAATCTTTTTTTTTTTGGTGGCTGGCTGGTGCCAGGATCTGAACCCATGACCTTAGTGTTTTAAGGCTACACTGTAACCAACTGAGCTAACTAGCCAGCCCTGACTTAGTAAAATCTTCATACCTCTTCAAGAAATAGAAAGGCAGGTGCTGTGGGGGCACAGGGTTGGGTCTGGCAGCCGTGGCCTCATCAGCAGCTCTGTGTTGAAGCAGAACTGCAATGCCAGGAGAGGGCCTGAGCAGTGAGTCTAGCAGAGCTGGTGGAGCCAGAAGGAAGAGGGAAGTTCTCAGGGAGGTCATTGCCTAGGCAGCCGCAGACTATCTCTTCTTCATAACGTTAATGAAGCCGGTAGATCAAGTGCACTTGAAAACTTAAAGGTGTGTGGGGGAAAGGGAGGACTATAGCTTAGCGCCACTGAGACCATGTGATAATTAACAGTGTCATAGAACAGTGTCAGCTTGGTGGAAACATCCCTTCTTCTGGAAGCCCAAAAGAGTTATACTAGCAAATCCAAGCAGTAGCACAATAATAGTGCAAAAACTACTGCCAGCTGGAGTAAATTCACTGTGAAGCTAACACAGCTTAATTTTCAGGGCTGCTGACTTTCAGAAGCCCCTGTGAGACTTTGGGAGGGGCTCTAGCAACATGTTCACATAGTTAAATGTTTCTGCTAAATTTGCAGAAGGAAGGCAATTTACCTGCAATCAGTCGATACAGTTGTCATTCTCTATTCCAAATCTCTTCTGTCACCACCCCTTCCCTTGGTGGTGCTTAAGAGACCAAGGTTGTTTGGAACCCAGCTAAAGGGGAACTGGAGTTGGAACTCACAGTGACTCGCATGTTATCCCCAGCCTTCCCAGCACAGGAATGCCTTCAGGACTATTTCTCCACTCTCTCTGCCAACTCATATAGCATCCTGGCAGGAGGTTCAAGGCCAGAGGTCATATTTCCCTATCAACCTGTCCTAAGACACCTGGAAGTAGAAGCATGGAGTGTAATGTATATAACCAGAAGGAATATCACTGAAAATTCTTCCAGTCAGCACTTGGTTAAAATGGATAGTGATGGATTTTGTTTTTACTAACATCCAATCAAAAATATCAAATAAAAAAAAAATTCATCCATCCTGTTAGAGGAAAGACTGAATTTTCTTCCTATTCTCTCCATATAAAATTGTATCGTGGGGCTTGCTGGTTAGCTCAGTTGGTTAGAGCGCGATGTCAATAACATCAAGGTCAAGGGTTCAGACCCCTGTACTGGCCAGCCAACGACAATGAAAAATTATATTATAAAAATATCATATGTGGTCTTCCTCCCCAAAATCCATAACCCCAGTGTAATCATGAGAAAAACATCAGACAACAGACAATCCCTATAGAGGGATATTTCACAAAATACCTTACAGTAGTCCTCAAAAATGTCAAGGTTCTAAAAAACAAGGACAGTCTGAGAAACTGTCACAGCCAAGAGGAGCCTAAGGAGACATGACAATTAAATGCAATGTGGTATCCTAGTTGGGATTCTGAAACAGAAAAAGGATATTAGGTAAAAATTAAGGAAATCTGAACAACGAATGGATTTAGTTAAAATAATGTATTAATACTGGCTCACTGCTTGTAACCAGTGTACTAAACTAATGTAAGATGTTAATCACAGTGGAAATTGGGTGAGGGGTTTATGAGAACTCCGCAATTTTTCTCTAAATTGAAACCTTCTCTAAACAGTAATGCTTATTAAAAATGTTATATGAAGAAGCAATGAATGAAAATGCAATCCAAAACAAAGGAAAAAACTTATGATGGAGGTAGAAAAAAAGAATTGATAAACTTTTTAGGTTATTTTTCTGGATTTTGTGAAATTTATGGTGCAATTTTAATGGGTAGCATTGTTTTTTTCTTCCCTACTACTAGAGGCCTGAGAGAACTCAAACTTTTAAAATTTGTATTTTACTGTGATTTCTGTTCTCATTCTAAAGAGACATTCACTTTTGTATCCAAATTAGTATTCGTAATTTTCTTAAAGAGGTTCCCTAAATTGTATAAGCTTCAGGCTCCATTGATCACATGTGAATAGCTAGAGAAACGTGTCCAGTACAACAACAGAGTACCTACTATGTGTAAATACAATGCTAGAACTTTCAGGGGAGTAAGAAGAGGTGGGATGGTTTATGAAGATTCACGAGACATAGTCATGAGGATTCATGAATCACATGTCATGGGGACATGGATATATGCCTAATATAGATACAGCCTCAAAGCAGATTGAGCGAGAAACGCTCAGTCACTGAAGCCAACCCTTTCTTTAACCATTCAGTTACCAAGGTCTGGAATTAATTGACCATTACTAATGGATGTGGCTATACTTCAGATGATCATTCTCAAAAGTGATAGATGAAGAGATCAATAATAATCACAATTTTGCAGTTGGCAATCATAAGTGGGAACTTTTGAGACAAGGCCATTGTCAACCCACAGATCAGCTTGTCCCAAAAAGGACTTTGACTCATTTATTGTCTCTAGAAGATCGATCAATCAATTTTAGACACATGTAGATTTGGATCTAGCCAGAATTAGCTGCAAAATTTTAATCAAGCCAAAATGCAAGGGGCGGGGGTGTGTGTGTGGCTAGAGCAACTGAAATGAAATTCCATTAGGAAATTTGCTCCACTACGACATCTTATTGGCTCTTGTTCACTTGGCTAGAGGGATGCTTGGAAAAAAGAAAGTAGAAAAGAGGGTTAAGATTGGTTTCTTACCTCTCTCCAAGTCACAAAATGGAACTCCCAACTATGGAGTCTGGAATTTGCATTTAATAAGAAGACTGAGGGCATGGGCTGCCAGTCCCATGGCATCCTTCTATGGTAGTCCTTATTCCTGTTTTACAGAGTATGAAATGGGGCTTAATACAGATTTGCCCAGCCCCAAAGCCTGTGTTCTTAACCACTGTGCAATATGCCTCCCATCAAAGTCTGTCTGATGGTCACAGGACAACCCCATAAACTGCATAGCATTTTTATTATTTATTTATTTTATTGAAAGATACTTGATTATACATATTTGTGGGGTACAGAGTTGATTATCAGTATTTATGTACAATATGTAATGATCAAATCAGGATAGTTGGCAGATTTGTCATTACAAAATGTAATCATTAGTTGCGTACATTAACCAATTTCTCATTAACCCTCCTTCCCTTCTTGCTTTCCCCCTCTAATAACCTCAGTTCTGTTCTCTCCTTCTGAAAGTTTGATGTATTATTGTGCTTATTGTTTGTTTGTTTGTTCGTATCTTTATTTTTTAGCTCCCACTTATGAGTCAGGACATGAGGTACTTCTCTTTCTGTGCCCGTCTTATTTCACTTAACATAATTTTCTCTAAGCTCATCCATGCTGCTCTGAATGGCAGAATTTCATTTTTTTTTTTTTTTATGGCTGAGTAGTATTCCACTGTATAAATATTCCACATTTTCCTTATCCAGTCATCTGGTGATGGACAGTTAGGTGGTTCCATAACTTGGCTATTGTAAGTAGTGCTGCAATGAACATGGGAGTGCAGGTATCCCTTCGACGTGATGATTTCCATTCCTTTGGGTATATACCCAGTAGTGAGATTGCTGGATTGTATGTTAGTCCTATCTGTAGCTGCGTAAAACTTTTTTAAAGGATTAAGGAGAAAGTTTCATTTTGTTTTGTTTTTTTTTAAGTGTTAGTGCTGAACGGGGACCTGAGAGATTATTTAATCTAGCCCCCTTTTTCCAGAGAGGAAAACTGAGGTTCTCAGGAAGGAAAGTGCTTCCCAATGTCACATAGCAGCTTCTACCAGAAGGAGTAGGAACTCAGATCTGATTCTGGGTTGTGTGTATTTCCCACCCAAAAGCTGTAAATCACCTGCATTAAGGGCTATAGCCCAGGCAGAGGCACCTAGTTTGAGAGAAAAATGTCTTGGTGGGGGAAGGTATAAGGTGATATAACCAGAGACAACTGTCCACATGTTAAGGGTAGAATTGTGACTCCCGCCCCCCCCCCCCATTCATATGTTCAGTTACCTCAGAATGTGACTTTATTTGGAGGTAATCAAGTTAAAATGAGGTCATTAGGTCGGGCCCTGTAATGGATTGAATTATATCCCCTCAAACTTCCTGAAGCTTGAATTGTGTCCCCCAAGTTTTATGTATTAGAAACTTGGCCCCCACTGCGACTATTAAGAGGGTGGGAAATCCTATTATGGTAATTGACAGATGGAGCCTTGAAGAGGTGATGAAATTGTAGGACTGTGCAGTAGTAATGGGATTAAAAATGGTGGTCAGGGGTGTGGTTCTGAGGGCTTTAAAAGGAGAATGAATGAGGGGGTTAGACTGCTCTCACTTTCTCTCTGCCCTCTCTGCTTCCACCATCTTACAATGTGAGACCCCTGGGTCACTGTCGTCACCACGAGATAGACTTTCGACTTCCCAGCCTCAGAAACTGTAAGCAATAAATTTCGTTTTTCTTTATAAATGACCCAGTTCCATGTATTTTGTTATAAGCATCAGGAATGGACTAATACAGGCCCTGATCCAATATGATTGATGTTATTAATAGGGGGAATTTGGATACATTTGCTATAGAGAGGTGGTGTGAAGAGACCCCGTGTGAAGACAGTTATCTACATGCCAGAGAGAGTCCTGGAGCAGGGCTTTCCCTTACAGCCCTCAGAAGGAACCGTCTCCACCAACACCTTAATTTGGTAGTTGTAGTCTCCAAACTGTCAGATAATAATTTTTTGTTGTTGAAGCCACCCAGTTTGTTACCGCAACCCTCAAAAACTAATATACCACAGAACTTGGAAAGTGCCTGAGGAGGTACTGGAGCTGAAGGACTGGTTGGAGAAGTATGAGGAAAAAGGAGAAGCTAAAATGTTGAAATTATGGGTGGGGAGAAAGAGATCTGAACAGAGAAACCAAGGATTAGCCAAGTGGAAACCAATAAAAATGAACATGGAGTCCGTTTTTTCTTTTAAATGGGAGAGTCTAGATCTGGAAGATATAGCTCCAGAGAGAAATCTAGGAGAGGTGCTGTAGGGGCTGCTGGCGTGTGGGTTGCTCTCACACCACCGCACCACTGTGTCCAGCACACTGTGGAAATATGCACTGCTGACACCTTCGGGTGCCCTGAAAAAGTGAGAGACACCCAGGGAAAGTCCTTAAGACATTGTTAGCTTGAGGCCTTCAGCGAACACAGGTTCAGTGTCACTGAGGCATAAGCCTAAGGATGGGGGGGCTGTTATGCGCATGCTCTGGAGGCAGACTCAATTTCAAGTGTAGTATCGCCCTCCCTAGCATTTACCCTCTGTGCCTCAGTTTCCTCTTCTGTAAAAGGAGAATAACAACAACACTCACCGCATAGGGCTATGATGAAGATTAAATAGGATAATATGTGTAAAATGTTTATACCAGTCTGGCATCAAGCTTAGTAAACGGTATCTGTCATTATCAGAGGTGTTTATTCTAACAATAATTCCTCTAATCCCTCAAATTCAAAGCAGTACTAGACAACAGTCTTCCAACCAATGCTGGGCACAACAGACGCCACTGTAACTAGACTACGGTTATTAGAGGTTGAGGACGCTGACAGGTCTCAAGAGGAAAAGTAACATTCGGGATGCGAGCCCGAAAACAGTTGCATTGGCTTCTGGAAGCCCCCAAGCAGGCATCGCACGGGCCGCACAGTCCAGGCTGAGCGGAGCAGAATTTTGCAGGCGAGTGTTGCTCTTGAGCAGTGTCTAGACTGCTGTCTGCTCTGTCCACGCGGGCCTCGTTTGTCCACGGTTGCTCCATGCCCAGGGCATTGCAGAAGTCCACACAAGAGTCTTCCCGGCCAGGAACTGTGGCGAAACCCCGTGTGGGACCGTGTTGAAATCGGGTTTAAATGGGTTGCGCATGTCGCTTCCAAAGACAAACGGAAAGGAAAATTCTTTGGCCACCGGGGCCCCTCCCAGCAGGACCCCCCCCCCCCCTTGCCCGCCAAGAAGTCGGGCGGGGGGCGGGTTACGCGGTTGAGGGTGGAAGATGCGAGAGGGCGCCTCCTGACCTCCAACTGACCCCAGGGTCTGTGGGGCTTGGGGTTGAGGCACCACAATCAACCCTCTGCTCTTCCTCAGATCGTTACGAAAGCCGAGGGCAGTCGGAGAGACTCCAGCGGCGTTTGCTCGTCCCGTCCCCGCACCTGCCGGCCAGGCGCGCGCGCGGCGGGGCGGGGCGGGGCGGGCCTGAGGGGCGGGGCCCGCGGCACGCGCACTAACAGCTGCCCGGCTCTGCAACGGCCGCGGCGGGGGCTCCGCCGGCGGGCGGTGGCGGCGCCTTAAATAACATCCGGAGCCGGCGTAGGGCACGGAGCGGGCTGCAGTGACAGCCGGCGGCGCAGTGGCCCGGCCAGCGGAGGAGGTGAGTGCGCCTGCCGCGCGGAGCCGCGTCTGTCTCTGCTGCGGTGCCCTGGCCTTGGCGGAGGCACCGGGCCGAGGTGGTCGCGAAGGGCCGAGCCGGGAGGCGGCGGCCGCAGCGGAGGTGCGTGAACCGCCCCTCGGCTCCCGGGGACGTTCCCCTTTTCCGGCCTGTGCTCTGCGGCCCAGCTTCCCCCGGCAGCGGGAGGCCTTCAGGCCGCCGGAGCCGCCGCCGCTTCCTGTCTCTCAGCCGGGGGTGGCCGCCCGCCGCATCCCGCGGGCGGCGCGGGCGCGGGGCCGGTGCACGGCGGGGGCCGGGTGACGCGCGCCGCGGGACGGACCCGGCGGGGCAGCAGGACGCCGAGCTTCAGACGCGAGGACGCAGTCCTGCCGGGCCGGTGACGGCGGTCTCTCGGCCACGGGCGTCTCCCCGGCCCGGAGGCAGGGTTTTTGAGGCGCGCTCGGACCGCGCGTGGAGCCGGACTGAACTCGTGCCTGGGTGTGATGGTGGCCCCTGCGCCGAGCGCGCGCAGGAGGGTCAGAGGCGGCATCAAAAGCCCGTTGCCACAAGGAGTAAATCTCGCGGCGTCTCCAGAGGAGTACCTACAGCCGCTGCACATCGCCGTGATGGGGTCATTGATTAAGGAGCACTGGCATTTTTCGAAGTAGGAAAGCAAGGATATCTGTCACCTTGCAGCCTCGACAGAGAGTGGTGGTGGATGACTGGAATGAACACGTGGATTAGAATCTAGAGACAAACGCTCCAGCTAGTCAGTGTGTGTGTCAGGGCTTGCAAACCCCTCCCCGCTCCACTCAATTTCAAGGTTACGGAGCCTAATTAAGAATAACCATTACAAAAATGCCTTTCAAGTGCCCTGGTTAAGACTTTTAAGCTTCTTCTTGGTGCAGGAAGATCCACAGTACCCCGACTATCAATACCCTTCCTTTCATTTATTGACCTTTGATTAGCATGAGAGAAACTGGTTAAATCTCGCAGTTTCTGACACACATTTCACAGCTTAACCTGTGATCATCCCAATGAAAACAGTTATTGGCTTAACACAAACAAAAAAATCAACCCCAAATTTCTGGATGATTCTATTTTTGTTTTTGTTTTTTCAGGTGGATGTGGCAGGTTAGATTGGCTGAAACTTAAGTTTGGGTTGAAGGTCTGCGCTGGTGGGCTTGGGAAGGTGGAACTTTTAAAGGAACCGTTGCTTCCCATCGGTTTGGGAGCCAGACAGCACAGTGTGGTATAGTGGAAAACAAACAGCACCGGGTCTTGAGAGACGTTCTTTCTTTTTCTAGCTCTATTGGAAAAATCCCTTCTTAGTCTGAGAGTGACTTCTTATTTGTGAAAAGACTGCATTAGACTAAAATCTTCCATGAGCTTAAATTCTATGACTAGAGAAAGAAAATCTTTAAAAGCAGCCCATCTTATGCCTCTCCTTTTCCTCTTAAAATAATGTAAACATATTAAGGACCTCCGTTTTCTTTTTAAGACTTTTTAAAAAAATTACACTTCCCTCACTGTTATGAACATTTTGACATATTTTCTTCCTATTTCTGTTATTCATATTTTGGCAGTACTTTTTATTATTATTGCAGGAAGCCTGACTAAACAGAAATCTCTGGGTTTTTTAATTTTTGACATTTAAGAGGGAGATACATGTGACAAATGCAGGGACAGGTATCTATTTATACCATACAAGTAGAGTTTTCATAGCTACCTCTTTGCTATTGGTTGAAGTTTGGGATAACTGAAAGTGTACTGGTAGGCACAGTGTCATGCTTAATGTCTAATTCTTGCTACATCTTCAGCTTTAATGTAGCTGTGTTGTGGAAAATGGTTGTGTGCTTAGGGGAGGAGCTCTGGAAAGATCAGGTTGTCTTGTCATTATGACTGGGGATTTCTCCTTCTCCCTTTCCAGTTTCACTTTTCTGGAAAGAGCAAGACTGTAGGAATATTAGTAATTTCTGGGTATTTATTACTCAAGAACCTTAGAGGAACATTTAGTTTTTAAGATCAGTTGAATTTATTGTGCATGGCCATTTAAAACAGATGTCCATTATTCCTTTACATTTACTGTCTCTTATAACCAAACTCTGTTAAGTTAGAATCCATTAATGTTTTATGGACAGTCTTGTTTGGATGATGCAGTGCCTGTGGCTCCTGTGCCACAAACTACAAAAAATTTCCTTTAAGGCAGCTTGAAGCTGTTGGTATCCTAAAGCTTCTTTAAGCCTTACTCGCTGACAGGCAGTGGTCACTCGGGAGGTAGATTAAGGTGCCAGAGTTTTTAATGAAGATTGTCAACCCAACTTGGTAGTCAGACAAGCACGTTAGGGTAATAAAGTGCGTTTGACACTCATATCTGGAGAAGAAATCTCAGTGAACAGAGCTGATCTATAGCTGCCAGTGGTTGAGTTTGAATTTCAACATGCTAGCTCTTCAAGGGCTTCTGAGAACTTTTAAAGTAACATAAGCCCTAAAGTAGTACCTGAACTAGAAGATAGAGGCAGTTTACCAGTGTTTGTGGCAACAACTCTGAGATTTTATGTAGAAAAAATTTTATTTGTCATTTTATGTAAAATGCTGAATGTCAACTCATAAGAAATTTTAGTTGGCCTGGAGTGATACGTAATAGTGACAAGAGAAAACTATCATATACTATGAGTTATGTTAATTTTTCTGGTTTTTACATCCTGACATGTACAAGTTCTTGACTGTATTGGAGATAGCACAGTGTTCATTCAGTTCTAACCTTTGTGGAATCTAGAGGGGAGGATGAACTATGGTGGAGCCTTCCTTGAAGTGTGGTTGGCTTGGAGAGATGTCACCTTTGGACAAAAACTTACATGGAGGTAAGTTACAGAGGGCTCTACTCCTCTGGGCTGCCTGCCTCAGAAGAGGCAAATATCTTGTCTCCTAAACTGGTGGCTCCATGTAGGCATCTGGGCTAATTCTCTTCATGAATTATTTGCTGGTCTTCAAGTTTTAAATAAAATTTTGAAAGCTGCCTAATATCTAAATCAAAACAATTTGTCCGAGAAAAGCTATATTTACATTTTTTATATTATACTAGTAATATATGCTTATTGTAGAAAATTTGGGAAATATAAAAAATGTGGGTCTTTCAGAGATTAAGTACTATTAACATTTTAGTATATTTCCTTCCACTTTTTTTGTCCTAAACAAATTTTTAAGCATACATTGTTAATTGAAGAGAAAAATTTTGACAATGTAACTTTAATCACTTAAGTTATGTTGTGAATTTTTTTTCCATGCTGTGATAAATTCTTCAAAAAATGAGTTTTGAAGATGACTCCATTGTGGGCCACGTGGGATATGCTGTAATTTACTCACTTCTTCCCTATTGTTGGATATATAGGAACGACTGCTTATTTCAGAATAGCTTACCAAGCTTTCTTATATATTTACATACATCTTTAAAAAAAAAATTAGGGCATGTTCTGCTTTAAAACTGTTGAAACTGACAGTGATTCGAAAATTATTTTTATTAATGAGTGGATTTTAATGGACTTTTGGTTTCACGTATTCTAGTGAAAGACTCTTGAAATAAGGATTTTATGGTTTAGAAAGAGAAATTGAAATTCCGCATTACAGGAGGAAATATGGATTGGCTTTAGACCATTTCCTCATTCTGGGAGGGACTTCTGATAAATGTATTATCTGTCCATTTGCGCAGTTTTGGCTGTTGTAGAAATTGGCACTTTCCTTTTAAGTTTGTTATGGGAGAGATGTCTGCATAAATAAGGCCAAAATACCCTACACATCTTTTATTCCTTTATTAAGCAGAGTTGTTCCAGGAACTATTTCTCCCCCAAGCATCAGCTGTCAAAGCAGGGCTGCGGTAGCTGACTAAAGTGGTGGCCACAGCCTGGGCACTCCAGGCTTAAGAACGGGAGAGGTGACGACAGCAGCTAACAGTGCAAGGCACTGTTCTCCATGCTTCTGATGAGTTAGCTCCTTAATCTCCCCAACAACCCTGTAAGGTAGGTTCTACTATTGTCCATATACAAAAGATAAAGGAACAGGTGCAGAGATTAAGTTGCCAAACCAGGATTTGAACCTAAAATAGTCTGATTTCAGGGCCTGTGCTTCTAATTGCTTGGCTCTACTGCTCCTCTAGAGCTAGAAGGATTCTCAGTCCAGAAGGGCCTGAAAAGTTCCAGGTTATCCAGGTGGTGGCAAGACAGGACAGAGCTGGGTCTCCTCCCATGTCATTGCTCCTTGATTTTTCCCAGTCTCATTTGCACTGTACCTTGAATTGTCCTCGTGTACCACCAGAGTGCTGAAAGGGACAACACATTTTGATTCAGCTTGGTTCAGTGAGTGAGAAGATCACTTGCTACACAGCTATGACTTTCTGGAGAATGAAGAAGCAGAAGGCTTTGCCTGCCCTGGAAGTTGATCTTGTAAGACTGGAGAACAGTTGAGACGCATGATTAATGCACCAAGTGTGCAGGAGGAAGAGGATGTGTTCGGGTAGGAACAGGGATCCAGGCTTAGCAGAGATGGAGCCACACTCACTTATGTGGGAGACTGGCCTCACCATGGCACATAGGTTTGCTTTCTGCCACATGTCTTTGGATACTTTTACCAGAAACAGACCTTCTCGACGTGTTCTAGATCATGTTGAAACTCTTAATACACAAGAGAATAGAATTGCGACTTTTGGGGGTTTGAAGGCACAACAGTATTGCCTAGTGGTATAGGTTTTTTTTTCCCAGTGAAGTTTTAGGTATAACCCCAATATATGAAATAAATCAAAGCAGGGCTGCTGCAGTTGAAGGGGAAGGGGCGGGTATGGGTGGGAATCCCAGATCACACAGAAACAATGGCTTCCTCTGTCTCCCTTGTTGTCTCTGAGGCACTTCAGAACAACCCAGGCGTCCCCAGAACTCTGAAATAGCCTGACTGATGCAGTACTTGTAGTGCAGGAAGATGGGGTGACTTAGCCAAGGTTACACAACCTGCGTTCACCTCTGGCCATGGCACATATGTGGAGTTTATTTCTGGGCCCTGTGCCTCTTTAAGGAATGGCTGAACCTCAGTGTTTTCCTTGATTTATGCCCTGAAATCCAGTCAGTTAGCATATTCTGCTTATTCTGACCTGCTCTTTATATCCTACTGCCCAACATACACCCATTCCTTCCTTTCATTCTATTGCCACCCTAATCCAGAGTCTGTCACCTCCAATTTAGATAGCAAAGGCCCTTAGTTAAAAAAAGTGGGGGGGATATAAAGGGATGGTTACTTTTTCTAAAGTAGAAAGCCTGAGCAGAAGCCTTCCAGGGCTTCCCTTTGTACGGCCCCAAGTCTTTATTTGGCCTGTCATGGGCTTCTGCAGCCTGGTTCCAACCTTCAGTTTCCCATGCCTCTCCCAAACCACCACGTGCTGGGGCTTCTTGAAAGCAAACTCTGGTGGCACAGGCTGAAAGGGTCTGTGCATCCCAAGACTCTGCACTTGAATGTCCTGGAAGGGCCTCCCAGGCCCTGCGTGCCCACCTTGTCTTGTCTGGAATGCCATTCCTCATCCCATCCTCATTCCTCACAGCCCTGCTTCTGAGAGGTGCTTTCCTGGAGTGACTCCCCCCTTTCTCAGATTCCACATCACTCACTGAAACCCTAGGCTCACTGACTTCAGCTAGGATGCACCAGCCACAATACCAGTGGTTAAAATATTGAAATATTCCTGTATGGGTTAGAAAATAGCTGCTACCCCAGGTGCCCCACCCCTAATTCAGAAACTGAAGGGTTAATGCCTGTCCCAGCAAAGGGTCTCCTGAACCCTGTTCTGGTGCATTGGCCTATGTCTTTTCTGATTGGTTGATGGCTGACCACACTGGTGGTTAAGTGTTTTGACTAGCATTCCTGCCTCCATCCTTCATGTGCCTTTTCATGTGTGTGTATCTTGCCTCCTCAAATAGGCAGCCCATTGCTTCTTGGTCTTTTGGCTAAGATCAAGTGTAGTGTCAAATAGGCAGCCCAGCCACATTCTAAGCTCTGGGCATATAGGAGACCTAGTTATTGTCATTTCTGTGTTTTCAGCAGCATTTAACACAGGTCCTTATTGCTAGTCAGCACTTAATATTATCTGATGATTAATTGAGACTAAGAGACTTTCAGATGACCAGATAGCCCATAGAAGCGGTCCCTGACAAGAACATACATTGTAATGTTCCAGGGTTGTCCATTACGTTACTGTGCAAAGCTTAGATCTTATAGCTAAGGTCAAGAAATTGAAAATCTCTAGACCAAAACCTGTGCTTTCATTGGGGTGAACGTTATGTTTAGGGGAGTATATCTGAGGTATTTATTTCAATGTAATTTCAGTTATGTTTAATAAGCAGGTGGCTGTGGGCTTTGTAAGAAGTGGGAGGGAAGATTAGTGTCAAGTTCTAGATAATCTTACATAACTGTACTATAGTCTTTGTTTACCTGAAACAGATTGAGCATCTCTAATCCAAACATCTCAAATCCAAAATGCTCCAAAATCTGAAACTTTTGAGTGCCAACATGACACTCAAAGGAAATGCTCATTGGAGCATTTCAGATTTCAGATGTTTGGATTAGGGATGCTCCACTGATATGTATTTCTGCAATATTCCAAAATCCAAAATTTGAAACACTTCTGGTCCCAACCGTTTTGGATAAGGGATGCTCAACCTGTATTCCTACTTTAAAGTAGTGCCCTGTTTTTGTGCCACTAGTGAAATGGTCAAATAGCTCTTTGTTCCTTCTGTAGGACAATTGCCCACATTGTGAGTCGGGCAAGCTTCTGAGGTGTCTCACAATGTGGTGCTGGCAGGGACCTTGTCTCTCAAGCAGTCTACCCAAACGTGTCACAGAAGATGGATGTGTGGTTCAGGGGTGTGGCTGAGCAGCCCAGAGTCACAGGTTAGACTCTGAAGACTGTGCGGGTCTGTGTTTTTCTCTTCTGATATGACTCAGAGATAAGCTCCATGGAGGCCAAGACCTCTTCTGAGTTCAGGCAAAAGGAAGGTCTGTGGCCCTTGGGATAGGAGCTGGAGCTGTATGGTCCCCAGGGCAGACTCCTCAGATGAGGCCAGCCCCTGCGCCTGCTGTGGCCCCACAGCCTTGACTCTCCTTCCTCCAGAACAGCTGACACAGTCCATTCAGCCCATCCACATGGCCAAGTGACGGTCACCAGCAGTGTCCTGCCCTGTCTAGCATGCTTCTTTCTATCACCAGGTGATGTTGAATATCTTTGTCTTTCTCCTTGATGTTAAAGTCTCTTCATAGCCTTTGGCAGGCACTGTTATCCTTCCTAGGTGTGGCAAGCTTTCTAGGGGGGCTTCAGTTAGCAGTTTTATTTACAGCTGCCCATAGTAGGGAACTTATGGAGACTCTAGTCAAAGTGACCAAGAGAGGCTGCAGGTACTGCTTAGGAGATTGAGGGGTAATCTCCAGATGAGATATGTGCACCCTGGGGGGCCAGCTAGGACCATCCATTAGGGTGCAGGATGGAAATATTAGAACTTCTGTATAGATATTTATTTTTTGCTTTCTTTTTAAATTCATATTTGTATATTTTATAATTTTCAGAAAATATTTGTTGAGTGTACGTGTATATAGTTTAAAAGGTATACATTTATTATCACTGATTGGGATGCATTATCAGAAGTTTAAAGAACCAGAAAGTTAACTCCTTCTCTACCACCAATATGGCAGGAGACCTTTGAATGCCATTTTTAAAAAGGAGAGAACTCAATATGTCAGTTAAAGGGGAATAGAAACTGACTGCTCTCTGAAATTAGGTTGTGATGTGTATGTGTGTCAAAGCGGGACTCTCACTTCAGGAGAGGCAGGTTAAAGTCAGAGTTTGTTTTGCCTTTGGCCTTAAAACTTGATAGGGTGGAAGCCTCATTAAGATAAGTATTTCATCTTTTGCTCTTTTACTCACTACCATGTCCCCTGAGGCTAGAGCTGTGCTTGGTATGTAGTGAGTACTCGATGAATATTTTCAGACTGAATGTATGGACCTTTTTCTTGATGACAATGAAATATTTTGCTGGGTTGGCTGCTTCAATATTTATGTTGGATTCTTTTGTTTAAACCCTTGGGCAGTTGGTAGGATGCAATATATGTGGCAGTTACTTTTACTATCCCACGAATGACTTCCTAAAACTGTAGAATTATAAAGTTGTTGGGACCTCAGAAATGTCACCTGAATGATAGGATGTTTAGGATTTGCCTTAAAATCATTTTTTAAAAAATGGGTATAGTGAAACAATATTAATAAAGTGATGATCATTATTTAAGCTGAAGCTGGGGTAATGGATACATGGTAGTTTTATTATACTATTCTACTTTTGAATAGATTTGGAAATGTTTACAATAAAAATTTAAACAAGGGCTGGATGGTTATCTCAGAGCATGATGTTGTAACTCCAAGATAAGGGTTCAGATCCTCATATTGGCCAGCTGTCAAAAAAATTTTTTTAAACAAAACATAGTGTCACCTATTCCAAGCTGGTAATGGCCATACCATACAGTCTCTTTTTCTTCCTTTCTCTCTTTTAAATACTAGGTCATTATTCTATAATCTTTTGCAGCTTGGTAGATTTGTTTTGTTTTTAGCCCAGGGCCAATCATCTCTTCTTATAGTTACCTGAACTCTGTTATTTTAGCTTCATGTCCCATGGTTGTCACCAGTACCTCTCTTATCCCTCCTCATTACAGTGGGCTAATACTGCTTAACCTTTTCTCTGTTTCACATGCTGCTTCCTCCAAAACTACTAAAGTCTGCCACATAGCTGATAAAATTTAGAGGTCAGCACAGGTCCCATGTTCTTTAAAAGCTCCATTCAGTCCTGAGGAACCTCACAGCATGAGAATATTTCGTAGATTCCATTCGTCTCTGCTTTTTAAAGTAACAGCAATTACCTATTGAAATCTGTAAAAACTTGAGTGGACTTCTCCAGACTTGTAAGTAGCTGGTCTTCCTCACTCTGGGTAGAAGTCTATCTTTGTGTTCTATCTTCGACTTACCCCTGTTCTGCTAAGCTATTTCTCTAGTTTATCAGTCATTCTCAAACCTGGATCTATTTTAAGAGGTGTGAGTAACTCTACCCAACCTGTGTCCTCTTTAGCCTTCTTATCCAGGTCACTGGTATTTGATAGCTGTGACCTTGTGAGCTGCTCAGCAATTGTGGACTCCTTAAGGACAGGGTCTGTGTCTTGTTCTCCAACTCCCACACTGGGTCTAGGCCCGGGCTGAGATCTGGAGAACTCCATAAACTAAACACCACTGGGCAAGGGTAAGCCTCCTGCATCCAACTGGTTCTGTTGACAACAATGCTGTCATGGGAGAGGGGATCAGAGCCTCCTGCCTTCTGCTCTATGACACTGCTTGTCACTAACTGATCCCTGCCTCTACCTGTTTAGATTTAGGTGGTTCCACCCTCAGCTCTCTGGATGGCCCTCCCTCACATCTGCAGCCCAGAGATAGTGTATTCTCCCTCTTGCAGATGTTTGGAGCGCTGGGCCCCTAGTGCTTACTTCTGTGTTTATCATAGTCTGGCTTCTATAGTTCGATTAACTCTTGCAGGTATATGAGGGGTCTTCAAAAGTTCATAGGGATTCATAGTATCTTTTGATTCCATTTTTCCATGTACTTTTTGAAGTACCCTTATATTTGTCTTCATTGATATCCAAAATGTGCTGAAGGCAGAGAAAATTCTAAGTGCTTTATTCTCATTGTGACTACCTTCTGTTTGCAAGGTACCAAGGAGAGTTTTTTTTTTATCCCCCTGCAATTTTCAGAGTATATCTTGTTATTTGCAGTGGGACCCTTTTTCAAAGGGACCCTTATGTGGAAGTTGCTCACATAGGTGGTCAATGGTGGATCCAGGGCCCAACACAGGCAGAAGGTGAAGGCTTACATGTATATTTTCTGGGAAGGGTTTCTATCCCATCTGTCATTCTGTTATAAGGATAGGTTGTCACCATAAATGCTTTGTGGAGCAGGTGGGAAATACATAAATACAAGAGGGAATTAATTGATCTGACCCAGTTATATGTTCTTTATATTGAGAACTTTAAAAAAAAATGCAGTGAGTGGTTAATATGATACATTTTATGTTATATGTATTTTACCACAGTGAAAAAAAATATATAGCAAAGTACAAAGAATAATAAAATAAAATAAATAATAAAAAATACCCGTAGGCTCACCACATAGAACTGATGGTTTTTAACACTGATTATTTTCTTTATATGTTGCTGTTTTCTGGGGCTTCTGGGGGTTGTTGGGATCCTGTTTATTTAGTGCTGGATGCCAAATTTGCCTGGCTATCTTTTGCCTTCTCTTACATAGTCTTGAAGATGCTACCATGGTGTTTATGATGGGAGGGTCGTAACTGTCCTCTGTTCCCATCCTTTCTTTATTCCGTTGAAGCCCATGCAGGCAGAGGAGCTGGCTCAAGATTTTGCAGCTCATCAGGGGCACAGCCAGTACCCGGAACATGATCTTTTTGCATCTGAGTCTAGGATTCTTTCCATGTTTCTGTTCTATTTATTTCCATAGTCACCACTGGAAGATATTGGCTTTGTACAAAGCACCTAAGAGGACCCCAGGACTTAGGTACCTTCTTGGTGTGCAGTTTCTCAAACAAATGGACCTTACTCCGCATCCCAAGGCCCTCAGTGGAGAGGAGCTCTGGACTAGCTTGGGTTAGTTCTGGCTACTGCAGAAGGATATTTGATCCTCTTTCCTTATTAAGTCATTTTCTTGGCAGGGCCTTTTGCTGCAGGGTTTACTTTGCAGTTCATCCTAATCCAGGAAGGTGGAGAGTCTATTCTTCTGGATCATTTTAGTGGCATAAAGAATTTTATTTCCCTCTTTAGCTATTATAATAACAGGCTCTGCTTGTCTTGCCTAATCTCCTTAGACCATGGTGTCATGTTCGTCAATATGCAGTCTTATAGACATAATTAGGACTCTTCCCTGTGCCAAATGTCAACTGAAATAACATGCCTTAATAGATCCAGTTCGTGAGTGGGAAGCTTAATCTACAGAAGCCTCTCTGTCTTGCTTCATGCAGAAGGGTTGGGTCAGCCTAACAAACAGGTCTTCTTGTCTCCATCAGCTGAAGGAGAGCTGATTGACTGGGGCTGTCTGTTCTGTCCAAGCCTGCTCCTTTCTCTAGCTCCTATCAGTCAACTCCCCTGCCTTGTCATGGCATGTATACAGAAATCACTTAGCAGTATTAAATCAATATTTGAAGACAATTGGAATAACCTTGCTTCTCTTAGGAATTTTTTTTGAATGGAAACTTGCCCTCTAAAGTGCATACCACTGAAATTTAACCTGCTGTCCCAGACAGAGGCTTCGATGTGACCTGGATATCTTCATCGGGCATGCCCTAACTATCTATAATTATCATTTTCCAAGGTGGATGTACATGGCAGGTCTTTGCTTCTATGTGTGAAGAGAGAAGGGAGGAGAGCTGTATGTTTTCCCCCCTCTGGAGAATGTCGGACAGGTCCTGTCACCAGCATTCTATATCTCAGATGGCCATCCCCCAGCTCTCAGTGTTTCTGGGAGCATTCTCCTCCTGGGAGACCTCACATGGTACTCCAGCTCTTGTGCTGGAAGAAGGCTGGTCTGTTTCTCTGGGTTGGAGGATTCTCTTTTCTGTCCTAGAACACTCACTTACAGAAGCTGGTGCCAGCCCTGGTGTGGAGCTCTGGGCTAGAGCCCTTCTGGCATTTGCTGTTCTAAGAAAGGTACTTGTTTGATCCCTTCCCTTCCTCATAGGCAGCTTTGATTTGTTTTAAACTAACCATCAGTCGTATGTCTAAATGTGTGTCTAAATGTCTTCTAAGGCGGAAAGAGGACCCTGGCCCTTCACGTTGACAGGATTCTTGGGATAACATTATACATAAGTGTATAATTTGAGAACATCATGAGAATAGGGGAAAGAGGAGAATTTTTTATATTGCCTTTAAATCAGTGGCTTTTAGCCTTTTTTCTCTTTTTTTCCTCCAAATCACCTGGGAGATGCTTTTCACTCCCTTCTGGTACACTGACAGCAGCTCCGTGGGGGGGCAGAGAAAGGAAAATACTGAGGGTTGAAAATGCTTTGAATACCCCCTTCTTTTTTCAAGAATCACTGCTCTATAAATACATCCTCTGGGGGCTTGCAGCAGAGAAATGGTCAGAATCACAGAGGGTCATTGTGACTCAGTAAATGTTTATTAAGCAACTGTTCTGGGCTGGGCACTATGTTAAACACCAAAAGCATACAGATATAGATGGGAAGAGGCCCTGGCCCAGAAGGAAAGAGAAGTGTACATAGGTACTAAGTACCATTCTCCATAAGTGTAAAATAGGAGGTGCTAAGTACCACAGAAGGAGTACAAATAAAGTATTTCTGGAGTTCAGAGGAAGGACTGATTGCTTTTCCCTGAGGGGATCATGTAAGAACTTATTAGAGAAAGTGACTTTTGGCCTATTGGGGTAGGATTTGGACATCTTAAAACAGGGCCCGGGAAAGAGCATGGTGGCCAAGGAGACAGTGGGGAGGGGCACACAGAGCAGGCACGGGTTGTAGGGAAGGCTTTCTGAGGCAGGACTGCGTGTGGTGCACCTGCCTCCATGGCTGTGTGGAGGCAAGGAGCCAGCAGGGTAGCCTGCCCAGAGAAGGGTAAGGTGACTGTGGAACCTTCTTCTCTTCCCACGTGAAGGAGGGCTTTGAGGACCCTGGTTACTTCTCTTGTTTCCATTTATATCTACTTAACTACCAAATTCTGGGCTTTTTTTTAATGGTTAATTTTTTTTTTTTTATTGTGGTAAAATGTATTTAACATAAAATTTGCCATTTTAACCATTTTTAAGTATACAGTTATACAATAGCATTAAGTACATTCTCAATGTTGTGTAACCATTACCGCTGCCTAGTTCCAGAATTCTTCGTCATCCCAAACTGAAACTCTGTGCCCATTAAGCAATATCTCTCATTCCTCCCTCCCCTCCAGCTCCTTACGGTAACCTATACTGTATTTTCTGTCGAATTTGAGTACTCTAAGTGCCTTATATAAGTGAAATCAGTCCATATTTGTCCTTTTGTGTCTGGCTTATTATTATTTAGGATAGTTTTCTCAGTGTTCATCCATATCTGGCATGTATCTGAATCTCCTTCTTTTAAAGGTTTGATAATGTTTCATTGTTTGTATATACCACATTTTGTATATACCTTCATCTCTTAATGGACATTTGGGTTCATATCCTGACTTTTTAAAGCGCTGTGTATCATAGCTTTTTGTCATCATTAGCATTGCCTACCACTTTTGTCTAGATTTGAATAACTGCATGCCTTGGGGCAGCACTTGCCTCTCGAGGTCCATAGACTTTGGCTTTAGACCTGGGCTCTAGTCCTGTTCTAGTGTGCAGCAGGGGCAGGTCATTTAGCTCCTAAGCGCAGTTTCTTGATCTTTGAATTAAAGGCCATAAGAACCCCTTGCATAAGGACTAGTAGGAGAACTACATTTAATCATATGTATGATTGCTTAGCACAGTGCCTGACACAGGGTAAGTGCTTCACGAACCGTGGCTCTTAAAGAAATCATAGCTAATCTGATTTCCCTGAATGTCTTTCTTCCCCTCTCCGATCCAATTTGACCCTGTCATTTGTTCCAGATTAATTTGCCAAAACTGTGAGTGCTGGGGTGGGGAGGTGCTTCTAGTAGTCTTGTTTCTGTCCCTACAGCATGGCGTATAGCTCATTTTCTTGGACAACACTCATCCTTTGAGGACCAGCTCAACTGTGCCTTCTCCCTGCACCTGTCCCTCAGACCGTATGCTTCCTTTCATAATTTCTTTCGCACTTACTGCGTCCTTGTTATGCATTATTTTGTGTATGTATTTGTGCTGTGTATTTTACTTCCAAGCCTCAGCAATGGGGTTCTGCATGTTTTTCTCAGCTTGTACCTCCTCTATCTGAATATGAAATAATTCATATGCCCTAATATAAGGTGAGAGTTTCCCCCAAATTCGCTTTCAGTCCTCATATTAAAAGCTTAGTAAGGCTCTCATGTTATGGGGCACTCTCTCAGCCATTTTATTTTGAACAACAGCATCAGGTAGCAAAGGTACCTTCTGAAACCATCTCTGCCAAGCCCTGTCTTGGGTCCTTGTAAAGGTCAGCTAACTGAATCTGACTGTTTGTAAGGCAAAGAAATAACAATAGCTGGATAATTATTTCTTGGGGTTTGACCCTAGGCAAGTGTTGGATATTATTGTAAAAAGCTTTTAAAAGTCAGTTTAAAAAGCAATAAAGTATGGATGTAGACCCACAGGACAAATTTATTTACATTATACATATGTGTTCTTGTGAGTTGGGAAAGTTTTTTCCATAGTAGCCACATCCTGACTTCAAAAAATGCTTTATCTTAACTTAAATTGGAAGAGAAAAATGTGAAGATATGTTAGATGTCTCTAAAAGTAGCTTTAGAGATGACTAAGAGCCTGTTAGAAGATGCATGTTTAAAGAATTTGAATAAGATATTAATGAAATGTGAATTTAAAAAAGCAATATTTCTAGAGTATTTTAGTTTGTCGTGTGACTTAAATATATATGTAATTTAATGAACACAGAAACCACTGTAAGTAGATATTGGACCATTTCATCTACATCCCTAAAAATTTATCTGTTCAAATTGGACATGTTACAATTGGGATCTCTCTATTTTGGGGGACATATATGATAGTTGTGACAGGTGGCCAGTATGAAGATATGGCCCTAATCTTACTGGTTAAAAATTAGTATAGCTTCACGCTTGCTTTTAAAAGCTTTGTGTCCTACTCCTTTTCTGACAACTTTAGTGGGGAATGGGCAGGAAGTAGTTTAAGTGTAGATGTATTCAACTTGACTCGGATATTTTAATAAATCAAGTTGATAAAAATGGGGCATCTCTTCTTTGTTTCTCCTTTTTAATTTCTCTTGGAAATTGAATTAGTAATCCATAGGATCACTTTAATGACAATTAAGTGGGTTTAAGATTTATTTTACTTAGTTGGGAAGAAAAGCCCCAAGGCAGTAGATGGGAATAATTAATTCCCTGCAGAACCACTTATTTGTGTATGGGATTCCAAGTTACCCTAGGGTCTTTCTCCTTCTCATGCTCAGAGTGAGGAGGTAGGCCAAGGGCAATAATCATGGTCAGGGATTCCCATGTGAGGGTTTGGACAGTGACCTCTGCTTTCCTAACTCTCTTTGGAGCTTCTGTACCTCTTTCTCTCTATGGACAGCCCAAATGCTCTTTTGGTTTGAGAGGTGATGGCTTAAGCAAATCTAGCTTTTGATAAGTTGCCAGCCAGGGTTAAGGAGCATGAATCCAATAGTTTTGGAGTGGCAAACTGAAGGAACAGCAAATGGTCTGGCTGGTGCTGTCTTGTTGCTCCCCAAGGCCTGAGCTCTGCCCAGCTAGTGCAGACAAAGGGGGCACTTTCAGCCTTCTGTAAATAGCCTATTGTACAGGGGGAGGAGGTGGGGCAAGGAATGGCAGCATCTTGCCAGCTTGGCTTGCTGTGTTAAGGAAAGATGTCAGGATTTCTTAATTTGCTGCTGCCGGGGCAAGGGTGCTATTTATGTGGGTTTATTTGAGGCCCGCATTCCTAGTGAAATATTCCATCAAACTGCTGTTATTCGGCTTGATGAAAGCTTGAGGAACTTTAGATGGAGAGAAACATCAGATCACTGGTTTTTTGGTTTATAAATGACATGAAGAAAATAAAATGCTAATGTAAGTATAAGTTTGTGGGGTTGCAGGAGCTGTGTGTGTGTGTGTGTGTGTGTTCTTAGAGAATGATGCCCTTGTGAGTCACCTCTGGCCCTGAACCACTTGTGTCGTGGTGCTAACAGTACGAGGTGAGCCTTTGTGTTCAGTGGACCTTGAATCCACATGTTCAGAGGCCAGGGTCTTGGATAAGTGCTAGTGTTTATGTAAGACATCCAGAGTTTAGATGGGTTTCAGATGCGGAGCTCTTGTAATAACCATGGAGTGGTTAGCACTGGAAGGACCCTTAAAAATTTGGTCTCATGGCTGAAGGGGACTTGCAAGCTCCATGTGCAGGTAATTATGTGGTGTTCTTAGTGAAAAGGTCAGTGGCCTAGCAGAATTAAGAATCATTTGTGTAGACCGGATTTAAAGTCAGGCTGGTGTTCCATTCTTGACAAACACCTTGGGAAAGCCCTTTAAGTGTCTGGCCTTGGTTTCTGCATCATCATTTGGCTATTGTTGAGATTCAGATAAGACACAGGATATAAAAGCTTTTCCAAAACACTGAATAAATGCTAATTGAGTTGTTAGCTGTTCTGTTCAAAGTTTGGGTACACAGGTACGAGGATTTCTGTTTTCTGACAGTCACACAATCCAGTTTCTATTGCCTTGCTCCGCTACATTTATTTCTACCCAGGTCTATTTAAAGGCATCCTCTGCGCTGATTCTTTACGTGGGACTTGTGCCAGATTTCCCTGGCCATTTTTACGTTCCCTGTCATTCTGTGGTTTTAGACTCCAACTTTATAGGAAATTCAGAAGACCCAGATGAGCAAACCCATTTTTTGTAAGTACTGGGAGGAAGGGTGCACAGGAGTAGCTGTAGAGGAAGAAGCTAGCTGTCAATAACCTTATGTGTTCTCCACTGAGAAATATTGGCTTCTTAAGCCTTTAAGCCAATTGGCTCATATTTTTAGCAAACAGCAGCATGATTTATATGCCCAGGCTATAAACCTCCTTAGTTGATGATGTGGAAATCTGCTTTTGAAAGAATAAAAAAATTCCAATTAGGATACCATAAGAATAAGAACAAAATCTGTCTCTGAGTTTTAACCATTTGTTAGCAAGTACATGAGTCTTTATACTTCTTAGAGACCCATTAGAACTGAAAAAGCATGATGTTCACGTACAACATTAAAGGCTATTTATTGTCTATTTTCTTTAAATGTAGGTCTACCTCCATTTTTCAATGCACAAATACCTTTTTCTTCATAGCAGTTAAATAGAAAGGAAAAGATAATGTCATCAATTTTGTATTTGAGTTGTTCTTTACATGGACCTAAATGAGGTATTGTCTTCATTCTTTATGTATAAATTATAGTTCTCCTCAGTTTGCTCAATGCAGTTGGTTTGCAGCTTGTTACCTGGCTGCCAGCTAAGAGGCACGAACTAAATTGCTGTAGCTTGTCATTATCACCCGTTAAATATGGGAATTTGTCTCAATTTAAAACCTTAGCCTTACAGAACTGTATCTAATAAAATGCTCTTGCATGCATGCTACTAAATCTGTAATTTTCTGAAGTTTTTTAAAAAAGCTTTCTTTGTTTGACTTATTAAATGTTCTTAGTATAATATAGTCTATAACTTGGCTACTGCTGATGCTTAAACTAGACAGATTAATCACCTGTCTATGACTGTATTTGTTTACAGATGAATTATTTAATATACTCACTCGAGGGTGATTCTCTTGGACAACCCCTGTGAATTCACACAATCTAGGCTTTATGGAAATTACTTCGGTTACTTCAGGGAGAGAAGAGAAAAGGGTATGGGTGTGTGTAACGGGTGGGTAACTCCTATTCAGACTTGGAGTGCTGCATGGTAATGAATACAACTAGAAGGTGGAATGATTTGAGGGCAGGTTTGCAAGTTATATTCATAAGGTTGCTCTGCGTTTGTAGAGTTGCAATACTGTTTATGAAATCTGATCACTTGATGCCAGTAGGGTCTGGACTGGGTTTGTGTGCTTATCTTCAAAGTCTCAGCATAAGCATCCTTTCCTCAAAAAGGCCTTCCTGATACCTTGCAGACATTGTTCAATTTTGTGTCTTCCCCACTAGATGGTTAGCCCATGGAAAGCCTGGGCCAGATGATTAGCACTGTCTTCCCAGCTCCTAGCACAATTCCTGGCATACACTAGGTACTCAAATATACAAAGTTATGGGAGCAGCTCAATTCCTATGAATTCATCTAGAATAAATCTGCTGTGAGCATTGGGAATCTATTTCTTTCTTGGTATGCTTTACGTTGGTTAGATATACCACCCAACATCCGATCCTTCATTTCAATGGTTTAAAAAAAATATGCCATTGTCTCTTCCTATTGGGAAGCTGAGCAGAAAGAAAACAGTGTCTGAAGTCAGAACTGGCACTGGCAGCGACACTCACTGATGCCTGTCCTTGCCCATGGGTGGAGTAGTGGGGTGACTCTGTTCCCAGCTCCTCATTGGCCTGTCCTCCATCCTCTGTTCTCCTGAGAAGTCAAGTATGGATTTTGCCTGCTAGTTACCTTTAGCCCAGTGGGCAGCAGCGTAGGACTCGGCATGTGACTAATTCCCTGAGAGACCTTGGCAGGCCGGGTAAGCACCGGCTGAGCTCTTTTAACCCCACCCCACCCCTCTTGCCACCCTTTTCTGTTTCTGCAGTAGTGTGTCACCTAGCAATCAGCTGTTGGTGGCACAGGTGGTGAGTGTTTTGTGAGTGCTGGTACTTTCTCTCCAGAATTATGACCTGAAGAAATCTGCTTATCTGTTCTTTCTTTGTTGAACTTTTGTGTGTGTGTTTGTGTGTGTGTGTATACACTTACACAGAACTGTTGTAGGACAAGATTGAGCCGAGTAAATATTTTGTTGGTTTAGTAAAGTAAAAAAAATAGTTCAAGTAAAACAGCTGGATAGTCTGCCACTCTGAAAAACTATATAATTGTACAGATTTAAATTTAAACAGAGGATTTCTATATTTGGAAAAAAAATATTTTCAGTCTTATGACATAGCTATTAAAAAGAATATATAGTAAGTAGCTCACAAATACCCTCTGAACTTAAAGGTAAAATGTTAACACTTGTTGAGTTGCCAGGGAGCTTTTGAGAAAAGTCTTTCAGATCATTTACTGTTTCCTTCCCTTTACTGCAAAACTTTACAGCAGTTGTTCAGCAATAATCTTCTAATTACAGTTATTCTTATTATCTGTACTGTATATTTTTAAAAATACTGATCTATAAATTGTAATATTCAGTTTGGGGCTTGATATATATCAGGTTTTCACCTAATTTTCTTCTGTGTATTTTGGCTTCTTAATTTTGTTTGTGAACTGCTTGTACGCAAGCATCATTTTTTATTACCTGTGTGCCTTACTGTTCTGCATTCAGGACTAATCAAAGCACATTGGTAAAGAAAATAATATCTAACATTTATTGAGCACTTTCTGGTGTGTGGCACCATCCAAACCTTTTTATACGAATTATTTAGTAGTCATAAAAGCCCTTTGAGATAGCTACTATTTCCATTCCCATTTGTAGATAAGAAAACTGAGGCACAGAGAGGTGAAATCACTTGTCCCAAATCATACAACTAATAAGTTGCGGAGGCAGAATTTGTCTCTGGTATCTAGGACCTTAAATACTATTCTGTATTTTCTCTGAAATACTGTGCTGTCATCTTTGTCGGTATCTGGTGGTTGGTTTAAAGTTTATGCACACTGATTAATTTATCTATTTTAGCTATAATGTCTTGGGAAATATAAAAGACAATGATCTTAGAATAGCCGACTACAGGTTTTTCAGCATTTACATCACCACTTTCGTGGTGGTATAAGGATTATGGGGAAAGTGAGAGACATGTTGAAATTTGGATTGGTCTGTTTTACCAGTTTTTCTGAGATCTGTTGGAAGAAATAGAAACTTATTTAGGTGGTTTGGGCTTATTTGTTCCTCTTTAGTCATGTCCCCGCTAGCCTTGATAATGAGAGTTGAGTGTACTTGATTAGATGGAAGAGAACAGACATATAATATCAGGGAAGAAAACAGAAACTTATACCACTTAATTTCAGAATTTTATGGCAAGAATTCTTCATGAATAAAATCTTTAAATGTAGGGCTAGCCCGTGGTTCACTCTGGAGAGTGCGGTGCCGATAACACCAAGGCCGTGGGTTCGGATCCCATATAGGGATGGCTGGTTCACTCACTGGCTGAGCGTGGCGCTGACAACACCAAGCCAAGGGTTAAGATCCCCTTACCGGTCATCTTTAAAAAAAAAAAAAAATCCAAAAAACTTTAAATGTGATTAATAAAAGGAAGATAATTTTTTTTTCTTCACAAGGTAATGGAGAAGTAGAACAAAAATGAATTCTCAAAGTGTTTCTATAAAACTGAAGTTCAACAGCCAGGCGAAGACCTGTTCTGTGCAACTGGGTTTAATGCAATTGGGCAGCCAACTGTCAAGTTAGACAGTTGTCTTTTGGGAATTCTGGAGAGGTGTCCTGCTTCCCTGGAATGAATTTGACATTTTTCTCTTCCAACAGAATTCAGCTTAGGGAATCAGCAACACAGGACAATGCAAGCCCACGAGTTATTCCGGTATTTTCGAATGCCAGATCTGGTTGACTTCCGACAGTTCGTGCGCACTCTTCCCACCAACACGCTTATGGGCTTCGGAGCTTTTGCAGCTCTCACCACTTTCTGGTATGCCACGAGACCCAAAGCCCTGAAGCCACCATGTGACCTCTCCATGCAGTCGGTGGAAGTGGCGGTAAGTGGAGAGCCTGGCCTGCCTCCTGGGTTTTCTCTGCATTTCCCCAGATTAGGTAGGTCCCATTGAATGTGATGTTGATCAAGATCACAATCACAATCAGATATCTGTCTGTAAGGACACTTTGTAAACACAGAACTTATTGATGATAGTAAATAGAGATGGAGGTCAAAATATAGGGTACAGAGACAGATGAGGTGGTGTTGGTTGAGTGTCTATCCACAGACACACAGAAGATCAATCCAGAAATCACATTGAGCTTCTACTTTGTGCTAGGCACTGTGGTAAGCCCAGAAGATTCTGTGAGTGGAAAAGGACAGCACAGAGTCCCTGTTCTTACAGGGGTCACGTTCTCGTAGGAAAGAGAGTTGCCAAAAAATATAGAAAGAAGGGTTTCACTTGTGGTATATCTCATACTTAGAACACATCCTCAAGCTGTTGAAAAGGACTCTGGGATTTCAGAAAGGATAAGGCTAGAGTAGGAACTGGCCAGAATAAAATGGCTGCAGAATTTAGTGAGGGACATGAAGAAACAAGAGGTTTCTGTTGTTGAGTTGTTGAGTGCCATGGTTGTATATGACTTGGGCAAACTAAAGGTCATGCTCTCATAGTTATGAAAGTAAACCAGTACATACATAATTAGGGCTTAATGGGTGGTATATCATAGGGAAATCTTAAGACCCTTTCAGGGAGATTCTTTCTTAGTGTTCCTGCTCCATCTTCTCTCGCTTCTTAACCTCTGTTCAAGGTTAGTAAAAAATGTGAGGGGTTAAGAAGCAGATGAAGAAACCAAGTTCTTAATGGTGCATTTACTCTTCACCTGTGCTTTGTAGTTGCTTGCTTCCCCTACCTAAGCCAGAATTAATTTTCAGTATTTATCACTTTCAACACTGTACAGAAGAGTGCTGTGAAACACAGAATCCCTTCATTGACTGCTTTTAGCTGTAGGGTGAAAGGGAGGAGACTGTGTGCCCTTCCACATAAAGCCCTGGCTTGCTTAATGGCTTTTTGTTATTTATGGGATTTTATTTCTTTGTTTTATTTTAGACAAGTTCTTGGATTCATTAATGTGAAACTCTTAAAATATATAAAAGATGTGTCAGTCTAATTCATGCCAAAATATAAATATAGAATGAACTACTGCTGAGAAAAGTTGACTTTATACTTTATTCCTATGTCAAAGGTAAAGGTACCTTAATATTTCACCTCAGCTAACCACATACTGATAATGAGTAGAAAGTATTTAACTTTTTCTAATAGATTTGTGTGAGGTTTCTGGCATTCCTTCTCTTTGGCAGAATGCCCAGCATATTGCAGTAGTATTGTCATCTCTATGAAGACTAGTTGGCAAGTGCAGTGTTGAGACATTTGTAATTTGGAGTAACTATAAAAAGTGCCTAATTTTTATTATATGAGAAATCGTGAGGGCACTTACAATGCGGTTTTTAAGTTGTAGCTTAGCATAAAGTCATTGTGCCTTATTAAAATAATTGTACATGTTCTCTGTAGAACAATTTTAAACTACAGATACGCAGGAAGGAAATTAATATTTATAATTCTACTGCCTGTTATATGGGCATCTTGATTCCTCTTTTGCATACAGAAGTAGATTTAGCTCTGATTTTCAGAATTTGTAGGTTTTAGGAATAGATACTGAACTTGCTTTGCCTTTTTAAAAAAGAATTTAAAAATTTGAATTTAAAAGTAACTCTGGAGTATGGTGCCTAATAATTATAGATGCTTTGATATAGCTAGATTGTCGTACGGACTTCTGTGGCAGGCAAGAGGAACTTAATGCATTTCGTAAAGTATTGGTGAGGAGCCTGTCTCTGTGGCACTGGTGTAGGGGCTGATGCCCAAAGTGAAAAATTGTTGCTTTGTCGCTACTTTGAAAACAGGTGAACACCATTCGCCAGTTCCCATCCTCACCCCTCCCCTCCATCTCACATACACAATTTTTATCACCCACCTCTTACCATAAAGTTTACATGGATGTTAAAATAAAAGAAATCACACTTTTTGGTGTGGCTGCTTCTCATCATAACACACACTGGCTGTTTCCCAGCTACAGCAAGCAGCACAGAGGTTATGAGTTACACCTTCTAAAATTTCCTTTTAAAGATCAGGGCTGCAAAGATGTTAGCACTCATGCACTCAACCTGTGCAAGAAATGCAATGAAGACCTAGACTGTAGAATGGGACAGAGGAGTTGGACTTAAGGAACAGAATCCAAAAAGTCTTTCTTAAATTTTTTTTTTTTTTTTTTTTTTTTGGTGGCTGGCAGGTACAGGGATCTGAACCCTTGACCTTGTCTTACTTGAATTTTTGTGCATGTTATCAGGACCCTATTTAGAGAGCTGTGTCCCTGCATCTGTGGTTGCAGCTCATGAGCCCGCAACAGTGACTAGAAGGCCAGCCTTTCTCTGCATGCCAGGAAAGAAGTTCCATCCGCAGAAGGTTTTTGCTGCTGCTGCTCTGTGACTTTGAATAGTGGATAGATAGAAGGAAGTTTTGTGGTTTTTGTTTGTTTGTTTTCACATCACTTTCACAAGCGATGTGCAAGATTTCCTGTTTTAGCTTGTTTCAGCCTGTTCTCTCAGATTGAGAGCCCTAGGCCTGCTAGTGAAGGTGATCTTCACTGGAGTGATGTGAATCCTTTTGGGATTGGTCAGGGACTAGATGCTGGGGGTTGCAGTTAAGGAAGGTATGAGTGTATGTTGGAGCTGTATGGGATCACGGAGGCAGAGAGGCAGGGCAGAGTCTGGGCCTGGCTCTTCTGCTTAGACCAGGCAGCCTCGGGGTAGTTCACCTGACTTTTCTGACTTTCAGATTCCTCATCTAGAAAACAGAAGCGACTATACCTTCCCTCCTTCAACATTCCTAAGAGGACTGCATATATACGCAATGTCTGCCTGGCCCTTAATAAGTATTCCATACGTGTTAATTTTCTTCTTCCTCAAAGATCTTTTCTTTTAACACTTATATTTTAAAATAGAAGAGAAAACCGAGTCCAAAAAGGTGAAATTGTATTAGACAGCTGGTGGAAGACCTGGAACTCTGTTATGCTGCCTTTGTTATAGTAATCAAAAGTTGTATATTATGACTAGGCTGGAGGGACAGTGATAAATAAAGATAGAAAGGAAAGTTTGGATCTGTCCAGGTAACTTTTAACTTAGTAAATTTGAACCTAGGAGCAGGCTCTTCTGAAAATGGATATGCAGGCACATGAGTCTGAAGGCAGTGATGGAAATGGAAGAAGGAAAGGGGACAGGTAAGATGAGAAGTGGAGTGTAGATTCTGTACACAGGTTGGATATAGTATTAGAAACTCTCAAGAAGCTGGCAAGGAGTAAGGACCAGGGGGAGGAGAGCATAGGGCTTATATTTTAAAATAGAAGAGAAAACCGAGTCCAAAAAGGTGAAATTGTATTAGACAGCTGGTGGAAGACCTGGAACTCTGTTATGCTGCCTTTGTTATAGTAATCAAAAGTTGTATATTATGACTAGGCTGGAGGGACAGTGATAAATAAAGATAGAAAGGAAAGTTTGGATCTGTCCAGGTAACTTTTAACTTAGTAAATTTGAACCTAGGAGCAGGCTCTTCTGAAAATGGATATGCAGGCACATGAGTCTGAAGGCAGTGATGGAAATGGAAGAAGGAAAGGGGACAGGTAAGATGAGAAGTGGAGTGTAGATTCTGTACACAGGTTGGATATAGTATTAGAAACTCTCAAGAAGCTGGCAAGGAGTAAGGACCAGGGGGAGGAGAGCATAGGGCTGTGAAAACCTGAGCCGGTCTGCCTGTCCCTCATCCTCTCTACCCCTGAATCAGGTTGGACACAGATGGGATCAGAGCAGAACTTGGTGCTGATGGGGTTGTTGGCCCACCTATGAGGGATCAAGAGATTTAGGCCATGAACCATTATGAAGTGCAGATAAGAACCATTGTAATTGCTGAAGGAGGTAGTAGAAAGAGCATGTGAGTTCTTCTCTATGAGAGAGGTGGTGTGGGCATTGAGATAATTTGCTGTCAGATTACGTTGGAAATATTTTTGACAACTACTGCTCGATTATAAAGTATTTAAATGAAAACCCACATTGTTTTTTTATGTTACAGAAGGGAATAAATTGTAGCAAGTAAAAAACTTTTTTTATACCTGCAAGTCTAAGCCTTTCTAAGACTTAATTTTAAGAATATCAGGATATAAATTAAAATTTACTTCTGATGACTAACCCAGTTAGTCTGTAACAGATTCACTGTTTAGACTTGTTACTGGACCTTGGTTTTAGTGTGGGTTCATATCTTTGAATATGCAGAACCCGTTCCTTGGGCATAACTCATCTCATTTCCAAGTTGGATGACTTAGTTCCACACCAAATGATCTGAGACATTTAGGTACCATGCTGGCTGGTGACCCTTTTGCTTAAGAAGTTGGAACTTGGACATCCACATGTTGAGGTATATATGGTTAGCAACTTACCTTAGCATTTTAATCCTCTGCTCTGGAAAGTTTAATATGGAGGATGTGAAGCTTTGGATTTAATTCTCCACAAGTTCCAAAGAATAGGTATCAGATGTGTATTTATTCAGCAACTACTTGAGCTTCCGCCATGTGATGTGCACAATACCAGGGCAGGACAGGGGACGTACTGCTCGGGGCTCCGTCTGTCCTTGGCAGAGGGTGCGAGCCATCCTTAAACTAAGAGCAATGCAAACAGCTAGTTTTTATGTCGTAAAATTAGAACTGTGGTTCATTCTCAGTTAAGGACTTGAACGAAGCCAACTGAGTGTAGCACTTCCAGCCTGTATGGTTTTAAAATTCAAAAGTCACAGTCTACCAGAGGCTTTCCCAATGTCATGGCTTGCACTGACGAGTCACAGACCCCAGCTCACGGGCACACTGCAGCAAGCACTAGTGTTCTTAGTCCACGTTTAAGGAGTGTGGACGGAGCATATTTCCAAGTAGGATCTTCCCATGCAGAAGGTAGAATCATTTCCACATAATCAGTCCTCACACGCTGTGTGAATAAAGGCCCAGTTGCAAGCTGGTACAAGCAGTTTCTGCAAGAGAAGAGGGCAGGTCATTGATTCCTACGTTTTTTAAGTCTTCACTCACACCAGCCTTGGGGAGAGAAAACAAGTGCAGCCCGATGGGGGTGTTGACGGGGAAGACAGAGGATGGTGATGCCCTTCTGAACTTGAGTAGCAGGGCTGGCTCTGAGCAGGGGAGCTTTTGTTGAGTTGGACGGGATTAAATGCTACTATGAGGCAGACAGTTAGGGCCAAGCCTGAGGGGAAGCTGCTAGGGAAGGGCAGGGAGAGAGCTGTCCAGGAAGGGCAGGTGGAGTTGGATGGTGGTATATCACTCCCTCTCACTGACACCAGCCTGGTGGCTCTGTAGGAGTGTCAGAGCCAGCAGTAAGATGGGGAGATTTAACTGATGGATTTGAACTAGGTGGGAGGTAGCGGGTGAGTGCTAAGAGGAAGGGAGAAATATTAGGCACAGCAGTAGCTTCTGGTTGTTTCTGTGGTCATTTGTAACTGTGATATAATAAATATTGTGTCTGTAGTTATTGGTAAATATAAGCTTAATTCTCATCTCTGGGAAGCTTTGGATCACAGAATAGTTATCAGGTATGTATTTGACTAGAAGTGCATGGGAAACTTTGGAAGAACCTCCTGGTCTGATGCTCTGGCTTCATTTCTATCAGTGGTCTTTGCGTAAATCTTATTCATTGGTAATTGCAGCTTCCTGATCACTATTCCCCATGGCCTGTTCTTTCCTGGTCTCGATTGCAAAATAATTGTACATGTTGTCAAATAAATATGTGAGCAAAGATTTACCCATCTAATTCTACCCCTAGCAACTTCACTGAAAAGGTACTCAGAGAATTCTTGGACATATTTTCTGGAATGTTCCAGCATTTGAGGGCATTTTCAACAAGCAATTGTAGCAGTTGGGACAGTGAGGATGAGATGGAGAGAGTGTACTTAGAGTGGGTGTTTTTGCTTAAAAATAGTTTTCTGGCAAACATCAGTATTTTCATACTTTTAGGTAACCTTAGCACCTTTTCTAAAACTTGATGGGCTTCTTAATAACAAACTACGCAAAACCTTGCTAAATTACTTTTTCTTATGACACTCACATTATCAGAAACTTAACTGAGTTGCTCTTTGAAGTGTTGTAAGAACTGTCTGCTGACTTAGAAACACTTCTTGAAAGTGACTAGTGATTTGAATTAGGTGGTAAAAGTATCAGCTCTGGAAATGAGCAGCAGTGGGATGGGGAGCTCTGCAAAGAGAAGGCAAGAATTACAGAGAACCGAAGGCAGAGTTTCTCGTCTTTGTGCCAAGATCACGCCATAGAAATTTTAAATAGCTGCCTTACGAACTGTAGAAAAGAAAGGAGTTGATTGTTATTTTTTAAAAAACTATTTCTGGGTTCCCTTTAACCAGGAATAAAAAACTAAAGTTCGCTATATAGAAATACAATAAAGCAGGTCTGAAAACACAATTTGATTTTGTACAAATGATTCCACTTCTCACAGGCTTTATTAAACAAAGAACATGTGTACATATAAATGACAGAAAAATGTGCTGTAATATTTATTTAAGCTTAAAAATAGCCAAACGGGACCAACTGGTACCAAATGAAAAATGACAAATATGGGCTCTCCATGCTTCTCAACAAAATTCCTGCTGCACAGCAGTGTCGAAAAGGCCGACAAAAGGTAAGAGAGAGAGTGATGAGGTTCCCTTCAGGGTAGGCAGAAGGGAAGCAGAAGGCCTCACATATTCTAAATGGCTGGCATGTAAACATTCTATAGGCAGTCTTATTTTACTGCAACAGCATGTATTTGTAGGAAGTGGGATTTTGTGACTTCAGACTTTCTTCCCTTTCGTTGAGGTGGGAGGGCAGTGTTTTCCCTCCTGTGGTTGGCTTGATTCTTTCCTGTGACGAGGTATTTTGCTAAGTACCATGTCAGCCTCCTACCACCCACCACCTTCCGCAAGTCCTCTGATTGGGATAGTGGGGAGCTCAGGAAGTTGGAAACTGGAGATGAACTGGGGACAGGGAGAAAGAAAAAAAGTTCTGAGGATTAGAGGAAAGCACTGAAGAGACAACCCAGCTGGCACTGGTGATCTGGACCCTGTCCCCTTAAGGATGAAGACAAACAATGGGTAGGCAAGTTTGGAATCTGCTTCTGAACCACTGAACAACAAACCAAAACTCTTAATATAGCTGATGTCCTGCTGAGCTGGGTTTGAAGCTCCCCTCCACACACTATCGTGGACTGAGAAGGGAAGGCATCCCCCTGAGTCTGAGTTTCCTCATCTGGAAAGTGGCTGGCCTTTAGCGGTGCTTGGTAAATACTCACTTACCTCCCACCTATCCTGCACACAGATGTCAACATGCAGCACTGACAGTTGTGACAGTTCTGCCCTTTCTTCACTCACTTGGAGGTAGAGGAGCTACCCCCATGGTTAAACGATGTGCATGAATAGTGAGCCTGAGGGTTCACAGTTGCACCGTGACAGTTACAGTACAGCATGTTGGGGGAGTCTAAAAGTGTTTTTAAAATATCCTGCCCATTATCATTCAGAAATTATTGCTGGGATGGTGGTGTCTATAGGCTGGCCTTTAAGAGAACTAGTTTGATATATCACAGATCTAGTGTTAGTGGGTGTGGGAATTGATGGCCAGATATCCTCTCTGAGAGGTCACTGGATGGAAAAGTACTTTTGTGCCTGTTTATAAAAAGAAGCAGATGATGGTCATCTGGGCAGCTAAAATGCGTGTAAAATGTAAACGCTGGGAAGAACATACTCCACATGGAAGGTATTGGAAAGAGCCAAAGGAGTCAGTTTTATCCCCTTAGGACTGTGGGTCCACATGCTGTTTTTCTCCAAAGAGATGGATTTAGCATTAAAGTCCAGCCACGTCTCCAGCAGTCTCTTTAGAAATATTTGTCTCTACCTCTCCCTGTTCTCTCTCTCCCCATCCTCCCTCTTTCCCTTGTCTCCCTTCTTCCTGCCCTGTCCCCCTCCCCCTAATCCTTCCCAGAGGGAATAAACAATAATAACACAATGGGTATTAACTGTATGGCCTATAAATACCCATTTTATAGATTGAGATGAATGAGACCACAATTTATAAACCTTGGGCCTTTCTACCCCAGGAAATCTTCAAGGATGTAGTTTGCTTTTAGATTTAAATATGCAGAGGGCACAAGATAACTCACCAGAGTCTTCCGATTTATCAAGATTTGTCAAAATTTGGCAAGAGTCCTAGTCTTGCCAGCCTGCCTCCACTTTCCCTCCTTCCCTCCCTCAAGGGGAACTTGAACTTTTATTTCCTAAGTCACCCCGTGTGGGGTGACTGACCTCCAGAGGAACCTTACTTAGCCTGTGTAGATGTTGCATAGTGTCCCATGACTGCTGATTTCACTGCAGTGTGACTGACTCACCATCTTTTTTTTTTAAATCTGGGAAAACTACATAACCACATTAAAGAGTTCTGTAGCAGCAGAAATAAAAGACCCATCATCCCTCCTCCCTCACAGTCTTCATGACTAATTTCCTGCACATTCAACTTGGGTTGTCTGCTTAGCTCGCCCTGGTTCTTGAGGACAACTGAAACCCTCACCTCCACCTGCCATCAGCAGATTTCGTCAAAAGGCCATAAAGGCCAACTTTAAGTAATTGTATTTAAGTAGCTGCTCTGCAGACATTTTGGACTCCAGTTGTTGTGGCTGTGCTGCCCAGTGCTCGGAATGCTGTTCCACGCTTTTGTAGGAATAACTAAGGTTGCTGACACCCAGTGTTTACATACAGCATTTTTGTTCAAGAAAAGTGGTAATGCTTATGCACATTGAAAATGATGATTTTTTAGGGGAATGTGTGATCTTTTTATAGAGCAACAAATTTCAAAGCGCAGACCTTTTTGCTTAGTGCCCTGCTCCCTATTTTATTCAACTTCCTCTCTTGAAATTACAGACTATGTCTTACAATTAGGTGCTGTTTACCCAGTTTCATCATGCCTTAAATGAGTGCCTCTTTTTGGCATATATCTCATTTACTATTTCACTTTCAAGCTTTTGCTAATTATTCTCATTGCTAATTAGAATCATAATAAATATCTTGTCCTCAGGTTATGCTGTCAAGATGATGGCTTTATTGGGGATATAATAAACTTCTTTAACTTTGATTTGGCTATTTTACCAACATGTTTCTCAAAATCTTGAAGATTATATAGCACCGAAAACTTAAGCCTAATAAAGAATACTTAGCTTAAAGTTTGTTATAAAATGATCCTCGAGAGCAGTGATTCTTAAAATAAGAATTGGGAAACTGACCAAGATGGTTGACCTATCTTGAAAGGATATGTTCTCCATATACCCTAAGCTAAACTTAGTCTCTTTTCTGAAACCTACCCTCAATCGCCAGTCTTCTATTGGAGCAAATGGAACTGCTATCTTCTCAGCCCTCTGACTCTCCTCTCCTTTTCTCTTGCACCCAATTCCCTGACAAATCCCATCCACCAGTGCTTCCAGCATGGGGTTCTTCTCCCCTCTCCACTGCCACTCCCCTAGTCCAGGGCCATATAAATTGGTTTCTCTCTCATCTCTCTTCCTTCTACCCTGTTCTACACACTGCTTACCCTCCTTATAGATTTTCTTTGTAAAGCATTACCCCAGGCTTCACCACTTTTCTAATGAGGACCTTAATGTCTCTAGGATGATGCTTCTCACACTTCAGCATGGACCAGAATCCCCTGACAGGCTTGTTAAAACGCAGGTTGCTGGATCACACCTCTGGAGTTTCTAATTCAGTTGGTCTGGCATAGAGCTTGATAATTTGCTTCCCTGACAAGTGCCAGATATTCCCCAGACCACGCTGAGGACCTCAGCTCTAGGAAGAGCCTGTGCCCCTTGGGTACCAGGCCTACTCCTGTCTGTTCCTTCTGACTTCCTCCCTGCTCTTCTGTTCCTCCGGTGCTCCTGTAGTCCCTGTGGTCACTGAAGGATAAGACTTGGGCTCCTTCAGAACAAGCGTGTGTCATTCACCTGATTCCCATCTGCCCCATTTACAGCTATGAGAACTCCTCTGCAGAATGCAGAAAGTGGTATTGCTTTTGAAGAGATACCATTGAGAAGTGCCATGAATGAATGAATGTCATGATAAGAGGTATAGAAGGCCCCATCCTAAGCAGAGTGTCCTGAGGACCCACCTGTGGGCCGACCAGGCTGCCAGTACCTCTAGGCCAAGGTTTGACAGGCATAGTGGGTTGGGCCAGTAGCCGGGAGGCAGTTACTTATGGCAATTAGCCCATGTTCATCATACATGCCTCTTACTTTTCTTATCTCCTTTTTACTCCTTCTCATTCTCCCTATTCTGTGTCATTCTGTCCTCCCCGTTTTCTTCCTTCCTTCCTTAGCCTTGGTGCCCTGGGTCTTTTTGGTGGCTCAATGGGCTGAAGAAGCTTCTGATGTTTATTATAAAGCCACAAAATGGCTTCTGAATGTTAGGCTTTTTGTTGGAGTAAAGATACGGGTTATGGAGGACTTGTAGTTAGGGCATGTTATTGGTTGTGTGAGTAATATTCTACACATTCATATACAGCAGAGTTCTTGTTTAACTAAAAATAACCCTGGAAGTGGACACATGGTATCTCCCTTTTACAGAAAAGAAAACAGACTCAGAGATTAAATAAAAAGATTTTTCCATCTTAGGCACATGAAGAATAACTTCTTTGCTTTGTAAAGTAGTATGTTTTTGTTAATAATTATGTTTGGAATCATGGCTATAGGTTTTAGAAAATTTCTGCCAAGATAGAGAAGATGGTGTGACGATTAGAAAATGTGATCGATATTTACTCCAGGAAACTATTTGAAGTTTTAGATCAAGAGTTAAACACAGATTTGTAGCACAAAATAGATATTGAAAGAATGTATATTAGTGTATAAGCACAGAAAAAAGTTTGGGAGGAACTTATTAAACTGTTAATAATAGTCATTTGTTTTCCTCAATATACTTCTGTACTGCTTAGATGTTTTAAGAAACATCATGTAAATTGCAACAAGAGGGGAGACAAAAAAGCAAAATAGATTGTAGAAAGAGGAGCAAATAATCTTAATTTTTTGAAAAAGGGATGCATGACCACAGATCTGGCAGTCATTACCTTATAAAGGGTCTCCACATTGGTTCTTCCCATGAATACATGTGTTCTCACCACCAATACATGATAAATACGTGAGGGAACAGACATGTTCATTAGCCTGATTTAGCAGTGTATATGTATATCACATCATGATGTTGTGGGCTTTTTATTTTTAACGCTGTCTTCTAACACGCTCCTCTGTTTGTCTGTCTTCATCATAGGGTAGCGGTGGTGCTCGAAGATCTGCATTACTTGATAGTGACGAGCCCTTGGTGTATTTCTATGATGATGTCACAACATTATACGAAGGTTTCCAGAGGGGTTTACAGGTGTCAAGTAAGCATTTTACCGCATTTGTGTGACTAACACTTCTGTTTTTCATTGAGAAAGCATGGTCTTCCTTCCAGAAAAACACATTTGCTCATACCTTGCTCCTGCTTAGTATCACTCAAGCCTCTGCCTCCTCCCATCACTTTTCCAGAGTCAGTCCCATATCTCACTGGACCCTCTATATGTTTGTTCCCAGTGGCCAAGGGGTCTCCACGGGCAAAGATGTTTTCAGCATGTCCTGTATTTTATGTAGAGTCACATATGCATTAGCTCATGATGGGCTCTGACATGTCCTGTGATAGAGACCTGTTTAATTGGGCCTAGTCCAGCGTTTTTCGAGTTTACTTGACCATGAGACCCATATTTTGAGAAAGACATACTGACATCCCAAGGAAGCAGTGTTCTGTCAGAGTCATTTTGGAAATGTTGGCTCATGAGATTGCCCTTAATTATTAACTGTGGCCTAAGAGACCCTATGATATCTGGCACCTTCCTCCAGCCTCTCTCCCTTCCAGGTCTTCCCTGTGTATGCCCCTTAAGGCACACTGAATTTCTTGTGACCACCCGTAGCCAGGGTGCTTGATGTGCCCTGTATTGCATTTCACGTTTTCTCTAAAACCTTCCTGGTCTGCCATTTTCATCCCCTTCCCCCAAATGAGGCATTTCTCTGCATCCCCTCCCAGCATCTTAGAGCTACTTCCATAATGACCCTTTGTGGTACAGAGGTGTTCACATAGCATCCTGCCCTGCAGCCCATGCTCCTCGAGAACAGGGCAGCCATCAGTTGTCTCTTCTCCCAGCACTGACACTGTGCCTGCCACAAAGGAGGTGCTCCGCTAATGGACCCTCAGTCAAGGAGGGAACATCCTCTGGGTCCGCCACCCCTCTCTTTGTTTTAACCACTTCATTTTTGCTTATACCACGTTCCTCTCTAGAAATGGTCTTTGGGATCCATGCTTTGTTATTTAAATCTTTTGGTGGTTAGCTTTTATCTTTGCCACTGCTAGCTAGACTGTAATTTCCTTATGGTCAGGGACTGTGTGGTTGTGCTTTTTCTCTCCCGCACACAATACGTTGCATGTAATGTGTTTAAGAAGTACCCATTGTTTTTTACTTGATACTGGTAAAATTGGATATCTCAGCTCAGTGTGTTTGCCACAGTATTCCTATAGCGGGTTCATTAAGCCTCATTATAAAGGGAAAGCATACTTGCATATTATTTAATTTATGAACTTTTTCAAAGTTAGTATCAGGGCCAGGGTTCATCTGTGGTAGTAAATATTTATAAGATAATGCAGCCTAACATAAGGCCACATGAAAGAGTTTATGTGTGTGGTGGGGGGAGTGTTCTTTACCACTACCGCAAAGCATGTATCTATATGAATATATGTGTATATACACTATTGCCATTGTCAGCAATGGGTGAGATTCATATGGTGACTTACATTGTACGAGGGTACTTCAAGAAGATTGTGCAAAAGTAAAATTAAAAGGTAATATAAATCTTTCCATGAACTTTTTGAAGCACCCTCATACCTCTGACTCTTTCTGATCTCAACACAAGTCACTTTTTTTTCAATCACTTGCTCTACTTACAAAATGAAGGTTCTTCTATGAATATTTTAGAGAAGGTGAAGGGAGCTGCTCTCCAGGTCATTGTTTTCTTCTTTTCTTTCCAGAGGAGCTTTCTATTCTAAGCTTTCATTTTCTTAGGCTACCATAGGATTAAACTTTTATAGAAGAACAAAACCCAGTATTTGCATAAGGTGGTCAGAAGTTTGTTGAAAGCCAGTCTAGATTTTTTAATCCTAATATTTTAAAATGGCACGTAGGAAGTCATTTATAAAAACTGAGTTCTCTTTTTATCAGTAGCTCTCATCCCTAGCTGGGGAACTTTTAAGGCTCAGGCCCGATCTCCATCTAATTATATCAGAATTTTTATTAGTAGGGCATGGGTAAAGTACATTTTTTAAGTTCCCCAGGTGAGCCCATGGATTAATTATAGTGTTCTAGAGCTGGAGTTGGCAACCTTTTTCTGTAAAGGGTGAGATAGTAAATATTTTAGATTTTGGGGGCCATATGGTCTCTGTTACAACTATGCTACTATAGCCTTAGACAATGTGTAAATGAATGAATGTGGCTGTGTTCCAGTAACACTGTGTTTACAAAAACAGGCAGTGGGCCTGATTTGGTCTTTGGCTGTAGTTTGCCAATCTGTGTTATTGAGGGATAAGGTAGCGTCATTTCATGCAGCTAATGTTTTTTTTCCATCTAAAAACATCATCTGATGAAACTTGTCATGTACACCCCTGTCTTTGTTACAGTCTCTCTAAATTGAAGACGGTCTGAGAATAAGGCTCTTTCTGTTTTTGTCAGGACTGTTTTTAGGGTAGCAGAGAAGTCAGTGTGTCTGGCCTCTGAACTGAGGGTGGGTGAACTGTCCCACCCTCATGATTCTTGAATCTGCACGCACATCACGCTTGTCTTCTGTCAGGTGTAAGTCTGTGACATGTAGGGCCATCCCCTCCCTTCCTTCCCAGTTTCCCCACATCCACAAACCAAATCAGAACAACTTCACAAACACTCAAACCTAAAATGGTGAAGTCAGATGTGTAATGGTACCTAAATTGGAATCGGGATGCATCCTGATACTTCTTAACTTTTGCTTTCACAAATGCTCTCTTATCTCCCCCCATTTTGTATCTTTTCTTCATTTTTGTTTCTCTGCAATCAAGACTTCACCCATGTAATTAGGATTCCAGGTGATTCTTGATATCTTTGGTCATCAGAATGTGGCATAAAATGTTTTCCTTTTCGTGTTGTGAGTCAGAATAAACCTCTTTAGAAATTTTGAGGGATACCTCTTCTGAAAACCTACAGCAGGATCTTTTTACCACTTAGCTACTGACTCCTGCTCTAAACCAATAGGGCGTTAAAGAGGAGTTTGCAAATTGAGTGTCCTTGAAAGTTGTATTTTCCTTTTCTCCTATATTTATTCCCTCTCCGATTTAATAAACAAAACAAATACACAAGCAAACAAAAAAATCAGGGAGAAAACATCTCCAATCTGAACTCATCATTTCTAATCTGAGCACTAAAGTATAGTTTACCTAATATTTTGTAAAATAAGATGGGATATACATTAAGCTCTAGGAATATTAATACACATTAAGCCCATCCTTTGTTTTTTGTATTTTTTTTTTTTTTCTTTTTTTAGATAATGGCCCTTGTTTAGGCTCACGGAAACCAGACCAACCTTACGAATGGCTTTCATACAAACAGGTGAGTGTTCTGGCTCTGGGCTACTCACGCAAACAGTGATGCTTCCATGCAGTAGTTCTTGGAGCCTTGCATGTTAGGGCTGGAAGGTTTCTACAAAGAGTGTGTGCTGGACTGGCTCAGAGCTTCAGGATAAACGTGGAGCATACAGAGAAACTTGATACAAAGATTTGGGAAAAACAAGCTAAGTAATTTAAGTGGTGGTTCAAAACACTTTATTTTAAAACTGATATGGATGCATTGTAGAGTATAATTTTTAGGATAAAATTCTAGAAACAGCTTGAAACAGGTGACTCTCATCTAGTCCTCCTGGCGAGATAGGATTACTCCTCTCTGCCTGAGGGACACTAGAAAAACTTAGACACTCCAATATAGAGTGTTCCTCTCATTTCATAGATGAGGAAAACATGCCCCAGGAAGAGATGTGACTCGCCCAAGGTCACAGCTGGTTAGAGGCAGAACCAGGACCAGAAGTGAGATCTGAGCAGTCTTGTGAAGGGCTCTTCCAATGCATCATACTGATCCTTACAGCTGTTCTCAGCCAGCTCACCTCCAGGGTGCTGTTTAACCCTAGGTCAGCCATAGGGAAAAATGCAGATATTTGGAAAAAACACCTATGTGACTGTATAAACACAAGTGTCACTCTCCAGTCCCTGGTGAGGGATGGCTACAGCTGTTTAAATAGCCATTTGTGAATGGCAAGTAGCAGAGCAGGAAGACATTACTTTTTATTTTTATCACGATTACAACAAATCCGCATCCCCGGTCCCGGGGTACCCTGAGGACAGGCAGGTGCAGCTGAAAGTTTCAGCCTTGTTGCCTTTTGTTTCCAGTGCAGCTGTCCGGGAAATGGCTCTGTCCCCAGGCTGCTGCTTCTCCTGATCTGGGGGCAGGTAACCCTGTGGCATTCATGAATAAAAATTAACTTCCTCCTCCTGTGTTTTGTATGAAAGGTATTTTTAGTAGTTGGGGTATTTGGGGGTATATATGCGAAGGGAGTTGTCATTTGGGGCCACAGAGCCACACTCATGCCATGTTGGTTCTTCTTGGGCTGAAACACATGATTTCTTCCCTTCCCTCCTCAGAGGGTAGACAGAGTGGAAAAGGCTTTGCCTGAGAAGCGTTTGTCTCACTCTTGAGAGAGTAAAAGGGCGGAGCTACTTATGCGTTGCCTGTGAAGGAGTGATAAGCTGTAGCTCAGGTGACCAGAGGGTTTTCCCTGCCAGGTAGTAGTTTCCTACCCAAACAGTAGTTTCCAAGATCCCTCATTTTCACAAGTGGTGGAAAAAGTTTGTATGTGCTGGACACATAACAGTACATGATAGTCCTAAGGCCTTCCAGAATCCTCAAATGCATTCCAAACTACTTCTGTTACATTTATTGCCTGGAAGAGAGAAAGCACGTCCATTGCAGATTGGATTTTTCAAGGCAGATTGAAAATCACAGAGGGTTCTGAAGGTGTTCGTGTACTATTTGTACATTTTAGTCGGAGGCTAGTGATGATATAAAACTAGCCTTAACTGAAGCCAACTCTGGACTTGTACATTTAAATCTTTTTTTTTTTTTCTGCCCAACGAATCTGACCATTTGGAGGCTAGGAATCCCTTTGAGTTATTTTTGAAGGATATGGACCGTCTTTCTAGAAATAAAATGTATGCATATGATCTCGTTAAGCTCTGCAAACAGTTGCAAGCATTTCCCAGGTTCTGATCCCTTAAATGCAGCCCAGAGTTGTGAGCTACTCCATGGAGTAGAAGGTAATAAGCCTGTTCATGTTCTCCTGCTGTCACCTCACCAGTGTCAGTCTAATTCCCATAGGCAGGGCTGGGATGACACCATGTGCCAGAACCAACAGGATTTGGGCTGGGGGTGGGTGTGGCTTTATTTCCTACAGGAAGTAGTGTGCTCTAAGAGTACTCTAGAGAATTCACCAACTAAGCATAAAGAAAAGAACTTCAAATTTTAAGGTGTTTTTAAATTTTTAGTTTATTTGGGGTAGGAGTGGGGAGAGGATGGGAATGGGTATGCAGTCCTGCCTAATTTTGTGAATCTACCTATTTTTATTTAGTTGGTATAATAATGTGCACTTTTGTATTTACTGATGTTGCTTATCATTGTTAATAATATTATTCTAAGTTTGGTATGGTTTTCATAATTGTAGTATTTACTAGCTATTAGCATTTTCTCAGATTTACTGTTATTTACTTAACCATCCACTCTCTGGTATTTTTTCCCCTAGAGTTTTTTGACTTTAGATAATTTTGAAATATATATCTTTTTACATAGTCTTTTTAAAACCTCCTGCTAATATGGAATTATTTCCTAAGAATAAGTTCTCAAAAATGGAATTGTCGACCCTAGTGATAAAAGCTTGTTCTTATTTTTTTAAAGGTCTCTCAAAAAGCTTGCTATTTCTGTGTTTATAACAAATGACAAATTTTGGCTGCTGTGCTGATCTTTGTAAATACAAAAAAAAAAAAAAGCTATTTTCCTGTATTACTTTTATAAATTTATAAAACTAAAATAGAAAACAGAAATGTCTAGGAAGCCCTGACATATAATCATCTGTGACCTGCAGCTGTTAGGGTGAGATTAATTTGCTTTGCAGGAAGAACCCTAAGATCAGTTCTTTTAATAGTAAGTTCTGGCAGATAAAAACCTTGTATTTCACAAAAATTTGTAAATAAAGCAATATTGTTTTGTTCCTTCTCCCCTTCTCTGTGTAGCATAGTTTGCTGGCTTGCTGGCTGTGATTACAGTCTGTCATCCAGTAAGCTTGGCTCCTTGAGATGGGGCCTGATGCTGTTTCTGAATCTTTCTCCCCATTTTAGGTTGCAGAATTGTCAGAGTGCGTGGGCTCAGCGCTGATCCAGAAGGGCTTCAAGACCGCCCCAGATCAGTTCATTGGCATCTTTGCTCAGAATAGACCTGAGGTATTAACCTGTAGGCACTTACTACATTGAGAGTTCTCAGATACAAGAACCAGTCACAGTTCACACCTACTTCTGCTTGAGATCAGATTTTGTGGTATGATTTCTACTGAGAATATGGTTTTGTCTTATTCATGAGAAAGTTACACCTATGAAGACCTGAGCCAAGGCGCCTTCTTAGTCTTTAAAAAGGGGGAAAAATCACTTTTAAAAAAATTGTTTTTGTTTGTTTGAAACCAGGTCCTTGAACAAAATCCTGAGAACAAATAACTAAGATGTCTCTCACTTTAAGGACTACTGCTATAATTAGAAAAATAGCATTAATAAATCAAAGAGAAATGTAGGTGCATTTTTGTTAATAGCACACTCTCATCTTTTCTTTCTGAAAGGTATGAGGCTTTACCTCTGTTCAGATTACAAAGTTTAAAATATCACCTGCAATGGGGAAAGTACCTCGTGAAGGACAGGGCTTCATTCAGATGCCTGTCATTTGGCTATCTAAACCCAGCATGGTACTTCTGTAAACAATTGTATGAAAGTGAATTTAAGTGAGAAGCTCTTTTGTAGGTGTTGCTTATACTGTTAGTCAACAGATAGTGGCATAGCTGGCTTGGAAAAATTTAAGCATTTGGCTTGAAGAAATTGAATTTATTCTTATACCTACTTGTGTCCAAAAGACATGTTTGTTCAATCCCGTGCTGCTTACTATTTTATAAATTAGAACAGCTTCTTTAAGTTTTATGTTCTGCTAAGGGGAAAACAGCATTTTCCACAGCTGGACTATGACTAGGCTCATGGAATTTAGTTTCTTTCATGCCAAGTGAACACATCCAAAATTTTCATTTTAGTGGAATTTTATCACTAACCTGTAACTGTAAAACATATTTCTTACTTCAAGGAGTAGACTCTTTCCTATACAGAGACTTAGTTCAACATTTGTTTATTGGGCACTTACTATATGCCAGCCATTGTGGCAGGCACAGAAGCACACAGTGACTTGGGTCTTCTTCCTGAGGTACCACGTGAAGGAAGACAGACTATAGGCTGATGCTTTCTCTGTAATGTGGTATGTGTAGACACTGGCCAGAAGAATTATGGAAGCTCAGTCAAGGTGGGATTCCTAGAAGTGGTACCTAAATAGTCTCAAAGGAAATAGGGGTGGGGAGGCCAATTAATGCCAGGAGCAACCACATGTTCACATCAAACAGCATGTCTGTGTCAGGGAATGAAGCATTTTAATATAGTGGAGCATGGACTGTCAGTGCCCTGCCAAGGAACTGGGACCTGACCTCCATGTTGGTACCTCAAACATCTATCTGTTCCAGGAGAGAAAAACAAAACACAAAAACGTAGTACCAGCCAAGTGAGTGGGAGTGGAGCTGAGCTCCCTTTCCATGGTAGCCGTACTTTTATCTGTGCCATGTGTCAGAGTTCTGCAGGAGGATTTCATTTGAAAAGTGCAGAAATAATGGGATGCCCCTGAGGATTATAAATGAAAGAGGGATCTTGCCACATTTGTCTGATAGGTAGCTCAGTTGCTGTGTGGCCGATGAGTTTAGAGGCAAGCTGACCAGTTACTGTATCCTCATATTTCTTTTCTTCATCCCTTTCTTGGGTATTTTACCAAAACAGTTTTCCTGTTAGACAAGTATGAACCCTCCTTCCCCTATGCCCAGGCCATACTGTACCCTGCCACCAGATTGAGCTTCCTCAGACCCCACTGCCATTGTGTCACCTAGAAGCCCTCAGTGGCTCTGCATTGCCTGTGGGATACAGTCGGGTGCCTCCAAAGACATAGGCTAGCCCAGCCCACCACTCTTTCTTGTCGTTCTCCACATCCCTGCTGGAACCATCCATGCCAGCCAGGTTGCTCCCTGCCCTCCCCCCTGCTTTTGATCATGCAGTCCCCTCTGTTGGAATCTCTTCCTTTCTCTCTCTCTCTCTCTCTGTCCACGTGTGCTTCTCTTGTAAGAGCAAACTCAGTTACCTCCCCCACAAAGGCATCTCAAACTGCCTCAGCCCATGGGGGCTCTCCTGTCTCTAAGTCATCGGAGTTGGTCACTATCTTGTACTGTTAATTATCTTTTCACATATTTGCCTCAATTCTTTAAGCAGATTGTAATTTCTTTTTAAGAAGAGGGAGTGTTTTGTTCTCATTGTGAATCCCTCATGGTACCTGGCACATAGCAGCTACACAAATGTTAATTTGCTGCATCAAATGTTTTCACTTTGAATCTCTCTTAGGGTATTGTTCTCCTTACATTAATTCCATTATGACATCTCATTTTCTCTCCCCAACATTTCCTGTTTGTTCAGTGGGTGATTATTGAACAGGGATGCTTTGCTTATTCAATGGTGGTCGTTCCACTTTATGATACCCTTGGAACTGAAGCCATCACGTACATAGTCAACAAAGGTACGTCTCTGATCTTTTTTTTTTTTTTGGTGGCTGGCTGGTGTGGGGATCTGAATCTTTGACTTTGGTGTTACAAGGTGGTGCTCAACCAACTGAGCTAACCAGTCAGCCCTTGTCTGTGATCTTTGGATGGACATTGGCCCAGTTATTGGTTCGATTCAGTGACTTTATAATGGTTTATATTTAATTTGATAGGGATTTTATGTTTAAATGTATATCTACCTTTCTTTTCAAAGAATGTAGTACTTAAAATAACCTTGTGTCAGATATTAGAGAGTCAGGATTTAACATCCCAGAGCTTATTCTTCATTGTATCTCTTCATTTATAGCTGAACTCTCTCTGATTTTTGTTGACAAGCCAGAGAAGGCCACACTCTTATTAGAAGGTGTAGAAAAAAAGTTAACACCAGGCCTTAAAGTCATAGTTCTCATGGATGCCTATGGCAGTGATCTGGTGGAACAAGGCAAGAAGTGTGGGGTGGAGATCATCAGCCTGAAGGCCATGGAGGTGAGTCATTCCTCTCTTCCCACTGCTCTGAAGGGTTTCTGGGGTCATTTTGGATCAAATGTCTTGCCACCGTGCAATCCCACCTCTGGCCAGTCATCTCAGCAACCCATAAAAGAGCAGAAATTTCTGTGTTATTACTGGAAACAAGAATTCTACGTGCATGCCCACTGTTAATACATCACATCTTACAGAAGTACTTTCTCAAAGTGGGTTACAGTGCTCACATATTTATTCCAGAGCACTGACAAGCCATGCCAATAAATGCCAGAAATGTGAATTTCACTTTCAGACATATAAATCTAAGTTTATATGTCCTCTTTAAGCCGTAATGTCTTTTATTTACTGATTGTCTCTAAAACTCAGCTAGATGTAGAACTCTGCCTCATCATTCTTTTTCTCAGGTTGCTTTTGTAAAATCCTGGTGATTTTCCAGTGTAGATGTCTGATTTGGTTTGTTTTCTTACAAATTTCTTAATATTCACATTAATCATCACTTTAAAGGTAAACATTCTAGGAAAATGAGTGTGGTCCATATTTAAATTAGTTGTTTGATATCAGATCATATAAGAAGCTGATGTCCCCAGTTGGACTTGGATTAGAGTTCAATCCAAGGAAGCTGGCAAAATGAGGATCTTTTTAACTGCACATCATAGGAAGTAACAGGCTAGAGTAAGTCATTCTCTTTTTGAAGATGTTATATTTTTCTGAAATTTTATAAATAGGGTTTTTAAATTATATTTATAGTTCTCCTCCTTCTACAAAGAATTTGAGGCTATAAGAAAGGATCTATAGAACTTTTCCTGAAGAACGTAATCATCATAGGGAAACTGCTGTTTGTTCTAACAGAACCTTCTGCCCTCGTGCACACACACGTACACACACAGAAGCATAGAACATGATTCCATCAGCATCAATGGGTATGTTTCATTGTTAAATTGATGTTTTAGCTAACTTTTTACCTAACATTTCCCAAATTTTTTTTTTAACTTTTAATCCCCTTTCACAATAGTATACAAATGGTTCCTGACTTCTAATGGTTCAACTTATGGTTTTTTGACTTTACAATGATGCTTTAGCACAGTATTCCATAAATTAGAAGAGATACTCCACATTTTATTATTAAATAGGCTTTGTTTTAGATGATTTTGCCCAAATGTAGGCTAATGTAAGTGTTCTGAGCACCTAGAAGGTAGTCTAGGCTAAACTATGATATTTGGTAGATTAGGTGTATTAAATGAACGGTATTTCCAACTTACAATGGGTCTATCGGGATATAACCCCATGGTATGCTGAGGAACATCTGTAACTTCTTTTTTCCCCACCTTCTCTTCTCCTCCTGGCCACAGACTTGGCTTGATGTGACCTTATTCTTTGAGTTGGAAAACGTTTCCATTTAAGGTTTTTTTTTTTTTCTCTTCTAATTAAGGACCTGGGAAGAGCCAACAGACAGAAGCCCAAGGTAAGTACACTGTTTCAGACCCTGCTGTAACCCTCTATGTAGTTTTCAATATCTACTATCATTGGAGACCAGTAGAAATCTTGGGCAATACCTTATGGCTTATAGTTTTCTTTTCCATTCAAATTTATACCAGCTTTATTAGTTTTTTTAATCTTCTTTAGCCTCCATTACCTGAAGATCTTGCAGTAATTTGTTTCACCAGTGGAACTACAGGTAAGTTTTGAAATAGACTTGCTTCTAAGTGGTATCTGGAAGTCTATATTCTCAGTCCCCTTTTCTGGATGACTTTTTAGCTAGCTGTAGATGGACTGAAAACAAAAGAGGTGGAAGTGATTCAAGTGTTGTCTTCTTGTTGCTCTGTTAAGGTAGTCTCAGAATCTGAGAGTACCACATATTTCCTCAAAAGTTTATTGAAAGTGACGTTAGATTCACCCATCTTTCTAGGACAGACTATATCAGTGGTTCTCAGGAATAAAATTCCTGAGTTTTCTTCTCTTATTATTACACACACCCTCTAAAATTTGCTCATATTAATAAAGATTGTTGTAGGTAATTTTTAGATAGTAAGTTTCATTGAAAGGATTGCAAGTTACTCAGGAATTTAATGTTACTCAACATCTGGCTTTCACAGGTGTACCTAACAGCAGAGGTATTTGAGGCTCTAATTGTGTAGGGTTTCTGGGCTTCCTTCTGTCATTCTGTGATGGGGTTTCTTAAATCTAACTTTGTTCTGCTTCATATGTGCTCCACAGGCAACCCCAAAGGAGCCCTGATCTCTCATCGAAATATAGTGAGCGACTGTTCAGCTTTTGTGAAAGTGACAGAGGTAACTTCTTGGGATATTGTCGTCTTTCTTCATATTTTTTGGTTGGTATTAGTCCTCAAGAATCAACATGGTAAAGGCAGCACTGCCGTGTTATGTCCATGTTGTATTTAGAACACCGTCTGGAATATAGATAAGGTCTGAACTTTAATACAGCCAAAGGTCACGAACTTCTCTCAAATGATTTTTATTGTGGGCCTGATCTCCAACTTTTGCATGTGACCCTTAAGGTGACTTGACAGATGGAATTTTCTACAACTTTTATATAGCGAAACTTTATTTGGATACTGCCCTATAAATATTTCCAGAAAAGGACAGAGAAGAGATGACTCTTTAATGCTTTTATCTACCATTCTAGTGTTGGGAAAATAATTTAAGTTAGCAATGAAATGTTAAAGGCTGCTGAAGGTTTTTGAATTATTATTATTTATTGTGATCAATTTGACTTCCATTGTATGAGAAGGATTAAAGCCTTGAACTTCAGTTAATTTCCTGTCATCGTAAAGTTTGCCATCCAAGTGTCTTAGTCTGCTCAGGTTACCATAACAAAATACCACAGACTGGGTAGCTTAAACAACAGACATTTATTTTCTCACAGTTCTGGAGTCTAGAAGTTTAGGATCAACTGCCGGCAAATGTGGTTTCTGGTGAGGGCTCTCTTCCTGGCTGGCAGACGGGCATCTTCTTGCTGGGTCCTCACATGGCCTTTCCGCTGTGCATGAATGGAGAGAGAACTCTAGTGTCTCTTCCTCTTCTTATAAGGACACCAGCCGTATCAGATCAAGACCCCTCTCCAAATACATTGGGGATTAGGACTTCAACGTGTGAATTTGGGAGAACAAAATTGAGTCCATAGCACCAAGAGTATATTTCAAACTTGCCTTTTAAAAAGGTATTTATTAAACAATATAATGCCTTTCCCTCGTACTCTTTTCACATTTGATGTAATTTGCTTTTACAGCTCTTGGGAGTTTTCTGTAGTCTGCATTTTTGTGACAGGAGCCTGTGCTTACTGGTCTTGGGGAATGGACAACTTTGGTGGCTGTAGATGATTGATCTTTGAGGGATCTTGCCACTTATTTCACTCTACTCATACTTTCTTAGTCCCAAATACCCTTTTGGGTGTATACTTTGTAAATAGAGTTCAACATTTAGTACCTTACCAAAGTGAAATTTTAATTTCCTAATTGGCCTTTAAAGAAAACTTGCTGGCTCATTGGGAAATTATTATAGAACTTTGTTTAAAATCAGTTATAATATAAAGGAACATTCTCAACTTTGTAAAATTTCTGATCATGATAATAGACATTATTTTTTGTACTAAATGAGAAAATTGAAAAATATAGATATTATTGAGTCTGACTTCTCATTATATAACAATTTCATGCTGAGAAGTACTAGTTGGGATGCAGGTCACATTTAAATAAAATCAAGCTAAGACTATAGCATGCTCAGCCTACATCCAACACTTCCAGGTTTCTGTGTCTGCCCAGAACTGGGGCTTTTATCTCTTGTCACATAATTATTAAGGATGACCCAGCTTTGGGGAGGGCATGGGCATGGCTCAGAAGTAGGTGCATCACCCCCTAGGTAACTTGACAATATACTCATTTCTTAGTTGGTGTGGTTGCACTTCCTGTTGGCAACCCCCTGTTTTAGCCAAAATTGTTTGTTAATAAATGAACATTCTATGCAAACTTACGTTGTGCCTGCCACTATGTAAGGCCCATTCTGAGGGAAAACAGGTGTCCAAATTTAATCTTCCTCTGGACCCATCACAGTCAGCAGTATATAGGAGAGCAAATCCCCCAGTGCCTGAAATGAGGTTATGTTAAACAAATTCAGATATTTTTCATGGGGCAAAGTAAATCTTTAAGGTAAAATGTTGATCAAACTCAAATACTCTAGATACATTTATACTGTAAATAAAAGTACCTTGGAAACAAAATTTCTCTTTTCTTCTGTCTCATTTTCCCTTTGCAACATAATATGCTATCTTATGTTGGAATGGATCTTATATTTCTTACCTTAAGGTGGAATTGAACTTGCTAGGTAGTGGGGTACTGTAACTCTGAAATACTAAATGGTCAGAACACATAATCCCTTACCAGTTAAATTTGAGCAAAATTTTCTTTGTTTTGATTAAAGTCCTAAAGTGAATTTACTTTGTCATTAAGAATGACCACTCCTCTACTAGAATAATTAAAGTATTACTTTTCAATTTATTCTTTGGTGAGAAAAAATTGCAGACCATAAGCGAAAAGCTGTTTCTCCTTAATGGTAAGGTACTATGTGCTCTCTGATGTAAAATGGAAAATTGCTGGAATTCTTAATGCTCTTCTGCTATGCTGGTGTCTTTGTTTACAGAATTCAGTCAATCCTTGCCCAGATGATACTTTGATATCTTTCTTACCTCTCGCCCATATGTTTGAAAGAGTCGTAGAGGTAGGCATTTAGTTTTGTTGTGCTTGCTTGCTTGTTTGTTTGTGTTCTGCTAAGTTGTTGTGTTTTACAGAAAATACTTGCCTTGAATACCAGTGACACACACATTTCGTTTTTACCACTTGCACACATGTATGAGCAACTATTGCTGGTAAGTTTGATGTGTATCCCCGTAGAGAATTATTTGCTCAGCCCCATTTTAGAAATGGTGCAAATGATTCAAAAGAGTGTAAATTCTTTTTCTGGGTCGGAACTGTAGATTTGAACTTTAATCATTCATTTTAAAATTAGAAGCTCCAACTTTTGGAGGGTACAGAAGAATTCTGGAGGAATATGGACATGATTCCAGGAAGATTAACTGTGAAAGTAAAATTTTTATGAATTCAAATCTTACAAAGCCTAGTGAGGCTTCTGTGCTGTAAGAAGTCTTTATTTTTGATTGTGCTTTGTTCATAATGCACAAGTTGACTTTAAGTTTTTCACCAATATCCTAGTGCCCTTGGAAAAGGAGGATGATCTTTAGCTTAACTATGCTCCCTGTACACAACTGTGCAACTAATTTATAAACTGACCAAGAGGCTTCTTTTTATCCTTTCTGAGTAATTTTGGATTTTATACTATAAGAGAAACAGTGGGCACCATTCATTCCTTTCGTGAATATTTATTGAGTGCCAGCTGTGTGCAGGCACTGTGCTAGGTGTTGGAGACAGAGAGGCTTTGGTTGGCTGCTGCCCTGTAGGATTTACTTACCCCTAAAGGATCAAGGGTCATTAGATCCTATCTTCCATGTGTTACTTCTTACTTCCCACACACCTCAGAATCTTGTGAGTTTATAAAGTGATCTCCAGTGAGTTGCTAATGGACCATATGTACCTAACTGTCCTTGTAGAGGTATATCTGGGAGGCGAGCCACACCAAACAAAAGCCTCCTGAGTTTTAATTTTTAAACAGTGAACCATAGTGTACCTTCCTAGTGGTTTCTGCTTTCAAGCCGGGGACCATTTATACTTCCGTTGCATCAACTTTTGAATCTCCTTTTTTAAATTTAAAATATGCAGACTATGTGTCAGGTCCCTATGACTGACCAGTGCGGTTTGCACTAGACAGGAAAAAGAATCATGCAATACATTATAGCTGAATGGCAAGCCACTCTGGTATTAGATATCCCATGGTCTCAACTTCAGCATGTCCAGCAGCTTATCAGAAATTCTTAGTTAGATTCAAATAAAAGAAAATGAAACTTTAATAAGATTGGACTATAGGCAGGTAGTTACATTTTTATTTTGAGAATAAATTAGACCTAAAGTTTCTGGAATGCTAAAAATATTTAGAGTATAATTCCATGTCACTCATTCAGTAGATATTTATCACAAAGCTAAAATAGTAGAACCTCTATAATCATGACTAAAAATAACATACCCTGGTTTCATGCTAACTCCTGTACCTTCAGCGTGATCAAGAGAAATACCACATTTCTATGTTATACAATGACTAGTAAATACAAAAACAATTTTTAAAAAGCTACCTATACTTAGGAACTTCAAGATGTCTGGAAACAGGCCTGAAACGCTAAAACTGAAGTCTCATGTGTTGTCTGTGTGTGTGTATGTGTTGTGTAACCCCTGCAGCAATGATAAATGTTTGCTGTTTCTAATTACTTCTGTAGTGTGTAATGCTGTGTCATGGAGCTAAAATAGGATTTTTCCAAGGAGATATCAGGCTGCTTATGGATGACCTCAAGGTGCTTCAACCCACTGTCTTTCCTGTGGTTCCAAGACTGCTGAACCGGATGTTTGACCGAGTAAGTTACAAGCGGCAAAGTGTGGGGGACAGAGCGCTGGACTCTGAGTCAGAGGCTTAGGTTTGAACTGGACTCAGTCCTGCACCATCTGTATGGCCATCAACAGTCCTCTTAATCTCAAGAACTTCAGTTTACTCATCTGGAATATTAGAGTCCATTTCCCTCACAGAGTTGTTAGCAAGGGTTATGAGAGAAAACACGTGAACACGCTGTGCGAACCTTAAAACAAAATACTATAAGTAAGGTGGGAGGTCATTTTATTTGATCTCTTAATGAACTCTTTGAGCCTCTGCTTTCTCACCTGCAAAGTGGACTGTTCCCTCTTCTCCCTTGATGTCTGTCTCATAAAGTTGCTAGGTGGATCACATGAAAACAATAACTGTGAAATGGTTTTATCGATTGTAACGCTCCATGCATATGTAGAATCATGCTTACTCGGCCTCATTGAGAGAAGCAACTCAGCTGAGGTGGGGACCGAGAGAATGCCAGCCCCTCTGTGGTGGCCAGGACAACATGGACCACACAGCTGGGGCAAGAGGCGGGGGAAGGTGAGAAGGTATTGGTGAACAGCGTGGGCGATCTCCAAAATGAATTTCCATTGGGCAGTGTTACTCTTTATTTTGAGGCAGGGCTTCTCATTTCTGAGAACCTTCTTATTTTTTTCAAAAAGCTTTATTGAGATATAACTCACATAGCGTACAATTTACCCATTTAAAGTGTACAATTCAAAGGTTTTTAGTATAGTCACAGAGTTCTGCAACCATTGCCACAGTCAATTTTAGAAAATTTTATCACCTCAAAAAGAAACCCTTTACCTACTCTTTAGCAATCATCCCCCACCCTCTGTCCTCCTCTACCCCTAAGCAAATACTAATCTACTTTCTAAATGTGTAGATTTCTCTATTCTGGACTTTGATATCAATGGAATCATACAATCAATATGTGTTCTTTTGTGACTGGCTTCTTTCATTAGCATGTTTTCAGAGTTCATCCACACGGCACATGTCAGTACTTCATTCCTTTTAATGGCCAAATGATATTCCACTGTATGGATATAACACGTTTTATTTACTCATTCCTTCATCGATGGGCATTTGGGTTGTTTTTCCCTTTTGTTATGAATAATGCTGCTATGAACATTCATATGCAAGTTGCCGTATAGATGTGTATTTTCATTTCTCCTGGGTATAAACCTAGCAGTGGAATTCCTGGGTCATAACAATAACTCTGTGCTTAGCTGTTGGAGGAACTGCCAGACTTTTTTAAAGTGGCTGCTCCATTTTACATTCCACCATCACTGTATGAGGGTTCTCATTTCACCACATCATCATCAGCACTTGTCACTATCTGACTTGTTGATTCTAGCCATCCTAGTAGTTATGAAAACCTTATTTCTTGCCTCATTAGATTTTTGGACAAGCAAACACCACCCTGAAGCGATGGCTGTTGGACTTTGCCTCCAAAAGGAAAGAAGCAGAACTTCGCAGCGGTATCATTAGAAACAACAGCCTGTGGGATAAACTCATCTTCCACAAAATACAGGTAACAAGGAGACTCACAGCTACCATTTCTCGTAAAACTAATTTGGGTTTCAAAATTTCCATAGGACTTTTTTTTCCTACCGCTCCTCCCAAGGCTTTTTATTTCTTTAAAGAGAGCTATGAAGGTAAGGAAGAGAAATGACATGTTTTTATTCATTCTGACACGTGTCTAAAAATTAAGGACAAACTATTAAGTAAACTTCAGTCTCCAAGATAAATCTGAACAATATGGTAGCTATCTAGGAGGAAAAGGATTCAGGGTACTGTAGCCTTTCTGATTCTCCATCTTGTTGAGCTTTGCCGGAATAAGTCACTATTGAGGTAATTTATTTAAGTGTGAGTGATAAAAGAATGTGTAATAGTGTCCCCCAAATGCCAAAATTGTGGTAGATGCCACGCATCCACCACACTCTTGTTTGCTAAAGTACCTGTAAGCAGAGGTGCTGGCTTACCTTCATGCCCGTTGAAAAGAAATGGGGTAGTTATGGGTAGAAACAAACTTAATCCCTGTGCTCCTGTTATGAATATGTGTGCATCGTCCCCAGTGTAAGTTTGGTGCAACCTGCAGAGGAGCTGGTGGATTAGGGACAGGGGTCTCCTGCAGGTATCTTTGACTGAGGAGCCCACCGACTCCCAGATATATACTGCTCACTTTCTCCCTGTCTCCCTACCTCGCAAGTCAAGCCTGGGTGGAAGAGTCCGGCTGATGATCACAGGAGCCGCACCAGTGTCTGCCACAGTGCTGACGTTTCTGAGAGCAGCCCTTGGCTGTCAGGTGAGGTAGATTCATATCACTGGATTATCCCAGACTTTATAATGCTGAGTCCTCTTTTTTACCAAAAGTCATTTTTATTCTTTTTGTGAATGTCTATCTCTTTTTTTTAATTGACAAATAAAAACTGTATATGTTTACAGTATACAAAATGATGTATTGATGAATGTACATATTGTTGAATGGCTAAATCAAGCTAATTAACATGTGCATTGCCTCATATTTTTTGTGGTGAGAACACTTAGAATCTACTCTCTCAGCAATTTCCAACTGTGCCATACACTGTTATTAACTATAGTCACCATGTTGTAGAATAGGTCACTTGAACTTACTCCTAACTGAAATTTTGTGTTCTTTGACCAATATCTCCCCAATCCTCCTTGCCCTCCAGTGTGTGTGTGTGTGTGTGTCTTATTTTTATTTGGAAGGTATGTTATTGCTAGGTTGCTTGAAGAAATAAGCATGTATACTTATCCTAGGCAGGGGTGTATGTGTGTGTGTCCACCATTTTCTCTAGAGTAAGGCACAAGATTCACCTTTAGAGTCAGGCATGCAGGTATGGGAATGGGTCACGAGTGATAACCCACCTGCAAACCATGCTGAGAGTCTCTTTTAAAGGGGGTAGGAAGACTTGGTGACAGATAGGACATGTGTGGGGTGCACCCATAAACTGACAAAGCAAATGCGCTCCTAGGTGGGGAGTGGCCTGTCATGTGGGTTCTCCCTTGCAGAAAGTAGAAAATAAACACAACAGCTGCTGTTTGGCGTGGGGGTGAAGATGTGTGGATGCTATCAGCAAGTGTGTTGTACTATTGAATGAACTTACTAAACAGAAGATTTGAAAAGACATTTCACCATAGTCAGCCGTTACTCAGGAATTAGTGGAACTTAATTACTTGCTCATTTCCAGCAAAGGTGTGACTGTCCCCCCCTTTAATAACATTTCATCTCTTGGTGACCCAGTTTTATGAAGGCTATGGACAGACGGAGTGCACTGCCGGGTGTTGCTTGACTGTGCCTGGAGACTGGACAGCAGGTATGATTGGAAGGAGAGTCTTTTTAGGAGTCTTATTTTTCAAATTGGGTTATTGGAATTACTGGAATTGGGTTAATCATTGGTTGATTCATTAACCAACTTAAATAGTATCATATCTCAAATAATTGGGCGTTGGGGCAAACAATCTTATAAATCAGAGAGCTATATGGAAAATGCCTTCAGTGGCCAAGTGTGATGGAATTTGGGGGATCTAGCTGTAAAGCTGGGTGGGAGTAAAGATTTGCCTCCATCTTTAAGGCAACATCTGAGAGAGGATGCCCTTTATACCAGATTCAGAGTGTCTGGCCCAACAGAGCTTTCCAGTAATTGATTGGGGTCTCATTATTTGCTGGTAATTTTAATTCCCAAATAGTTATTAAGTTTATACTATGTGCTTTGCTAGGTGTTGGGACTACAGTTAGAAATAAACACAAGTCCTTTTTCTCAAAAGGAGGAACGGGGAGGACAAACCCAAAAATAATTGACTGGGCACCTGTCATGGATAAAGTTCTATGATGGTTGCTTATGTTGTACGTTATGGTGGCTGGCCGATTAGCTCAGTTGGTTAGAGCATGGTGCTGATAAATCTAAAGTCCAAGGTTTGATCCCTATATCAGCCAGCTGCCAAAAGAAAAAGTACATTCTGTGATTTTAATCCCAACCACACCCCTGTGAGATAAGTACTGTTACTTCTGTAACAGTACTTACATAGCATGTAAGTGCTTACATAGCATGTAAAAAATGTATAAGCAGTTACACAGCATTATGCTTCTGAACCAGGATTTCAGCCCAAGTCTAACTGCAAAACTTCTGTGCTTTTCTCTATGCTGCATGGGTAGTATATTCTATACTGTGATAAATAAACTTCCCTAACTTATTTGATGTATTGTAAATATTAGCATTATCTAGTAACCTAATCCTACTGAGATTGACACTGATAGTTTTTGAATCTTCTTCATGGTGCTTGTTTAATTTTTTTTTTTTTTTTGTAAAAATAAAGCCCACTTTATTGAGGTTTAATTGACAAACAAAAAGCTGTACATATTTAACACATACAACTTAATAAGTTTGAAGCTTGTTTAATTTTTAACCGCAGGTTCCTTAACAGCCAGAGAATTTGGAATAGTGATCTCTATAAGCTAAAATTATTAAAACAAAGGAAGAATTATTTTTCTTACCAGCAGAGAATTTGGAGTAGTGATCTCCATAAGCTAAAATTATTAAAAAGTAGGAAGAATTATTTGCAACGCTTTTAGAACACATCTAGTATCTGTTTTTGTTTTTTGGAAAGAACCCAATCCTAACACCCTTTGGCAAGAGAGTTCAATTAGCTGTGGAAAAAAGCACCGTCCTACCTTACCAAACTGAAATATAAAACACACTCATCCCTACTAAAGGAAATAAAGACTGTATTGATCAGAACCAGGTGGTGCATGAAAGAATAGTCAAGATTTGCTGAAGCTGCATATATGCTGTCTTCTCATAGAGAGTAGGGACATTATGAAGTCCCTATGTGGGAGGGGTGGCTAAAAAGGAATGGCATATAAAGGGTGGGGTCAGTCAGATCTAGAAGCCAGGCAAAAGCTTTTAGAAAGCTTGCTTCCGGGTATTTGTAGGAACCGTTAAAATCAGCAGCCAAATTATTTATACTTTGAAAAATACAGTATTCAGAGCATCAAACTTGGGACAGGTCCTGAAGAGACTTGTGAATATTTTCATCTCTATTCTATAAATAAACTCTCTTAAATTATTTTACCAGGGAGAGGATGGCTATAAGTGCGGAAGCCAGAAGTTTATACCGGCTGTTATTATGAGGAGGCTTGTCTGTTATAGTAATAAATTGGCCTGAGGGTAGTAGTCCCCTTAGGAATGATCATTCTCTTGTTTAATGTACAGGCCATGTTGGTGCGCCAATGCCTTGTAATATTATAAAACTCATTGATGTGGAAGATATGAATTACCTGGCATCCAAGGGCGAGGGTGAGGTGAGCAAAACCCCATTAGTCATTTAGCCTCATTGCCACTTCCTATACTAGCTGTCCATTATGACGCAGCTCAGTAAAGCTATTGAGCTGACTTTATTGGTGATCCTAGAGTCAAGCAGCTTCTTTCTGAAGGTGCATTTATGTTTAACTCTCGAGGGGCGGGGAGGAGGGACACAAATGCCTGCCTGCCTTCTGCCAGACTTGAGAGGGATTTGGGCCCAAGAGCATGCAAATGTTCCCGTGGCCTAAGTCCTTGGGGCACATCTTCTGTCTGCTAATTGCCCTGGATACCTATTAGTGAGCTACTGGCTACTGGATAGAACCCTAATTACTTAAAAGTGATTTCATCCCCTGTGGGGCTTTCCTAAGGCAAGCATTAGCCTGGCATTTTGACTGCAGATGAGGTCATTAAGGAAGGGAAGTGGGGACATTGGAGGTACCTGCAAGATCCCGATGGGGCTCTGGTAACTGCCTCTAGATCATGGAATTCAGGGTTTCTGGTAAAGGCTGGGGCACGCACGCGCGCGCGCACGCACACACACACACACACACACACACACACCCAGTTTTCTTTGGAGAAGCCCCAGTAAATGCTGTTAACAGATCATCTTTTTTTCTTTCTGTAGGTGTGTGTGAAAGGGCCAAATGTATTTCAGGGCTACCTGAAGGACCCAGCAAAAACAGCAGAAGCTTTGGATAAAGATGGCTGGTTACACACAGGGGACATTGGAAAATGGTTACCAGTAAGTCATTGCCTCCCCTGTTCACAAAGAGTTTTGTTGCACTGTAGGAAATAAAATACTCTGTCTGCTATACAGCTGCCATGTGCCAGTGTACCCTAAATTTTCTCTTTCCCTTGTCCTTATTGAGTGGTGTAATGTTGACTGTTTCATTTTCTGCAGGGGAAAGGCTTATGTTCTTAGCCCACTTGTTTAGGATTGTCACTTTAACATTAGCAAATACTTTTTTTTTTTCTGCTTAATATTAACTCTGGTTGCTACTTCCCATTTGGAATCCAAAAAGACTATGTTTCTATAATATCAATGCTGTGCCTTGATGTTGAAAACTTAGTTAAACAAGGTCTGGGGGAAATTGCGATAGACTGCCAGGAATTAATGATGGGCAAGAATTTGGGAATGAACATGTTTTTTGGGTTTGTCATCTTATTAAAAGTAGGGTGTTTCATGGATTAGACCAACTCCTGTGAGTTTAGTCTCAAAACCACTTACTGTAGAGAAATTCCAGAATCCTTCTTAGGAATGAGAGGCTTGTGCAGGAAGCTTTATCTGTCCTACCCATAGGTTCGACCAGATTTTATTTGTTGTGGTGACAACCACTGCTTTTTTAAAATTATTACTATGTTGAATTGCAAGCACTAAAGTAGCTAATGTAAGTTTTATTAATGTGTATTGTCAGACTTTTGTAGATTTAAGGTTCTCGTTACTCTGGAATTTTTCTTCATTAGAAAAATGGCCCCCCAAATTAATTCATATTTCATGATACCCAAGCTATTTAGAAATAAATCTAGTCCCTCTTTTCAGGTTCAAGAGGGATTAAATATCAGTTCTAATTCTAACTCTGGCTCTAATGAACACATATTGTAACCTCCCTGGCCTCGGTTTGCTCCTTTTGAAAATGGACGAGAACTGGTGTGGAATGAGAGAGCCCTAGAAACTTCCCAACGGATGACTTTTGGGGTTGGCCCCTCAGTGGGGATAGGTTGAAAGTAGGTTGGGGTTTTGATTACCAGAGGTGGGCACTGCTGGGATTTGGCCAGTCTGGTTGAAGGACGCTCACTAGTATTTCCACAGTTAATATGTGAGGAAGTTAACTGACCCTTCCCAAAGGGTCGGGAGTACCACCCCTCACAAGCAATGATGAAGGAGAGGGACACTCTGCCTTTGTGTGGTAAACATTCCCTGAACCCTTACTCTGTGCAGAGCACTGCGGAAAGATAGTCCGTGTCCCTGCTCTCAAGGAACTGAACTCACTCAGCAGAGCCAGATATGTGTGTACCTAATTCGGATAGGAGACCGAATGAAGTGTGCTGAAACAGGAAGCATGCAAAGCACTGCTAGGTGGCTGACCAGTCAGTGGGGCCAAGCCGTGAAGTGGAATGGGCTCTGGAATCCCTTCTTTATCTCTGCCTGGCAGAATGGCCTTGGGCCAGTTACTTCATGTCTCTAAGCCTTAGTTTCCCTCTCTCTAAAATGGTCTAATTACTGACCTCTGTGAGATGTTATTAGGATTAAATGACAGTGTATATCAAATACCTTGTACTGTGTTGTGATTGACACTGGGTGGAAACGCACCAGGGCCCATTCATAGCCCCCTCCCTCTGATAAACAGAATGGCACCTTGAAGATTATCGACAGGAAGAAGCACATATTTAAACTCGCACAAGGAGAATACATAGCACCTGAAAAGATTGAAAATATCTACCTACGAAGTGAACTGGTTGCTCAGGTGTTTGTGCATGGAGAAAGCTTGCAGGTATGTGGTTTTTTTAGGCTGTGAACCCTGTTGCATAGGCATTTCTAGTGCTTTGTACTTCAGGGGCTTTAAATGTAATTGAAAGTTTGAGATGAGTATAAACCAACTTTCAAGTCTGACATGCTAGCATATCATTAATGCATTATTGCTTTTTGCTGCTTAGCATTTCCTACCGAGAAAAGTGTTTTTCTCTTTCATTACCATATTTTCATTTTACCTAGAGTGGTCTGGTATACCAAGGGAAGTAAATACCCAGCTTATTTATGATGTGCCTCCTAAATCATTTTAAGCAAATGATGGTTGTGAACCACGAATACTCAAAAGTTGAAAACCAAAATCAATATTTCAGTGAAATGTGTATTTGCCAAAATATTGGAGAGATGATGGCAAGGAAGAGAAAGGGAATCTTAAGATTTTAAAATTATTTTAGGAGGATAGTTTCTTGTAAGAAAATGCACTTATTTTCCTTTGAGATTGCATCTATTTTTTGATCTAGAATATTATCATGTTTTTGATTTTTATTTAATTTTGTTACTGGATTGTAAAGAATAAGATACAGTATTAGATATTTTTATAATATTGAATCTGTATAAATTTTTTCTCTTTTTTTTTAAAGCAGTCATCTGATATCTATGACCTTGTTTGCTTATCTGACTTTGTTTTATAAAAATAAATATTCACAAAAGTAACTAAAAGTTAGGATTTTGTTAGATTTTGGTTTCCAATGGTTCTTTTAAAACACTAATTGCAAAATTCCTGATGCCATCTATATTTTAGAGCCAGGAGTTCTTAATGTGGCTCAGTTAACTCCTGGGGGGAGGAGTGTAGAGTGTTCTGAAGAGAGGGTCCATAACTTTTATCGGACTCTTCCAGGGTTCCACAATGCTGACAAATAAAGAGCCACTATTTTAGCACATCTGGATCAAGCCATGTTACAATAACTTACTTGTCTGTGTTAAAGGCATTTCTCATAGCAATTGTGGTACCAGATGTTGAGACATTATGTCCCTGGGCCCGAAAGAAAGGATTTGAAGGATCCTTTGAGGAATTGTGCAGAAATAAGGTAAGGTTCTGAACTGTCCAGTCTGTCTTCTGTTTCTTAACTTTGCATTAAGTGCACCTACGGATGTGCAGGGACCTCCAACAGAGGACCTATCTTATTTTTCTTACCCTGTTAGGATATCAAAAAAGCTATCCTAGAAGACATGGTGAGACTTGGAAAGGATTCTGGTCTAAAACCTTTTGAACAGGTAAGACTTTCATCTAAATGCATGAATTCCTGTAAAACAAATTTTTGACTTGAAGATTTTTTTACAAGTAGATTACAGAAGAGGATGAGATGACCTAAAGAAATACATGAGGAATGAATAATGGAGTAGTTTGACAGGGGAAGGGTTTTTTCGCCAAGGGTATGGTCTCCCTTTTTCTGGAGGCCAGACTGTGGTCCTGAACTCTATCCTAAGAATGGAATAGCTGTCCTTTGCTGAGAAAGTGCAGTTGGGCTGAAGTAAGAGGCTGGATTAGATCATCTTTATCCCCTTCAGGGGCTTACATGCTTCTTGGACTCAGGTTGCATGTGTTTCTTCCCTCCTTGTTTGTTACAGGTCAAAGGCATTGCCCTACACCAAGAATTATTTTCTATTGACAATGGCCTTCTGACTCCAACAATGAAGGCAAAAAGGCCAGAGCTACGGAACTATTTCCGGTCACAGATAGATGAACTTTATTCCACCATAAAGGTTTAATGTGAGAAGAAGGCTCAGAAGAAGCAGCACACCTCCACAATCTCTTCTTCTACTCATGGCTTTCGTGTTGGTAATTCTGACGACAGCAAGCATAGGGAAGGAAACGTTCACGTTTGACTTGTCCATTTCGGGCTCTTGTCATAGGAATATTAGAGGAAATGGAACACTGCCTTACAGTCACCTCATGTTGCAGACCATGTTTATGGTGATATACAATTTCCAAAATGAGCCTTAAAAATTGTAAAGGAGAAACTACAAATGTGCTAAGTTATTTGAGACTTCCTCAGTTAAAATGGTGGGTGTTAAAACTTCTGTCTCCCTGTTTTTCTAACCAAGGAGTTAGGACTTTGCTGTTTCTGAGATGTCTGCTACTTGCTGCAAATGCTGCAGTTGTCTGCTGCTCTGAGGAGTACAGTGCACTGGAGGGAAGCTGTCCCTTTAAAAACAAAAACTGTCCCGGCTGGAGAATGGTGCAAGAGGACCAGAGATTTTTTTTTAATCCCTGCCACCTTCCCTTCCCCACTCACACAGCCCTTCTGATTCATAAGGGTTATGAAACTATGCTCTTCTCCATAGTTCCTTGTCATTCCTGTTTCTGAAGGATAGATCTAGTCGAAGGATAGATCTAACTTAGAACAGTGCAGATCCGGAGTCTCACATGAATGGCAGCAACTCATCAGAGCAAATGGATCCTCACACACAGCAGAATGTCCTCAGACTCTGGTCGCCAGACCTGATTCCCTCCCTCCGTTCCTTCCCAGGGGTTATTAAAAAATCTGCCTTAGATCCTACAGTGAAGACAAGCACTTCAAGAAAGAATTACCTGGATCAACCATGCCTAACTGTGACACCTGAAGAACTATCCACTTTATCTTCACTGAACCACTCATTCTTTGTAATAACAGCCAATGGATTTTTAATGTGGTTTTCATATCAAAAGATTGTGATGCAGTTAACTTGCTTTTTTCCCCAAAATAAACTCTCAGGCAAAGCATGTCTTTAAAAATATTAAGGGAGTAGGTATACTTGGGTACTTATTGAAATGGACAGTAATAAACACATGTTCTTATATCATACTGCTACCTGATTTCTGTGAAATGTATTTGACAAGCCAAAATTCTAGGATGTAGAAATCTGGAAAACTCATTTCTTGGGATTAACTTCTCAAGGGATTTTTTTTTTTAAGTTAATTTGGGAAATTAACAGCATTTCACATTATTGCAAATCTTTGCCATATTTGACTGAATTAAGCTGTCATTTATACATTTAAAGCAATTGTTTCTGGAAATAAGAGTACATATATTATACAAGCACAACAGGGTTTGCACTAAGGAATTGTCATTGTAATAACACTGTTTGGTAGCCTAACTTCAAATATGTATTATTCTTAATTGCACAAAAAGTCAAAAATTTGTCACATTGGGGTTTTGAATGTTTGCTTTTAAGTGTTGGCTATTTGTATGTTTTATAAACCAAAACAGAATTTCCAAAAACAATGAAGGAAACCAAAATAAATATTTCTGCATTTCAAGTGAGTGAAGCATCTCTTTTTATGCCAGGTTAAATATTCGGGACAGCCTGTGATACACACAAGCAAAGAGCAAGAGCGGCCCTCAGCCTCAAATCATCCCAGTTGTTCCCTTCCCTTCTGAAGTCTCCTTCCTCTGTGTCAGTTCTGCTCTGACACTTATAGACACTGCCCCAAGCCTCCCACCAGGTTGTCTCTGGCAGCAGTCCTAATGTGTTGTGGAGAAGAAATTCATGGTGTGAATAATAGGGAATTCCTGAGAATGCAACTTCTTTGCTCAGCAGCTACATTTCAGGAGACACTGGCTGCCATTGGTGGGTCTGTGGTGGATTTACCTCTAATGTATTTCAGTAACTCTCTTACTATACATCTATTTTAGATGTTTCATTTATAGCAGCCAACTTTTTCTCTCTTTTCTCTATTTCCACGCTACTCCCTGTATTATTTTAAAGATCTTTTTTCCCCCATAGGTAATAATTAATCATCTCCAATTTCTTCCAAGCCTGTTGTGTTTAAATCCATCTTCCTCCCGCTTTAAATATTATGTTTAGTGTGGTGATGTTTGCTTTCTTCCTCTAAAGCCCCAGCCCTGTGCAAGTATCTCTGATAAAGGCTCCTAGTCCTTATCTCATCTCATTTTTCCTCCCTTTTCCTCTTCTCCCTGACTGAAGTGTGAGGTTCTCCAGAGTAGGCATTATCTTTCTTTTCCCTTCCTTGGCACTGAACACAGGGCTTCAAAACTAGTAGATGTTCATTAAATAAACCTTTTGAACAAATACTTGAAATTTTAAGAAAGCTTCTCTTGCAATAAGGTTGATAGTGAATACTGAGTTTTTAAAAAAATTATTTTGAAGGGGACTAGCCAGTTAGCTCTGTTGATTAGAGCACAGTGTTATAACACCAAGGTCAAGAGTTTGGATCCCATACCTGCCAGTCACCAAAAACAATAAAAATTATGTTGAAATACACATAAAGTTACCTTCTTAACCATTTTAAAATGTACAGTTCAGTAGCATTAAGTACACTCACATTGTCATTACTACCATCCATCCACAAAACTCTTTTCATCTTGCAAAACAGAAACTCTGTACCCATTAAACAATAACTGTCCATTCTCCCCTTCCCTCACCCCCTGACAACCATCATTCTACTCTGTCTCTATGAATTTCTCTACTCTAGGTACCTCATGTAAGTGGAATCATACAGTGTTTGTTCTATTGTGACTGGCCTATTTTATTTAACATAAAGTCCTCATTGTTTATCCATGTTGTAGCATGTATCGTAATTTCCTTCATTTGTAGGGCTGAATAATATTTCATTGTATTTATGTGCCACATTTTGTTTATCCATTCATCCATTGACAGACACTTGAGTTCCTACTTTTTGGTTATTGTGAATAATGCTACTACAAACATTGATGTGCAAATATCCCTGCTTTCAGTTCTTTTGGGTATATCCCCAGAAGTGGAATTGCTGTATTGTATAGTAATTCTATGTTTAATTTTTTTTTTTTTTTTTAGGAAATGCCATACTGTTTTCCACAGTGACTACACCACTTTACATTTCCACCAGCAATGCACAGGGGTTCCGAATTCTCCACATCCACACTAGCACTTGTTTTCTGTCTTTTTTATAATAGCCATCCTAGTGAGTGTGAAGTGGTGTCCCGTTGTGGTTTTGTTTTACATTTCCTTGATGATAAGTGATATTGAGCATCTTTTCATATGCTTGATGGCCATTTGTATATCTTCTTTGGAGAAATGTCTATTCACATCTTTTGCCCATTATTAAATTGGGTTGTTTGGGGTTTTTGTGTTATTGAGCTGAAGAAGCTCTTTATATATTCTGTATATTAATTCCTAAATACTGTTTTTAATTCTTAACTTTCATTTGCACTGTTTGGGGTCAGCGCCTGCTCAACAGCGCTAGATATACTATGATGCTTCTTCCCACAAATCAGAATGGCTCCTCAAAAGCCCATTGGTCTCTGTCTCAAACCCTGCTCTCCAGCCAAAATAGAAAACAAACTATAAGACGGTTGTTTGCCAGACTGTGAAGCAGTCCTTTCTTCCATCCAGGCCCTCTGCATATTAAGCTTCTTTCAGTAACTGCCCTGAGAGCCGAAGTCTCCCAGTAGAGCCTGAGCTTGGAGGCCTCAGGGGAGCCCCATCTAAGCAGTAGCCTTACTGCCCTCAGAGCTCAGTTGGGCCCCTCCCTCCTGGTCCCGGCCATGACACACCCTCATTTTATATCTAAACTTGGAAAAGCAGTTTTCTTTTAAGTATATTTGGCATTTGGTAGATAAATATTTTTGCCCTACTCTCCATTTTTAGGCTACTTGGAATAATATAACTATAATGTATGGAATGTTGCTGCATGCCAGGCACATTTTATATAGATTAACCCATTTGGTATTTACAGCCTTTTAAGCCAAATGCTGCTTTTATCCCCAGTTCATAGAGGAAATCAAAGCACACAAATAATTAGATCAATGTCACACACCTGGACAGAACCATGGCTAGCCATCTGGTTCCAGAGACTGAATTCTCAACCTTGTTCTATAGATCACTCTTCCTTCTTGTGTACTTTTGATGAACTTCCTGACAAACCGTGGACTGCTTGGTGCCAGGCGTTCTGTCTCTGAGCTTCCATACAAATTGTTTGGATTCCATCTAACGGCTTTTTTTTATCATAGCAGTGGCTAATACCACTTCAGAGAGTTTTATTCTGGTTTAATGACTTATCAAAAATTAAAGAAGATGCTAGCAACCCCACATCCATCAAAGACCAAAAGCTCGGTGGAACCAGCCACTATGAGGGGTCTTCAGAAAGTTCATGGAAAGATGCGTATTATCTTTTAATTCTGTTTTTCCATGAACTTTTTGAAGTACCCTTATATTATATGTTAGGAATATTTGCCAAAGCTAGGTCACAGGTATTTTGCAGGTTCATGAGATCCCTTAGAACTTCCAGGAATGGACATAACCTATTATCCAGGAGATAATAATAGCTACAGGCATTGTGGATTTGCTATGGGCAGTACACTATGGTGCATTCTTTATGTTTTCATTTAAATTTCTCACAAAACCGCTGTTAGGCCGGTGATCAATCCACAATTATCTGTTTACTGTCAGCTAAGTGCCAGGCTCTTCTCTATGCTATGGGGATACTGCAGTGAGCACAGCAGATCAAGATCCTTGCCCCCAAGAAGCTCACTTTCTAATGGAGAGAGATAGACAGTAAATAAGAAAGCAAATGAACAATTACAGATTGTAATGGATGCTTTGGAGAAAACAATTGTATTGATAGTGCCTTTTTTTTTTTTTTTTTGGCTTTGTACAAGACAGAAAATTTATTACCTCTCAAGGCAAGAAGGCCAATAATGAGTGCTTTCAGAGCTGGATAATTGAGCAGGTCAACAATGATAGTGCCCGTTTTTATGTGTTGTGGTCAGAGAAGGTCTGTTTGAGGAGGTGACATTTGGGGTGATAACCTGAAGAATGAACAGGAACCAGTCTTGCAAAACTTTGGGGAAAGTTTTCAAATAGAACAAATAGTGAGTGCAAATGTCCTGGGGTGAGAAAGAGCTCGATATATTCAATAAACTGGAAGGAGGCCAATGTGGCTAAAGCACTGTAAGCAAGGGAAAGAGCAGAATCAAAAGAAGTTAGAGAAGTAGGACCAGATTACCAGGCCTTGTATCCCTGAAAGCAATCTTAATTTTACTCTAGGCTCAGGAGGAAACCACTGAAGGGTTTTTGAGGCGAGCAACATTCTCTGAATTACCCTTTTGGAAGACAGCTCCTGGCTGCTCTGGAAGCAGTTGCAGAGGGATAAAGGTTGAAGCATGGAGACCAGATAAGGACAGTATAGCATATGACGGCAGCTGGAACCAGGTTGGTGGCAGTGGAGGTAGAAAGTGAATTTGAAAGCAATTTGGATGTAGAACTACTGCCTGTGGGGAATCAGGAAAAGGGAGGGTTTGGTAAGCATAGCGGGTAGATCATGGAGCTGTAGATAGGGAAGACTCAGGCACATAGATTTAGAAGGAGGGAATCAAGAGCTTTGATCTGAAGAGTTTTCATTTGAGGTTCCTGTTAGACAACCAAGTGAAGACACATATTGAATCTGCAGCTCAGAAGACAGCAAGCTGGAGAGAACAGGAGAATCCTCAGAGAAGGTGTTTAAAGCTGTGGGACTTTATCATGTAACCTGGGGAAGACATGTGGGTAGGAAATAGAGTAGTGCCCCCAAAAGGTCTGGGGGTGCTCTGATATTTAAATGGCAGTTAAGGAGTCAGCAACAGTGATCGAGAATTACTTGCCTTCGAGGAAGGCAGAAAACCAAGAGTGTGGCATCCCTGAAGTCAGTAGAGAAAAGTGTTTCAGGAAGGAGGGAAGGGGCATCAATTACGTCATATGCTTTTGAAAGGTGGAATAGGCAGGGACAAAAGAAAGTCTGCTGAATTCAGCGTGATGGCATCCTTGACAATTACCATCCCAGCAGAGTCGGGAGGACAGAAGCTTATTTGGAGTTGAGGCATGAACTCCCAGGAAGTCAGAAAGAAGGGTAGACCACTTTTCTTTGCCATGAGGGAAATCAGATGAACAGATTGTAACTGGAGAAAGATATGAGGTTGAGAGGTTGTATTTTTTTTTTTGCTTGCAGGTAGTGGTTGTTTAAGATGGAAGATACTAGAGCATAATGACATGCTGATGAGACTGATCCTGTCAAGAGAGAATGGTGATTTAGGAAAGAGGAGAAGACTCTCTTCGGAGAGGGTTAGAACACAAGTTAAGTGGAGAGGCCAGCCGTCAGTAGGACACGTCCATTGCAACAGGAGAGGAGATGGAGAAGGTGGGTTAGATGTAGGTAGATCTGTGGTGATTGGCATGGAAAGCTCAGGGAGCTTCTGATTACTTCCCCTTTTCAGTTAAGTATTATCTCCTTGTTATGGATGAGAAAATCAAGGCTTGGAGAGATCAGCTAACTTGTCCAAGGTCAGATGCCTAGTGTATTAGTCCATTTTGTGTTGCTATAACAGAAATACCTGAGACTGGGTAATTTATAAAGAAGAGAGGTTTATTTGGCTTATGATTCTGGGACAGCTGCATCTGGCATAGGCCTCAGGCAGTTTCTACTCATGGTGGAAAAGTGGCAGGCAGCTGGCAGGTACAAGCAGATCACATGGTGAGAGGAAGCAAGAGAGAGAGAAGGTGTCAGGGTCTTCTAAACAACGAGCTCTCGTGGGAACTAACAGAGCAAGAACTCACTCATTAATCCCCCCTCCCCCAGAGAGAGCATTAATCCATTCATGAGGGATCCACCCCCATGACTCAATCAGTTTCCAACACTGCCACCCTGGAGATCAAATTTCCACATGAGTTTTGGAGGGGACAACACATCCAAAACACCATCACCTAGTAAGTGGCTGAGCCAGATTTTCTGACTCCAGGGCCTCTCTGTGCCTGGGTCATCTTTTTTGCTGTCCCTACCCCTCCATGGTGTGAGATGCCCCATGCCTTGAGCATCCTGAGAGCTCAGTCACTGTTGAAAGTTTTCTTAATTAGAGGGCTGGCCCGTGGCTCACTTGGGAGAGTGTGGTGCTGACGACACCAGGGCCACGGGTTCGGATCCCTGTATAGGGGTGGCCGGTTGGCTCACTTGGGAGAGCACGGTGCTGACAACCCCAAGTCAAGGGTTAAGATCCCCTTACCAGTCATCTTTTAAAAATAAATAAAAAAGAAAGTTTTCTTAATTAGCCAATCCTCAGTGCAGCTAAACTTTCCATTGTAAAGATACCTGTTTGCAATTTTAACAGAGGAAGGAAGTTAAATGCCAGAGACTCTGGAATTTCCTTTTAATGTTTTCATCCATATTTCCAGTTGCTGTTTCTTTTTGCAGCAGCATAAATGGAAGAGAAGCCTGCCAGTCTGTTCCTAGTTGCTGGTGCAGAACAAGTGGATAGAGGGCAGAATCTGGCAGCACCTTGGCAGATGAGGGCCATGGGCCTGTTAGCTTGGTCAGGCCCAGAGCACCCTGCCCATTCCTCAGCCTCCAGCCCCCTCCTTATTTGTGGAGAGTGGCTGCAGCTGTGATCTGACTAGAGAGGACTCTCCTAAGGTTCCCAGCACAGAGACAGTTCTAGGTCTAATCAGCAAAGCAATATAGGAGCCCAGTGCTCGGAAACCTCTGCTCCAGGTTAGCCTGGAGCCTGTGGAATATGAGATTGGCAAAGGTAACCCCCACATCCACCCCAGCCCTGGCCGGTCTTTCACGACTGTATCCTAGAGTAGATCCTGAAATATGTGTCGGTTCATATTAAACGTACTTCACTCAGCATGGGTAATTGGGAAATTGACCCACCTTACTTATTATCATATGTTTGGTATAGAAAAAAACCCAGATTTTTCCTCTGGATTCTTAACTCCTTTGCACTGTTGACTTGTTCAAATTGTGGAAGCCTTGCTAGATGAAATTGGCTTCTAAGCAGTGTTCTTGGCCAGAAGAAGGGTTTGTTTGCTTTTTGTTTCCCCCACAAATATATTTTGCATTTAAGTTCTTAGCCACTCTTTCTTGTTGAGATTTTTGATAAGGGAAGGGATATGGTTTTGGCTCTCAAATTTCTCTGACTGAAATTGGCTTTGCTCAGTACTAAGGCTGCTGGATTTCCCCCCAAGAACTCTAGGCAGACTTCCTGATTTGCATGTGGCTTGTTAAAACTGGAGGGTGAGTAATGGGAGTAACAGCGACACCAGCGCCCTGCTGCAGGGGTAGTGGAGCATCATGTCCCAGTGGTACACATGTTAAGCATGTGAAGAAACCAGTTTGCTCACATTCTGCATTAGGCAACATGTGCAGACACAGAGGGACTCTCATTTTTGAGGCTCTTGCTTTCCCACACCCACTGATACTGCCTTCCCTCACCCTGCTGCACTCGCTGCCAGCTCCACAGCCCCACCCAGTCTCAGTCGCCAGAGGCCCTGCACTCGGGAGAAATTCCAGGGCTGCCCCAGGCAGCCTTAGCTGCCAGGTTCCTCCAAAGCTTTTTCCTGTTGCCTATCAAATCTGGCCTCTTCCCTCCACTCCTCATCCCCACTACCCAGTCAGGGTGGATGTCATCTCTTGCCAGGACAGTTGCACCAGCCTCAAGTTGGCCTCCTTCAGTCCTATATTGCTCTCTGCTAACTTACCCACTTCACAGTAAGAATGATTTTTCGAAATCACAAGTCCTATGTAATTCCTGCTTAATCTTTCAGAAGCTTGTCAATCTTAGCTGTGCATCAAATCCCCTGAGGATCTTAAAATGCAGATTCTGATTCAATAAATCTGGAATGAGGCCTGCAATTCTGCATTTCCAACAAGCGCCCTGGTAATGCCAATGCTGCTGGTGTATGCACTACACTTTAAGGAGCAAAAACTGAAGGACCTCTGCTTGTTTCCCTAGCCTTGTCTTCTGCTACCTCCCAACTCTGTTCCAGCCACACTGTGCTTATTCCAGTTCCCCAAATGCATCATGTTCTTGCTCATGGCAACACCTTTGCATGTGCTGTTCTCTCTCCCTAGAGAGCTCTCTGGCCTGGCTGGCTCCTGCTCCTTTAGTTCAGCGGGATTGTAGGTGTCACTTCCTCTAGGAAGCCTTCCTAATCCTCCAAGCCCGGGAAATAAAAAGTCAAGTATGTTTGTGGCCTGGCAGTAGTGTGAGGTGGAATTGTAGGGTGGTAATGATCTTTTATGCTAAGTGACAAGGTCAAAGGAGTGGGGGAGCTTGCCCATGATGTACAGGGCAGCAGCCAGAGGGTGGGGGTAGCTGTTTCCCTCTAGAGAAGGTTCTGTGAAGAAGGCTTTTGTGTCACCTGGGAAGCCTGTCTGATGAAAACCATCTGCTGAATCCATTCTTTTTTTTTTTAAATCACCAAGACAGCTTTATTATTTTCCTTACTGCACATGAAGTGAGGATACAAACCTCTACCTTTGGGCAAATTTTAACAGGTGCTGTGCCCACCCCCTCCAGTCTTGTTTACATTTGTTTCTGCTCCACGTTCACCCCATCACAGGCTCACTCTGCACCCTGCACCTGCTGGTGCTGGATCTGGATTCTCGTGCTGGTTGAGGCTGGAGCTATGGCTGAAAGCCTTCTCACATTCTTTACATTCACAGGGACTCTCCATGGTGATTTCTCTGGTGCCAAACAACATTTGGACTGTGAATGAAGATCTTCCCAGATTTACTGCATTCATACGGTCTCTTCAGTGCGAATTCTCTGATGCTTGATAGTGTTGGCCATCTGGCTGAAGGACTTGCCACATTCAGTACATTGGTAAGATTTTTCTCCCATGTGGATTCTCTGATGTCTAATAAGGGGAAGCTCTGGCTGAAGACTTTCCCACACTCCTTACACACACAGGGTTTCTCCCTGTTTTCGATCCTCTGGTGCCTGACCAGGAAATGCACTGTGCATGATGAAGACTTTCCCACAGTCACCGCACACGTGGGGCTTCTCCCCAGAATGGATGTTCTGATGTTTCGCCACGTCTGAACAGCACCTGAAGCTCCAGCTGCCAGCCTTGCATTGATAAGGCTGCCCTTTCTGGTGGCCTCTCAGATCTGTCATGGAGCCTGTGTTCACAGTGGCATCTGACCAGACACACCATTCTCACAGCCATTCTGTCTTCCAGTTTTCTCATAGATGACGGGTCCCTGAGGGTCCCCCCTGGGCCTCTCCCCAGCTTCCTCATCTTCACAAAGGTCAAGACACCCCAGTGACCAGGGAGGCCCCCAGACAGCCTGGCACGGCCCCTCCATGGCATTCTCCTTCTGCAGGCTCCTGATTTGGAGGGTCAACCCTGTGCTCTGAGCTGCCTGCTCGGCAGCCTGGCTGCCACCTGATGGCTGTGCAGAGAAGCAGCCCGGGATCCCTCTCCACGGCGTCTGGAGGCCCAGGCCTGGGGCTCTGCTCCCTGCTCCACCTCACCGTGGGAACGATGTCTGCAGGCCACCTCGTTGCAGACTGTCCACAGCACAGCCTCGGAAGCCCTCCTGTCAAAAGCCAGGGACAGGGCATGAGGGGGCCTAGAGGGAAGACCGGCACCGCCCTCACCCTCCGAGGACCCTGCACGAGCTGGGGATGCTGGGGCCGGGCAGCTGGACCCGCCGCCAGCCCCGCAGCACAGCCAGCGACAGCCCCCAGGCCCGCCCGACCCTGGGAAACAGTCCTGACGCCGCTCTTGCCTGAGCTGAAAGGTTCCTGAGCTAAGGACACTAGCAGCTGGGAACCATAGGACAAGGTCTGCTTCACAACCGTGTGTAGACTCAGGGCGACCACGAGTAGCAGATGGAGCAAAGTCATTAAAAAGATGCAAACTTTTTTCAGAAAGTTCTTTTCCCATCAGAGCTTGGGGGAGAGTTATGGAGACAAATCTTTACTGTAGAAATTTTACTTCCTTATTTTTCTTCCCTTATTTTCTTAAGAAAATCTTTTTCTTTGGGATGTCCTTTTATGTTCTTATCTCTTCCTCTGCTCATGTGTTCATTATATATAAGTTTGGGTTATAAAATTATTTCCTGTGCAGGTTGGAAGACTGTTATTCGTTAGCTAGAGAAATTCTGGAGTTTTCTAGAGTGTTCCTGTCAGGATTCCAGCACTAGACTCTCCTACCCCTCCAGGGAGCTAGGAATGGGATCTGAAACATGTGATACTGCATGGTCATGATAGACCAGTCAGACCTATTTAGCCATGTGACCTCAGCCTGGGTTGGAGCACAGCCAGTTACATCTGGAAAAAGTAGAACATTAGTTACGGAGCAAGTTAGTTTAGTAATTGGGTAAAAGAGCCAGGGAAATGTTGAAAAGCATGTGACATATGAAGGATTTAATGTCATTGTAATTTACCGCAATGGAAAAATCTTTCTGCCCTCCAGCTTTAAAAGACATTAAATAGGATTTCCTTACTGGATTTTATTTCCTCTTCTTTTTAAAGGGAACATCCAAGAGAAAGTGTCCTCCTTCCCTGCACCCCACCCTTGCCCTCCTGGGACAGTTCAAGTTTGTTTTGCAGTGTTACAGTTACAGATGTTGAGCAGTTAGTGTGTTTAAAACAGGCAATGACTTTAGTTGATTAAACTGCCAAGTTTAGAGAGATATTCCTGTGTACCCAATAATCAGTAGGTGCTGTGGAAAGTTCAATAAGTAGGAAAATTTGAGAAATAAATTATTTTCCTTTCCAAAATAGAAAAGTATACTTTTGCCTTACGGGAAATTTACAGGAATGGATTTGATAAATTATGGAAGAATATAATTCACGTGAAGGGGATGTGAGTTAAGCATCTAATCATTAAAGTATCCACTCTTATTAATCTTATTGAGCTGACTTTGAACAAGTTACAAGTATTTACAATGCCTGGAAATGAGTAGTCTGTTCTCTAGTTACATTTTCAAATCTCCAGCCCCCTTCTTTATCTGCCCTCTGGTGGACACAGTGCTGAACAGAAAATTCAGCAGAAAAGCTTGCTAGAAAAAAGCAATGAAGCACGATAAGTTATAATAAGCCCATGTATGAATCTAGGGAATTTCAAATTCTTTACCTCTTCTCTTCATGATAATCTTGTAAGATAAATAATAATATTATCATTTAAAATCAAAATAATAAGGGCCAGCCCGCGGCTCACTTGGGAGAGCATGGTGCTGACAACACCAAGCCAAGAGTTAAGATCCCCTCACTGGTCATCTTTAAAAAAAAAAAATTAATCAAAATAATAATTCCAAAATATGGAACTAATATATACATCAACCCACTCCACAAGAAAGACATATTTCCATAGAGAACTGGCCATACCCAACCACTCAATTTATCACAGGCATCCAAGAAATTTAGTTTGTTATTTTCTATAGTTCGTATTATAAAAGCAATAGGTGTTTTTTTTGTCCATTTCCCAAATATGAAAGTATCTTATATAATTTAAGGACCCGCCACCTCGGTGTCCTCCAGCGTCCTGAAGTCACCTGCTCTGTGGTATCTCCAAGGCTCCCGAGAGGTTGCTCAGGTTGCTGCAGGTTACCACGAGGGCTCCTGACCCCACTGTCTTCAATCCTGTGTTTTCAGACTCCTGCCAACACCCCTGTTGCACCCCTTCCTGAACACTGTCCTTCATTCTTCACCACCCACCTAGATACACCAACACGAGACTGTTGTTGAGTTTAGCAAACATTTACAAAAAATTAAAAGTGGTGGTTAGAGGACAGCACAATACAGGCACCATCTTAAAATAAAAATTATGGAGGGCTGGCCAGTTAGCTCAATCGGTTAGCCTGTGGTGTTGATAATATCAAGGTAAGGGTTCAGGTCTCTGTACCAGCTAGCCACACACACACAAAAATAAATAAACAATAAACATAAAAATAATTGAAAAATATTGACCACGGCTTCCCGAAAAAGTAACCCACCAGTCTCCTCATGGGGAGTTTCTCGTTGGCTGGATCTTCCATTGGCCATAGCTTCTCCCATCTTCTGGGCCCCCCTCTTCCCTGTACTGATCCTTCTCCCTTTTGGCCAGCCTCTTGCCCCCACATTTCCATTAATGCCTTAGGATGAGGCTTTTTGTTCTCTTCTCTGACCCCAAACTAGGCTCTACATCTGACTTCACCTATTGGCAGCTCATGAAAGTGCTCTGGTCTCCATCCTTAATAATGCAAATAACCAACTAAAATTTGAAATTGCTATCCAGGATCAAATTCTTAGGTGTGGCTTGCACACAACGCTGCCCAGAGCAAACTGGGAATCTTCTTTGTGTTATATATTGACTTGCTTTATTGTGCTACACCCACTCCAGTGATCCTGGAATACCCCCTTCTCTCTACCCTCCCCTCACCCATATGGAGAATCACTGCTCTAAGCTAAGACCTGTGGTTTCACTGAGAAAGCATGATGGAGTGGAACAAAGGTGCGTTTTGGTGTCAGAATACCTGAGTTGGAATTCTGGCTTCCTTATGACTAGCTCTACAACCTTGGGCAAGTTTCTTTCTTTCTTCCTTTCTTTCTCTTTTAACCCTTGACCTTGTTGTAATAACACTGTACTCTAACCAGTAGAGCTAACCAGCCAGCCCTTGGGTAAGTTTCTGTAGTGGACTTGAATTGTCTGTCCCCACAGTGTTTATCTCCCTTTTCCAATTTCCAACCCACAACCCCAGTTCCAGCAGGAATCCTTGTGGTTCCAGGAAGCTAATGAGTGAATTCTGTTTCCCTCGCCAAGAGATTGGCTCAGGGGTAGTGTGATGGTTAACGTTATGTGTCAACTCGGCTAGACTGTAGTGCCCAGTTGTTTGGTCAAAAACCAGGCTAGCTATTGCTGTGAAGGTCTTTTTTAGATGTGAGTAATATTGAAATGAGTAGACTTTAAGTAAAGCAGATTATTCTTCACAGTGTGCATGGGCCTCAGCCAAGCAGTTGGAGACGTTGAGAGAAAGACAGGTTCCCTGAAGAAGAAATTCTCAACACAGCAACATCAACTTTTACCTGAATTTCCAGCCTGCAGGCCTGCCTACAGATCTCAGACTTGCCAGCCTCTCTCTCAGCCTCCACCCCCCACTCCCCTTCCCCACATAGGAGGGTCCTTTAAAAAGTTCATGGAAAAGTAGAATTAAAAGACAGGAAGAATCTTTCCATGAACTCTGTGAAGTACTCTTGTGCATACTGGTTTTGTTTCTCTGGAGAACTAATACATATGTAGGTATGTCAGACCTTTTTCTGGGAATGCTGGGATGTAGCTAGTTCCTTTCTCTGGATAGTAGAATCCAGACGTGAGACTTGGAATAGCTGTCAGGTGCGTGCTCTGGGCCAGACTCCGAGGATCTAACGCAGGCACCACCACTTCCTATTGGTGAGACTGCTGCTCCTTAGAATCCTCATATGTGGAATGGAATCATAGAGAGTTATTGAGAGGATTAAATAGTTAATAGATACTAAACACTCAGAACATTGTCTGACTCATAGGATAGGCTCAATAGTTCCAAGTGATGATGATGATGAGACGACCCAGTCAAAGGAAAAAGTTGATATACGAGGAGGGCAAGAAAATGGACTCAGAGCCCTGATGGCTTCTCCAACCTCTTGGTCAAACTGTGGTTGGCACCCATCCTTCCTCTGGACCTTTCAGTGACATGTGCTCATAGATTCCTTTTATTATTTAAACCTGTTTTTGTTATTTCCATCCAGAGTGCTGAACTCCTTCCTGTCTTAACAGTCGGGTAGTTTTTTTCAGATCCTCAAGCACAAATGGTTTGACTACATTCGCTTTCCCTGAAAATGGAGCTACCTACCCATTCTCCTAAGGGTAACAACTTTCAGTGGCTCCAGGAATCCTATTTCTAGCTCTCAGTGGGAACTACCTGCAATAGCTCAAAGGTGTTTTACTTTTCTATGGCAATTGCCCAAATGATTTCTGGGTAGGGTGAACAAGCATTTCGCTGAAGAGGAAACAGGAATGACCTATAAATGAAAAGATGATCAACTTAAGGGAAATGCAAGTCAAAAACACAATAGGATATTGATGGAATTTGGATGTGTTGTTCCCTTCAAAACTCATGTGGAAATTTGATCTCCAATGTGGCAGTGTTGGAAACTGATTGAGTCATGGGGGCGGATCCCTCATGAATGGATTAATGCTCTCCCTGGGGGAAGGGGGATTAATGAGTGAGTTCTCACTCTATTAGTTCCCGTGAGAGCTCGTTGCTTAAAAAGACCTGGCACCTTCTCTCTCTCTCTCTCTTGCTTCCTCTCTCTTGCTTCTTCTCACCATTTGATCTGCTTGCTTCTTCTCACCATTTGATCTCACCCGCCGGCTGTCTGCCACTTTCCGCCATGAGTAGAAGCAGCCTGAGGCCTGTGCCAGATGCAGCTGTCCCAGATCCATAAGCCAAATAAACCTCTTTCCTTTACAAATTACCCAGTTTCAGGTATTCTGTTATAGCAACACAAAACAGACTAAAACACATATCAATTCAACTCACTAGATAGGTAAAAATGTAAGTCTTGAAAATTTAAGTATTGATAGTATGTGGAGCCAAGGGGACTCTTATACACTGCTGATGGGAGTGTAAATTGTACAGTCTTCAAGACAATGTGTAAAAATTGGCGTTATCATATAAAGCTGAAAATGTCTATATCCTATGTAGCAATAATATCATTACTAAGTCTATCTCCAGAGAAACTCTTAGACATGTGCCCTGCAAAGCACATATAGGAATGTTTAGTGCTGCATTGTTGGTAATATCAAAAGACTGAAAACAACTAACGTATCCATATACAAGATAACGGATAAATAAAATGTGATATATTTACTTAATGCAGATGTGAATACAATGTGGATAAATCTACATAACTTTGAGTAAGAAAGAACACTTGCAGAATACCTCCCAATATCATTTATATAAAGGTTATAAACATACAATAATTAATACATTATTTAGCAACATATCAAGGTAGAAAAACAGGAATGATAAACATAAAATCAGAAGAGTGGTTATTCTTGGGAGTTAGAGGGTGCTATTCAGAGGGGTGCCCTAGAGTTCTGTATGATGATTTATGTCCTAATCCAGTGGTGGTTACATGGGTGTTCGTTTTTATTTTTACATTGTATGTTATATTCTTTTGTATGCATGAAACGTTGTAATATTTTTACTGTGGTAAAACACACACCAAATTTAGTATTTTAGCCATTTTTAAGTGTACAGTTCTGTGGCATTAAGTACATTCGCTCTGTTGCACAACCATCCACTTTTATCCATCTCCAGAACTTTTTCATCATCCCAAACTGTGCTTTTGGTGTCATATCCAAGAAATCATTGCCAAGTTCAATGTCATGAAGCTTTCCCCCTGTTTTCTTCTATGAGCTTTACAGTTTTAGCTCTTACGTTTAGGTCTTTGATCCATTTTGAGTTAATTTTTATGTATGGTGTAAGGTAAGGGTCCTGCTTTATTCTTTTGCATTATAATAAATTTTAAAGAGAAAGAACGACAGAATATTATCTCCAGAGGGGATAGAGATAAAATAATATGCCCAGCTCACACAGTTGATTAAAGGCAGCAGGAGGGTGGAAGCCAAATCCTGTCCATTTGGCTACGCTGTACAACCGCGCATTGGCCTCAGCAGCTGCAGCTCCAGCCGGGCTTTGGAACCATCCTTTACTGGCTACGGCCCAGGGACTCTTGGGCACTAGCTCCTCCCCTTTCCCCGCCCATGAGGGGCGGGTCCAAGCTGCTCCTGGGCCTTGGTGAGCTGGAAAACTGGCGGTGCGGGGTGGGAGGGAAAGCCGGGAAAACTCTTCAGGGCGGGTCTCATGGACCGTCAGCAACAACTTGTAAGGCGTAGACTCTAGCTCCGTTGAGCTATTATACCAGGCCGGGTTTTCCCTCACGCTCCAGGCAGGGGCGGAGCCCTGGGCCCCCGCGGGTCAAAGGCCCGAGGTACTGTGTGCGTACGCGCGCGTGCTCTGCTCGGATTGGTGCTCCGAGCGGCGCAGGTCTTGGCGGGAGTTTCGTGGACAAGGTGGGCGCCGAGGGCGGCGCCATGGCCCAGCGGTGGCGGGTGCGGTCCCCTGGGCGTGCGGGGTAAGTGCTGCCGACCCTGGGAGCGCGGGGCCGGAGACCGGCTTCATCTTCTTCCTCTCCTGCCGCGGCTTGTGCCTCTCGGAGCTGTTCGTGCAGCCTCTGTGGAACTTGTCCGAGTTACTGATCTCTCAGAGCCTCGGTTCCAAGACCGCGAAAGGGAAATAACAGCCCCAACCTCATAGGATTATCCTGAGAGTTAACGGGGTTACGGTTTAAAACTGTGCCCTGCGGGTAGGAGAGAACGTTAGATAGTGTTACTTTGTGTGGGTAAGTGTAACCTAAAGTGGTGAGTCTCAAAGTAGTTTAAAACAATATCGAGCGTTTACTATTTGCCAGACGTTACATTCCAGTGAAGTTTACACCCTGGCTAGTAGTCACTGTTGGTATTTTCAGGACCCTACCGGTTTTGTAATACAAACCACAGACCGTAAACTGAAACAAATCCAGGGTGGGTCGAGCAATTTACTTTTATCAGCAAGGGCACGCATTTTAAAATAGGTTGCAGAACTGTGCTCTGAAATGCTAGTCCCCTTGGATTTGTTGCAGAGTGCACCCCAGGCCTGGGCTGGACCTGGGAAGACTGGGGAAAGTGGCGTTTGTGGGTGCGGGGATAGGGTGGAAGGCTGGAGCGGGGCACAGCAGGGAGGTGGGAAAGCCGAGACGACACTTTTGTGGCCAATGGGGAAGTGACGATTCTTCTAATGGAGAAGAGGATTAGAAAAGAATATAGTAGCGTGAATGTCAGCTGAAAAGAGTCAAATTTTATCTGATTGGCCAGTGGTTTTTGTTGTCTCTCCCCATCCCCAACATTTTGGGGTTCGAGACTCATGAAATCTCAAAACGCACTGGTGCACATACAACAAAAATTTTCCGTCTTGTAGAAGCTTCACCTAAGGCAAAGAGGAGCCTTGACTTTTTTTTTTTTTTTTTAGCACAGATAAGGCATGAAACAGCTGAAAGTTTAGGTCAAGTTTACTCCATTTGACTTCTAGTCTTATTTGTTACTTGGTTGTGTGACCATCTATAAGTCACAACTTTTCTTTTCTTTTTTTTTTTTAAAGATGACCGGTAAGGGGATCTTAACCCTTGACTTGGTGTTGTCAACACCACACTCTCCCAAGTGAGCCACGGGCCGGCCCTAAGTCACAACTTTCCTGAAGCCCTCAATCACAATCTATAAAATTGCCATATGTTGGGAAAGTATAGGAAAATGGTCAGGGCCCCTCAGATGTTCAGAATCTTTCTGAGCACTTGATGTAAATAGGCACTTGCGCTCAGGTGTTCCTTGGTTATCGTCTAGTGTAATTGAACATGTGCATCCAGGTGACCTGAGTTATGGACTTAAGTATAAGGACGAGTGGCTCTGATCCAGGGCGCGTCCCGCCTGGGGGTGGGGTGGGGCACGGGGCAGCCACTACGGGCCGCTGGAGGCTGTTGCTGGTGCTAGTGCCCCTGAAGCTACGGGGCCTGTAAACTACTGCTGCTGAGGAAGCTGAGGACAGCCTCTGTCCTCTGCCATCGGCTCCCGGAATTTCCCAATTACCTAGCATGGACCTGCGTGTGAGAGGTCTGGGGACACAGTCTGTACAATGGGTTTGAACGGTCTGAGCCCTAGCTCTGACAATATAAATGGAAACTTAGTATAACTAAAATAATAACGAAAATAATGAAACATTTTGGCATTAGTTATGATTAGCCGTAGTCCTGCACCATAAAACGAATAGTTGTTCTGTCTTCTTAGGTTTTGAGAATCAAATAAAGCCTGGGAACTTGTTAGAAATGGAAAATCTCCGATCCCATCCCAGATTTACTGAGTCACACACTCTGGGGGTGGTTCTAAGCAATCTGTTTTAACAAGCCCTGCTGAGGATTCTGATGCCGGCTGAAATTTGGGAACCATGGCTCGAAATAGTTTTTCAAGTTTTTTTGTTGTTTTTTAACTGGGATTCACAGTAATGATGTTTTACATCACAATTAGTATACACATGTGCACACACACATATAACAAAAGGTTTTTGAGAACTCTATATCCAGTACAATCTTATATTTTGTATTCTCCTGTATTTTCTTTTATTTTAAGTGCTGGGGTTGAAATCTGAAAGAACATTATAGGGCAATTGAGGAAATTTGGGTACGGACTGTAGACTAGATAATTATATCAGTGTTAAATTTCTTGATTTTAAAAATTGTACTATGACTGTGCAAGATAATGCCCTTTCTTAGGAAAGCCATACATAAGTACTTAGGTAGGGGTGCACGGTGACTCCTGTTTACCATACACAGAAAGCAAATGAGACAAAGTGTAAACAATTGGTGAACATGCGTAAAGGGTATACAGAAGGTCCTTGTACTGTTTTTGCAACTTTTTTGCAAGTTTGAAGTTATATCAAATAAAAAGTGATTCATAGAAGTATTAGTTCAGAGATACTAAACTGATTTTGCTATCTACAAGTGAGTATTTGAAAAATACTCCTGTAATCTGCATGGCATATTTTAAAGGCAGGGATTATGTGCAGTATTAATACCAGAGTATCCCCAGTTCCCTTGTACAGTGCCTGGTGCATGGAGGATATGCAATACATATTCATTGGTTACTGACAATATTATTATTAATGATATATTTTTCCTGCCACTGTTATTGTCGGTTTTTATTCTAGTTAGTATTGTTATATTGGTTTACTTTAAGCTCCTTAAAGTTATGCAACTTTATCTTTTTACCCTAATGCCCAATGGAGGGAGTATAAAGGGGTGGAAAGAGGGCAGGCTTTGGATTTCAGCTCATGTAGATTTTGATTCAGGCTTCCCTCCTTCCTGGCTGTGTGTTGCTTTAGGTAAGTGTACATTTATAACATGGAATTCACTTCTATCTTACAGGCCTGTTAGGGTTAAGTGAGAAAATGGATGTACAAGAGCCGGGCACGGGAAGTTAGTGTACCTCCCCTTTGCTCAGTTTTGCAGAGACAGACAATCATTGCTTATTGATTAGGACCTCAGGGAAAAGGATAACAGCAGGATTAGGAGTTTTCCATGTCCCTGAGGGAGAGATGAATGTTATTTTATACACTGGTGATATAATTTAACCTATAAAAATGTAATTAAATTTGTGGATTTCTATTTTCTAAAAGGATTTTGCTATAACCTAAATTTCACTGGATGTACACTATTAGTGCAAGTAATGACGAATATAATTTGGAAAGAAAATGCTTGGAAAGGGTCATAAGTTACATGTTTTCCCCAGTTATTTTAAATATTTTCTAACTCAACCTTGTGTGGTTTTTTTTTTTTTTTTTTTTTTTTTTTACTATTTAATAGTGCAAGATATTCAAAGAACGCTTTAGGAAGAACACATTCCGTGAAAGATGTAAGTTATCTTTTTATATCTTAGTATAATTTTCTCATAATTGACAATACAAAATAACATTGTGTGGGAATCTCAGAGTTTTGTAGACTTCACTTTGTATGCTCAGTGTTTTATTGCAGAGAAAAAGTGTATTCCTTTTTCTCCCACTTTTTCCATCATAATGGAGAAAATGACCCTTTCTAACTTTTTAGAACCTCCTTTCTTTTTTCTGTGCCTAGGTTGGTCTTATTTTTATTTGGATAATTAACATCATGTAAAAACTGTATGGCTTTCTGTATTTTGCTTTTTTTTTGCTTATAGGCATTTGTCTGTGTTATAATTTTCAACAATTGTTTACGAATTCATGATATTCCATTAGTCCACGTTACAGTTTTACTTTTCTTTAGGATAGAGTCAGAATAAATGTATGTTAAAGAGAGGTACATTTTAACAGTCTTGATAGTTGATTCCAAATTATTTTCTAATGACTTGTCTAGTTGGCATTGGAATTTCACATTAGCTGTGTATGATAGTGCCAGCTTTTCAGGTTTCCAGGTAGTTGAGAATTCTTTTTGCTCTCTATTCTGCCCCGGGTTTCTCTGTCCCTAGGTGGTCTCTCTCTACCCTTTAGCCCTAAGCCCCACACTCCAGAGGTCGGCCCTTTTACTCACTGTGAAACCCTGAGATACCTGTACAAGATTTTGCTCAGTTCTCCACTCCCTCCCCAGCCTTAGCTCACTTGTTCTTTGGATGGATTTCTCTCAGCTCTCCTACCCTACCCCCTGCCCTTGGTAGCTAAAGCCTGATCTGCCTTGGAGGGTTTTCTCTCAGCTATTTAGCCCTGTTCCCAGCCTCCCTTAGCTGAAAGTCCAGAGTGCCTGAAATAGATTTCTTCAGTTTTCCTGTCCTTTTCCCTCTGTAGGGCAGCTGTCTTGCATGTGGTAGAGGTCCCTTTTGCCTCAGAGAGGGTGGGAGATTTGTCAGTATTTTTGGTATTCTACCCCCAAGCACTCCATGAATGATTCTCTCAGTGAGGGTCTGTGAGTGGTAAAGTATTTTTCGCCAATTTTTTTCCATCTCCTTTATAACTTCCAAGATTATCTTATTTTCTTATCTGTTAATATTTCCCTTCTACATTTTCCAGAGCTACTATGGAAGTTTTTTTCATTTTACATATATGTTTTGCTCTTTTATTAAGATTTGGGGTAGCATACTTCATGGGCTTATCAGTGTGTTGAACAATAATCCCTAGTTTCTGCCCTTTAGTCATGAATTTTTACCCCTGTGTACCCTCAAATCTCCTTATAAACTTTCAGGTATATTGGCATATGTCTGGGTAGAGGGTCTGTAGCTTTCCCTAAGTCAGAGGTGTAGACAAACTATGGCTTGTGGGCCAAATCTAGCCTGCTACCTATTTTGGTACAGCCCTTTGAGCTAAGAATGGTTTTTACATTTTTAAATGGTTGAAATAAAATAAAGAGTATCTTATGACATGTGAAAATTATATGAAATCCAAATTTCACAGTACATAAGTAAAGTTTTGTTGGAACACAGCCATGCTCATTTTTATCTGCATTGTCACTATCTGCTTTCACACTGCAGTGGCTGAGTTGCCTTGTTGCAACAGAAACCTCATGGCCTGCAAAGCCTAAAATAATTTACTCTCTGGTACTTTGTAGAAAAAGTTTGCCAATCTCTGCCTTAGATTATCAAAGGAGTTTATTTCTCCGAAAAAGTGTTAAGGATTGCTTTTTTAGTCAACGGTGACAGCAAGAGTATCCTTGCTAAATAAATCAGCTTTGTAATGTTCTTTGTTTGTTGGAGCCAATTCAGTGACTGACTTTATTGACTTTTAGAAAGCTGGTCAAAAGCACAAGCATACTGATGTGTTTGATTTTCCTGATAATTCTGATACCTCAAGCATTGGCAGACTGGGTGAAAATGAGGAAGATGAAGAACTTTTTGAAACCTTTGGTTAGTATTTTAAATCTTTATCCTAACATGACTTTAAAGCAACATTTAGGCTACATATAATAAAAATAAAGAAGTATCTTCAAATGTGATATCAGAGGTCTGCATATAAATATAATGTTCTGGGGAGTATTCGGTAATTTGAATTAATTTTTTTCACTTCTAGGTACATTGAAACTAAGAGCATTATTGAAGTAGAACTAGTAGCATTTGTTAACAATCCAGTCATACGTGGACAGTTAACTATAGTACTCTGTAACAAGAGGAAGATAAAATATATTTCTCACTTCATATCTCCATTTGGTAGAGCCATTAATATAGTGGGGCGAAAAGTATAGATAATTTTCCCTTCTCTTAAACTCATGGAGGCAGGGGATGCTTCAGGAGAGCCAGTGAGAGAGCTTCATCTGTGTTCCTTGGCGTATGAGGTAAATAGGTTTGGTACCTGGCTCACTTGGAGTACATGAGTTTTCCAAATGGACTGCTTCTGTCGCTGTGTGTCACTGGCCACTCCAGAGGCCTAAAATCATACAGAAAGTGCCAGTGCATCAACATCTAGAACAATAGTGATCTGATATTTTTGCTGGAATAAGTTTTAAGAGAATTTTGAAAACATATATACCCTCTCATATTTTTTAGTTGGTTTCTAAAATTTTTAAGTCTAGTTTTTTGTTCATAAAAGAAAATATTATGTTTTAAGATAAAATAAGACTGAGAAATAATCATCACCAGAATATATATTTTATTGTGATTTGATAAAAATGTTTTAATTTCTTATCTAAAGATAAAAGAAATCCTATAATTTTCAAAATTGAGTTGTAATTCACATACCATAAAATTCACTCTTTTCAACTGTATAATTCCTTGGTTTTTAGTATACGCATAAAGTTATACAACTGTTTCCATTATCTAATTCAGAACATTTTTATCATCCTGAAAAGAAATCCCAGACCCATCAGCAGTCACTCCCTAGTCCCCCTTCTTTTGAGCCCCTGGCAATCATAAACCTACTTCCTGTCTATGTATTTGCCATTTCCGGACATTTTACGTAAGTGGAATCATATACTGGGTGGTCCTTTGTCGACTGGCTTCTTTCACTTCGTGTAGTGTTTTCAAGGCTTATCCGTGTTGTATCATATATCTATTTCATTCCTAACAATTTTTATAGCTCAACAATATTTCATCGTTTGGGTATACTAGCTTGTCATCCATTCATCAGTTGACATACATTTGAGTTGTTTCTACTTTTTGGCCATTATGAATAGTGCTGCTGTGAACATTCATGTACAGGCTTTTGTGTGCACATATGTTTTCACTTCTCCGTCATATACTTAGAAGTAGAATTGCTGAATCATATGGTAATTCTATTTTTAACTTTTTGAGGAACGGTTTTGCAAAGCAGTTATACCACTTTATATTTCCACAGCAATGTGAGGGTTCTAGTTTTTCCACATCTTTGCCAAAACTTGTTTTTATCTAACTTTTTGATTCTAGCCATCCTAGTGAGTATGAAACAGTATCTCATTGTGGTTTTTATATTAACCATTTTTAAGTGCACAGTCATGTGGCAGATAAATGCATTTATGTTGTTTTGCAACCATCATCACCAGCCGTCTCCGGAACTTTATCTTTCCTCACTGAAACTCTATACCCATTAAACAACAACTCCCCATTTACCCCCCAGGCCCAACCCCTGGCAACCACCATTCTACTTTCTGTCTCTATGAATGACTTCTTTAGAAATCTCATCTAAGAGGAATCTTACAGTATTTGTCCTTTTGTAACAGGCTTACTTTGCTCAGCATAATGTTTTCAGGGTTCATCCATGTTATAGCATGCATCAGAATTTCCTTTAAAGCAGAATAATACTCCATTGTAGGTATATACCACATTTTGTTTTATCCATTCATCTGTTGTGGACACTTGGGTTGCTTCCACCTTTTGACCATTGTGAATAACGCTGCTATGAACATGGGTGTACAAATATCTGTTCAAGAACCTGCTTTCCCCTCTTTCGGGTATACACCCAGCAGCGGGATTGCTGGATCGTATGGTAGTTCTGTGTTTAATTTTTTCAGGAATCGCCATTTCCAAAGTGGATGTACCAGTTTACATTCCCACTAGCAATGCACAAGGGTCCCAATTTCTCCACATCCTTCCCTACACTTATTATTTTCTAGGTTTTTTGTTTTTGTTTTATAGTAGTCATTGTAAGGGGTGCGAAGTGGTATCTCGTGGTTTCAATTTGCCTTTCTTTAATAACTAATGATGTTAAGTATCTTTCCAGTGTGTTTATTGGCCATGGTAATATGTTCTCTGAAAAAGTGTCTACTCAAACCCTTTGCCCATTTTTAAATTAGGTTGTTTGTCTTTTTGTTGCTAAGTTGTAAGAATCCAGCTTGTGTGACTGTTTACATATAGAGATTCAGGATTGATAGATTTCTCCTTTTTTTCTTATTCACAGTAGTAGAATAAATAAATCTCTTTGCCTAGTGAAGGCTAATACAGAGTATTGTATACTACTAACTTTAAAATTGTGCAGTTGGGGTTGGCTGGTTAGCCCAGTTGGATAGAATGCGGCCTTATAACACAAAGGTCATGGGTTTGGATCCCCATACTGGCCAGCCACCAAAAAAAATTAAAATAAAATAAAACTGTGCAGTTTATATGTTCATTATTTAAACGGCTGTTCATTTGAAAAAATGTTTCAATTTGCACTGTCATGCTGAAATTTGAGCATGAAGAAATGGTTGCTTGGCTCTTAATAGCCCACTCCCTCCCTCTCCCCAGCAATTTAGCATTCAGCTCTGTGGCTACTGGCCGTCTTCCTTCCTCAGGTTCTCCACCTGTGCCATAAGCTTAACCCAGTGTACTGAGGTCTGTTTCCCCTCTTCCCCAAGAGGGTAGGAGCATCCTCCTTCTCTTAGCATCTCTTTTCTACACCTTTCTACCAAAGCCATTTGGTCTCCTTCTCTTTTATCATCTTCTTCATTCAGGTTAACTTTTTATGCTATCTAAAGGCTCTAGCAATCCAGAGGAAGGGAGGTGAGGGAGGACTGGATTCTCTCTCCAGAGGGCCATTCATTGACAAATATTGAGTACCCACTGTGTGCTAGGCACTTTGTGAGGTAATAGAGACACGGGAGTGGGCAAAGCACCCTAAGCCTACAGAGTTTATGATTAATGCAGTGGTCTCCCAAGTAGAGTATATGGCACTCCATAGGGGTGAGGAAAGAAAATGTTAGACATCTTACTTGTATTTATTCTTTTATTCATTAAAAAATTTCCAAGGCTGGCCAGTTAGCTTACTTGTTTAGAGTGTGGTGCTGATAACACCAAGGTCAAGAGTTCAGATCCCTGTACAACTGCCAAAAAAAAATTCCATGTAAGTACAATAATATAGTAGGTTCATCATTTATAAATATTCATGTGTTTATGGGTGATATGGTTTACATTTTTTATTGTTGAGATGCAAGATCAAAAACCTTTGGGAAGTGGCCTGCATAATTGATTTTGATTTTGTTAGCCATTTAAACCAAGATTGTTTTGTGTTCCGTTTGTAAGAAACAAACTTAAATACTGTCCAAACAGCCAGACCTTAAAGTTGCACTTTTTTTTGTCTTTTGTAGATCCTCCTTTACACAGCACTGCTATATATGCTGATGAAGAAGAATTCTCCAAACATTGTGGATCATCTATCCCTTCGATCTCTCAAGGAAAAGAAGCAAAAAGAAGGTACAGTTATATTTCAAGCAATTGTTTATTCATGGTTAGTGGGACTGTTGAGAAACCCTTTAAGATAGAAGCTAATAAAGGTACAGCTTTCAGCCAACTTAGGTTTTTCCTCAAGAGAACTAGGACATAAAACTTAATTTTTCAATAATTGACATTACTTACAATAATTGACATAATTCACACCTGATTATCCTAGGAAACATGCCTGTGAAAGTAGTTTGGTTTTGACATTAAACAAATGAGGGAAAGATTTTATGAGCATAGAATTTTAGGTGATTTTGAGAGATCCCTTTAATTTACAAATTTCCTAATTATCACAAAAGAGATGTTCTCTAGTACAAGGTGGGTGATAATTACAAAGGAAATACAAAGTCTGTTTCAGATGTGTTGTCCCTAAGGAGATTAATTTCTGCAAATTTATATGAAGGCATGGGTCTGGTAGATCTCTATAAAAATGATTTTATAGAGACAACTTGAGAACAAAGTATATAATGAAGTCTTTGATAACTATAGTACTAATTATAAATATTAGAGCAACTGCTTTAAAACAAATATCTCAGGCAGAAATCTGAATTAGGAAATCACTTTGAGATTATCTGCATTAGGGAAGTTTTATAGTACTTGGTGGTTCTGAAGACTTCAGTTTTTTATGTTACTAAAAACGAATAAAGGCCAAGTATTTGGGAAAGCATGTGCTGCACTTTAAACAGTGGATGTAATTTTTAACGAGGAATTTTTTGAATAGGTAAAATGTTCACATGGTTTAAAAATATAGAAAGGTTTATAGTAAGTCTTCATCTCATGTCTACCGTCCGCTCAGCTCCTGGCACCCACTTCTTTCCTCTCCCGTTATTAATTTCTTATATTCCTTCCAGAGTTTCTCTGTACATATAAAAGTAAATAAGAATACAGATTTTTAACCTTTTTTATATAGAAAAGGCAGCATACCTTGCTACTTAGCTTTTTCACTTAGTATATCTTGGAGATCTTTACATATCAGTACAAATGGGGCTTTTTCCTTCATTTCACAGTTGCGGGTATTCCATGGTATGGATATTTCATAGTTTGTTTACCCAGTCTTGTATCGATGGTTGTTTCTAATCTGCTGTCACTCACTGTGCTGTAGTCAGTAACCTGGCACATATGCTGTTTCATTCATGTATATAGGGTATATTTGTAAAATGAGATCCTGTTAGTAATTTTTATAGTTATTGCTACATCGCCACCAGAGTGGTTATCAGACTAGGATTTTTGCCAGTGTAGTAGGTCAAAAATGCAGTCTGTCTAGTTCCAATTTGTATTTTTCTTATGAATGATTGAACAACATCTGTTCATATATTTAAAAGATCTTGAATTTCTCTCTCCGCAATCTCTATATATCCTTTTTCCTTTTTTCTAGTAGGTGTCAGTAATTTTCTTCTTGACTTCTATGACTTCATTTAAACTTTAGTGAGATTAATTCTAAAGATTAATTACAGATTAATTAGAATTAATTAGTTACAGATTCTTATTTTATTGGTTTGTTCATCTGTCTTTGGATAAAACACCTAATAATGTTTTTTTACCACACAGAAAATTTTTATTTTCATGTAGGTGCATTGTACATTTATCACTCTTTTAGGGTTTAGAGATTTTGTGTCATAGTCAGGAGGGCATTTCCCTTCATGTTTTCTTCTATAACTTTTAGGGTTTATTTTTATATTGAAATCCTTGATCCTTTCTATCCTTTGTAAGGTGTGAGGTACAGATCCTGACTTTTCTTTTTTCTAGATGGCTACTTGATTGTCTCAAATGACCCTTCTTTCCTCTGCGGGTTTAAGATGTCACCTATATTACATATTAAATTCCATCTCTATTAGGGTCTGTTTCTAGACTTGCTGTTCTATTTTGGTGATCTTTCTATCTAGCCATGCTCCAGTGTCATTCCTTTTAATTACTCAGGTTTTGTAATATATTTTCACTGTTTGATAATATTTGCTGATCTTCAAATTCCTAAATATGTGCTGTGTCTGGGCCTTTGCATTTACCATTCCCTGTGCCTAGATTGTCTTCCTCCCTATATTTGCATGACTTGTTCCCATGCTGCCTTTTAGATTTCAAATGGCACCTTATCACAGCAGTCTACTCAGATACCTAAAAAATACCACTTTTCTTCTTCAATATTTTTCCTGTATTGTTTTTCTCATAGTCTTTATCTCTACTGAACTGGTATTTTATATTCATTTTAAAATTTGTTCATAGGCTGTCTCTCCCTAGTACAAGTAGTGTTAAAAAGAACAGGACTTTGTTCTATTTACTACTGTACCTCAGGATCTTAGAACATTACCTGGCACATAGTAGACAATCAGTGAATATTTGACTTCATTCTTTATTCATGCAGTGTAGTATCATGGTTAAGGTGACTGACTTTGGACCCATCGTGCTGGGTTCAAATCCTTGTTCTGTCACTACTAAGTATTTGACTTTGGGCAAGACATTTAATTTCTGGGTCCCTTCATCTGGAAAGTGGGATTATAATACAACCTACTTTATGTGATTGTTTTAAGATGAGTTAATCCCCTAAGCTCTTAGATTGGTACATAGTAGACTTTCAAATGTTAGCTTTTTATTATTGTTATTTTTTCAGCAAGCATTTATTGAGCACAGACTAGGTACCAGGCACTGCATTTAGGCTCTTGGTTTACAATAATAACTCAAAATTGACATAGTCCTGTCCTCATGGAGCTAATGGAACAGTAGATATTAATGAAGAATCATACCGGCAAATCATATATGGGGAAGGGTGTGGTGCTATGAGTAGGAATGAGATTGGTGAGGATAGAGTGAGGAACATTCTCTGCAAGGTGAATAGATGTGTAAAGGCCCTGTGGTGGGATGGAGCTTGGTGAGTGTGCGGGACTGAAATAGAGAGAGAACGAACTGCAAGATGGTAATTACTTTGAATGGCATGATTGGTAGAAATTGCTGGTTGTCTAATGTATTTTCCCCTTCTTTAGGAATACGTGTGTGTGTGTGTCAGGTACCCCTTATTCCTTAGTAATAGAATGTTCGATTTTAGCTGTGCACATGGCTATCAGAATAAAGAATGTATTTCTTGAACCATGAATCTGCACATTAAGAAACTGAAGCAATAAGGTAGAAGGAACCTGGGTCTCCTGATGATGATGGGGCTGTTATACCAGCCCTGAATTGCCTCTGGAGTTGTGCTGAGAGGGAAAGAAAGTATCATGTTTAAGCTATTTTGGGGTGTATTTTCTGTCATTTATGGCCATACCTAATCCTGTCTAATAAACTTGGTAAAGGGTTTTGTCATTATCCTAAGAGCGGATGAAGAATTTTAAGCATGGATGGTATGGTCAGATGTGCATTTAAAAATTATCACTCTGGCTGCTGTGTGGAGAATGAATTTGAGAGGGGCAAGAGTGAAATGGGGAGATGAGACTAGTTTGCAAGCTGTTTTAGTAGACTGGGGAAAAGATTCAGGTAATTGTGGCAGAGGAGGAGAGAAGTGGGTAGGTTCAAGAAATAGTTAGGCAGCAGATCAGCAGGGCTTGGTGATGGGTTGGCTTAGGAGGGTAGGGAAAAATTGCTGTCAGAGAAGAGTCCTATATTTCTGGCTTGTATAAATGGATTGAGCTTCGATCACACTCCCCCACCTTCCCCCTCTTCCCACCCTATTTCCCCTCCCCCTTCCCTTCTCCCGGCAACTGCTCCGCAACAACATCTTAGAATGAGGCGTGGATCAGGGGAAAGCCAAACATAGCCACAATTAAGTAAGCTGCCGCCACTGCCCCTGGGTCCTGAGGCTTGGAGCGGGAGGAAGCCGAATCCATCTGCAACCAGGTAAAGAGCACACCCAAAACACCATTTTCACATAGGTAGCCCTCCATAGCCACTGCAGTTGCCATGGCTGCTGCAAAAGCAGCTAGTCTCTATAGCAGCAGTCACAGCCACCAGACTCTCAACTGCATTGACACAAGGAGAGGCACCAGCAGAGACCAAAAAAAAAAAAGAAAAAAGAGGTCCTCTCTCCACAAAGCACACTCCAGAGTAATAGAAGAAGCATTTGATTTATGATAACGGTAGGACTTGATAACACCTGTATCAGTACTGGACAGATCATCTAGGCAACAAAGCCATAGAGGAGCAGTTAACCTATCAGATGGAGAGAACAAATCTAGGGTTATTGGAGGGGGGGGAGAAGGAGGGAGGGGGAGGAAAAGGGGGAAGGGGAGAGATTGAATTAGGGGCATAAAGAATATGATTTATAACAATGAATATGCTAATAAAATATTAAAAACTAAAAAATAAACAAATGGATTGATGCTGGTGCCAGTGACCAAGACAGGGGTTGCTAGGAGATTGAGTTTTGTGGGGAGATCATGAGTTTGATGTGGAGATGTCAAAGAGACTGTTGTGTATTTGAGTCTGGAGCTCAGGGGAGAGGGTGAGCTGTAGTAAAACTTGAAGTTATTTTCGTATAGGTGGTATGAGGTGAGCCTGAGAGAATACAAGGACCTGGGACCAACCCTTAAGAAAATCTGACATCTACTGTCTGTGTAGAGGAGAGGGAGCTTAGAAAGAAGAAAACCAGGAGAGTCTTTGTTCACAGAAGTCCTGTGTGTGTGTGTGTGTGTGTGTGTGTGGAGGGGGGGTCAGGAGAGTCAAATGCATCTGAGAAGCAAGTAAGGCACAGACTGAACATATCCATTGCATTCAATGATAAGGATGTTCTTGGTAACCTTGGTTTTGGTGGTGCAATGAGTCCTAATGAAAGACATCATTTTGGCAAGTTATAAAGGGTTTGTATATTAATACAAAAGGAAGTCAGGATAGAAGGGATCTTGAGAGAGAGAGATCACAGTATTTCCCAGGATTCATGGAGGCATCAGCCACCAGGCCCCAAAATCCTCACCAGAAGTGTTCAGATTTTGTGTTCCTGGATCTTCTCCCTCTCTTCTCTTTATGTGTAGGTGATTCTGCTGTTAGCCCTCTCTCCTCCACCCACCCCTAGTTTACTTTCATGGTTTTAACTGTCTATATGCCACTGTTTCCCAAGTCTGTCTTTCTTGTCAGGACTTTCTTTTGAGTCCCAAGATGTCCTGCATATTGGTCATATTTCCCTAGATGCCCACAGGCACCTTGGACTCAACAAAGGCAAAACCGAGCTCAGTCCTTCTGTTCCTCACCTAGTGTCAACAAACTCATTTGGTATTCTTTAGGTCAGTGGTCCTGCTGTCCACCCAGTCACCATCCAGCAATCTGGGAATCATTCTTGGTGTCTTCTTTTGTGTGACCAGTCCTATTAGTTCTGGCCTGTGACTATCTCAAGAATTCGTTTTTTAACCTCTCTACACTCCTGCCACCTCGCTGTGGCTGTCATAGTTTTGTCACTCTTACCAGCATTCCTGCAGTAGTTTCCAACCTGTTTCCTTGTCTCCTGAATTACCCTCTCTCCTCTGGTCCACCCACCCGTACAACTTCCAGAGTGATCTTTCTAAAGTACAAGTCTTATCTTATTCCTAAGCCTACTGCCTTTTAGGGGCTCCCCATTGCCTGTGTGGATGGCATAGAAGGCCCCTGTGCCAGTTTGGATTCTTGGGTAAGTAGACACTGAGTCAAAATTAGGAATGGATAGGGTTTATTGGTAACATCTGTGAAAGTTGGAAGAATCAGGATTGAGCAGAGATGATCTCAAACTGCACTGCAGCTCCTATGGTTCTGACCAATCTACTGGAGAGCTCTGGAAGAAAAATTGCCTATTAAATGAGTCCAGTATTAGGTAGAAATGGCCAGGTCCTAGTAATCTGACCATGCTCAGTTACTGGCTGGAGACTGCCCACAGAGTGTAGCCTTTGCTCAGATGCTGCAGTGGATCCTGATGGCACTGTAGCTGGAGGCTGTCAGCTAACTGTAGGAGGTCTGAGCAGCATACCTCTATGGCTGCCTCCCCGCTGCCCCTGGTTACATCCTTTGACTTCTTCCCTAGCATTATTTTCCCTTAAATTGTACATTCTTGTCTGTTCCTTGTTCAAGTTTCTTGAACATGACAGGCTTATACCATCATGCTTTTATATTAACCTTTCCTTCTACTTTAAATACCCTTCCCTGTACTTGTTTTCCTAGGAAAGTATTTTCAAAAATCAACTCATGTCGTAACCATGATGCCTTTTCTAATCCCCCTAGCCATGTATCCACATCTCCTCTGTCAGGTGCTTGCTAAGTCATCACTCTGCACCATCTCTGGCCTTCCTACTGGACAGTGGATGCTTTAAATGAATGCCTGTCACTTTTTTTTTTTTTTTTGGTGGCTGGGGATCTAGACCTTTGACCTTGTTACAACACCGTGCTCTAACCAACTGAGCTAACAGTCCAGCCCCCTAATTTTTTTTTTTTTTTTTTTTTTTTTAAAGATGACCGGTAAGGGGATCTTAACCCTTGACTTGGTGTTGTCAGCACCACACTCAGCCAGTGAGCGAACCGGCCATCCGTATATGGGATCCGAACCCGGGGCCTTGGTGTTATCAGCACTGCACTCTCCCGAGTGAGCCACGGGCCAGCCCCAGCCCCCTAATTTTTAAAGCAATTTTATTCACTTCACTTTGTATTTTGAGATTGGTGTTTGTTATATTGAATTGAATGAAAAGATGAAATAATTCTCATCTCCTCCCAGAAGTTAGGGTTATTTTTTATTTTTCAAAAATGAAGAGAAAGTATATTCCTTTTTCTATCACCTATTGGTGGACCTAGCAGATTAGCTTTTAGTACAAATGACAGCCTAATGTGGAGGAATATGCAATTCTCAGACATGACCACAAGGTGCTGCAGTAATGGAACACTTTTACTTGCCAGACTAGGATAAACTGATATGGCCTGAGTGTGGGAAGGTGTGGGAGATGGCCAGTAAATCTGGGAAGGTGACAGGCTTGCCCATGACAAGTATAGGCTATCTCCTCATTAAATTGAGCCTGTTTTTATGTTGGATGAGCAACTTATAGAAGACATGTGAATAAAAGTGTAATGTGTGCAAGATATTGATGGCTTGTTCTCTGGAATAGTGTGAACACTTCTGAAAATGAAGCAAATGAAAATGAATCTGTAGAAATCCGTGCAAAAAAGGTATGTAGGCGTGTTCTCTCTATCTTAATTTGTAAGGTATTTCATATTGTATTTAGATTGGATGCAAACAGAGAAAATGTTCTATAAAATATTTCATTTCCTGTTTAGATTGGATGCAAATAGAGAAAGTATTCTGTAGCAGCATTTTTCATAAAATATTATGTTTTAGAAGATACTTCTACAGTAAAAAGCAAAATAGTTTTATATTTCAAGTGTTTGATTTAGGAAGTCTCAAATATCTATGTACCTTGTCAGTTTTCTTAGCATTCATGTAATATGCTTAGGTTGTAATTCACAAAGGCAGGCAGAGTGAATTGTTGGGACTCTTTAATCTAGGTTTCCTGTCCTATCCACTAATCATGTTGCTGTTTTCCTGCTATGTTCAGTTTTGAAGTTTAGAAATGAGAAATGTGGACTTTACGGTTTTCCGCTATTATAATAAAAATTATAAGCATTCATATTTTCTAAAACAATAATGCTGTTTTCTTCACAGCCAGCAGGAAAACTGAAACCCATTAGTGATGAATCTGAAAGCAGTGAAAAAGGTAATATCAGAAGAAAAGTTAAATCAGCAGAGAGAATAAGTACACAACAACATGAAGCTATTCCAACTACAGCATCTTCAGAACTTTCAGAAAAAAGAGTTGAATCGGTCATTACTATTGCCCAGTCCTCTGTTGGAAAAGAGACCCTGGCAACAGACAATCATCTGGTGAGTGTCTGCTATCCCTTGGAGAGAAAGAAAAGTTTATTGGGAAATGTTTGGGAGGAAAATAAAGCATTTTTTCCTCTTTCCTGCAGATCTTCTAAAAGATAAATTTTATATTTTTCTTATTATAAGTAATGTTTATAGAAAATCTAGAAGGTATGGCAGAAAGATAAAATTACCTACAATTCTGTAACTCAAAAATTACCATTATATTTTGGTCTATACTCTTCAATCCCTTTACTGAACTTTTCTTACCCTAACTAGGATCGTATACTTGTCATTAAGTATTCTACAATACCATTTTAATGAATACATAACATTCAATTCATGGATATGCCATAGTTTAGTTAACCTCTTACTAATGAACAATTGCAGTTTAAAAAATTATAAGTGCTTTGATGGATTTCTTTGCAGCTAAATCTTTGTGTACTCCCTTGGTCATTTCCTTAGAAAAAAATTGCTATGATTTTTGTATCATATTTGTTCTGTTTTGAAATCTTTGATGTACATTATCTTCTGATAAAGTCCTTAATATGTCATTTTATTAATTTTTTTAGTTTAACACTTTGAATTAAATAATTCATTCTCATGTTTGAAAATTTAAAGTGTAATAAGGTGTCCCTGCTACCCCGTCTTCCACTTTCCACCTTCCCACCCACTAAACATACACACAGATAAGTTTGATTAGTTTCTTATATATTCTTCCAGTTTCCTTCTGCACATATAAAGAAATATGAATATATTTCTTATTTCCCTTTTTTACACAAATAGAAGCATCTTATAAATGTTGTTCTGCTTTTTAGTCTGTCTTGGTGAGCATCCCATGTGCACTTGAATTTGCAGTTGTTGGATATAGTGTTTTGTAAATGTCAGTAGAGGTCAAGTTGATTGATTGGTGTAGTTCAAATATGTCTTCTTTCTGGTTTTTGTTTGTTTGTTTTTGATAGTGGGGGCAGTGGTCTGCTTGTGTTTTTTAATATCCCTACTTTGAAGTTTTGTGTCATGAATTTCAAAGCTATGTGTTCTCCTCCCAAAGATTTTTTAAAAATTAATGTTATTTTTAATTGACAAATCATAATTGTGTACATTTATAGGGTACAGTGTGACATTTTGAAATATGTATACAATGTGGAATGATTAAGCTAATTAACATATCCATCACCTCACTTAATCGTTTTCTGTGGTGAGACATTTGGAATTTACTCTCGGCTATTTTGGAATATACAGTACATTATTATTAATTGTAGTCATAAGTCTGTGCAATAGATCTGAAAAATGTATTCCTCCTGTCTGAAACTGTGTCCTTTGACCAACATCTCCCCATCCCTCAGCTTATGGTAACTACCATTCTATTTTCTCTGAAGTTATTTTTAATTGCATACTTATGTAAGGTTGTTATGTTTTCTTAATGAATGGCTTCTGTTATTATGAAATGGCCCCCTTTAATTTCTTGTAACTTTTTTTATCTTGAACTCTATATTGTCTGATGTTAATATAGCCACAGCAGCTTTCTTATGCTTACTTTGAATGGCAAATCTTTATCCATTTTTCAACCCGTTTTTGTCTTTATAAACTTAAATTGTATCTCTTGTAGACAACATATACTTACCAAGTTTGACAAATCTCTGCCTTTTAATTGGATTGTTTAGTTCATTTACTTTTCTTTTTATTAATACTATTTTTTTTTTTTTACATTCTATAGTGGTGTTGTGGAGCAGTTGGGAGGGAGGGGGAGAGGGGCAAGGAGAAGGAAATGAGATGGAAGAAGGAGGAAGGAGGAAGGGTGGGATTGAGGCCTGTGGCACCCCATCATTCCCACAGGGGAGATCAGGGGGCTTCCAGTGGTGCCTTGGTCATTGCCAGGCTGGGTGCAGATGTCAGGGGGGTGTGGCAAAAGCCCTCACCCCCCACTATCCCAGCTCAGGAACCCAGGCTTCTTGCTGCAGTTTGGTGGTCATCGCTGGGCTGGTTACACATGTTGGGGGCGAGTGGCTGAGGCCCAAGGTCCCCTCCCTCCCTGGCTTGGGAGAGCCTGGGGTGCTTCCTGCAGTGGCTCAGTGGTTGTTACTGGGCTGGTTGGTTGTGTGTGTTGGGAGGGGGGTGACCGAGGGAATCAGCCCCCCACTGCCCCAGCTTGGGAGAGCACAGGACGCTTCCTGTGGAGGCTTGGTGGTCGTCAGTGGGGTGGTTGTGCGTGTTGGGGGTGTGTGGCTGAGACCCTCAGCCCCCACCCTCAGGACTGGTTGTGGGTGTCAGGGGGCATGGCTGAGGCCCCCGGCCCTCCCCTCTTTCTGACTTGGTAGCTCAGAGGACTTCTGGCCCTTGTAGGTGTTATAGGTGTTCTTTGGTGAAATGAGACCTTTACTAGTTAATATCAGACTTTGTCTCTGGTTGTGGGTACTTTTTTTCTTTCAGTTCTGTGTTGGATTATTTGCTGTTCCCACCGTTTAAACTCTGCACTAGAACTACTTTGTTGTCATTTGCTTACTTCTAAAATGGGGGAACTTCCTGTGGGGACCAGCACTTGAGCCCTGTGGTTGAGCTAAATTGCTGCTTTGCTGCTGATTCCCTGGGGAAGGCTTTTTGTGCAGCTCAAGTTTTAATGGTTGGCTTTATAGGTACTTCGGGCTCTTGTGAGATCCAGTGCACCTGGGTTGTGTAGAAACTGGTCTGGGCCTGCATCTTTTCAGCGGCCTGCACCCCATACAATTCTATATTTCTGACCAGAGTGGTCCTGTGCTGACTAGGGGACAGATTAGCTGTCCTTGCTGTGCCCCAGGGTTCCCCCAGTGGGCCTGTCTCCCCCACTGCCCGTGCTCCAAACAGTTCCCATGGGACGGGCCATGCTCTATTCCCTTGCAGTGACTCACCAGCCTCTGAGTGGCTCCTTTTTTTCAGTTGTTGTGGCTCCTCAGTCCTGTGTGGGTCCACGGGAACCTTATTAGTGGTCTTGATGGCCTGGGGGCCAACAAGGACCTCTTCTCCCCTGTTGTCTCCAAGCAACTTCATCCAAAGGGCACAGCTGTGGCTTTTGCTAGCTCCTGCTCCGTGTGCTTAGCAGCTCCAGCCGGGAAGCAGTTGTGATTTGAAATGGTCAGAGAGGTTTTTTCTTTCTCTCATTGTGGCTCCTCCCACCTTCATGCACTCTGTAGGTCTCTCCTCCTCTTCCCCTGAGCTCTAGAGGCCCCAGCTTGGCTGTCATTGCTTTTTTATAGTTGTAAATTGGTTGATTTGTGGGAGAGAATGACGCCAGGAACCGTCTACTCCGCCATCTTGACTGGAAGTAGTTCATTTACTTTTGTTGTAATTATCAATATGGTTAAGTTTAAGTCTACCGTCTTGCTATTTATTTTCCATTCATCTCTTCTGTTTTTGTTGCTGCTCTAAAAGTCCACTTACTTTAGGGCCGGCCCCGTAGCTCACTTGGGAGAGTGCGGCACTGGGAGTGCTGAGGCTGTGGGTTTGGATCCTATATAGGGATGGCCGGTTCGCTCACTGGCTAAGCATGGTGCGGACCACACCGTGCTGAGGGTCGCAATCCCCTTACCAGTCAGAAAAAATAAATAAATAAAAGTCCACTTACTTTTGATAAAATTTTAAGTATAATTAAGTTCGACTCTGTCATCTAACTATTTGTTTTCCATTTGCCCTTCCGGTTTTTTGCCCCTCTGCTAATTTTGGATTAATTGAATATTTTTTTGGTGTTCCCTTTTATTTTCTCTGTTGGCTTCTTAGTTATATCTCTTTTAATTTTTTTTTAGTCGTTGCTCCTGGGTTAAACATATACATCCTTAAATTAGCAAAGTCTGTTTAGAATCAGTATGTTACCACTTCACACATCCTACTTTTTAGTTCACACGTGACAATTAACTACTGCCCACTAAATAAATGTAATTATAAAATACTGTTATAATTCCGTTTATCCATTCTTTGTGCTGTTTTTGTCCTATGTTTTACTTCTATATGTTATAAATTAAACCTTATATTGTTGTCTTTTTTGCTTGAAACTTTTAGTTTTTGTCTTTTAAGGGAATTATGAGGAGAAAAAAATATGTACTCTTTTATTTTTACCCATTTATTTGTCTTTTCCAGTTCTCTTATTTCTATCTGATTCTTTTCCCTGTAGCCTACAGAATATCTTCTAGCGTTTCTTTTATTGTATGTCTGCTGGTGGCAAATTCTCTCAGATTTTATCTGAAGGTGTCTTTATTTTAATCCTGTTTTAAAAGTATATTCACTGGATATAGAATTCTGAGTTGACAAGTTTTTTCTCCCAGCTCTTTAAATATGTCATAGTGTGGTCTCCATTGTTTTTGATAAGAAATCAGTGAGATTTGTCATTGTTGCTATTTATATTTACTATATCCCTCTTTTCTGGCTATCAAGATTTTCTCTTTATTTTGGGTTTCCGCATTTTAACTATGAAATGACTAGGTATGTTTTTGTTTGTATTACCTTTCTTAGTGTTGGCTGAGCTTCTCAGATCTTCAAGTCAGGAAAATACCAATGTTATTTCTTCAAATATAATTTTGCTACCCTGTTCTTTTTGAACTCATTATATATTGTATTGTGAAATACAGTTGACCCTTGAACAATGCAGGGGTTAGGGGTGAAAATCTTAGTATAACTTGACTCCCCCAAAATTTGTCTTATGCTTCCCCCTCAATCTTAGCAACGCTACACTGCGTGTTCTGAGACACCCCCCTGGGTGGAGGGGGTCACCACATCATTACTTAAATAATAATTAACACACATGTGGTTTTTTGTTTGTATTTGGGGCTGTCCAGACAGGGATCCAAACCCACGACCTTGGTGTTACAAGGCTGTGCTCTAACCATCTCAGCTAACTGGCCAGCCCTCTTAAGTAGTAATTAAATAACTACTTAACCAAACAGTTTTACCTAACAGTATTATGCTATTAGTAGGCTACTAGTAGTTAGGTAGTAGTCAGGTATGTCATGCATTTATGACATACTTAACTGAAAGTTTTCTAATATATTTGTTGAAAAGAATTTGCATATAAGTGGACCCACACAGTTCAAACCCCCGTTCAAGGGTTTGCTATATATGTTTGGTCTTCTTCCCTGTTTCCTGGTGTACAACTCCTAAAGTCCTTGGAATCTTCAAAGTAAGTGTCTTTTCCTCTAGGTAGCTTCAAGATGGAGACTGGTCACTGGAAAGACCAAGGTGGGATTAGAGGGTTGGGACTTTCAGCCTTACCCCCAACCTCCCAGGAGAGGAGAGGGGCTGAAAATTGAATTGATTACCAATGACCAGTAATGTAATCAATCATGCCAAATAATGAAGCCTCCATAAAAACCCAAATGTACAGGATTCAGAGAGCTTCTGGATAGCCAAACATGTGGAGCTTCCTAGAGAGTGGTGTTCCCAGAGAGCATGAAAGCTTCACACCCTTTCTCCCATACCTTGCCCTGTTCATCTCTTCATCTGGTGTTCATCGGTATCCTTTTTAATATCCTTTATAATAAGCCAGTAAATATGATAACAGGGTTCTCCTTTATAATAAACCAGTAAATATAACGATAGGGAAAACCTGTGAGCTGTTCTAGCAAATTAATTGAACTCAAGGAGGGGGGTCATGGTAACCCCAGTTTTTGCCTGTCTGTGAGCTGTTCTAGCAACTTAATTGAACCCAAGGATGGGGTCATGGTAACCCCAATTTGTAGCCTGTTAGAAACACAGGTTAAAACCACCTGAGGCTTGCAATTGGCAGTGGAAGAGGTGGGCAGTCTTGTTGGACTGAGCCCTCAACCTGTGGGATCTGATACTATCTCCAGGTAGATAGTGTCAGAATTGAATTGAATTGGAGGACACCCAGCTGGTGTTCACCACAGGATTAATTGATCGTGGGCGGGAAGAAGTACCCACACTCTTCTTGGTGAGCTGAGGTCACAGAACTCTTCTGTGTTGATTTTTGAGGGAGAGTATATAAAAAACTGTTTTTTTTTTTCTGATTCTCAGAATGGTATCAGAATTGGGATTTGCTAGAATGGTCCTGGCTTATGGAAACAGTGGTTTAGGAAGAAAAAGGATAAAAGATTGGGTGGTGAGGGACTTTTGATTCCTGGGTGGCAGCATGGTCAACCATGGTTTGGAGCAGCAGCTAGACTGCAGTCAGTTACTAAAGGTAAATGTTACCACTGGAATTTAGAAATGGATTCAACTCCCAAGGAGTTGTTTCACTGGATGCATAAGGAAATACAAAATAATAAGAAAAAAAGGCAAAATATACAATCCATTGGTTATTATTATCTTTAATAGCTTAAATGAAAGTAAAAGAGAGTGCTAGGTTGGACTTTGATGCTAACAAGCTACCAAGCTCAGATTACAGTCCATCGTCCTCAAAGCCACACCCCCATGGGAAAAAATATTCAGAGACAACAGAAGGTACTTCTAAGATCTGTGGTTACCAAGAAGGCAGTCAATGTGGGGGAAGGGCAAAACCAAGAAACTATTGAAACTAGAGGGTATAGTACGAAGGAGTTGTTTCATTTTGTAGATCGGCATCATCAGCTTCCTGAGGAGCCTTTACTAAAATGAATTTGAGAGTAACTAATTTAGGAGCAGTATCTTTAGTTTTAAATGCTACAGAGGGAAGAGCATGTTTGGGTTGATACAGAACTCACAGCTTGCTATGGAACGATCACAGATGACTGTACATGATCCAGGCACACAGGAGGTTATTCCCAAGGGAAAAGCCAGCCTGATTGTTACCATCAATGGGCTCAGGTAGCCCTCTCACACTAAACAAATGACATGAAAGTCCAAAAGTTTGGTGCAAGGTCTGGAAGCTTTAGTTAGATAACCAGCACCTGGGGGATGACCAGGCTAAAATCATCCCACCTTCTGATGCCTGTTCTGGCGTTTAATAAAGGGGCAGAGGCAGGAAGGTGAGATAAGGGTTTTATCCTGCAGGCAAAGGGGGAGGCTGGCTGGTCACAGGATCAGCAGAGGGTCTGAGTCAAATGTCAGGGTCCCACGAGGGACTGCAGATCATGGAATCTGCAGTTGGTGGACTGGTCAGCTTCAAACTCTTATGTTATTTTGAGATTGGAGTCCTTATCTCTTGGGGAGAGCTCAAAGACAATAACCTCAGTCAAACATCACTGGAACATAAAAATACCTGACTTGTACCTCTAACTGATGTGGATGCAATTTTCCTTTTAGCAAGAAGGTGAGTTAATAATCAGCTAGGGTGCTTTGCCTTTCTCTTAGAATTCCTGTGTTTGCTTAGGAAAGGTAAGAAAAGCAAGAAAACTTAGTTTCGATTCTTAATTTTAGGTGCTCAACATCTAAAGTAAATCAGCATAAGAGGAAGGGTCCTTTTGGGGTATGATTTCATTCCCGGGCAGTGTCAGTCAGCCATTTGGTTTCTCATTTCCTCTGCTAACCTCAAGGAATTAATGATTATCAGTTCCTAACTTAATGGTTAACTGAAATTTTCTGTTTGGTCTTGGTTACCCCAAAGATGGCCATTCTCTGGCTGAGGTCCCTTTTATGGTAGACTGGATAAATGCACTATAAGGTCTGTTTACCCTGACAAAGGGAACTGTCAGTCTCCACCTATAAATGCTGAGTGGAGCACCCCTGGTGAAGCAACTCATGTGCTTCATATGCAAACCATGTGGGACTGGTTTTACGATGACCAGGTTATTCACCCACTGAACATGCCTGTTATCCAGGTCATGCTGAATGCTGTGGATAAGGGGCACCCCATGTTACATTACTCTAGCAAAACTGAACAGCATTATCATAGAAGCCTTTTCAGATTTGCTGTCTCAGCTTTCCCTCATGGATCTTATAGATGCTAATTAACAAGAGAATGGTGAACAGCAGAGGGCAGAGTTAAAGGACCCATTCCAGGAAGGTGGAAATTTTTAAGTGGTTATTAAAAAATAAGGTAAATCAGCTGGCTGGTTGCTCAGTTGGTAGAGCGTGGTGCTGATAACACCAAGGTCAAGGGTACAGGTCCCCATACTGACCAGGTAAATAAAACAAATAAGGTAAATAAAGCAAACATTGATAGGGGTAAAACTAAGAGGAAAAAGAAAGGGTAGAGTCATGGGATTTATCCCAGCAGGGTGGAAATCTTTAGGTGGTTATTAAGAAATGGAATGAATAAAATGGGAATTGATGGGGTTATAATAAAGGTCTTAATACAATACTAGGAGAGGTTAGATGAATTAAAGGGAGCACCTGCTGGTCCCCCAACATTAAGTCTTACAAGCAAGTTTGGTGTATTTACCCCAGTTTGGAGAAATTTTAAAAAGTCAGAGGGCAGATTGCAATGAGAAATCTGATTTGAAATTTCCTGGAGCAGTAGTCAGGCAGATTAAACAGTATAAAGATTGACAAATGGGCCAGTGTCTCTTGGCTGAGTCTCCTTCTGGGGACCCAAAGCCTTATGTACACAAGTGGGTAAAATGGTCAGGGGTGAAGAGAATGTCCCGGTACTTTTGATACAGGAGCCCCACACACTGGAACCAAAATCCATTGAAGCCATAACTTGGGCTGTGGTTAGATTAAGAGAACATAAAAGTGTAAGGGTTCATAGGATTATAAAAGTCGGAATGTTTAAACAGGCTTTATGTAAAGAAGTTTCATCGCCTTTACCTAGACATTTTATGGGAATGGGTATTATGTCTGGATGGGGAACACTTCCTCTACCTAGTATTGTAAAACCAAACCTTGTTGATCTAATGGAGGCTACAGTTAAGAAAGTAAAGGTTGATGGAATTAAGGCAGAAGTTTATAGGAGAGTTGGTATATTTGAACAGGTTTCATGTGAAGTGGTTGCATCTCTTTTATCTGATTGTATTATGAGGTAAAAGGTACTATATCTGATTAGGGAATGTTTGCCCTACCTAGTACATAAAACAGAAGATATGTAAGTCTGTCCTTCTACTGTTACCAGATTAGGCTCTTGAGTCTCAAAGTCGTAGAAAATGAACAATGTACCCAGCAGTAAAACAAGCAACACTTTATTAAAAGAAGATATAGACTTATGCATAAGTGGGGGTAGCAATGGGAAATCTAGTCCCCTGACGGAAGCTATTCAGGGTCTTTTATAGGGAAAGGGGTTGAGGGGTGCAGGCCAGTTTCATCATTCTGTGCCTCTGGAGGTGGTCCATTCTGTTCCTGGTTGCATCATGGGCATATGCTCAGTTAGGGCTTTGGTCCTTGTGCCTGCTCATTAGGTCCAAGATGGTGATGGTGCTCATTATTGTCACTCCAAGAGGTTTGTTGTAGCAGTCAACTTGAAGCTTTATGCCATGCTGGAGTTCCTAAAGGGGTCTTAAGGTTAATCTGTAACTTAATTTTTACAATTATGGGAAACAAGCCATGGGGAAGGGTTTTGCAACTCAGTGAATATCTGTTCCCCTCTTATCTCAGTTTATTTTATCAGGGCAGGTCATGGGGTAATCATGCACCATGGGGAGTCTCATGACTGAGGAGTGGAAAATTAACAAAGTGTCCTCTGCGGGGAAAATGGAGTCAGTTTGGTTCACAGGCCTAGCCCTGTTCTGTCTCACTAGCAGTTTAATTGGATATGCTAAATGGGTAAGATTGCCTATGCCCACACAGTGTAGAATAGAAGCTGGAGTGCTGCTAGGGACAAATTCTCTATGTAATAGCCCGTTGTGGAGCATTTATTGGAGCTTATGGCAGAAGCCTGTAAGTGCCTCCCAGCAGCAATTGCTGGGACTTCAGACTAGAGAATTTCCACTGAGGTGCATTTACTACCTTAATAAAAATAGAAGTATTTATTCAGGATCATGCTACCTGGGGAATACAAGGAAGAAAAACTCATAAGTAGGGAGCCTCTTTTCCCCTAGGACTGACTCTGGAACTATGTGAGGAGCTGCTAGATTCTACAGTGCCCTGTAAACAGCTCTCAACTGACTGACCAAGAGCTGCTGGGTTTGTGGATGGCAGTTCCAAGGTGAACGGACAACATCCTGTTTGGAAGGATGCTACTCTGATTGAAAAAGGTAAAAACAAATCAGCGTGGTGGGCTGAGTCGTATGCTGTTTTCCTAGCAGTGCTAAAAAATTTAAACAGTGGTAATAACTCCTGTGCTTGTGTTTTTACTGACATAACCCAATGGCTTGGCCATACAGTCAGGCCAGAGGACAGTGCAAACCTGGCCTATCAAAGGGATGCCCGTATGAGTCATAGCACTATGTAGATTAGTATGGAAATTTGAGGAGTGCACTAAAGTAGGACATGTCAGTGCCTGTCAGAAGAGCCCCCTTTCAGATTTGGAATTGACAGGCAGATGTCCCATGTGCTCATTTAAGGTGGCCATCGGGGTCCATGAAATGGTGGATATGGGGGGCTGCAGCAGCGCAGAGATGGGCTGAGTCTAGACATGTTTCTCTCGTTGGCATTCTGTGCCTCAGAGGGTACAAGAACTGTTTCCAAGCAAAAGAAACAGACTGCTGATGGCTATATGGTAGATTGCCCTGAACATAGCTGCTGAGGGAGACCGATGCTGGTAGCCCTGAGGGGCTACAAATGAGTCTTCACAGAAATAGACCCTAACTCTGGACTGGGATTTGCACACCTGGTGACAGATGCAAATGCTCAGAGTGCTATTTTAAAAAGACAGAACAGAAGATATTATATGGATTTCAGACCAAGGAACACATTGTATAGCCCACAACATCCAGCAATGGGTAGAGAAATATCTTCCTCAGAATAACAATTTGATAGAGAAGTGAGATGGGCAATTAAAACATAGGTTGTCTAAAACAGGGACATAAAAGGATGAAGGGCTTGCTTACACGCCCTTCATCACAAGGGTGTGCTCATACTCAGCATGAGTGGCACTAAAGCAGTGTCCCCACTAGATATTCCTCTGTTCCTGGTGGATCTGGGGAAGAGGGAATGGGGAAGGATACTGGTATCACTTTAACTATACTTTTTTTTTTTCTTCCCCATATCACCTCAATTTTCCCCCCCTACCTGATGTAGTGGTCACAGGACCAGAGCTGCAAGTAGGAGTGCTAGAAGCAGGGATGATTCCTAAACAAAAAACTGTAATGTGTTTTTAAACTTTATGTCAAAATTTCTAAGGTCCTGATGGGGGTGGGTTGTGCCTTCACTCGTCTATCAAATTAGGACTGACAGTATATGCTACCTGTGTTGCCTCGTGGTTGGGATAGCCCACTAGGCCTGTACCTGTATGAATGGGAGTGTACTGAGGAGGCACTTGTTAGACTAGTAGCTGCCAGCACTCTTGACCAGCACAGTGGCTAAACCTAATGTTTCTTCCAAAGATGGAAAAGCTTGGGTAAAAATAAATGACAAATGGAGAGAAGGAGAAATTGTTGAGGGTAAAGGAAGGAATAAGCGGGGTATACAGCAAGGGAAATTCAACATTGTATTAATACTTAGAGAAAGCTCAGAGCAAGAGAATAGTATTTCTTAGCACAATTATACCAGATGCCTGGAAGGCTGAAACTATATGTTTGCCAAGACCTACCCTGCTTTTGGAACCTGACAAGGTTGGATGGCAGCCTGCAAACCTGAGTGACATCTCTCTGGAAGACATTCTGGTCATGCAGTATGTTGTTGAACTGGACCAAATGTTAATGACTAAATGGAACTTTAGTAATGTGCTGGTATCTTTTGACTACTATTTTTCAGGTTACATTTACCATAAAACATATCATTTGGAGAAGAATTTCTGAGAACTGCTTCCTAGTGGAACTTCAAACCATTTGCTGTATGACTCCCAGCAGACTGATCACTATGTAACTGTAAACCTTGATGATCATATGCTTAGAAAGGTCCCTGGTTATAAAGGACAAAATATAATGGCAGTATGCTCAACATGCCACATTGTGCTGTGCAGAAACGTGTATTACCCTTGTTTTTGTGGATGAAAAGCTATCCAATAGAATACAGAAAAAGCAGTGGGTTCCTGATAGGATTAAAGTGATTGGCATCACTTGGTGGATCCAAGTTCCCCTGGGGAATGGCCCCACGAGACAAAGAAAGGTGTGGAAGGCCTTATGGCACACTCTCATTAAATTACACCTGGGTGTGACCGCACATCTAACCTTAGTATGGGGAAATGCAACATTTCTGGGTACAAAACATGTATTCAAACTGTATTCAATGGCCATTAGTACACAGTGGCAACAACATGCGTGGTGGATTAAATAATGCTGGCCCTCAAGACAGAAAAGGGCCGTAGGGAGATAGGTGCCCATTTAGGTATCCTGGGACAAGCTGAATTCACTTTTGATGAGGAGCAACATTCAGAGGAAAAAGATTAACTAGGATAGGCAGATTAGAGGCGGTTCTCTTCCAGGTGGAAGGCAAAGGATAGGAGTCAGCCTGGAAAGATAATGAAGCTTTAGCGTAGGCAAGGCAGACTCAACAAATAATGCTGGATAATGCTAAAACCCACCTTTGGGAAAGCACTTGTACTCAGACCCATCAGGGCCTCTTGACTGTTTCACTACAAATGGAGGCTAAAATGGCCATGGGGCAGTGGCCCCCTGTCCTGGCTGCTGAGGCTCAAGGGACATACCCATGGGAATTTTATGGCCCCCCCAAACTTATGGGAATTCTCTGGGGGCATTTGTAATTTACATTAATGTACTATGGCTGCCCTCACCCCCAGAATAGTGCAAAATAAAACATCCTTCCATACAGTTAGTAGGGATAGGAACTATTCTAAGTACCACTACTGTCTTCCCTGTAGGATGGACGTGAGTCCTGCTGTATAATAACACAGAGTGGAAATCAGTCTCAGTACAAGCCTGCGAGGTGAGACAGAGTGATTGGCTTTGTCCCCAGTTAACTTGGAACCCAGAAATACCTGAGGCATGGTCAATCGTAATGACACCTGCCTTTAATAGCTGGCATGTAGGTGAGGGTAGATTTTTGTTGGGAAGGCAAAGCAAATACCTTTGTAATTCTTACTGATCTGTTCTACAGTAAACTGAATTGTACCATGATTATACTACAATATGGTATAATACTGGTGGTGTTGGGACTCCATTTAATGTTATGTGTTTTTTTTCTCTTGCTGCTTTCAGTATTTATCTTTGGATTTTGATAATTTGATTATGATGTTCCTTGGGGAATTCCTCTTTGGGTTGAATTTGATTAGTGACCTCTGAGCTTCCTGTACCTGGATGCTGTAATCTTTCTCCATCCTTGGGAAATTTTCAGCCATCATTTCTTTAAATATGCTTTCTAGGTCTTTTTCCTCTGTTGTCTCCTTTGGATACTCCATTTATGCATAGATTGTTTTGCTTTGTCATGTCCCATAATTCCTGTAGGAATGCTTTATTTTTTATTTTATTTTTGCTCCTTTGGGTAATTTTGTATGTTCTGTCTTTGAGCTCAGTTGGTTCTTTCTGTTTGATCAAGTGTGCTGTTTGGAGCTTTCTGTCAAGTTTTTCAGTTCAGATAATGTATTTTTTATTTCTAGAATTTTTTTTATTCTATGTCTAGTTTCTCATTCTGGATTTTTGTCTAAAAGTCATTTAATTTTATGTCCGTATTTTCTTGTGACCTTCTGAACTTCTTTAAGAGGATTATTCTCAATTCTCTGTCAGACATTTCATAAATCTGCTATTCTTCTGGTCCGTTGCTGGAGTTTTATTGGTTTCTTTTGGTGGTGTCATATTTCTCTGTTCCGTCTCAATCTTTGTGTCTTTACACTGATACCTGTGCATTTGAGGAGACAACTGATTTTTCCATCTTTTGCAGGTGTTCTTTGGTGGTGTCAGACCTTTACTGCTCAATATTAGAACTTTATCTTTGGCCTGCAGTTGTTTCCATTCTGTGGAGAGTTTATAGCAACCACCACTGCTTAACGGCTGCACTGGTACTAACTTGCTGTCCTGCTGTTGATTCCCAGTGTGGGGAAGATTTATTGTGGGATCAGAATTTGAATACTGTGCCTGAGCTAAATTGCTGCCTTGGTGTTGTTTCACAGTCTGGAGAGGACTTATTGTGTGGACCAGAATTTAAATGTTGGCCTGTTAGTCACTTCCAGGTCATGGGAAGACTCCGCAGGAGCAACTGCACTGTATGGAAAATGTGGCTCAGGACAGAGTCTGTTCCACAGATTATGTCCACTACAGAACTGTGGCGCCATCCCTTCTCCACTCTGGGACTTCATGCTGATAGAACACAGATCAGCTGCCAGTGTGGTACCTCAGTGCACTCCTGGTGTATCAGCCTGCCCTCCTACTCCAAATGGCTCTTGTGGATCTGGCCCTGGGTGTTTCCCCTGTGCAGACTCTCAGACCACTGGGCAAATCAAACACCCACCTCTACTCTCTCCACTTACTTCTGAGATCACAAATCTGGTGGCCTTCTCTGTGAACAGTGCGGTGGCAGCCTGGGAAAGGGGATGGAGCGATTGAAGTGCTCCTTTCCTCTGCAGGTTGCGGCTACTTTCACCCATTGGGGTCCAGTGGAACTTCAGGAGGAAATTCAGAGGAGCAGCTCCACCTGCTTGAGGGATGGGGTGGAGTGTTCTTAAGTGATCTTTTTTCCCAGCAGTTGTGGTAGTTTTCTCCACTTTGGGCTATGAGTAGCTTCTCATGAACAGTGCCATGCCATCGGCTTTGCTATCTCTGGGGATCTTCTCTGTGTTCTGTGCCACACTGGCTTAGGGGTGGGGATGGAGTGGTTTGATGTGATCTTTCTGCCCTCTTGCTGTGACTTTCTATACGTTCCTGGGCTCAGCATGCATGCCTCTTAGCCTTTTCCCTTGAATTATGGTGATTTATCGTTCTAGTTATTTAGTTCTAGTTGTTCTTTAATCGCTGCTAGTTGATTTCTTATGGAGGGAGGAGCCGGCAACAGGGGGATTATCTACCCCACCGTCTTACTGATGTCACTCTCTTGTTAGGTTCTTAATCCTATGAGAGCCTCCTTCTGCTAAACTTTATGTAGTCTCATCCTGCACATGTGTAGGGTGAGACTTTTGAGGAATCCCCACACAGACTCCTGGTCTTCACCTTTTAGTTGCTTATTCCAAGTGCTTCAGCTGCCCCATACTCTGAGCTCTGCCTTCTTAGCAGAGTAGGGTCACCGTGCTGTGCTTGGATTGCAGCTTGTTATGCTGCTGTCTAGAAATTGTCCCCAGATGTAGGTGGGTTCACCTGAGCTTTCCTTTTATCAGTGGGCTCAGTCTTGTGTTACCTAATGACCGACACATGAATAAAGTTGCCACCCTTTTCCCCCGAAGTCAGGTTGTTTGTGGCAAGAGAGCTAATTCAGTAGCTGTTCCTCATCACTGCTGGGAGCAGAATTCTGAGCTGATTCCACAGATTGTTATTTTAAATAAAACAGTTCAGCTCCATCCAAGCCAACGATCTTACAAGTCAACTGGAAGTTTTATTTTTTCTTATTTTGTGACACTTTTTAAAAAATTTTTATAATGTTTCCTTATATTAACTTAGATAATGTATATAACTAATATATTAATTTAGAACTAGATGAGAGTTGTAGCTAAAGTAGTGAATGACAGTGTTTGTTAATACTGCTTTTGTAATCTTCAAGTTTTAAGAAAACAAACTTTTCTTAAATAAAAACCCATGCCTCTTTTTTTTTTTTTTTTTTTTGGTTTTTGTAGAAAACTCAGAAAAAAGGGAAGATGTCTTGTGGCAAAAAGAAGAAATCAAGAAGTGAAGCTGTAGACTCAGGTACAGGATGGTGTTTTCTGCTTTGTCACTCACTCAAGAATTTCATGAACAAACTAACTCCTATTCTTAATTTGTTAAAGAAGTAAATTATAAGTACATAAAATTGCCACATTTAAAAAGTAAAAATGTGACTTTGGAGTAATGTTTTCTCTAACATTTTGTAATGAGAATTTTCAAGATAAAACAAAGGTGAAAGAATTTTATAGTATATATTCACACACCCACCACCTAGGTTTTACAATTAACATTTTTATTATACTTGCTTTATCACCTATCCATCCGTTAATCCACTTTAATTTTTAATGCATTTAAAAATAAATTACTGATACTAGTATTCTCCTGAGAGACTTCAGCATGTACATCATTAACTAGATTTCAGTGTTTGTTTAGTTTTTCTTTTAATGTAAAGTGTACATACAATGAAATGCCCAGATCTTAAGTGTATAATTGCTGAGTTTTGAGAAATACGACACCTGTGTAACTCAAACCACTGTCAACCTATAAATGCTTATCATAACTCCAGAAAATTCCCCCATGCCTCTTTAATGTCAAATGTCAAGCCCCACCCCCAAATCCTCAGAGGCAATTGCTTTTGGAACTCTTTTTTTGGGATGTTATAAATTAGTTTTGCCTGTTCTACAAATTCAAATAGAGGGAATCACGTAGTATGTATTCTTTCGTAGAAGGCTTCTTTTACTCAGCATAATTTTTCTGAGATTCAGCATGTCATTTTGCATCATTTTTATTGCTGAGTAGTATTTCATTATGTTACCATACCACAGTTTATCCAGTCTCTTACTGATGGACAACTGTGTTGTTTTCAGGTTTTTGCCATTATGAATAAAGCTGCTATGAACTTTTTTTTTTTGCAAACATATGTTTTCATTTCTCTTTGGGTTAATACAAAAGAGCGAAGAAAAACTTAGAATAACCCTACAACTGTCAAAGAAATTAAACTGGTAATTAGAAATCTTCTTATAAAAACAAACAAAAAGACCTCAGTTCCAGATAGTTTTACAGGTGGGTCTAACAGACATTTAAAGAACAGTTTATTCTAACCTTTTCGAAAGTGACACCAAAACAAACAAAGCGACCATGCATATATGGAAACTTGGTGAATGCATGGCAGAGATGGTGTTGCTGGTCAGTGGGAAAGGTGATGCTGTGACAATGTTTCCCTTATAGAAAAAATGAGATGAGACCTCCCCTGACTCACAACACACACAACAAAGTTTTAGATAAATTAACGACTTAAATGCTGAGGGTAAAACTTGACAATTTTTAGAAAAAATATAAGAGTATATACAGAGTATATACATGACTGTGAATTGGGAAGGATTTCTTAAGACACATAAACCATAATGGAAATGACCAATAAGTCTGATTTCATTAAAATCAAGGACTTATGCGTATCAAAAGAGACCATAAGGAAAGGCACAGGATAAGAAACAAACTGAAAGAATATAGTGTAACACATGTAAGTGATTAGCAAACTCCTAAAAATGAATAAAAAGACAACCTAGAGGAAAAAATGGGCAGATGCACTACTGAGTATATACCCAAAGGAATGGAAATCATAATGTCAAAGGGATATGTGTACTCCCATGTTTATCGCAGCTCTATTCACAGCATCCAAGATATGGAACCAGTCTAAATGTCTATCAACGGATGATTGGATAAAGAAGATCTATATATATATACACAATGGAATACTACTCAGCTATAAAACAGAATGAAATTCTCCCATTCACAGCAGCATGGATGAGCTTGGAGAAAATTATGTTAAGTGAAATAAGCCAGGCATAGAAAGAGAAATACTGTATGTTCTCACTCATATGTGGGAGCTAAAAAAGTAAAAATAAGTTAATAATAATAATAAATTGAACTTTCGGAAGGAGAGTATAGAACTGTGGTTACTAGAGGTAGGAGGGGGATAGTGAGAGATTCATTAATGGACACATAACAGGTAAATAGGAAAATTTTTATTGGTGTATAGTCAAGCTAGGCATTTATAATTATCAACAATTTACTGCATGTTATCAAATGGCTAGAAGAGAGGAGAGAGCAAATGTCCACATCACAAAGGCATGATTAAGTTTTGCAATGATGAATATGCTAATTACCCTGATTTGTAATTCTATACATGTATTGAAATATAACTCTGTACCCCACAAATATGTATAATCAATACATTTCAATTAAAAAAAGAAAAAAACTGGCAGATGACACCGATTTTCACAGAAGAAATAGTAAAACAAACATTTGAAAGGAGTCCATTACTAATCACAGAAATTTGAATTAGTTACAATGAGATACCCCTTTGCACCTACTAGATTGCCAAATATTTTAGTCTCTCAAGTTCATATTTAATGAAGATGTCAGTAGGAATCCTTAACCATTTGAGATATAAAGAGATAGAGCCATTTTAAAAAAGATTTTGGCAACTCTGGTAAAGTTGAAAATATGCAAACTTTGAAACTTAGCAGTCGATGGTGTGTATATTTACTAGAGAAAGTCTTGCACATGCCTGTGAAACGTGTATATGAGTGTTCCTAGCATTATTTTTCATGCTAGCAAAATGCTGAAAACAACCTATCACAGTAAAGTTGGTAGATAAATTGTGGTATATTTATGCAGTGCTATAGAATACAAAAGTAAAACTTTTGCTGGTGCATCCACATATATATAAAAAGGTCAAAAACATGCAAAACTGAAACTCTGCATTGCTTAGGTATATTCGTGTGCAGTAAAATTATACTGATGAATGGAATGATATACAGTAACGATAAACACAAAATTCAGAATGGTGGTTACCTACAAGGTTGGCAGAGGGATGAATTTGAGTGGAGGGTTCACGGGGTGCTTCAAGTGTCTTGTTGATGTTTTCTTAAGCTACATTGTGGTCCCATGGGCATCTCTTTTGTTTTTCATCTTTTGTATTAAACACACCTAAATATTCTTGTGTATATAAAATAACTCATAATAAATCAATTCTGATGCCAAAATAAAAAATGTTAAGTTAAATAAGAGTTGACACATTGGATTTAATTGTTCTTAATTAAACATTTTTTAAAAAGTTTCTTTTATCCCTGAGAGTTTAAGATTTTGTTTAGCCTAATAAGATCTTCAGATGTTGTATTTTTTACAAAACAGAACTACTTTTTACAGATTACTGGTTTTTCTAAATATCCTGGTGAGCTGAGCTTAGGTGAGTAGGTATTTGGGAGTAGAGTGGATGGTGGCTGAATTGGGGTCAGCAGTGTTGTGGGTCTGGCCTGGAAACATTATGAGAGTACCTTTTACTAACTTCTGACCCTACCAATATCTATTTTATAAATTAATAGCAATTAAAACAATGGAATGTTAACTATGTGCAGTCATTATATGGAGCAGTTAATATCTTCCTCTCTTTAATCTTTATGATAAAACTATGAGGTATAGGACTACTATTTTTCCCATTTTTACAGATGAGAAAATTGAGACTTAACATCAAAAAACTTGGCTGGAGCTTTCACAGCTGTAAGTGGGCTCAGCCAGTATTTGGGGTATGTATTAACACATAACAAACTACCCCATAATTTAGTGATTTAAAACAGTGGTCAGAAAGCTGTAGTCTACAGTCCAAATTTGGCCCATTACCTGTTTTTGAAAATAAACTTTTATTAGAACAAGCCAGACTGATTTTGTTCCCATATGTGTATTTTTTTTCAATAGCAGAGTTGAGTGGTTGGCCCACAAAGACAACAATATTTACTCTCTGGCATTTTATAGAAGTTCACCAACCTCTGATTTACAACAACAACTATTTTCTCACAATTTTGCTTTGGGCAGTTCTGCTCATTTGGCTGCATTCTGCTAGTGGCTGGGTTAGGGCGGAAGGTCTGAGAAGGCTTCGCTCATATGTCTGGGGCCTAGCTGCTCCTGCATGTGACCTCTTTTCTTTTCTGGTGGCTAGCTGGGGCTTTCTTGTTGTTTGTAGTCAGAATTTCATGTGACAGTTGACTTCCAATAGAGAGTGTTTCTGGAGGTGAAAGCAGAAGCTGCAGCTTTCTTAAGACCTGGCCTTAGAAGTTGTGTGCTAACATTCCATTGTGTTCCATTGATCAAGTCAGTCATAGAGCTATCCCAGATTCAAGGGGAAGGGGAATAAGGAAGAGTGGCAAAGAATTTGTGGCTGTCATTAATCCATCACAATCAAGAGTTGAGCTCAGGTCAGTGTGAATCTGGAGATGATCTCTCAGTCAGTATACTTATTGGTTTTGCAGGATTAAATAAGGAATTAATTATGGAGGAAGAGTGGACTGTTCTGCTTATGGCTGATATTAATATTATACAGAAGATTTGGATATTCATTAGGAATTTACTAGTAATAACACTTTACAAATGTATATTAGTTTATAGTTTTTGCAAATGCAAAACTATAGATATTTTCTGAGTTGAGTCCCACAGCAAAATAAAAGCCATGATATATTTTATTTCTTTCATTTACTGTTGAGGAAATCGGGCTTCTGGAAGGTTAAATGACTGGCCTAAGATCTCATGACTAGTTAGAAAGAAGTTCATACCAGAATCTAAGCCTTCAGATTCCTAGTCCAGTGTATTACAACAACTATTTAAATGAAAACACTGCATAATCTTGATGTATTTTACAAGTGGCCTATCAGATAGACTAAAATTCAAGAAACAGCTAACAGAGGAGTTTTATCTATGGTAGTGCTGGATAATAGGAAACTATTGGACTTCCAATCAAGATGGTAGAATAGACAGTTCCCAGTGTCACCCTCTCCCACAATCAACCAATTTACAACTATTAAAGAGCAATGACTGCCAAGCCGGGGCCACTAGAGCTCAGGGGAAGAGGAGGAGAGACTTATGGAATTCATGAAGGCAGGAGAAGCCAAGATGAGAGAGAGAAAGGATTGTTCCGACTGTTTGAAGCCCCGATCACTTCAAGGCTGGCCCTGGTGAGCATACGGAACAATAGGTGGCAAAAGCCACGGCTCTGTCCTTCATATGAAGTTGCCTGGATGCTGCAGGGGAGAAGAGGGCCTTGGTGGCCCCCAGACCATCAAGACCACTGACAGGGTTCTCATGGACCCACATAGGAGCGAGGAACCACAATAACTGAAAAAAGCCACTCAGAGGCTAGTGAGTCATCACAAGGGACTGGCGTACAGCCCATCTCGTGGGAAGCGGGGGTGGGGGGAGACAGGCCACCGGGGGAACACTGGGGCACAGCAAGGACAGCTGATCTGCCTTCCAGTCAGCACAGGCCCACTCAGTGGAGACTTGTCAGGAATACAGAACTGCAGGGGGTGCAGTTTGTTGATAAGACTCAGGCCCAGACCAGAGTTTCCACACAACCCAGATGTACTGGACCTCACAAGACCCAGAAGTGCTTACAAGGTCAACAGTTAAAATGTGAGCTGCACAAAAAGCCTTCTCCAGAGAATCAGCAACAATGTAGCAATTTAGCTCAACCACACAGCTCAAGTGCTGGTCCCTACAGGAAGTTCCCCCATTTTAGATGTAAGCAAAAGACAACAAATTAGTTCCAGTGCAGAGTTTAAGTGGTGGGAACAGCAAATAATCCAACACAGAACTGAAAGAAAAAAACAAAAAACCCACGGAACGAAGTTCAGATATTAACCAGTAAAGGTCTTAACACCGCCAAAGGACACCTATAAAACCTAGAAAGACTGGAAGCCCCCCAAGCTCCAAGCTGGGCTAGGGGGCATGCCCCCACAACATCTGCATCCAGCCCAGCAACTACCACCAGGCTGCTGCCAGAAGTGCCCTGGACTCCCAAGCTGGGGCAGTTTGGGGCCGAGGGCCTCAGCCATGCCCTCTGACATCTGCATCCAGCCCATGATGACCACTGAGCTGCCAGAAGGAAGGGCTCCCTGCTGGAATGAGGAGGGAGCCATGAGCCTCAACCATACCCCCCCAACCTCTCCCCCCACCCAACTGCTCCACAACAACATCTTACAATGTAAAAAAAAAATAAATTTTTTTAAGAAAGTAATAGACTATTAAATAAAGGCACAGCAAGGAAATTAAAAGGCAGCAATGCTTTTGGTTACTCCAGCAGAAATGGAAGAATCAACAAGAAAGCAGTTAAAGAGTGACAGTATAGATAGGGGTTTGTGAGACTGCACTGGGATAGGAAGAAGTGAGTACGTCTCCTCCATGTGATTCTTCAGCTATAGCTATCTGTGGCAGTTGGGTGGGACTATTTTTGTTTCAGGCTTTCAGAAAACTGGATGTAGAGCCAATTTTGAATAATCAGTATTTTAAATTAACTTCTCTTAATATTCTAGATTTTTCCAACAGTGTGCATCTTTGGTGTCTAAAAGAAAAGAAAATCAGTGACATCATGGAGTTAGATGTTGTTCTGTCTGCATTTGAGAAAACCGTCCTGGACTATAAGTAAGTCTTTGTATGTTGTGATATATGTACCTAATAAATTTCCCTCAAAGGCCACTTTTGCTCAGTCCACAGTTTTTGATATTTTGTATTTTCATCATTACTATATTTTAGATATTTTTTCATTATAATTTTTGTCTTAATCCTTTGAATTATTAACAGTATATTTTTATATGTCCAAATATGTGACTTTTTATATTAATCTTATATCTTAAATACGTTGTAGTCAAAGTTTATGGTCTAGTGATACCTATTTTTTTAAAATTTGAGGCTTTTATGACTTAGCACATGATCTATGTGGGATTTCTAATTATTGGATCTAGGTAGACTCTCTATCAGATCTATGTGGAATCCATAATTATTCCATTTTTTTTGGTACTTCTATCAATTTGTGCTATTATATTTAGAGACTATTTAATTTCTTTTACTTCCAACCCTTGCGTGACCTTAAACTTTAATGTTTCTGGTAAATCTTTTTTAAATCCAATGCATCGATCCATTAACATTTACTGTAGTTATCAGTATATTTGGAACAATATATTGTTTTTACTTCTTTAATTTTTTTGTTCTACTTTTCGATATTTTTAATCCTTTTTAACTTAAAAAATGGTATTTATAACACCCAACTTTTAATATTAGAACTTTGGCACGCTCTGTCCCTTCCTCTTCTCTCCATTTTCCCCACTCCAAACCCTATCATGTTTGTAATACCTGGAGACTTTTAATACTGGAATAAAATAGAAAAAAAATCCCCTTTTTGTCTTGTGTGCGTGCGTGTGTGTCTGTGTCTGTGTCTCTTTTTAAAACAACAAAATTTGCTAAGGTATTTGATTATCTTCATGTATTTTCTTGCAACATCCTGTAGGTATGTCTTTTTTCATTTAAGTACTTTATCCAACACTTCACTGTGGCTCTTTGTTGCAAAGCCTCTAAACCCTTCTGATTATTTTGATTATATCCTTGAATTTGAATGACAATTTAATTGGATAGAATAATATTCTAGATTCTAAATTATTTTCTTAAATACTTTGGAAGCACTACTCCTTTACATCTGATACTGCTTTTGGAAAATCTCCCTGTCTGATTCTTGCTTGTTTATATATTCTGTTTTCTCTGTAAACTTTTAGAACATCTTTTTCTTTGATATTCTTAAATTTCACTATATTGGGTCTGACATTTTCATTGTAAGGTTCTTTTTTTTAATTCCAAGATTAAAAATATTTTTCTCCTAATTTTCATTATTGTTTGCTATATCATTGTCCTTCATTCACTGGGAGATTACCTAAATCTAGAAACTGGAAATTTTGCTTATTTCTCACATATATCCAATTTTGCCATTTATCCCATCTGTTGAATTCTTTAGCTATTTTAGTCTTTATATCTAATATTTCTGCTTGGTTCTTTTTTGTGTCTTGTATTCATGTTTTATATTGCTAATATCTTTCTTAGCGAGAGTACTACAAAAAGTTGATGAAAAAAATAGAATTAAATGATAACATAAATCTTTCCATGGACTTTTTGAAGACCTCTCATAGTTGTTAGGCTAGTTTCAAATTACTGGATCATCTATTCTAAAATATCTGCTTCTGATGGCATCTCTGATATGTATTTTCCTTTTGAAATGTATTAGCTGTGTTCCTCCAGTGTCTTATTATTCTAACCCATGAGCTTTTTTCCCCTGGGGCTGTCATCTTCTCTGTCAAACAGTGTATATAGAGGAAGGCCACAGCGTAGTCCTTGTCAGCTCCTGTGAGTGCACGGGATGGGAGTGGGTGAGCCCTAGGGTGGGAGGCCTCTGTCACTCATCTCACAAAATAACCTTTCAGGTCAGGACTTCACCCTGTGCTTTCACAGAGAAGTAGCATTGAGAGTAGATATACTCTTTGGATTATCATTCTTCATCCTGGGGGTTTGGCAGGGGAAGGGTGAGGAAACAGCTGCTCAAAGTCAGTCAGTCTCCACCTGTTTTTCTCCAGGTTACACAAGCACAGTGCTGGTTTTACTCTTGATGACACAGGAATGAGGTCTGAGCTACTGCAGGTGTCAGTGGTGGGGAAGAAGCAGGAGTCAGCCTCCAGCAGCTCCATTTCTGTCCTGGGCCACAGCCACCACTCCTCACACCAATTCACCCTTTTAGACAGACCCTCCCTCGGAGGGGTGTTTCACAGCTTTCTTCTTTTTCTTTGGGGGGGGTTCCCCTTGTAGTTCTTATGGGGTGATCTTGGCCACCAGATCACTTCTCCCTGATGTCAGGGACTGAACCGGTTTGGGTCAGCTTTATAGTTTCTGAAGAACCGGATAGCTGATATGTCTGTCTACTCATTGGTTAGTCCACATGTTACACAGGTATTCCTCCAGTTGCTAATAGGCAAGGAGGGAGGAGATAAAGACTGCTGGTCTTCAAATCAGGTGGTAGGAAAAGACTGGGATTGGCTATGAGCATTTCCATTATCACTTGGAACCACCTTTGATCTTGGCCAGTGTCAAGGATTTAAGATGACCTTATACCAGTGGGCTTAAGGAAAAATATTTCAATTCTTTTTGTTTGTTGATGTTGAGACATGTTTCCAGTATTTAAAGCCTGAGAAAGGACTGCAGGCTGAACATTGACATATTAGATATTTAAAATGGTATATGCCAAATTGTGTGTCTATGTATGTTTATGGGCTAAGCAAATGAAACACACTTTTCAAAATCCGTTATGGTACCTAGTTTGATCTTTTGTCTTTTTTAACTCTTCTACAGGCAAAGAATAGAATCTAGAATTTGTAAGGAAGCTGTCAACAAATTTTACTTTGATATTAAAAAAGAACTCATCAAAATGGTATGTTCTCTGACATAAATATGTTGGTCTAAATTTTTTTTAACCCTGAGGCGGCACACTGTTGTCTTAGGAAAGTTTTCATTTGCTGGCAATATGGTAATAAACTCATTAGAATTACCCATATTTCACATACTGTTTTTAAACTAAATGTGATATATGTGAAACTAATTAACATTTAATTTTAGAAAATGCATGCAAATATTTATTTTTTATTTTGTGTAGCTTAAAGAAGTCCAGATGTTGAAAAATCTGAAAAGGAAGAATGCTAAGGTAAATCACTTACGTGATTAGAGTAATGTAGTCATACATATATTAACATATGTAGAGTTAAGTAAGGACTTGACTCTAGGTTCTGTAACCTTTAGAATTTGCATAATATTTTTTTATCTTTTTAGTCAGGCTTTTATTTGGTTGATCTTGTGGCTGATTTGGAAACTACTGTTAATGCAAGCTCAGGAATGGGGATCCTAGTAACCTTGTTTCCTAAACCTGTCCAAGTGTCAAAAAAATCGTTTCTGTGATCTAAGAAATGTAAAGCTTTTTTTAATGTCCCAAAGTTAGCCTAAAAATGGCTATCAAGTCTAAAATGACCATTTATGTGGATAAGTTTTAAGTAATGTATATTTATTGCTTTTGTGGATGCCAAAAAACAAAACTTTTTAGAACAAAGAATTGTCCCAGGTAAAAAGCCTGGGAATAATACTGGGGTTAGGGGTCACGAGACCTCATTTTCTAGTCCTGATTCTCCTACTTCAGTGTTGTTCTCCTACTTCAGTGTTGTACCACCTTGAAAACTGTAAACCACTAGGCAAGCAATGGGAAACAAGCCAGTAAACATCAGACCTTCTTTCCGCATCTGTAAATGGTTGGACCAAATGACCTCAGCAGTTCTAGCTCTAAACTTGTGTTAACCCAGGAGTGGAAGGCCAGCCTCCACTTCTACATTTAGTATAAAAATGGACTTGTGATCACTGGAAGGAAAATGTATTTCAAGCCTTTGGGATTTTTTGGTTTTGTTTTTCTTTCAGTTTCAATCTCTTATTCGTAATTTCTGCATTGCGTGGAAGTAGGAACATTATGAATGTGGAACAGTGGAATATTAGGTAGTCACTAAAAGTGATGGCTGAGATAGTAAAATTTATTATATTGAAATACTCTTCTTAAAATGCAAAGTGGATCACAACAGTCCCCTGCCTCAATATTTTCCTAGTACACCTAGATAAAACCTAAAAGTCCTTATTTGATAGATCATAGGGTCTAGTAATGATCTGATCCCACCTTCCTCTTCAGAGTCATCCTGAAGTAGATAGCATCACTATTCTTTTTCATGTTCTCTGTTCTTTTCCTTTATAGCACATATCACAGGTTACAATTACATATTGTTTATACATAATGTCTGTCTTCCCTATTAGACCAGAGTTCCATGATGACAAGAATTGGGTCTGTCTTGTTTCTCACTGTACTCCAATACCTGGCACAGCATATGTGGCAGTACTCAAATATTTACAAAATTAATTTAACAAAGAAATTATTGTATTTAGATGATTTCAGACATTGAAAAGAAAAGGCAGCGTTTAATTGAAGTCCAAGGTGAACTGCTTCGGTAAGATAAAATCGCGTTTGAGAATTTACCTAGGATATAATTATGGTGTGTCATTGGGGGAGTCATATTTGCTTCTGTGTCATATTAAAACTCCAGGTTATCTTTGAGCTTGGATGCTTAGTGAAAGTAGGTTATGCTGCCTAGTTGCAGAACCCTGTAGCAAAGGAGAATTCACCACTGATCTCTCAACAGATCTCTTAGCCTAACTAGAGATTTAATGCATAGATTCTAAAATTAGACTGCCTGGGTTTGAATCCAGGCTCTGCCACTTACTGGCTTTGCAACCTTGGGCAAGTTACTTAGTTCCCTCTTCTGTATACAGGCATAATAATGATACCTACACCTCATAGTGTATTGTGGGAATTGTAAATATACAGAAAGTGCTTCACAGTGCCTGGCATACAGTTAGTGCTGTGTAAGTGTTAATGGGTTTATTTATGTTGTTATTGTTATTGGAGTGGCACTCATATGAATCCATTCCCAAGTGTTGGGCCAAGATAACTAACCATGCTTTGAGGTCAGGGCCATCCCCATCGTCTGGTTAGGAAGACTGGAGCACACATCAGCCCAAAAGTATTTTTTTGGTGCTTTTTGAGGCCAGGACTGTTGTGTGTGCTGGAAGCTTGGTAGTGAAGCAGTATCAGATATGCTCTCTGCTTTTAAGGAGCTTTAAAATAGCTTGAGAAAGAAAGTGATATTATCAGAAACGACAGTCTATAATTAAGTACTAAGTTTTAAAGAAGAGACTGGCAGAGGAATTTAAAAGGAGAAATTGGTTGTCTAGTCGATTGGTTTGCAAATCTAGTCTATGGACAGGTTCTGGCCCATGGTCAAGTTTTCGTTGGTCCAGGCCAAAATAAGAAAATTGAAGGTAATACAATAATGATAGCTAACAGGGCTGGCTGGTTAGCTCAGTTGGTTAGTGTGCTGCTGCTAACACCAAGATCCAGGGTTCGATACCTGTACCAAAAACAAACGAAAATTAATGATAGCTAACATGTAAAACCTTCGTATGTAGCAGGTCACCTTCCTCAACACTTGTATATTAACTCACTAATCGCCATCATAATCCTGTGAGGTAGGTTATTGTAACTATATAGTAAGGCTCTGCTTTGTTATACTTCTCATCAATGTGAGACCACTCAGACATGACTGCCTTCTTTTGTTCCTTTTTTTATAAGTTGCAAAGTATATTTTGAAAGGCATAGTAAGAAAAAAGTGTGATATATCATTATTTTAACTTTACATATGAGAAACCTAAGGCACAGGGAGGTAACGTACCCACTAGGAAGTGGAGGAGCCAGGATCTGCTGTCAACAGACTCCCAAACCTGCACTGCTGACCACCATCCTGCAAGCTCATTAGTGAGTTTTCCAGAATGCTGTATTTGTCCAATGTAAAGAGCTGTTAAAAAGGACTTTTATAAAATTATATTACAGGATAGTTTTTTTAATCTTTATAAGGCAAAATTTAAAAATTAGCCTTTCCGCCTCCTTTTTATTATTGCCCAAGGTCACGTACTTTTTATCTAGTCACTGTTATAGTTTTTCCACTGGTTTTAGTAGACCTTGGAAAGTGGACAAGATTTTGATAAGAGTCGGGGCAACGGGAAAGCTTTTTGTTAATGGTTTTCCTGTTAAACTGCAGTTTCTGGCTTCTCCTGCCTGAGGTTCTAAAATGTTAGCCAGTATACATTCTAATTCAGTAGTTCCCAAGACTTGAATGACTTGATGAATTTTAGCATATACCCCCTGGTTTTTAATACTTCATTCAGTATACTTACATATTAAGTCTAATACACTATGGGCTGTTACACTTTATTATGTCATTTACTTTTGGGAAAATATTTGTTTTTGTTTTAGGTTCTAATATTTTCCCAACATATTTATTTTTGTTTTAGGTTAGAACCACAGCTGAAACAACTGCAAACAAAGTATGATGAACTTCAGGAGAGAAAGTCTTCCCTTAGGAATACAGCATATTTCTTATCTAATTTAAAACAGCTTTATCAAGATTACTCAGATGTTCGCAAGAAAGAACCAAACGTAAAGGAAAAGGTAACTTTGATTTTTACTCTTTACTGTGCTTCATAAGATGATAGAGGGCATTTGTATGCTAGAGTTCCAGAAGCTTTGAGGAAAAATAAATGTAGATACATTATAAAGTCCCAAGACAGCGTCACTGAAAATCAGTGAATATTTATTGTGTCATCACTGTTTTTAGCTACTTAATGAAGGTTAGAGGTATAGAGAAAAATCCAGAGTCACTGATTTTTTTTTAAAGGTATTTACACTTCAGAGAACCGAATTTCTTCAAGAGAAGTGTATATTCTGTGTACAAATCTTAATTAAGCAAGCATGCTCTACTTTATTGTAATTTTAACCAATATTAGACCACTCAGACATGTTATAAGACCAGCTCCTCTTTTGTTCTTTGTCTAGCCCATGTTCATAATATCTTGTATCTGAAAAACAAGCCATTATCCCGTATGTGAGCGCCATACTCTAGTCAACTGAGCTAACCAGCCAGCCCTTTCATTATCCCATGTAAAATGGTAGCTGTGATTTTAGAAGTTGAGAAACATAAAAAAGGCATATAGTAAGAAAAAATATGGTATGTTATTGTTTTAATAAACTTTATGGTTGCTTCTGGATTTTTACTGCAAACTTTGCTACTGGTATGACATCCAGCTCAGATTAATAGAAATGTTTAAATTATAGAAAAAAATTTACATATTTGTATACCCTAATACGATTTCATATATAAGGTATACATAAATCTTATGATCAGATTTGTATTTTTCACTTCTAAATTCAATTTTAAGGTTTTGATACTGAGCTGAGTTAATTCTCCTGAGCCTAAGGTTTGTTTATACATTAAGGAATCTGGAAATAGAATATTTTTTAAAGTTTTTTTTTTTTTAATGTACCTAACTACTAGTCTAAAGCTTATTATTTGGCGTTGGGGATTTGGTTGCTAAATTTGGAGATACTAATAGTAACATTCACTTTTAATTCACAAAATTCACTGAGATTTTGCGACTCTGCCTTGTGTGGAATACATCACTCTTATGAATGTCCTGTTCTTTGTGTGCCCTCAGTGCCTTTTTGTACTCATATTGTAGCATCTGTCCTTTTTGCCTTGTAGTATGTAGATGTTTGAGTATGTCTTCACCTCTTTTTCTAAACTAAACATCTAGCAGCAAATGGGAGTTCTTCCCCTTCACCCCTCCCTGAAGGCAGGTGCCCATGGTGTCTTGAACACATTAGGCTCTCAAATATTTGTTAAATTGAATTCTCTAGTAATACGTTAAATTGTATGCTGGAAATTTTTCCATTATAATGTGGTAATCATAGCCTGAGACCTTTTCTGCTCAGTTTTCATTACTAAGGAAATAAACTTGAAAACATGTTATTAAACAGCAAATTATCAAAAGTATGATAAAGTTTTGTAAGAGTCATTTAATCACTTACTCATAGATACAATTTGCAAAAGGAAGTTTAGCTTTGCTAGTTTTTTCAAAATTTTAAGTTGGATTTTGTGTTCTATCTTATGTTAGGCTTGTATTCTAATTTTGTCTTTAATCAGTAAGTACATTTGGATTGGCAACCTTTAAGACACTTAATTGATCCTCCCAATAGATAATTTTTCTACATGCAGATTTTGGCAGGGTTTTTTTGTGAATTTTTATGGGCCTGGTGTTCTATTCCATCAGTTCTTGCAGTAAAAGTAAGCCTGCCTTACAGTTTTTTGTGTTTTAAAGTAGACGTGAGATCAAGCAGACCCCCACACAGCACTAGCAGACTTGCCCAAACCAAATCTTGACCTGTCCCAGGCATAATTTTCTGTTTTAATAACTTACATGCCACCATTCTTTGAACCAGGTGGTCTTCTGGGATGAGAGAACAGTTCATGTTTTGCAGAGCAGTTCCCTTGCAACTTTATATGATCAATTATGTCCTCAGGAAATGAATTTAAACCAATATTTTAATTGTCCTCTTTTAAAAATGAACGGAGTGGCTAATAGAAAGCTCTGTCAAAATTGGCATTGGTCATAAGATTGAGATATGTAAAGACAGATTATAAAAGTTTTTGATATTTGATTTTTGATATTTTAAATAAATTTTCTTTCAACAGTATGATTCATCCAGCCTTCCAGCTCTGTTATTTAAAGCAAGAACCCTTTTGGGAGCTGAAAACCATCTGCAAAACATCAACCATCAATTAGAAAAGCTCCTTGACCAGGAATGAGAAGACCAGCCTACTAAAATGTGCCTATCTAGTCTGTTATCTTCTGAAACTGTACTTTTGTAAATAAAAATCTTTTCACAAAAAGTATTGTCAAAATTCACCAGAATTTAATATATTTTGTCATTCAAATTAAATGACTGAACAGTGTTAAATGGCAGCAGTTTGATTGTCTATAATCATCTTTTCTGGTTAGTGTCTTAAGTAATAAATTTTAGGGCTGGCTGGCTAGCTCACTTGGTTAGAGTGTGGTGTTGATAACACCATGGTCAAGGGTTCAGATCCCATATCAACCAGCTGCTAAAAAAATAATAGTTTTAAAATGGTGACACCTTATGTTAATCAGCTACGGATATTATGTTTCAGCCTATAAATAAACTTGAAAAGTAAAGTTGATGTGAACAGACTAATTTTGGTTAATTAGGAGATTTCTACTGAATTTAACCAAAGTTACTCCAAAGTTATTTTCAATAAAACTGGTTTACTTAAGTAAAAAAACACAAATTGGAAAACAAAGTGATAAGACTAAGTTGATGTAAACTGGCTTATTAATAAGTTACTATAACTTAATGTTATCAAATCTTACAGACCGGGCAAATTACAGCCTGGTTATGTAAGTGTTCATAGTTAATTAGCTACTCTTGTAACACTTCTATAATTAGTTCATCAGGAATTTCATCTGCTGCACTATTGTAACTGAGAAGACTGTTCTCTGCAGCTTCAGCTAATTCAGCATCTTCACTAGCTTCTAAAAAATAAGCGTCGTCAATGCCGTTATCCCAGTCAGCATCAGAAGATACACCTGTTGACAACATACTAGGTGACAGTTTATGAGGATTCTTGGTTTCGTTGTTGCTAGTTTCATCTGCTTCATCTGTTGTAAGCTCTTCTTCCTTTATTTCATTGGTGAAGGGTGAGGGAGAGAGTGAGATAGGAAAATAAAGGTTATTTAGTCAGAATGTGTGATGAGTTCACCATATACTTAATCTATGTTGAATTACGGTAATAAGTTAATGACCAGTTCTTCATCAGATATTAAAATGAATATGCTGGATGAATACTGTCTTCAATATAGTCACCATGGGAATAAATACATTAATTCAAATGTTGCTGCCATTGCAGCTCAGGCACTCTTGAGACTCCATATTTGGAAGTGCTTGCAGTTCTGTGGCACATGCTTTGCAGTAGCCCTGTACAGGGCTAGAGCAAGGGTAGACTTAATTTTTTAACAAATAGATGGTCCAGCTGAAGACAAATTGGAAAATACATCTGTTATCTTGACAACAGATTTATTTCCCTGGTTTATAAAGTATTTAAAAACTTAATGTGGATTGAAAAACAGTTTTGGGACAACTGTCAAAATATGACTATAGATGGTATATTAGATAATATAGTATATCAGTATTAAGTTTCCTGAATTTAGTAATTTTGCCATAGCTACATAAGAATGTCCTTATTATTCTTCAGCTATAGGCTTAAATATTAAGAGATGAAGGGTTTTGATGTCGGCAACTTATTCTCAAGAGATTCATCAAAAATAACAATGCGTATGTGCACAGAAGGGGGAGAAGACAAATGTGGCCAAGTGTTAACAAACAGTAAACCTAGCTGAATGACAGGAGAGTGCCTTATTCCTGTGCCACATTTGTATAAGTTAGAAATTTTAAAAGAAAAATTTTCAGTCAGTAAGATGATCAATACAATAGAAAAGCAGTTAAATAACACTGGTAATTTAGTTTAAAATGCTAAGAAAAAAATGAAACAAAATGATAAAATGTTGTGTTAAAACTTAAGTGACAGTTTCATGAGTGTTCATTATACTGTTTTTATCTTTTATTATTTTAAACAATCAAAATTATATCCAAGTAGTGGTAATACTGACATTAGAAGTACATGGCATTTTGGCATGTGAGGTATTACTGGGTAAACAGAAAAAAATCCACTGAAACCACAAACATCAAAACACTCCAAACTGACAAGGGTAATACATTCCTCCTCCTCTTAGAGATTGTTTTTAAAAATCTAATTTGTTCTTGGTTATTTCAAAACACCTTTTTACCTTGTAGTCTGAATATTTATAGAATATGGCTATCATTTTATTATGTCCAGCTCCTATAGATCTAAAATGTGATTTCTACCATTTCAAACTTGGATGTATAAGTTTTTTTAGAAGACATTTTTAAGTCAGATTGAACATACCACGTTGAGTTTTTCTAGAATATGAACTCAAGCTGTTGTTCAGCTTGTAGCAGGTAACTTTTATTCTAACCATAATGCTATAAGGAAAAGGCTGATCAATGAGACCAAAAAAGTGAAAAAATGCAAAATGACAAAAAGTACTTCAAGTTCTTGCAAAATATTAAGACATTATAGAAAAACGGATAGAGGACAGGCACAGTCAATTCATAACAGAAATACAAACTAAATCTTAAAAAAGTTCAACTTCATTAATAAATACACATTATAACTGAAATACCTGGATTTCTCAGCACCGTGAGCAACAGAGCTGGGGAAGTTGCTGCCTGGAGGATTCTCTACCCTCCACCTTCCTTCCTCTACTCTCCAGCTTTCTGCCCCAGCCCTTTGCCTGGCCACCCTTGCTTTAGGTATGCCAGGATCTGCCATCCCCTTGGGATTTTTATTCTCCTCTTCTGTGGCCTGGTGGCCAAAGCCGCTTCTCCCTTCAGGGGCCCCTGCCCAGCAGATGCTTCTACCCATGGTAGATGCACAGCTGCCTATGATGAACTTTGGCTCCCTGCCGCCAGCACCACCTGCCCCCAAATTAAAACTGCATAGACCCTTTGACACAGTTCTACTTCCAGAAATTCATCATACAGATACAGTTGTTCAAAGAAACACAAATCTGGGTATTTTGGTTTACCTTGTAGAGCAAAAAATGAGAAACTTCTTAAATGTCTGGGACTGGTTAAGTAAATTGATTATACAATATCTTATGCAGCAGTGAAAAAGAATGAAGTGCATATTATCAGCTATGCGCTGAGATGGGAAAATTGCTACAATATATTCCCGAGTGAAAACAGGGTCCCAAGCATTGTGTTTGAAAGCTGTCTGGGCTCATTTGGATACTGCTCATATCTCATTCATGCTATTCAAGAACTAATTAGTAATGAGAAAGACACTAAAAACTGCACTTACCTCTTTGAAAAGAAACAGAAGACATACTTCAGCAGGTAATGGAAAACCTGAGTCAGAAAAATAATAAAACTATTTTATACAGATATCTAATTTTTATTTTGTGTCAAATATAAAAATTAATAACTCACACTCAGATTTGAAGTTTTCTGCTTTACATACAGGATCATGACATTTTTGATACCAAACTTCATTTTTCAGATCAACCAGAATCCTTTATGCAAAAAAAATATATATATATATATATAAGTACACAGACGGGAGGAAGCAAAATCCAACTATATGCTGTTGACAAGAGACAGGCCTAAGACAAGGATGGAAAAAAGTTAAAAAGTAAAAGGATAAAAATAGATACACACCAACCAAAAGAAAACTGATTGCCAAAAATATCACACAAAATGAACTTCAGGGCAAAAAAGTAGATATTGACAAAAGCCCCGACCCCTGCCAAAGACATAATAACTCAATGTGAATCCACCAAATAATATAACTTTAAGATATTCTTATGTGAGCAAAAATTGACAGAACTACAAGGATAAACAAATCTGCCATAAATCATTATTTTTAAAAATGTATTCTCTCGGTATTTTATAGATCAAATAACCACCACAAATTCAGTAAGAATAAGAAAATATGAATGACAAAAAGCAAGTAACAAGTTTGACCTAATAGGTATATATGAAGAAGCTCTTTATAATCATAGAAAACAGTAAAAATTGACTCCATGCTAACTATAATGTGAATCTCATCAGATTTAGAAGTATGAGTTCACACAGAACACATTCTCTGACTACAAAGCAAATTTTAGAAATAAAAAGATAGCTAATAGAAACCCATAATTTGAAAATTAAAAACATTTCTAAATAACCAATGGCTCGAGGAAAAATGGAAATTATAAATGCTTAGACCTGAATGGAACTGAAAATACTACATATTAAAATAAGTGAAATGCAGCTAACATGATCGTTAGAGGGAAATTTAGTCTTAATTCCAAACTTTAGCTTATATTCCAATAGAAGAATGGCTGAAGATAAATGAATTAGTAACTAAACTGGTAAATGAACAAAAGAATAAACCCTAACAAAATAAAAGGCATAGGGGCTGGCCAGTTAGCTCAGTTGGTTAAGAGCATGTTGCTGTTAAAACCAATGTCAAGGGTTCAGATCCCCATACCGACCAGCCACCAAAAATAAAGACATAAAGAACAAAAACTAAAAATAATCAACAATGCCAAAATTTAATATCTAGTGAAGTTATTGCAAGATAGATTAAAAAATAAAGCAAAGACATAAATGTAATTAGAAATGCAGCATGTACTAAAAATATAAGAATATTATGAAGAACTTTAGCCATTAATTTTGAAAACCTTGGTAAAATTGACAAAGTACTAGATAAAAATATACCAAACTAAGTAAACTTAAAAAGTAACAGAAAACTGGGGCTAGCCGGTTAGCTCCATTGGTTAGAGCGTGGTGCTGAGAACACCAAAGTCCAGGGTTTGATCCCTGTACTGGCCAATGGCCAAAAAAAAGTAACAAACGTAAACAACCCTATAATCACTAAAAAAAAAAATCCTTAAAAATTTGATTAAGTGGTTTAAAATCTTCCCACATTTCACAGAAAAGGAAACATAAAATGGTAACATTCCTTGTGGTAGTTGTGGGGAGTGGGGTGCAGTGTAGGAAGGTGTACCCAAAGAGAAAAAGGCAGGTGGGTTGGACTAATCTTCTCATAAACATTCCAATAATAGACTTCCTCATAAACAGACTAATGCTGTAGTTCCCAAACTGTACACTAAAGTGCCCCAGGGCACACTGTAGGATATTTATATCTTTCTAGGAAACACAGTAATACTTGACATTTGTCAAGCACCCGGGAAACAACTTGCTTACAGTTCACATCTTCAATTTATTACATCGCATTTCATTCCTTTCAATGATGTCCTGTCTTTGTAGAGCTGGGGGATTTTTGGTGGTGATTGTGTTAAAAATTATGGTCAACATCAATGCGGAACAAGATATAAGCTGGGGGTGGTGGTGTCCAATCTCATTCCAACGTTTTAGAGGTTATGCAGTACCCAAAAGGGCATAAATCCCATTAATAAGTAATAGTATTTAAGAATGAAATAAACATACTATTTTCTTTCAATTTATGAATATTATTTTTCAAACAGCTACTAAATTGTTAGGACATAAATACTTAGCAAGTTGTTTGAAGGTAACTTTTGGCCTCGGAGAAAATGTAAAAAATGTACTAAGACCCTAGGGGCACCATAAACCAAGAAAATCTGGGAACCACTGGACCAAAAGCTAGAACAGTCCTTATCTAAAGAATGCACTTTTCAGGATGCTTCTGATTTTAGGATTGCAGATGGTAAATAAATCTAGACTCTATGGATTTATGAGGTATGGCTCCCTATGAGATCTGTCACCCATGCTATGCAACTACATGAGTACAAAATGCACACGTTTCATAACCTCAGTGCTTCCTGCTGTGTGTGGTGATTGCTCACTTCTGCCTTGGGTTTCAATCAGACTCAAGAGAGCACCTAGTACAGGAAGGACCTGGGGAGCCATGCCAGATATCCCCTGCCTTGCTCTGATTTACCTGTCCCTTTTCATTCCTTGTATCCTTAATATTATTAGTAAAGCTTGATGTTGGGTAAAATCTCTGATTCCTGTGAGTGTGATTTGACAGTCCAATCCTCAACTTCATCAGTCATCAGGAAAATTCTGATGAAACCCAAAATATCATTTTGTACCTACCAGATTAGCAAAACAAATTTTTAAAACCTAGCAATACTAAAGCATTGGTGAGAAAAATGGAGCTGTAGAAGGTCTCAATTAGCCATTTGGGAAAATTTATTATCTAGTAAGATTAAATATGTACATATTCTATGACACAAGAATTCCACTTTTGGATATATACTTTGAGGAACTCTTGCACATGTGTACTAGGTGATATGTACAAGAAGGTTCATAGCTTCATGGTTCACAATGGCAACCCAAATGTCCATCGTATGACAACAGATAAACTGTAGAATATTCCTGTTTATATAATGGCATACTGTACAGTAATGAAAAAAAAAATCAATAGCTTCATGCTACATCATGGATGAACCTCACAAATACAATGCTAACCAAAGACCAAGTGAAATGGTGCAATTCAAAAACATGTAAACAAAACAGTACATTGTTTAGGGATACAAACATACATGGAAAAAAATCATGAAGAAAGCAAGGGAAAGGTGAACACAAAATCCAGGATTATGGCTGTTATCTCTGAGGGAAAGAGAAGAGGAAGAAATTGGGGTTGAGCCCACAAGGTGCTTCTTAAGGTTTGGTCAAGTTCTGTTTCTTAAGGTGGGTGGTGGTTATGACAAGTGGTCATTTTAGTGTTAGTCTCTATATGTATTAGATATTTCACAGTTAAAAAACAGAATAGATTATGCATACATAATACAACTTGGTATGATCATCACTGATAATAATTTTTTGGTAAATTTATACACATAGAAAAAAAATTAGAATGATATGCCAAAATGATAACTATATTTCTCACTGGGTTGTGAGACTACGGGTGAGCATGTCCTTTGTGTTTTTTTGTTTTGTTTTATGTTACAGATGTGTGTATTGAGCATATAATTTTTGAAGGTTTTTTTTTAATGAATTAATCTAAGTAAATCAAGTATAGCATTAAATCACATTACCCAACACATTTCCCAGCTTTTCAGCAAAAGTTCATGATCATTTTCCCATATCTAACACACGTGATGTACATGCTTGGTTATATAGGAGTCTCAGCTTTGACATTAAATATCAAACAAGCACAGTGTGAATAACACCAAGGTCACAGGTTCAGATCCCCATACTGCCCAGCTGCCAGAAACAAGCAAACAAAATATATGAAACAAAAATATCTCTCATATCATAACTGATAACCACTGGGTTTCTATTTTATCCCTAGTCTAACCATATCCCTTTATTATTTAAAATTCTATTTTTGGTTTTACTTCATCCTTTACTTCCTCTCCTTTTGTCAGGGGCATTTTAAAGAAAATTTCTAAAGCAGGGCCTGACATATACAGCAAGCATTCAATAAATCAGTTCCCTTCAATAACATGCTTTGTTTTGAACAAGTTAATATAACCTCCAACTCCTAACACTAACAAGAGTTTCCTTCTTGCCAAAACGTGCCCAGTTTCAATGTAGATCCCACAAGGTGTCAAGGGCCAATGGCAACAGAACAGGAGGAACACGTTTCCATCATCATCATCTGTTCACCTGCCTTCCGCCTTCTTCCTTCCAGCCCCACTCAATTCTCGCTTAGACTCCTCACCATCAGCGAAGGGTTATTTTATCAAATAAAGTACAAATGAAGCTGATGTGCTAGAAGCAATGTAATAATTTAGATATTCAAATATTATAAAACACTAACCAAATACAACAAATACAAATGTAATTACAATTAAATTTATTACAAAAACAAAATAATTTTTATATTCTCAACTTCATTTAAAAATTGTAAATATTTAAAATATAATATTGATTAAATACATATGAATCATTGTTAAACAACATTACTTACATGATATTATTACTTTTGTGGGCTCTTCCAATGTTTTCACACCAGCGATATTTAGAAATATCATAAACCAGTAGTTCTTCTAGGAAAAAGTAGTTCCAACGCCGAATTCCTAAAATGCAAACAATGCTTCTAAAGGTACTATTACTCTATCATGTGACAGTTAATAAAGAGTAAGATTAGCTTTACCTCCTTTAATGCCGTTTCTATTCACCAAAGAAAGAACAAAACGATCAACTTCAGGGTAGGGAGAACACTGAAAACCGTCAGTCATTTCTACTACAATAGAGAGAAAAGTTATAATAGCTAAAAATTGAGAAATTAAAGTTTGATTAAGTGTTTAGTACAACTATGAGTTCTAACCCCCCCCCAGCATTTTTTTCTTTTCTTTTTTTGCAATTTACCTTTCCATCTGTTCATGGGTTTTTGTTACCCTACAAGGAAGCAGATAAAATGAGAACCTCTCCATTAGGTCAAATGTTAACTAATTTCCATAAAAAGCATTTGAAATAATTTCAACTGCTTTCTTCATTTTGCAAAATGAAAAGCAGCCCCTCATGTCCATGAGTTGGCCTCACTCTATCAGCGAGGCCTTGGTGTTGCTAGGAGCTGTCCTGGCACGCATACCTCAGCCTTGGCATTCTCCTACGGAACATAAACGATTTCACAGAACTTTCAACATCAGATAAGGCAACTATGTGATCACGAAGATTCAAGACAAAAATAAGACCACTCTATAATCATGTCTGAACACAGACAAAACATGAACATTTTCCAAATCAAAAAATAACTGAACACCCCACTATCCTGGCTAATATAAGTAGCTGCGGCTGCAATCGCTGCCTCAGTCTCCCTCTAGTCTGCCTTCCTTCTAGATAAGATTTATGAAGATAACTAATCATAGAATTGTCCCTGAATACACCCATTTCAGAACAAACCCACACTTCCTTGAATACTCCCCCAAATCACCTAATCCAAGCCCAAATCCTGTACGTCCTTTCTAACATCTTCTCATGGTGCGTATCCTCCATCGCTTCAACAAGCAATAAACGCTGCCTGCTCACACACGTGTGTTCCCCATGGTCGTCCGCTGGAGGGCACGGACAATCCAACTACATTTTGTATCTGAGAATCTACTGTAATAATTTAGAATGACCTTATTTAAAATCTCATTTAATTTTTAAAGACAGAAAAATCTAGTTTTCTTAAAAGAAAGTCTATATTTCACCTACAAAAGTAACATATAAAAATGGAGAATTTTTGCAAAATGTATTAATGTAAAAATGAGAGAAATAAACTCCAAATTAATATCTATGAAAACATATTAACCAACCAGAAGAAAATAAACATATAAGAAAATGTTATCCATATTTTTTAATAAGTTTATGATCATCCCAGACATATAATTTTAGAGCCTACTTTTTCTCTTAACATCCTAAATGGGTATTTTCCATGTTATATAGGCTTTATAAATTTAAATTTAATGGTTACAGAGTATTTCATAGTATATAACCAATCCAACTTTGTTGTACATTTAGATCATTTTCAGCTTCTCACTATTACAAATAACAATATACCAAAATATGTGTATAAAAATGTTTTCTGGAGTGTTTATGTAAGAAATCTTAGAAGAAAACTACATGTTCTTTGGTTCAGGAATTATGATAGAGCCATACCATGAAAAACCAGTGCAAACAGGAAGAGAACGAGGAAGGTCTCCCTACACTGGGAGAAGCTCGGCTGGGTTAAATAGGAAACGATTTTAGTGGTTATCTGTCTTTGATTGTGGACACAAAGGTGAAAGAGGACTTTTAGTTTTTATATGTGGTTATTTTATACAAAAAACCTCAACATTATTTTGTATTTTTTTGAAAAACACCATAAAATGAAAAGTAGTGAATACTACTTTAATAAACATCTTTTTTGCACTTTTTTCCATTTTGGATAGAAACACAGAAGAAGTTTTCAATGATCAGTGAATATGAATACTTAAGATGTAAGATTTTAAAGGCAAAATATATTCTGTATCCTTAAATTTTGATAGCAAATTGTTTTATTAAAATTACCTGAAGAACTGGTACTATTAAAGCTCTCAACTCGCTTTCCTTTATTCTGAGATATGTCACATGTAAGAATTCGTAAAGTATCTGAGAATCTGAAGAAGAAAATATATAAAAGAAAGTAACATTATATTAGAAGTAAAGAGACATGGCTACAGAAAGGAAACTGAATTCCAAATAGTTCCATATTAAAATCCTTTGTTGAACAGATCATTGTTCTAGGACATTTATGCCACATTTGCCCACAAAAGCACCAATCATACCCATGTACAAAAGAGTATGATTTGTCAATTAAAGAAAATAAAAATGTTTTAAAAAGAGTAGGCTGGTGATCATTTGAAATATTTCCCTCAATTAGAGTGAATCAGAGGACTCTAGGACTGCTGAAGCAATAGAATGAAGTATAATTCTACTGCCCAAACATACAGAGCCTTTGGAAATTTTGCTACAATTATTTATTGATTTGTTTGTTTACTTATTATTTCATTTGGTGGCTGGTTGGTATGGGGATCCAAACCTCGGTGTTGTAACACCATGCTATCACCAACTAAGCTAAGAGCCAGCCCTTGTTACAGTAACTTAAAAAGTGTAAATAATAGAAATAAAGAAGAGAGATGAAAGCAAAGGGAAAAACTGATTAAAATTAACTGAAAGAAAAGGTACATTCATAATCAGAAAGAATTTAGCATTTATTTCAGGAAGTCAAATACCTGGTATTTACTTGGATACACAAAAGACAATTAAGGTAACCCTATTCAGTAGAAGAGCCTCCACTTCTGTAAGATTAATACTGAAACTGCAAAAGAAATGGGATCTGGTATCAGGAGATTACCTGCCCCTCAGGCTATATTAAAGGCTAACTATGTAGCTTTTCCCAGGCATGGTAAAAAGAATGTGACTTTATTGTGGTGCCAACAACAGCAGGCAGCAAGCTGCACGATTTTTACACTCCTACTATATATACTACTGCTGCAATCTCAGGTAATACTACTACTCCCAAGTAATCCCAAGTAACATCTACTGAGCAGATGCCATGTGCTGGGCACCACTGTAAATGTTTTATGTGTAAAGTTCTAACTTCTTAATCTTCCCAACAACTCCATAAGAAAGGTGTTTTTATTATTTCCATTTTAGAAGTAAAGAAACTAAGACTTTGACCTTATTTCTGAGATATGTTATTAGAGGAACTCAAAGAGCATAGAGACACATGAAGAAAACCAATCCATCTTCCCACCCTCTGGGGAATGGCCGTTAACTGTCTGTCCTGACACCACTTCCTACAGTAATATGTTTTTAATATTTATTATTAAAATTAATTTCTATGGAATTTTTCCTTGAAATTATATTTAGGGAAGGCAAAGAGAAAAGAATGATAACAAGTTGATGGCAATTTAGTCTAATCCTTAACATGTTTTGGGTGAACAATTTTGTCAGCCCAGAAAAAAGCAGAATGAAGACAAATATTTCTGCTAAAAGATGACTTTCACTCTTTTCAGAAATGACCAAAATATGGAAATGTAAAGGTTCAAAAGAACTGACAATAAATTAGAATATTTCAATATAATGGAAAATTATACAGGCATTATAAGTTTTATTTGCAATTAACTATTGGCAAGTTACTATTAACTTGGAAAATATTCATGACATAATGTTAAGTAGAAAGAACAGGTAACATAACCATATAATGACCTCAAAAATATTTTTTGAGTAAAGAAGCTATGTAAATTATATGAATATATGTACATATGTGCATATATGAAAATAAGACATTAACAGTAATTATATTTCCAAGCACAATATATAAGTAGTAGTATTTTCTTCTTTATAGAAGTGATAATCATTTTAGAAAAACTTTGAAATACATAAACTACAATCATAAAAAAATAAAGTGACAACTAAGTAGTTAAAAAATGTCTTTTACTATTATTTTTCAGTTAATGGAGAAAAGAGAACAATTAACCTAGAATTTTAAGAACTGCCTTTCTTTTCCTTAAAGTAGAATAAATTTACACAATTCACATTTTAATAATATACAATACCATTCACGGTTTAATAAATATTTATGAATACACAATGGTTTAATTCTGTACTACACACCTGACATTGCTGACCAAAGAAGAGAGAAAATATTGGTTTTCTTCAGAAATATTTTTTGGCTCTGTAGGAAAAAATTTGTTATCTTCAGCAACCTCCAAAGCCACGCTCTTTCCTCTTTTTGATGATTTATACAGCCGAAAATTTCTATTTCTTGTATAAACTCCTACATCAAAAATTAATACATATGAATGCATGTTTTCAGTGATAAGTTTACATTTAGCAACCATTGTTTTATAATATTACTGTAAGAAACAATTATATTCTACATATAGCTGTTAAACAAAATTAAAGCAATAGATAAATTAAAGTTAATTGGAGCTGACATGAAAGATTGCCACATCCAGAAATAGCACTGGAGCAATTGGAGCAATTCTCCAATTGAAAACAAATAGAAAGGCCGGGACAAAAGTATTAGAAATAAAAAGTTTGAGACTATTGGAGAGCTTCTAAGGCAGTGAGAATTTGTGGTGAAATATCCCAAAGAAAAGGAAAGCATCAAGAAAACCCTCCAAATAGCTAGAATGTATCTACCCAAAGATGTCCAAGATTTCTATTCAGAAAATTATAAACATTATTGAGAGAAATTAGAGAACACCTAAGTAAATGGAGGGACATACCATGTGCATGGATTGGAAAACTCAATACTATAAAAATGTTAATTCTCCCCAAGTTGATCTATAGATTCAATGTAATCCAAACTGAAACTCGAGCAAGATTTATGTGTTTGTGTAAACTGGAAAATTGATCCTAAAATTTAAATGGAAGTACAAAAGGTCAAGAATAGCCAAGAAATTTCAAAGAACAAAGTTGGAGGACTCATTTTACTGAATATGAAGACTTACAACAAAACTACATTAATTAAGACTGTGTGGTATTGGCACATGAAAAGATCGATAGAATGCTGTAACAGGACAGAGTCCAGAAGCAGACCGAAACATAGACGGACACATCGTGTATGGCAACGGTGGCAGTGCTGAGCAGCAGGAAGAGACAATTATTTCAATGGTGCTGACACAACCAGATATCCACATTGGAAAAAATGAATCTTCTCCAGGTTCATCCATGTTGGAGAAGATGTTAAGTGAAATAAGCCACGCACAGAAAGAGAAATACAGCCTGTCATCACTCATAAGTGGGAGCTAATGAATAAATAAATAAGAAAGGAAAGTAGGAAGGAAAGAAAGAAAACAAAAGAAAGAAATCACAAAAGTACATTGAACTTTCAAAAGGAGAGAACAGTACTGTGGTTATTAGAAGTGGGAAGGGGGGTTAAGCAAGAAATTGGTTAAAGCTCACAGAGGATGTTTTGTAAAGATGAAGATACTAACTATCCTGATGTGATCATCACATATTGTACACAGGTACTGATATTCAACTCTGTACCCCACAAATACGTATAATCAATTATGTTTCAATAAAAAAGAAAAAATGAATCTTGACTTCTCTTCACCCAATAAGCAAAAATTCATTCCAAGTGGCTTGTAGACCTAAATATAAAAGGTAAAACAATAAGGCTTCTAGAAAATAAGCAAGATAAGTAGAATATCTTCATGAACTTGAGTAGGAGTTCATGAAGGAGTAGGAGTTAAATTTCTTTAACGAGATACAAGAAACACTAACCACAGAGGAAAACGCTGATAAAGCAGACTACTACTACTACTTAAAGTTAACTTTTATTCATCAAAGACACCCTTAAGAGGTGAAAAGGCAAGCCACAAGCACATACCTTATGATTCCAATGACAAGAAGTTCAAAAATAGGCAAAACTGAGACTCAGTGTTAATGGACAGAACAGCGGTTACCTCTGGGGAGGAGAATGGGGGTGGAGGGCCTGACTGGAAGCGGCATGGAGGAGGTTATGGGGCCCTGGTAATCTATTCCTTGTCTTGGGTGGTGTGGTGACAAGGGGTGTTCATTTTGTAATAATTCACTGACCTAGGCACTCATGAATTATGTACCTTTATGTATGAATGCTATACTTCAATAAAAAAATTTCTTTAAAAAACTTTGCATGTGCTATTAAATCCCTGAACTTTTCGAAGGATAGTTTAGGGAATAATTTCTCCATCCTCTTTTGGTACATTCATAAGTCTGAGTATACTGCTGAAATATTTCTTTCAGGAATATGAGGGAAATTTCCTTACTAGTCCAGTAACCTAACTTTCAAGCATCTAATGGTCATGACTTAGGGTATTTTGTTTGGGGTACAGGTAGGGCATATTTACTGGCCAATGCTGCTCTCCCTGTATCAACTTCCTGTTATGCATTTTCCCTAGCTTATTGCAGGCTAACCCAACATCGAGACGATGTTCTGCTAATAAAACAAAACTTGTCATTTGGAAGAATGCACCTCTACTTATAACTCATGATTGTTCATATCCAAATCTGTACATTGCATTCATCTGTCTCTATTTCAAAATTCTAGTACCTGATTGTCAGGGGTATTAGAAAGACATACAATACAGCAGGAATACTCCCTAATCTTGCTACCTCTGTTGGCCTGGGAATCTTGGCTATAATTTAAACCTACTCTCCCTCAACCTTGAGACATTGAAGCACTCTGAGGTGCTCAAATAGTCAATAACAAAAATGCTGCTTTTATGGCTTTTCAAATCACAAGCTAGAATCTCAATATAAAAATGAGGTTTAGTTCACTGAATTGAAGCCCTAGGTCTTGATCAGCCTGGGTGCTGAATCGGGGTGAGGTCTCGTCACTCCAGTATGTTCTACATAATCAGGTACAGAGACCAGAACCAAGCAGAGCCAAAGACAGAACAGCTGAGTTGAAGAAGTCACCAATTTGATCAGAGCAAGAAAACTGGTGAAATGGCCCCTGCCACTTCCAACAAGCCTGCCACTACCACAAAGCTCTTCAGTGAAGAAAACTCTCAGCCTTACTCTGCTGTATGAGTACTGTTTTTATATGGTATCTGTTTTTTAAATTTATGTGATCTGAGGTCTGGCTGGTTAGCTCAGTTGGTTACAGCGTGGTGTTGATAACACCAAGGTCCAGGGTTAGATCCCTGCACTGGCCAGCCGCAAAAAATAAACAAAAAAATAAATTAAAGTTTAAAATAAATTTAAAATAAAATAAATAAATAAATTTACGTAATCTAAATTTATCCTCTCAGCAACGTTGGAGAGTGCTGGTCTAATGGTCTCCTGTCAAAACTCCCTTAACAGGACTCCTTGGGACGATGACAGCAGAACCAGCCACAGCATTCTCTTTGGAGCTCAGGCCAGCCTGTTGCTTATGTTCCTCAGGGACCTCTCTAAGTTCTCTGAGCAGAAACCCAGGAGATTCCTAGCTCACTGACACATTTTGCTAGTGACATGTACCATAATTTTGGAGCACTGGTGTTGGCAAGATTCCTAAGCATAGTGACAAGTGGGCACAAAAGCACACAGGACAGTCTAATAAAGTCAGCTGTCAATTTTACTTACCTAGATCCACAAAAAGATGCTTTTCTCCCATGTTATTCTTCACAACTAAAAATGAAAGACCAGGACTTCTTTGCTCAGCTGACCCCAGCCTCTCCAGTTTCCTTGAATCTGATGCCCAGCTTTCTCCTGTATCCTTATCTGTGGACATTTTGTTAAAGGAAGTTTCTTCTTTTACAGGTGTTTCAGAAAAATGGGAAAATTCACGGCCTGTTTTCTCTGGAATCCTATCATCATCTTCTTTGGCAATTAGGTGAAGGGCAGGCTGCAAAATTTTTCTTACAAAATTACCTAGGGAAAGAGGTATTATGATTAACCTAATTCTTCTCCTCTGCAAATTATAACTTGAGATCTAGGCACAAACCCACAAGAGACAATTTTAAACAATAAGGCTACTTTTTTTGGTTTCTAGTTTTAAAGCTGAGTTGTTACAACCTATAACTTGCCTCTCCGGCTACTTCCTTCCTCTTGTTCAGTATTTTACTTTTGCAATTGCCATTGATGTGGGAGCTTGGTGTCAGCTGTAAACAAATCATTTCAGAAGGGAAGGTTAATGTGAGAAGGTGTGTCCATGTTGCTACAACAGGCCTGAGGCATAACAAGCTGTCACTAAAAAAGCCCTACTTTTTATTAATACAAATTGAGTAGAATTATCTTCACCATCAGTGAATAAAGAAAGGTTTATATGAGGAAACTATGCTGCCAAGATAATGGATAGAAACACTGACAGAATCTCTGCCATACTCTCCTGGAGTCAGGATGTTGGCAAATTTCTCAGGAGCTTATTCTCTCTCCCTTACCTGCCATGACATGCCCTAAGCACCCTGAATTTCACAGCCATCAGCTGCAAGGTTGTTGCTACTCTAAGCTCTCCCTGGAACTGGTCACAGGATGGACTGTGGCCTCAGGGCTAAAGCACAGAACTAAAGCAACTAAATGCATCTTGTATTTCAACATTTATCCTAATAAGTCTGAATAACAGTGGCCCTATCTGTACCCTAAAAAGTTGGTAAGACAATCTGAAATGTCTTTAAACTCACGTATGTTATTTATCCATGAAACCAAGTACTAATTTGGCTGTTGAGCTGCTTCATGTATAACAATACTGGAGAAATGCAATATTGTAAGAAAAACTTAATTTTATTTTAATCTCCAGAACTGTATAATCTGGTTTTATTTGTCACCTTATTTACCAGAAAAGCTTAGACCCTTCAATCATAACACACACATGCTCTAAATTCAAAATTCTCTTTCTCTAAATCTTCCCTACTCAAAGAAACATCCAATTTCTTATAAAACACTAAACATCAAAATGAAAGCAAAAGCATTTGATCCCTGCGATGATAAACAGATATGATTATTCCTGGAATGAGGGAGAGAAGGCAAACACTAAGTGAAAAGAAATCATAGCATATCACAGGACAATAAAGCAATACAAACATATATCAATAAGGCTAATTTTCCTGGAAACTTGGAATGCATCTACTTGACAGCAGGCAATAAGAGAAGTGAGTCCATGCTTGCCGATGTTGCATGGTTGCTATGGTAAGAGGTCAGGTGGGCCTTTGAACTGTCGCAAGCAGCTAACATGCCCAGAAAATGAGGACAGTGTCCAGCATAAACACTAACACTCTGCCTTCTACTTCCCTTCTCTAATCTTATCACCCTCAACCTCATTAAGACAAGGACTACTTCATTGGCTGAGAATAACTCAAAAGAACTAATCGGTAATAGAAATTTCAGATATAGTCATGTGTGCTTAAGGACAAATATGTGTTCTGAGAAATGCATCATCAGGCGATTGCGTTGTCGTGTGACCAACATAGGGTGTACTTACACAAACCTAGATGGTATGGCTTACTACACACCTAGGCTGTATGGTATAGCCTATGGCTCCTAGATGAGTAGTGTGTCGCTATAACGTTACGTCACTAGGCAAGAGGAACATTTCAGCTCCATTATAATCTTATGGGGCCATCATCATACATGCTGTCGGTCTATTTTTGACCAAAATGTCATTATGCAACACACAACTATACTATGGCAGACTGGCAGAAGAGTATTTTTAGGAAGATTAAATTCTATGATCTCTTACATTTAACTTAATTCCCCTTTCTGAAAGGCTGACAGTAGGAACTGGAAATATCACACTGCGGGAGGGAAACTGAAGGGAAAATTTTGGACTCCTTCATATTCTCAGCATCTCTAATTCTGGCAGTTCTAATTCTAGAGGAACGTGCCTCAGATGACACCCCATTTACCAGGTCTGATTATGTCTCTCACCGTAGCCTCACTAGGCTATCCATCGTTCCCCAAATTAGCCACAAACTCCTTTCTCTGTACTTTTGCATATGCTGTTCTCTCTGACAGTAAAGCTTTCTTACCTTTGTTTATATGGTGGAAATTTGTTCAAAGCCCAGATTAAATGTCATTTGCTCTCAGAAGATATGTGTAGCAGAGACTGCTAGTTATCCGACAAATTTCTATTCTCCCCTCTTCCCTAGCAACAAAATCTCAATTTTTAGCCTTGTAGCTAGTAGTCATAGAGCAGACTATGGGGAGCACACAGGCATCAAAGAAAGCTTGCGTAGGACTCTGCCTTGACACCCTGACAGTAGCGCCTGCTTAACAATCATGCATTCATTCAGCAAATATTTATTAAATGCCCACTTGTATTTATTATTGCTGCTGTGGTTGTTATATTAATATTGTTAATATTATTGATAGCAATATTATGTGCTAAGCTCTGGAAACACAATAGTGAATAAGAAACAGTCCTTGCCCTAAAGAAACATTAAGTAGAATACAGAAGACAAAGAAAACAGAAAATTACCTCCGGAAGTGGATTTGACACATAAGCACTGGACACTCTCTACAAACCAGAAGAACTCTAACCTAAATATTAGGGTTTGGGATGTGACAGAGACAGCTTCTCAGATGACCTGCTGTCTATGCTGAGTTGTAACAGACTGGGTAAATTAGAGGTGTCTCTGTTCAGACAGCAGCACCAAAAAGTGCAAAGGGCTAAGGGCTAGAGAAAAGGTGGCCAGTGGTGGGGGCTAAGGCAGAAGGGCAGAGTGGTGCAGGACGAGGCTGGGGCACGATGGGCCTCCTTGGCAAGCAAAGACTTGCACTTTTTCCTGAAGGCGATGAGTAATCACCGAAAGCTCTGAGGCACCCAGTGGTATAACCAGCTCACCCTAGCTAGCTGACTAAACAAGTAGGCTGAAAGATACACGGAGTCAAAAACACCAACATTTCTACTTGGGTAACTCGGTGGATGGTGACACCACTCACTGATACGCACAGCAAAGGAGAAGGAACAAGTTTTGGGGAAAAGGTGAGGAGTGCAGGGTAGGACATGCTGAATTTGATGTGTGTTCAGGGGGTGTTTAGTGGGCAGTTGGCGGTATGGGTCTGGCATCTAGGAGAACAAACTGGGCTGAAGATAAGATCTGAGAGTCATCTACACAGGTGATAATCAAAGCCATGATAGTGGATGATTATCAAGGGTAAGGACAGAGTGAGAAGAGGCTCAAGAACAGACTGTACGATTGCTAATATCTAAGGGAAAGATCCGGAGAAGGAATGTCCACCTAAGCTAACAGAAAACACGGAGATAATAAGGAGCCTCGTGTTACAGTGCAGCCTTATAACACCAACGTCACAGGTTAGGATCCCTGTACCCGCCAGCCATCAAAAAAATTTTAATTAAATTAAATTAAAATTTAATCAAATTAGAAAAAAAGAGCCCTGTGTAGACAGCACAGTAGGTCACCATGACCTAGTGTCTCCCTAACCCAGCAATTAGGTTCCTGACTTTTATGCCAGTCCTTTAGTGACTATGTTCATGCCTTTTACCCCAACACTGTAAGACACTTGCAGCTCTGAAACAGACTACCTGAACTTCAATCATCTGCTGTTTGGACCTAAGAATACTTGCCCTATCCCTGCTTTGATAAACACTCAAGATTTTGGCTTCTATTTAGACCTTGGTTTCTGGTGTTTCCATTCTGCCTGTTTGTTTTTCCTCTGGACTAACTTCATTTTATACCTGGGCTTGTATCTAAATGCCCAGTCTTGGGACAAATACTCTGGTTACACTTTCAGGCTTACACATAAAGACTTTATCCCAACCCTGAAGTTCTTCCTGGAACAATAAACAAACCTTCCTTGATGTGACCTGACCCAAGCCCCAAAGCTAAGGCCAAGGCAAGGCTGAAGCAAAGGTCAGAAATCATGATATAAGCCATCATTGATAAGGCTTGAAATGGAAAGGCCTCTAACCAATTATCCAGAAAACTATGATGAATCCTGCTGGAGCAGAAATCAGTACCAGGACACGCACAGTCATTTCAATATCTATGATGAGAGGAACTAATGCCAAAGATAACCTGAGCAGGCTAATATGCCAGGAACAGGAAGATAGATCTAGAGCTAAGGGCAAATCCTGAAAATGTGAAAAATCATGCTTTATTTTTTAGGATAGGTTAATGACCACAAAACCTGGTAAGTACGTACAAAATTTTAAGAGGAATAGGAAAATAAGAGTTTTTAATGTAACTCCATGATGTTTTAGAAAACAGTGTACTTACCTACATGAATGTTATCTTTAAATGCCACATCATGAAGTTGAAATATTAAATGGCGGCTAAATTTTTCATCAGTGCTAGAATCCAAGTTGAAAACATCTTCAGCTGAACAATTAACACTGTATAACTCTTTAAGTGCTTTACAAACATGCTAAAAACACAAGTAAATTGTAAATATATTTTTGTTTTAAAATTTTCCTACAAGCAAAATTCAAGTATCTTCATATAAGTCTAACTAATGTAAAAAAATTTTTGATTTACTGTTAGAATATTTACAAAATAACAATCTTACCAATTTACTTAGAAATATATACTATATCTAAATATATACTATATTTAAATTACTATACATGTTTATGTTCAAAATTTTATAGGCTCTCAGGAGTAAAGAGGCCTCTTAGAAGTCAAACAATTTATATGTTAACCTTCTCTAAAATCACAATAAAAATATTTCTCTTAAGCATCTCTTTAAATATCACCTATGAGTTAAAAAGTCAATAATTCTTTTTTTTAATAGTTTCAACATTAGAAAGTTTCTCATTCATATTAAGTCCAAATTCACCTCTAAGAATACAACCTGTGGGGTTAGATGACACTGATATCGAAAGCAGTCATGCATTGTAGCCAGCATGTGCTCAGAGGCACAAGATTTGGAATCAGATAGATCTAAGTTTGAGTTCCGGCTTCATCATTTACCAGCTCTGTGACTTTGGTTAAATCTAAACCCTATATTCCTCAATTGCTAAATGAGAATAATAACAGCACCTAACTTTTGGAGTCGCTGTAAAGAGCAAACAAGAAAATTAGATTAAGGAGTTAGCACAGGGCCTGGCACATGTAACTTCTTGAAAAGTACTGGCTGTGCAACCCTAAGACAAGTCACGTCTCCCTAGGCCTCAGTCTTCTCATTTGCAAAATGAAGCTATTAAGAACTACCATGAAGAGTTATCTTCAGTTTGGCAAAAATTTTTGCAAGCTCCCAAACACTTAGATACCTAATAGTTATTCAATAAATGGTATTTGTTAATGTTATTTTGGCATTATTACAGCCCCATTATCCCCCTCATGCTGAGTTTACTATTCTTCAGTAAATTCTCACTTTCTCAGGGGAGGCTTCCTCAATTTCCCTGTCTACATCGAATTCCCCTATATGCTCTATCTTTCTTTGAAGTATTTATATGGCTATAATTTTACATTAATTTATGTAATTATTGTGACATGTTTCCTCTGTGTTACAGAGACCATCCTTCAATATCTGTTCTCCTCCTTTTTCTGTAGAAACAGAATTCCAATTTTTAGCTTGACAGGCCATCCAGAATGAAGACTACATTACCCAAACTCCTTTATAGCCAAGGAGCAGCCATGTGACCAATTCTGGCCCATGGGATGTGAGAAGGAAAGTACGCCAGTTCTAAGTTACACTCTTTTCATCCTTCTTTTTTTGGTTTTTGGCAGCTGGCTGGTATGAAGCTAACTGGCCAACCCACTCATGTTCTTAAATGATAGGGGCATGCCCTTCCCTTCCCCGTTTTTTACTGACTGCAGTGCAGACATAGTGGTGTGAGTCATCTTGGACAATGTGAACAAGGTAAAATTTTAGGAATAGCAAAGCAACAAGCCTAGTCCCTAACATGATGGAGCCACATCAGATACTACATGAGAGAGAGAGAAATTTCTATCTTGTTTAAGCCACTTAAATTTTGGTTCTTTATTATGGCAGCTAAATTTATCCTATTTTATTATCCTCTATTAGACTACAAATTCTACGAAGTCAGAAACTATGTCTCTTTGGGCTCACCATTGTATTCCTAGTGCCTAGGCACAGTGCCTGACACTTAGCAGAGACGGAACATTTTTGGATAAATAAAGTCTAGTTCCGCACTTTGGAGCTACAGAGAATAAATTTAGTGACTCTTTAGATAATGTAAGTAATCATACTCTCCTAAATTCTCTTCCCAAGGTAAACTTCAAATAAAATTTTAAGTTATTTAAATAATTAAGCTATACGGCTGGCCAGTTAGCTCAGTTGGTTAGAGCATGGTGTTGTAACACCAAGGTCAAGGGTTTGGATCTCCACATCATCCAGCTGCCAAAGAAAGAAAGAGTTAAATAATCAAGCTATAAAATCCAGAAGTTAAAAATATACAGTCGTTTGAGCAATGTTACTTGTCAACATGGTTCCATAAAATGAATTAGCACCAGAATTAATCCTAATTGGCAGAAGTGGCTTATTGAAATTTGTCAGGTGTCACTGAATCAAAGGATATTATGTATTATTACCAGTTATTTTTAACCAGTTATTTATTAATCATTTGTTAAATTAAGATAAGTGCTAACCTAGTTTATACCTCCTCATACAGAGTCAAAAGAAACAGTGCTTACTGGATTATAAAATTGTTGCATACAAAGTAACCAATAAATACAGTTAATTTCAATCTAATAGTTTATAAAGGCATTATTATATTAAGTAAAATAATCCTAATAAGAACTACTCTCTCAATATGCTAAACATGTTAAATAAAAATGCTGTATAATTTTGAACTTTAATTTCTACAATTTTTTCCAGCTTTTACTGATGCAGAAGATTAGTTGTTCAACACTCATTTGGATAAGGGGTACAAAAAATTATGAGGAAAAAAATTTTAAGCACCTACATGATCTTTGCAACACCAGTGTTGATTAATCTGCATTACACTGGTGTTGACTTCATTTGGAATATTTGTAGTTTCTAATACAATGTGGTACTTCTTTGTTAGTGGTATCACCATATTTAAGTGCCAGTGAAAACCTCTAAAACTTGTAGGCCCCAGAGAACTTACTCAATAAATCCTACTTTAGACTATAGAGGTATATCACACACCAGAAAAAAGTCAATACTTATGAATTATTAAAAACATAATTAAGGTTAAAAATGAAACACAAGTTACCAGCTATAATAAAATGTAGTGTTTAAATTTATTTTTAAGGGTTCAGTGGCTATTTAAAAAACAAAAACCTTTTTTGGGAGGGGGGTGGTATTTCCTTTGCTTCAAGGCCAGGAGAAAGCTAACATTCTGTATATTTTTTGAAAGTATTTGCATACATTTTTCAAATAAATTTAAAATCAAACATGCAGAGGTCCAACATAATTAGCAGAAATCCTTTATAAAAAACACTTTAATTTGGATACATTTTAAAAGTTATAAAATGGATCATCTACAAAATTAACTATTTTGTCTTTTTGTTGTTAACTGAATAGTAATCAGTAAATGTAATACCTACTCTGATGTCAAATAATAGCTGATACAATTTTAATACAACTTTATGTGATAAAATCTTAAAAATTTTTTGAGACAATACTAATAAAACTTAGCTACACAAGCTAATATTATTCTTTTTTTAGTAACTTCCTGGTAGGCACAGCTAAATCAAAAATAAATACTAGAATTACACTCTTTTCTTAGTTGAAAACAGTAATAACTTCTCTAGACAAGGTTTTACCAACAACCAGCTGTAGGGCCTTGAGTAGGAATTACTCTCTTCCAGGTCTTAATTTCTTCATTTATAAGGGTACAAGATAAAATGATTTCCAAAATTTCCGCCAGCTCAAAAATTCTGGTACTATTTTTAGTCAGTTTCCCTGAAGTTCATCTCAGTACCCAATTTTTGCAGTAAAAATTGCTTTGCCTGGCCTTTACCAGAGTCAGCTATTTGTTACGGAAATCAGAGAATTAATATATAATTTAAAAACACAGAAAATTCCCAAACTGCCATCTTTTTCAAAGCTTTTTTCTTTTCTTTCTTTTTTTTTTTTACTAGATATAGTAATCTTACAAAATATATGGACATAAACTGAACTTTCCTTTTCACAATTTATTCATAGAATACTAAAAAATGAAAGTCAAAAGGAAGAATAGCAAGAAAAAGGTGGAGAAATACGTAACCTGCATATTAGATAGGCTGAATTCACTGAATGAATGAATAAGTGAATAAAGAGATAAATGGATAGACACTGGAGAAAAACTTGAGTCTGTCATTTACCTCAATGAGTAATGCAACCATCTTTTTCCCATCTGCTCCTGGATTGGCAGGTTTGTTAAATTCCAAATCAAAATAAAGCTTGCACACAGCATTTTCAGGAATGACTTCATAGCAGTGCAAGAGATTTCTTCTAAATTGAATAATTTGAGATTGTTACATTTATAGTTTATACTTTTTAAATCATGGAAGTTGATCTTACATCTTAGGCACTGTGTTAACTGTGCTTTAACTACATAAGACTATGAAATAATGACATGATAAAGGGAACATGTTCACTATAGGTTTATGGCTCATAGTATCAATAGTTTCCATCAAACAAGATGTAACCATCATGTTCTGTAACCTTAACTGGAAAATATGGTCAATCTTATAGTGTTTTTTATTCACAGATGATTCTGATATTGTATAATGCCTCTATATTTATTTTCTGTGTCACCATGACACAAATTTTGTTTGAGAAGAGAATGTTCTTTCTCAAACTGGGAACCCAGGATAAAATATTCTTGGGAGTCCATAAATTTTCCATGAAAATTTTTAAATTTTGTATTTTCACTAGGAAAATGATATTTAAAAATCATCTTTGGTTAAAAAAAAAATTGGTAAAAAAAACTCTGAATCACCTGACTTCAACAGCTTTCAATGCTTATGTTTGCAGTTACATTCTTGCTGGCATGAACAGTAATGACTTTTCATGGGCTGAAAAGAATAAATGCTGACAATATGCAAATGATAATTTGGACTAAGTGAAGTTCAGATGGCATCCTATATAAATAAAAGGTCTGTAGTAAGTTGAAGAAGGAAAAGTGATGGAGAAATTGTATCATCATATGGCACTGGCACAGGTTGTATGGGAATTCAACACACACACACACCCTGTAGCAGTCAGTACCATATTTACATATAAACCAATACCAGGCATCCATATCCATTTACTCCCCTTTTCCATATATTGCTCAAGTCTGAGAAGTACTTGAATAGATCACTGAGATAAAGCAGATATTTCTTTATTATTAATTAATAATATAAGTATTCATTTGTGATTAATAGTACAATTTAATACTTGCATGCAAAAGAGACATTTCCATATTCCCTTTGTGTGTGTGTGTGTGTGTGTGTGTTGTGGGTATGATTTTTTTTCTCTCAACACCTTGTGAGATAATTGAGTGTACCTATGGGAAGGGAACTCCAGAACTCAATTCTAATAGTAAAGTAGTAACTAATTGTGTGGTCAAGAACTGTGAAAGCTAATTCAGCCTGGATTAATTTCACCAAATGTTAACTTTATCTTAAATTGGTATTCTATTACAAATTACTTACCTGGATTTATAGTAAAACCAAAGTTGAGAATACGTTGTTACAAGATAAATACGTTGTCCATCTCCCACTTCGCATTCTAAAGCAAATACATGAACGTCCTAAATACAATCAAAAATAATATTCAAAAAAATTAAGAAAATGTAAATCTAAATTCAACTGTAGCTACTGAATGTCCGTAAAGAATTTTACCATTCAAGATTTCAGAAACTGGAATTTGAATATTTATATTATTAAAAACAAGACAAATAGTCCTACTAGATCTATGCCACTCAAAATCTAATTATTTATATTAACGTATTTTTATCATTTATATAATACATGTAAAGGTGGAAACAGAATATCCATACTAAAGAGAGAAAAAAAGGAGAAAAATCACTTAATTCCGTTACTCTAGTTTGACTTCTATGATAGTTTTATTTCTTAAATTTATAAAATTAAATTTATTTTTCAAAACTACCAAAACATTGTTATAAATGATTTGGACTAAAATTAATAAATTTTCTAGTACATATAAAATGTATGTGGGAACCAATGTTTTAAAAGGCTAATTACTGTGGTACTGGATTAAATATAACTGTCCATAACTGCTACTACAGAGTTTCTTCCAATAAAGGAATACATACACAGTTATTTTGTTTCCACTTAGTTAAAGGTGGTTATTGAGACTATTTTCATTTTCATGAGTGAAAAATCAGAGGACTCAGGTGCCTGACCTATTAAAAATCTTTTTGAAATAAATTTTATGGTGATTGGCACGTCTGGCAAGCATACCCCTATATCTTTATTAAAATTCAAGTTCAAATGAATTTGTCAATATTTTAATTTCTGATGTCTGAATTAAGTTTACACAATATAAGTAAGAAAGGATTTTCTTATATTTTCTAAACCACTCTGATAAGATTTGAGTGAGTGTCTCTTTACTAGAAAAAGAGTGTAACTGGTAACCAAGAACGGCTGCTGCTTTGCCTGGAAATAAAGGACTTGAGAATCTGATACTGATGTAAGGTTTGGAGGCTTTATAACCAGGAAGAGCAACCTGCAGAGTTTCAGCTGCAAAGTGTCTCAGAGTCTAGAGAGCCTCAGCAAGGGTTTATATATATATATATTTGAATTATTTTATTTATGTCTTCTTGGCATATTCATTATTACAAATTATTCTTTATGCCCCTTACCCGACCAGTCCCTCCCCAACCCCCTTCCTCCCCACCACCAACTCTAGTATCTTTAGGTTTGTTCTCTCCTCTGAAAGTTCAATGTATATTGTGGTCCTTCCTTCTTCCCTTCCCTCCACTCCCTACCCTTCTCCTCCCCTCCCTTTTTGTTCTTTCTTAGCATCCAGTTATGAGTGAGGACATGTAGTATTTCTCTTTCTGTGTCTGGCTTATTTCACTTAACATAATTTTCTCCAGGTTCATCCATATTGCTACGAATGGCAGAATTTCATTCTTTTTTATAGCTGAGTAGTATTCCATTGTGTATATATACCACATTTTCCTTATCCACTCATCCATCGATGGACATTTAGGTTGATTCCATATCTTGGCTATTGTAAATAGAGCTGCAGTAAACATGGGAGAGCAGGTATCCCTTCAATGTGATGTTTTCCATTCCTTTGGGTTTTATCCAGTAATGAGATTGTTGGATCATACGGCAGTTGTATCTGTAGTTATTTGAGAACCTCCGTACTATTTTCCATAATGGCTGCACTAATTTACAGTCCCACCAACAGTGTAGAAGAGTTCTCCTTTCACCACATCCCCTTTCACCACATTGATTGTTTCCTTTGCTGTGCAGAAACTTCTTAGTTTGACATAATCCCATTTTTTAATTTTTTCTTTTGTTGCTTGTGCTTTTGGGGCTCTTATTCATAAAGTCTTTCCCCATTCCTACTTCCTGAAATGTTTCCCCTATGTTTTCTATTAGTAATTTTATGGTTTTGGGTCTTATATTTACATCTTTAATCCTTTTTGAGTTGATTTTGGTATATGGTGAGATGTACAGGTCCAGTTTCATTCTTATGCATATGGATGTCCAATTTTCCCAGCACCATTTATTGAAGAGGCAGTCTTTTCCCCTAAAGATACCAGAGTTGGTGGTGGAGAGGAAGGGGGTTGGGGAGGGATTGGTTGGGTAAGGGGCATAAAGAATAATTTGTAATAATGAATGTATGTTCTTGTCTTTGTCAAAGATCAGTTGGCTGTAAGTATGTGGGTTGATTCCCAGGTTTTCTATTCTGTTCCATTGATCCAAGTGTCTGTTTTTATGCCAGTACCATGCTGTTTTGGTTGTTACAATAGCTTTGTAATATAATTTGAAGTCAGGTAGTGTTATGCCTCTGGCTTCTTCTTTTTTTTTTTTTTTTTGCCCAGGATTGCTTTGGCTATTAGGGGTCTTTGTTGTTCCATATGAATGTTAGGACTGTTTTTTCTATTTCTGTGAAGAATATCATTGGTATTTTGGTAGGGATCACATTAAACCTGTAGATTGCTTTGTGTAGAATGGATATTTTCACAATGTTAATTCTTCCAATCCAAGAGCACAGTATGTCTTTCCACCATTTTGTGTCCTTTAATTTCTTTCAGTAGTGTTCTGTAGTTCTCATTGTAGAGATCTTTCACCTCCTTGGTTAAATTGATTCCTAGATATTTTATTTTTTGGTAACTATTGTAAATGGGCTTGCTTTCTTGATTTCTTTTTCTGTTAGTTCATTTTTGGAGTATAAAAACACTACTGATTTTTGGGTGTTAATTTTGTATCCTGCAACATTACTGAAATTGTTAATCAGCTCTAAGAGTTTTCTGGAGGAGTCTTTAGGTTTTTCTATATTTGAGATCATGTCATCTGCAAACAGGGACAGTTTGACTGACTTCTTTCCTTCCAATCTGGATGCCCTTTCTTTCTTTCTCTTGCCTGATTGCTCTGGCTCGTACTTCCAATAATATGTTAAAGAGGAGTCGTGAGAGTTGGCATCCTTGTCTTGTTCCTATTCCAGGATGATATTGGTGACTGGTCTGTCATACAGGGCTTTTATTGTGTTGAGATAATTTCCTTCTATACCTAACTTGCTGGTCTTTATTGTGAAGTGATGTTGAATTTTGTCAAGTGCTTTTTCCACATCTATTGAGATAATCATATGGTTTTTGTCCTTGGTTGATGTGGTGTATCACATTTATTGACTTGAGTGTGTTGAACCATCCCTGCCTCCCTGGGATGAATCCCACTTGATAATGGTGTATATTTTTTTTCATGTATTGCTGTATTCTGATTGTTAATATTTTGTTGAGGATTTCTCTATCTATGTTCAAGGTTACTGGCCTGTAATTTTCTTTTTTTGTTGTTGTATATTTGTCTGGTTTTGGTATCAGAGTGATCCTCACCTCATAGAATGAGTTTGGAAGAATGGCTTCTGTTTCAATTTTTTCAGTAGTTTGAAGAGAATTGCTATTAATTCCTCTTTAAAGGTTTGATAGAATTCAGCAGTAAAGGCATCCAGTCCTGGGCTTTTCTTTGTTGGAAGGCTGCTGATTACTGCTTTAATCTCATTGTTTGTTATTGGTCTCAGGTTTTCTGTTTCTTCTTGGTTCAGTCTTGGTAGTTTGCATGTGTCCAGAAATTTATTCATTTCCTCCAGGTTTTCATATTTGTTGGTATATAGTTGTTTATAGTAGTCTCCAATGATTCTTTGTATTTCTGTGGTATCAGTTGTAATGTCTCCCTTTTCATTTTTGGTTTTTGTTATTTGGGTCTTCTCTTTTTTTTTTTTTTTTTGTTAACCTAACTAATGGTTTGTCTATTTTACTTATCTTCAAAAAAACCCAACTTTTTGTTTCATTGATCCTTTGTATCATTTTGGGGGGGGTCTCTATTTCATTTAGTTCTGCTCTGATCTTTATTTTTTTCCATCTACTACTTTTAGGATTGGATTGTTGTTTTCTAGTTCTTTGAGGTGCAGTGTTAGGTCATTTATTCGAAGACTTTCTATTCTTTTGATGTGTTTACTGCAATAAACTTCCCTCTCACTACTGCTTTTGCAGTATCCCACAGATTTTGGTGTGATGTGTCTTTATTTTCATATGATTCAAGAAATTTTTTGATTTCCTCTTTAATTTTTTCTTGGACCCATAGCTCATTCAGGAGCCTGTTGTTTAGTTTCCATGTATTTGTAGAGTTTCAGAGTTTCACTTGTTCTGGATTTCCAGTTTTAATCCATTTTGGTCTGAAAAGATATGTGAAATTATTTCAGTTTTTTAAATTTGCTGAGACTTGATTTGTGACCTAACATGTGGTCTATCCTGGAAAATGTTCCATGTTCTGATGAGAAGAATGTATATTCTGTAGCTACTGAATGAAATGTTCTATAGATATCTGCCAGATCCACTCTGTCTAAGGTATAGTTTAAATCCTGTGTTTCTTTGTTGATATGTTGCCTGGAAGATCTGTCCAATGCTAAGAGAGGGGTGTTCAGGTTACCCACTATTATTGTATTGGGGTCTATCTCTTTCTTTAGGCCTAAGAGTGTTTGCTTTATATATCTGGGTGCTCCAGGGTTGGGTGCATACATGTTTATGATTGTTATGTCCTACTGCTGGATCGATCCCTTTATCATTATAGAGTGGCCTTCTTTGTCTCTTTTTATGGTTTTTATCTGATATAAGAATAGTTACTCTTGCTCGTTTTTGGCTTCCATTTGCATGATATATCTTTTTCTATCCTTTCACTTTTAGTCTTTGTGTGTCTTACAGGTGAGGTGAGTCTCTTGAAAACAGCATATAGTTGGGTCTAGCTTTTTTAATCCAGTCAGTCAGTCTGTGTCTTTTGAATGGGGAGTTTAATCCATTTACATTTAGGATTGTTATTGACAGGTATTGTTTTACTCCTTTTTATTGCTTTTTGTTTAGATGTTTTTAAATATCTTTTGTTCCTTTTTTCTCCTTTCATTATTTGTCTTCAATGTTAGTTGGATTTTCGAGGTGGCATGAATTAGTGTCTTTCTCTTTCTTGTCTGCATTTTGTTTTAACAGCAGGTTTTGCTCTTTCTTGTGTATCTGTGATAGTGATTATTAGTTTTTGGATTCTAGATACAGAACTCCTTTGAGAATTTCTTGCAGGGTTGGTCATGTGGTAGTGAACTCCCACAATTTTTGTCTATCTGGGAAATGCACTATTTCTCCCTCATTTCTGAAGGATAGCCTTGCTGGGAATAGAATTCTTGGCTGGCAACTTTTTTCTTCTAGTATTTTGAATATATCATCCCATTTTCTTCTGGCCTGTAGGGCTTCAGTTGACAAGTCTGCTGTTAGCCTGATGGAGGCTCCCTTATAGGTGACTTGACACTTCTTTTGCTGCTTTTAGAATTCTCTGTTTTTGAGCTTTGCCATTTTGAGTATAATGTGTTTTGGAGAGGATCTTTTTGGATTGAATCTGTTAGAGGATCTTTGGGCTTCCAGGATCTGAAGGTCTGTGTCTCTCCCTATGCCTGGGAAGTTTCCTGTTATTTCCTTGAATAGGTTTTTGATGCCTTTTCCTTTCACTTCCCCCTCTGGAATACCCATGATTCAGATGTTTAAGTGCTTAAGGCTGTCTGCTAGCTCTCTTAGATTTTCTTCATTTTTTAAAATTCTTTTTTCCTTTTTTCAGTCCACCTGGGTTATTTTGAAAAGACCATCTTTGAGGTCTGAAGTTATTTCTTCTGCTGCTCTAGCCTGCTGCTCAAGCTCTCTGTTGTGTTTTTTATTTCACTGAGTGAATCCTTCATTCCAGGAGTTCTGCTACATTCTTTTATAAGGTATTAATCTCTGAAAATTTCCTCCTTCATGTCCTGGATATTTTTTCTCGTTTCATTGTGTTCTCCAATTCAGTCTTCTCTTATCTCTTTGAAGTTTCTTAAGATCATTGCTCCGAATTCCTTTTCAGACATTTCAAGCATTTCCTGCTCTGTGTGGTCTGGTACTTGAGAATTACTGTATTCCTTTGGTGGTGTCATATCTTTTTGTTTATTTGTAGTTCTAGTATCTTTTCATTGATGTCTGGACATCTGGTAGAACACTTTTTTCTTATACTACTCTGGAGTGGGCCATGAGGTGAAAGACTTCCTCCTCTAATTGCAGGCTCCACTGGTGATTCTTCTTGCATCAATACAGTTGAGTGTGCAGTGGGCTGCCTGTAGGGAGGCTCTTGCTACTACTGTGGTGGTGAGCCATCCTTGCAGTGGCAGTAGGTGTGGCAGTGGCTATGGTGGATCACCTGTACAGAAACAATGTTTGTGACACTCACATGTGATGCTCACTTTGGCTCCTGCTGAGGTGGTGGGAGGGCCTGCCCAGGTCTTCAGACTGGACCCCCAGTGGTGCAGCACAGGATGCTCACTTTGGCTCCTGCTCAGACAGTCTCAGCAAGGGTTTTTAAAGGGAATAGTGTGGGAAACAAAAGGGGGAGTTTAGTCCCAACAGAAAGCAGCTACATGAGATCTTGCTGATTCTGGGTTTTCTTTCTCTTGGGGGCTGGTTTTATAACTCTTTGGTTTGAATTCTTTCATCCATCCTTGAGTGTAAGTGTTGTCTGGCTCCCACAAGCTGGATAGGTGTTATCTAGCTCCCAGACAGCTTGACTTCAAAGGGATTAAGGGTTAGCTTTGTAAGCTACTGATTAACTTTTTATTATCTTTTTCCTTCTAAGCACAAAGGTCTGCGGCATCTTTCATGAGGTATGTTGTCCGTTAAGGTTACAAAAAGAAACTTTTTATAGCTAGCATTCTGCTCCAAGCTGCACTTTACTCGATAGCTCTTTCAAGGCTAATTATCTTACAACTACTCACTGAGGTGGGCTTTTATAAGAGCAGTCTCTCTCCTAAAACTTACAGCACATTTAGCTTTTACATATTAATAATCAGAATCACAACACATTTATGTTAGATTTCATATATGCATCTTATCTTTTCATTTATATTTCTTTATATTCCTCACAGTGACAACAAAAAAGGATGTGCAGTACATATCTGTTGATTGATTGGCTTTTTTTTTTTTTTGCGCACCATGCTCTTTGCAAGGCTGGCATGTAGCAAGCACTTCTTTCTCCCACTTACTTAATGTGTTGCCAATAAATATCGTCACTCTTCATCTAAGCATAACTTCACTTTAATGTCATTACAAATTTTTAATTTTTTAAAAAATTTTTTGCTTACAAAGTTTTTAAACTAATTGGTACTAGATATGTCATTCTTTTTCATTACTCATATTAACTAAATGGTTAATAATTCATAGGGATGTTTTTCCTAAATCATGTGATATTTAGACTGCCATTGAATTGTCTTGGTAGTGTACATGGCCTGAAATGAAGACAAATATAGTAGCTCTTAAAAAAAAAAAAAAAGAGGACAAGGCAATTACCTCTTTACAGCTTTTAGCAAAATTAAAAGCTTGAGTTTGTCGATGAAATAGCTTCCAAACGGAGGGTGGTTCTTCTGGCTTGGACAATCTTGGTTTATAAAGTGAGGACAACGGTTTCCTCTCATAATAAGATGCTCGTTCTTCAATTTGCTTTAGTTTTGCTTCCCATTTTCTCTTCATTGGTTCAGCAGTATGGGCAGAATAAATCCTATCCCACATAAGATTTCTATCAATTACTACCAAAACAAACAAAAAGGCCATCAGTTTTTTTGTTTAGAATATACTTTATTTGATAAAGTTTCAAAACGAATTTCCTGACACTTAATTCCTTGTTTGCTTTATGTTTTATTCTTTGCATGAAGTTTTACCATAGAACAAGAGCAGGGTTGGTCAGGGGAAATCCTTAGATTTTGGCTCATCTACCTAATAGTGTTATGACCTTGGGCAGGTTCATGAAGCTCCCTGAATCTTAGTTTAATCAATTGCAAAATGGGGATCAATATCATCTTGAGAACTTTATGTAGTTACCTCGAAGATAAATATAATAAGATACATAAAAATGTTTTGTAAATTACAAAGCCTCATGTAAACATAAGTGCTTTTTGTATCATTATGGTTTTTATTATAACTATTCTTTTGCATCGAGTGCTGCCTACCTGGCCCAGCTGGTGCTACTACCTTGGCCACCATTCTTGTGTTGATTTTTTTTTTTTAGTGTAGAGTTCATTTCTAGGCACCAATGTGCAGCTCTTAGTTCCCTTTTCCTCTCCTTCTGTCCATTTTTCCTCTTCTCTCCCAACACAACTTTTATTTCAGAGGTTAACTCAGTGTATGAATGGGAGTTATGATATTGGCTAGTTTGGGATGGTGACGGTAATGGGTGATTTTTGTTTCCATACAATACCTCCATGTAAACCGTGACAAGGTAAGAGGGCCAGTCAATACTTTCAAAATTTGGGATTATGAGCTATTTACAAAAGAAAAAGAGTAGGTTTTTAGAAGAGGGGGAAAATTTCCACTGTAGATTAAAAACAGCCACAAATTCCTTGCCATTTTTCCCATCAAGAGTGCCATCTGAGCTCACTCTCATATGGCCTCTGGGCTTGGCCATTTGACTTGCTTAGACCAATGCCGCATTCACAAATGTGAAGGAAACAGAGGTTTCATAAGTGTTTTGCACCATATCTGGAGTCCTGCCCTGAAATTGTTATGCTATAACTCTAGCCTCATAGAGGCTAACAGGCCATGTGGAGAACTAAGGCATCCCAGCCAAGAACCAGCTCTAACGGTCACATGTGTGAGGTGGTCCATTTTGGGTCATCCCACCATTATCTGAATTCAGCACATGAGTAAGCCCAAGTGAGTTTAGGACAGACCCACTGAATTCCCAACCAACCCACAGAACTGTAAGAAAAAAAATTTTTTTTTTAACCAGTAAGTTTTCAGCTGGTTTTTTACACAGAAATAGATAACTGATAAAGTTTCCCTTTTCATTAATATTATCTATGCCATAACTTACCTATGTGGAAAACAGATATGTACATTAGTTTTTTTAAGTGAAATAATAATATATACTAAAGCATTTAACAGTAAGTTCCTAATTTCCTTAGGCAATGCCTGTACACTTATTGAGTTGATAAATATTGTCTTGAATTTTAGCAGAAATTTTTGAGGCAACACAAATTCATTGGCAAATGATATATTCCCTGAAAGGAAAAACAGAATCACCCTAAAAGATTAAGAGAGGGTAGAAATATCAAGACCTTCTTAGAAAAAAAGGCATATTTTCCATAGATTTCAAATTTGACATCAACCATAACAGACTTAAGAAAGATTATTCTCTCAGAGTTATGCTCAACCCACGTGAAAATTATAAACCAAGAAACAGAAATATAATTCTAGGTATCAATATAAATTTCATAACTGATATGCCTGGGAAAGGAATATCAATTCATTGAACTAAGAGATGGGGCAATTTTTCTAAAAACTGCTTTAACTTGTCAGTATAAAGTGATTGATTGGGCTCCTTATTGCTTGGTAGATTCTGAGTATTCAGTTTATTTTAATCTGCTTTACATACAGATAAAAATCCACTATATTTAGAAAAAATTAATTAAGACACTGACTTTCTTCTATGAAATTTATTAATTTTTAGCAGTCCACTGATTACTTAATGAAGAAAATAAACACAGAACGCAATCATATCTTAATCACAGCTAGCATCTAACCAATCACTGACTAGGAATGACTATGTGGATGTTCACACAGTGGCACTGAAACCTCATTAAGGAAAATGTTTTTGATTTTGTAAAAATTTTGGTAGGATCATGGGAGTGTGTCATACATGGAAGTCATAGAGTCACAATGGAAAACCATCTTAACATTCACTGGATTTGGGGAAACCATGAGTGTCAACAGAGGCAAAAAAAGAAGTTAAGTATATAGCATGCCTTCATGTTCTTTGCCCAGCTTGAAAATTTCACAGCCTGGGTGAGATCCGAAGACAACTGGGGCTTGGGCTATTTGAGAAGGAAGGTTGAATAACAAAAGGAAGCATGTGGCATTCTGGTCTGGGACTATCATATTCCTCACTCCTACTGTCTGGGAGAATGTCACCATATTAGAAATGCTTTTAATTCCTGGTGAGGAAATAGTGCTGTCTTTCTTTTATGTAATTATATATCAAAGCTCCTTTCCACCCAGGGAACCTAACTATTTTTGGTAACAGTTTCTAAGTTCCAAAAAGCACACATTTATTGTATTTTAAAAGAGTAGGCTTAAAGAGTTCTATTATTTATTTCTTAACATTGCACCAGAATGCTTATTTAACCATGTTTGATATTGATTTTACAACTAAAGGTGATCGAACTAGAAAAAAGGTTGGGTTAGTTCTTTTAGAGCAACTGTTGTGGCAGAAGGGAAAACGGGGATGAAAGCAGAGAAATGACTCAGACTGAAGTAGCCCTGATTTCCCTCGGTTTATGCCCAGGCTTGCCCAGCTGTGACACTTGATGGCTTGCTTCCCAGGAACAGCTGGATTGGGGGAACCTGCTTCATATTCACTGGCTTCCAGAGACCTGAAGCCCGCCTTGACATGGTTCTCCCTAGCCCAATTCTCCCAGTTTCCTTTCTTTGTCTAATCACTCGTCAATTATTATTCCCCAACTCCAACTCTTCCCTCTCCCCTAAGATTAAATGCATCAGTATTTTGTGTTTTCTGGCAATATTCTAGTTGTAGTATTTAGTAATGTTTTTCTTAATATATTCCCTTTTCTGGTCTCTTGGAATACATGAATACAACTTCTCCCACTGCTAAAGTATTCATCATAAAGTATGTGATTAAAATTCATTTACAGCTCTGTTATTATATAAGTTTGCTTCCCAGATGCACAACACCTTAAGAAATTAAATATAATAACTGAGAGAATTGCTTTTTTTTCCTACTTCAGTCTCTTTGCCTGCCTATGCTTGACCAGAAGTAACTCATATTTAAATTTCCCAAAAACCTGCTGGAAGGGATAAGAAAAATATGGCAATATATTGTTCTTTTCCACTTCTTCCTTTCTATCCTCCCCCCAGGATCTCCCATCCAAACAGTGTTAACTGCCAGACTAATCACTCTTAAAAACATTTCCATAACTTCTCATAGGGATACTCATTAGTGACCCACAGCATCACTCAATTCACCCTATAGTCTACTTCATGAAGTCTAAACTCCCCTCCGGAATCCGACATTGAATCACTTACCTATTTCATTTCTGATTGTTCGCCAAGTGAACGACAATGACCACTCCTGGAGCCCTCTGGCATATGATTCTCTCCTCCGGAATGCCCCGTGTCGCCTTTCCCCAAATCCTTTCCCTTCAAGGCCCAGTTCAAGTTCTGCCACCTCTGGGACTCCTCTGTAAAGAGAAATTACGAAGCTCAGTCAGAAGACATTGCCTCCAGCCTACTATTTAACTATAACTAAAGTTCTCTAGACTAAGTAAATGAGTGTAACTTACAGGAAAACAGATAACTGCTGCTGCTGCTGCTGCTGCATTATCTGAAGCATTATTTTGGTAAGAAAGTTTATTTAGCACAGGAAGGGGTCTGGGCATCACAATGGGATAAGAAGTACTTGTTCAACCATCTTAGTCCCCTCCTTGCAAATTACCCCCTCGCCGAACCACTATTAGGGGCATCCTATTCCTCAGTTTTATTGCAGCAGAATAAGGACTTCCAAATACTGGTACTTACTCAATTTGAGAGGAATAAAGAAAGGCCTAAGCTTATTTCTGAGATCTGAGTTTAACTCCTGTGACTGTCCTTTTAGCAAGAGCAAAAGCTATCTGACCTCTTTAAGCCGCGGGCTGGTAGGAAACCTCGAGGGATTGTTGAAAGGATGTAAGTACTCAATAAATGGGAGCCATATGTATAACTATGTATATTTATGTTCAGAATGTAGTCCTTGACTTATACCTGAATGGGCAAAAGAGTTGGGGACATGCTGTTTCTATCATGGAGCCCTGATTTGAGCAGAATGTAACGAATCTGTTGAAATTTGACGCAGAATCTCGTGCTCGTGTGTGGTGGCATATTTTTCTGCGAAAACGATTCACAGTTTGCATCAGGGTCTGAAATAAGTTTGTAACCCAAAATAGGCGGGGAACCAGCAGGGTAGTGGAGGCTTTTGATTTAGGGGGAGGAAATGGCGGTAACGTAAGGAAAGGCCTCGGGTCATCAGAGAGGAAGCAGAGATTACCAGCGCGGGCCCCGGCCTGCTCCCCTTCCTCCTGCAGCTCAGACTGGGCGGCAGGCCCGGCCTTGTCTCCCTTCTTGTGCCCCTTGTGCCAGGCGCGGCCTCCTCGTTGCCCTCAATTTACCTCCAGAAACCCGCGCGGGGGGACGAAAGGCGGCGGGTCCTCAGCGGATAGCGGGAGAGGGCGGAGCGGCGTTCTGGGGCGGGCCGGGGGCGGGGCGCGCTGGGGCGGGCCGGGGGCGGGGCGCGCTGGGGCGGGGGACGGGTCGCTGCGGAGGGCGGGCCGGGGGCGGGGCGAGCCCAGCTATCTAGCTTGCCTCTCCCGGAGGCGGCCCGCAGAAGCTGGGGTGGTGCGGCGCGGCGTGGCGTGGAGCGGTTGGTGCCCCGTGTGCGGAGGCCGTACGGTGAGTGCCACCACCGTCCCTTCTCGAGGTGCCGCAGCCCCGGGCCCGCTCCCTGCCTCTCCTCAAGCCCAGCGCCTGCCCTGGGACCCTGCCCGGGCTGCAGCTGCTGCGGGAGCCGGAGGAGATGGGCATGGACTGGGCAGCAGATCCTTTGTTTTGCCAAACGACGGGTGCAGGGACGAGCACTGAAGCCGGCGGAGCAAGGGACCCGGCTGGGGGTCGGAGGCTGGGCGGGAGGCCGAGACCTGGGAGATGGGAGGCCGGACCGAGAGAGTGGAGGCCAGGCGGCGGGAGGCCGGGCCCGGGGCACCGACCGCGAGGACCAGGAGGCCGGGCGTGGGGCACCGACTCCGGGGAACAGGAGGCCGGTTCGAGGGGCGGGAGGCCTGGCGTGGGGCACCGATTCCGGGGAACAGGAGGCCGGCTCAAAGGGCGGGAGGCCGGGCCGAGAACGTAGAGGCCGGGACCGGGGCACCGACCGCGAGGGACGGGAGGCCGGGCGGGAGGCACCGATGGAGGGGCGGGAGGTCGGGCCGGAAGCGGGGGGATCGGGGTGGGAAACCTGGCGGCCGGGCAGGGGCCTCCGAGGCGGGATCGCAGGAAACTGGACCGGGAGGCGGGAGGCAGCCGGATGCTGGAGAAGTGACGCCTGTGGAGAAGTGAGTCCTGGACTGGGAAGGGAGGAGGGCTCCGGGAAACTGTGCCCCGAGGCTGCAGGCGGGCCTGGCGCTGCCGGAGTGGCGCTGGCCCTCGGGGCTGATTCTCCCAGTAGTGGGTGAGGGTCTGGTCTTTTCTGTATGTGGGGCCTAGATTTTCTTGGGTTGGCTGTGCGATGTAGCTCTTCCAGAGAGCTCATTCCAAGCACTAAACTCCGATTCCTTTTCAGACCTGAAGTCTTAGGTGAATTCTTCCAGCTCATACTTGTGGTTATGTATCTATGGCCAAAGTCCCTTGGCAGCTGCTTTGAAATGCCCTCAGGTATTTCTCACACTTGCCACTTTTATTTTGGTGGGTCTGCTCTCAAACCTTACTTGAGCAGCTGCCTCTTTCCCCCTTCTCACTAAGTGGCACCCAAGCAGGAAACCAGGAACCACAACCCGCCCACCTTACTCATCCCCCAGTTAGTCACCAAACTTTGTCGACCTCCTAAATGTCTGCCAGATCTGTCCGTGTCTCTCCATCTCTGTTTTCAGCCACCCTAGGCTCTCACCTGACCACAGCAGCCTCCTCACTGGAGACCCTCCTACCCTACCTGTCTCCAGTTCATTCTTTACAGCACAGGTAGAGGGATGTGTACAAAAAAAAAGCTGTTCTTTTGCCTTTAGGGTAAACCCAGTCCCAAGCACAAGTTGGGTCCTGAGTACCCTCCCCTGCCTTGTTTTGCCATAATACCATTTCTGCACAGCTGACGTTACATTTCCTATTATTGTTCCTTTTGCATCTGGCATTTCTGAGAGGAGTTGCTTGTTTACTGTCTTTGCTGCTAGATCGATCATAAGCAAACTCCTTGAAGGACTGACTTTACCATGGTGTTCTTTATTCTCTTTCCACCAGTCCAGGGCCTGGCACAAATGAATGCCCATCCATTTGTGTTTTTATTACAGTATTATGCTTTTTAATAAGTATGTTCTATCAAGAAGAAGTAAATCTGTTGTAGGATTACTTAGCAAATTATAATTAAAACATGTGGTTTAGAAAAGAATGGTGTGGTGAAATATGGGGTCACTGTGACAATATGGCTATGCAGGACAGCAGAAGGTGCTAAGCAGGTGCTCAGCCACTCTGAATATGCTGGGGTTACATGATCTCTAAAAATGAAATGTAAAGCTTAAATCATCCCTATGACAACCTGATGTTTGAGCTTTAGTTTTACTTTTGCTCTTTTGTAAAAGAAGACTTTTGAAAGTGAGAATGGATGAGCAATTTATTGGATTGTGGTGATAAAACCTCTTCAAAGTAAAAGAAATGAAACATTGCACTAGTTACGTTAGATTTGCTTTTGCTATCCTGAAAAAAGGCCTTGCCTCCTGCCATTTTAAGAGACTGGAATCTTATCTGATATAGACAATTACAATGCTTCTTTACTGTTTTCTTTCAAACCTACTTTAACAGAGTTTCCTATTGCTTCATCCCCCTTCTGATGTTACAAAGCAATCTTTATCTTCATGAATTACATTACATTGATTCTGGAGTTTAGTATTAGATAGTTCTTTAAGCTCTGCCCCAAAGATAGGAAGCACTGGTTCCTATCTTTGGACCTGAAAAAAAAAAAATGATGTGGGAATTCTTAGATTCTTAATTATCGTTTTGTACCCATTTAACAAATACAAATGTATTGGAGGAAGAAGGGTGTTCTTACCAGAAGACCTGAAGCCATGTCTCTAGGGCCCACTTACTAGCTCATCCGTAAATTAGGCATAATATACTTATCTCTCAGGGTTGTTGTGAAGATGAAATGAAATAGTGTATGTGACAATGCTTTGTAAATGTAATGTTCTCTATGATATTAGTTATTTCTCTGCATGTTTTTTCTTGCCTTCAAATATTACCTACAGAGCTTCTGCATTAGGGTGGAGTAAGATAAAGTTACCTGATATGTACTGAACATTGTCTGGCATCTGCTTTGAGCCACTTTTGAATACCAGTGAACATTGGTATAAAACCCCCCATAGGGACAGGGCCTTTGTCTCTTCCACTACTTCATACACTCAGGTTTTAATACAGTACTCTGCACACAGTTGATATCGAATAAATAAATGCTACTGACTGACTTTCATCCGTTTCAAACCTCTGGCAAGCAGGATTTCTTTAATCAAGTGGTTTTAAACTTGAATCGGATTCTACAAAGCAGTGGGAGTGGGGAGGCATTATAGCTTATCTGTAATTTTTATAAAAGACATCCAAGGTCCTCCATTATACATTTATTTCATACAAAATATTTAGATCTGCAAGGACTTTCCCATTTTCTCCTTTTGCTCCTCCAAAAATATCATCTTAGGACTTCATTTGGGCGAGGGGAAGAGAGCCCTTTCATCTGGTAAGTACCATGTTCTTTCTGACTTTGGCATAAACTGAGAGGCTCTGAATAGTGGGGACCACTAATCTGTCTTCCTGGTCTTGGGGCCCATGCCAGAGAAAAGAAAAGGATGGTTTTATTTGTACATGTGATGCGATTGACTTATTTTTAGTTTATTCTGTATTTAATTTTACTTTCCCTTCACCTGTTTTCATCTTATTAATTACATAATAAATACTAAAAGATTGACTTCACCAGGCCCAATGACAGTAGCCAGTTTGGTAATTCTTACACGTCCCCAAAGGAGTTCAGATACCAGATGGGAAAAGATTTTGATAAAACCTCTTTTACTTTACAGCTCTTCTTATCCAGACTATTGTGAAATAGTTCTTTCTGTTTCATGTACTATATCTGGAAATATGACTGCTTTTGAGACTTCATCCTCTCTGATAAGTAATATTATCCTGGTGTTTTCCAAATTGTTTGATGGAAGTGTAGTCTCCGCAGAAGTCATACTCGAAAGCCTTCACCTTTCCTTTAGATAGAGATATAGAAAATGTGTCTTAATGACTTACACTGAATGCTTAACATGAAACCAGTTATTTTACTTTTAGAGGTATATTTTCCAGTGGCATCAGAAACACCATAATCATCATTTCCTTTTTTTTTTTTTTTTTTAATTAGAGTAAGTATACTGTATGGTTGTATTAGTCCATTTTTGTTGCGTATAACAAAGTGCACTGAACTGGGTGACTTACAAAGAAAATGAAATTTATTGCTTACAGTTTCTGAGGCTGGGAAGTCCAAAGTCCATCTGGTGGTGGTGACAGTGACCCAGGAGTCTCACATTACAAGCTGGTGGAAGCAGAGAGAGGCAGACTCTCCTCTTTTTAAAGCCCTCAGAACCATGCCCCTGACCACCATTTTTAATCCATTCAATACTGTATGATCCTACAATCCAATCACCTCTTAAGGCTTCACCTTTCAATTACCATAATAGGATTTCCCACTCTCATAACAGTCACAGTGGGGGCTAAGTTTCTAATACATAAAACTTGGGGGACACAATTCAAGCTTCAGGGAATTTTGGGGGGACATAGTTCAATCCACTTAATGGTATTATTATTTTGGTGTCTCTTCAGTCAGTTTCTATCATGTTATTTATGCTCTTTGTCTCATCTTAATAAGAGCTTCTGAGGCTATGGATTTTTGCTCCCTTTCTTGAAATTAACTATAGTATTATCACTCCTATATGGTATGAAGCGGTCTATAGAATAGTAAGACTCTGCCCTCCTGACTCAGAGAGATCCTTGTTTGAATCCTGACTCTGCCACTTAAAAGTTATTTCTCTAAGTCTCACTCAATTGAACTGTAAAATTGGGATCATTATGCTTCAAAGTGTCATTGGGAAGACTAACTTGAAATACATATGTACCTTGTAAGTTGTTTTTAATCATATTCGTGGAGATGATTCAGAAATGAAGTGTTGGTTCTTATGTCGCATTTTGAAATTTAAAAACCCTAGGGCAGAGACCAGGTTTTATTTCTTACCTCAAGAGTTTCCCTGCAGGACAGGCACCAAGAATAGCCTAATGATGGGTGACAGATTAGCTGATTAAGAATCTTTAAAACTTGTTACACTAATTTAATATCTCATTTTGAAATCTCTACCATAGGCACACTTTCAAACTATTCATTCTTTAATAACAGGTTTTTTTTTTTTTTTTGTGAATCCTTTATAGCTTAGTATAGAAATTTTCAATTTTAGAAATTAATTTCTCTGCCTTAATTTTGTAGATAATTTATTCTGCTTTACTTCATTATTGCAGTGAATAACTGCCTAACCATCATGTTAATAGGGAAAACATTCTAACTCTTCTCTTCTTTAGGAAAACACGGCTTGAAATGTTTAAATATCTGTTTCAGAGTGACAGTAAATATGTACTGACAACATTTTTCAACTTTTGAAGATGTGTTATAATTTGGAGACAAGTGTTACAGGGATCCAAGAACTAGAAAAGTGATTCGAAGACCTGAGTTCCAGGTCTGTCTACTGTCAATTGGTATACTTAGAACTTCACCATGACCTAATACAAGCTCAGAAGTTTGCTTTCTTATAATCAGCATCCTGAATTGATGCAAAGAATAACACACATCAGCACAGTAAGAAACAAGTAGCAGCTAGTCCCACTGCTGTGCCAGAATATTGTTTTTAAATCCTCATTGTTTATTTTTCCTATTAATGTTTTGCCAAATGAAAATGTCTGAAAATCTAAACTCCTGTTATCATTTAGGGCAGTAAATCTTTCCCTGAGGAGATAATTTTTCATCCTTCTAAGATGAGATCACCATCCCCAGAATAATTTGTATTTCAGCCAGGCATTAGCTAATGGAGGTGAGGTAATCCACACTCTTGGTAAAGCTGTGCTCCCAAGAGTGGATATGGTGCTTTTATGTGGAAAAGCAGATGATAAGTCGACAACAAATGTGCTCATGTTGGTTGCTAGAAGGATTGTATTTACTATCATATAAATGTTTAGTAGTATATCAAGATAAACTGGTAACTGTGGTGATATATATTAATCAGATACTAATAATGAAGGAGAAATCCTTCCTGAGAAATCCTTATCAAATAGTAAGATACTATTTTAAATCCTATTCTGAAAGAATTCATGTTTTTTTCTTTTTGGCCACCAACTACCTTAGTAAAACAAAATCATCTGTCTCATGCCTTTTCAGAAATGATTGAATTATAATTATTTGTACTAAGACTGATCTATCTGAAATTGTTTTTAACTTTTAATAATTGGTTAGGAATGGAAAGGAAATGACCATTTAAAAGTCACCTAATATTTAGAAGAAATCTTACATTGCTCTGAGCCAAGAAGCAAAACTCTGGAAAGCTGATCACTGTTTAAAACTTCTATTATCAGTTAGAAGGAGAAAATCGTTTTTTCCCACAGTTTTATTGCTAGCAAGAGACAAAAGTCAGCATTCAAAGTCAGTATTTCAGTCTAAGAGGAGAGCACTGTTTGCAATGTTTGAAAAGAGATCTTTAGGGCCTCGATTGTTGGTGGGAACTGATCTGCATTTGGGGGTTCCTGAGCACATACTAAGAACCTTGTTTTTGGCAAATTCTCTCAAAGGACCAATTTGAGGCAAACCATGGGGCCAGAAAGGACACTGTCAAGAGTGCCAGGTTCAACTCCAGAAATTATCTTTGTTGAGTCTTATTTCCAGTGTTGTTTTTGTTTGTTTGTTTGTTTGTTTGTTTGGGTTTTTTTGAGACTGGCTGGTGTGGGGATCCAAACCCTTGACCTTGGTGTTACCAAGGCTGTGCTCTAACCAACTGGGCTAACCAGCCACTCCCCCAATGTTTTGGGGTTTTTTTGATAGATCTTATTTTTTTAGAGTAGTTTTAAGTTCAAAGCAAAATTGAGAAGAAAGTACAGAAACATCCCATATTCTCATAAACAAACTGAAGGTATTTTTCGTATATTCTGATTTGTCAACAATACAGAAGACCTCTGTGACCAAAAGTGTGGGAATTTCTCCCCACCAGCAACCAAGCAACCAATCTGCAGTGAACACCAGTTGGGTGTCCTCTAATTCAAATCTATTCTAACACTGTCTGCCTGGAGGTAGCATCATATGCCACAGGTTGAGGGCTCAGCCCCCAAGACTGTCCCCTCTTTAGATGCCAGCACAGAGTCCAGGTTCCTGGAACTTCTAACCAACCTGCTGTAAATCAGTGTCCCCACAACCCCTTCCTCTTGTGTTCAGTTGATTTGCTAGGGTGGCTCGCAGAACTCAGGAGTTTACATTTACCCATTTATTATAAAAGGTACTACAAAAGATACAAATGAATATAGATACATAGGACAAGGTATTGGGGGAAGAGGTGCCACCCGCCAGGAACTTCTGTGAGTTCAGCTATCCAGAAGTTCTTTGAACCCAGTCCCTTTCGGTTTTTATGGAGGCTTTATTACATAGTCACTATTGATTAAATCATTGGCTATTGGTGATCAACTTAACCTTCAACCCTTTCCCCTCTGCAGACATTGGTCGATGGGGCTGAAAGTTCCAACCCCCTAATCACAAAGTTGGTTCCCCTGGCAACCAGTCCCCAACCTGAAGCTGCCTAGGGACTGCCAGCCCTCAGTCAACTCATGAGCATACATACAAAAAAACACCACTTTGGAGATTTCTACAGATTATAGGAGTTCTATGCCAGGAAAGGGGCTGAGACAAAACCAAATATATATTCGCAATTTCATATCCCCCCTGTCCCTGCATATGAATATCCTCCTCCATTGTCAACATCCTGCACCAGAGTGGTACATTTGTTACAGCTGATGAATCTACGCTGACACGTCATTATCACCCAAAGTTGGAAGTTCACGTTAGAGTTCTCTCTTGGTGCTGTACATTCTATGGGTTTGGACAAATTTATGATGACATCTATGTACTATTATAGTATCACTCAGAGTAGTTTCACTGCTTTAAAAAATCCTCTGTGCTCTCTCCTTCACTCCTAACCCCTGGCAGCCACTAATCTTTTGACTGCCTTCATGGTTTTGCCTTTTCCAGAATGTCATGCTTTTAAGTTTCCTCCATATCTTTTCATGGCTTCATAGCTCATTTCTTTTTCTGTTTTGGGAGTTTTGGGGGTGTTTTTTGTTTGTTTGTTTATATTATTGGCTGGCCAGTAAGGTCATTCCTTTTTAGTGCTGGATAATCCACTGTCCAGATTCATTCACCTACTGAGGGACATCTTGGTTGCTTCTAAGTTTTGACAGTTACAAATAAAGCTACTGTAAAGATCTGTGTGCACGTTTTTGTGTGGACATAAATTTGAGCTTCTTTGGGTTTTAACCAAAGAGCAGGATTGCTGGATCTTTTGGTAAAAGTATGTTTGGTTTTGTAAGAAACTGCCAAACTGTCTTCAAGGTGGCTGTACCATCTTGCATTCCACCAGCAATGAGTGAGAGTTCCTGTTGTTCCACGTACTCCTCAGCATTTGGTGTTGCAGGTGTTCTGAATTCCGGCTTAATCTAGTAGGTGTGAAGTAGTATCTCATTTTAATTTGCATTACATTGCATTATAGCTGTATGTAACCATCATATGGCTATCATAACTTCTCAGATTCTCAATTTCTTTATGAATAATGCACATCTCTCCCTACCCTTACACCTCTCAACCCCTGGAGTTATTTCCTTAGGATGCATTAGTGTAATTTTACTACATCAGACTTCAAGGTTTTTTGCGGGGAGTAGGAGGACATCTTGTTAAAATATTCTCAAGACATCTTACCAATTTATGTTCCTTCCAATAGTGTATGAGAATGACTATCTCATGCATCTTTGCTAGCACTGTACATGATTACTTTTGAGTATTGGTAAAATATATGGGTAAGTACACATGAAACTGTAGATAGAGGACATTTTGGAATTCTTATCTCATAGTTTTTGTTCTAAATATAGGGGAGATAGGTGCAATCATATGAGAAGTACCTCGTCCTCCTTCCATCAAATTCACCAGCCTTCCTATGTTATGCCAGAATACTTTGTCTTCCTTCGCATTTCAGTGGAGGAGCTGTCCCTTTTTTATTGGAGGCGAATGCCTCTCCATAGCTAAGATGGATTCCCAAACCCTTTCATCCCTTCAGGGAGTTCACTCTTTCTCTCCTCCTGCCTTATTAATTTCTTACATTCCACTTGGATCGTTCTCATCAGCACAAAAGCTGGCCTGTCTTTAAAACAAAACGAAAAAGAAATGTCCTGTACCCCTTGTCTCCTATGTTAAATAAAAGTTATAGGAGACTGTTAGTTTGGACTGATATCCTGTGCTAGGCCCAACAGACCAAACCAAGATGAAGTCACTGGTGCTGAATTTTCACACCACCAAGCCACACTAAGTTATTTCTCTTACCTTCCAAAAAATCAGGAGAGAGAGAAAATAGCCAAATCCCCCAAAAGGCCAGCTTTAACTGGCATAAGGAAGTCCTTCTCTGCTTTAACCTTTAAAAAGAAGTAACTTTGAAATGACCAATCTGCTTTTTGTTCTCTATTTCTGCTTTCTTTGTCCCTTTTCTGTCTATAAAGTAAAGTTCCTCTGCTCAGCTCATGGGGAACACTTTCTATTTTATAGAATGAGGTGTTGCCCAATTCTAGAATCTCAAATAAAAGCCAATTAGATCTTTAAACTAAATCTGTTGTAATTTTTTCTTTTGACACCCACTATCCTATTTCTTCTTTCTCCACAGCAAAACTGGAAAGAGTTTCTGCTCACTGGGAAGAAGAATCTTTACTTACTATTGTTCTCCCATTCTCTCTTCAACCCACTGCAACACCATTGGTCCTTTTAAAGTATAATTTTCAAAAAGTTAAAAACTTGGCTATCGTGCAAATATAAAATGAACATGTGTCAAATATTTTATTCAATTAATTAATTAATAATGGGACCAGTAAGATGTTAAGACCACTTCAAAGGAGATTTTGAGGAGCAAACATGGATATAGACATTGGTATGCTGAAATGAATTTTGCTAATATATATAAAAGTGGTTAATATCCTTAAGGCCAATAAATGTAATTTGGAAAGGTCAACCTTTTCTATAGTGTGGAAACCAATTGCATCATTACAAGACAAAATTCATTTTCATTGCTGTAGACAAGAATCATTTGCACAGCTATCCATTTCCTATGGCTTAACTTCCTACAGAGTTGTAAAGTAGCCTACTCAGTAAGATAGTCCCTCTAGACAATGCCTAGCATCACACTGAAATGATATCCAGTAATTACTTTTGCCCATTTCCAGGTCTTAGACAATTTTTCCTGACAGTCCCACTATAACGATGACATTCTTGACAAAGCCCGTGGTCTTCCGTCCTCATCTGAATTGACCTCTTAGCAAGATTTGAAAAGGTTGAACACTCTCCTTGAAAGACTTTTACACACTTTAGTACACGACGTTCACCTGATTTCTCCTGTTTTACCCACTTCTCTTTAGTCTCTTGCTGACTTTGCTTCCTCTAATAAACCTCTAATTATCAGGGTGCCCCAGTATGTATCTTCAGCCCTGATCTTCCCCCGAGATCCAGACTCTCATCTACTCATGTCCACCGTTCAGTCTAGTTCAAGCTACCATCATCTCTTGCCTGGACTATTCCAGTTTCTCACTGGCCTATATGCTTCCACTCTGACCTTCTGCAGTTGATTCTCTACTCAGCTGCCATAGTGATCTTTTTAAAGCATGCTATCCCTCTTCTGCTTTAAATGCTCCAATGGTTTCTCCTTGTAATTCGAATAAAATCAAAGTTCTTCTTGGCTCCTAAGGCCTTACGTGTTCTTGTCTTTTCCTACGTCATCTCCCTTCAGTCCATTCGTTCCTTTACCATGCGTGGTCAAACTGGTCATCTTTCTGCGCCATGAATATGCCAAACTCTTCCAAGGCCACTGTACTTGCTGGTCCTACCCCCAGCAAAGATAGCCTCTGTTGACAGCCTCTTTGTCATTTAGATCTCAGTGTAAATGTCACCTCAGAGATGACGTCCCTGATCACCTTAGCTAAAGTGGCTCACACTCCCAGTTTATTACTTTACCTGTTTTATTTTTTTCATAGCCCCTACCAGTATCGGAAATCTTATTATCGATGTATAGTTATTCTTCATCTCTCAAGTGAAAACTTCTTGATGGTAGGAACTTGGTTTTGTCTTCCACTCTGTCCTAGTTCCTAGAATGACACCTGGCACAAAGTTTGTGCTCGTTCAATGTTTGCTTATTGGGCTGTCTGGTTTGTTCAGTTGGTTAGAGCACAGCCTTATAACACCAAGGTCACTGGTTGGATCCCCATACTGGCCAGCCACACACACACACACAAATTTATTTACTAACTCCAATTGTGCTCACTTCCTCCCTTGGTTTTCTAGAAAGCCTTCAGGAAGTAAGATGGTAGAAAAAAGCAGAGACTTCATAGAAATGCAAAACATGGGGCCGGCCCATGGCTCACTCAGGAGAGTGTGGTGCTGATAACACCAAGGCCACTGGTTCGATCCCTATATAGGGATGGCCAGTTAGCTCAGTGGGTGAGCATGGTGCTGACAACACCAAGTCAAGGATTAAGATCACTTACTGGTCATCTTTAAAAAAAAAGAAAGAAAACTGCACTGTGGGAGAGATTGAAGCACTACCCTCTTCTGTGGTTAAATATAAACGGTGACATTTCCTCTCCTCTGTATTCTTTCTCCACCTTTCCCTACCATAGTTGCACACAAAACTGGGGGAGAGGGCAGGAAGGAACTTAGCTTTGGAGAAGGGAGGAAATTAATGTTTTCCAGAAGAACTTGAAAAGGGGGACTTGGTATGGAGTTTTAGCTTGGGAAAATTTTAAAAGTTCTGGAGCTGGATGGTAGTGATGGTTGTGCAACAGTGTGCACATAATGCCACTAAGCTGTACACTTAAAAATGGTTAAAATGGGGGGCCGGCTCCATGGCTCACTCGGGAGAGTGCGGTGCTGGTAGTGCTGAGGCTGCGGGTTTGGATCCTATATAGGGTAGTGCCGAGGCTGCGGGTTTGGATCCTATATAGGGATGGCCTGTGCGCTCACTGGCTGAGCTTGGTGCAGACCACACCATGCCGAGGGTTGTAATCCCCTTACCGGTAAAAAAAAAAAAAAAAAATGGTTAAAATGATAAATTTTTGTACATTTTACCATAATTTTAAAGATTAAAATTTAAAAAGCAGTTGTGGGGGAGTGTTTACTAGGACTTTATAGAAAGGCTTCTGTGGGTGAGTGCATCCTCTCGGTGGGATTGTATTCTTTTAGTAGTTCTGATTTAGCATAGGAATGAAATTAAAGTTTTATTTTGATTGGAATTTTTGACACAGGCAGGGCTTCTAGAGTCTGGAGAAAGTCATTCAAGATTTTTTGTTCTCACAGTGCTAATAACACCAAGGTCAAGGGTTCAGATCCGTGCACCGGCTAGCTGCCCCCAAAAAATAGAAAAAAGTTTTTTATTGTTTTTTGTTTTGTTTTTGTCATTGTTTCTCCCTCTTCTTTATTTAGGGAGGTAGATTACCATGGGAAGTACCTTTGCTTCTGGAAAGCCAGAGAATACGAGATGGAATTCTAGAAAGCAAGTAGTAAGGAGCTGGCTTTTTCAGAAGTGACATAGCAGAGTGGGCAGAGAAAGGCCCCTATCACTTAGCCTGTGACTATGGACAAAGTCACTTAATCACTAGAAGCTCTGGGTATCCTGACTTTAAGAATTGTTGGGAGGATTAAAGATGAGTGCCTAGCAAAGTACCTGTTATATGATAAGTGCTCAGTGAGGGGTAGCTGCTTCGATTATGAGGATGTGTTCGCTGTATGAGATATAACACAATTCACTGATGGAGGAATGAAAGCAGAAACTTTAGTTTTTACCTCTAGGTTTCCTAGACTATTCCACCACCTGAAATGAGAAGTTGGGATTCCAAACCCAGATCAGAATAAAGACTGAGAGATTTGGAGCTTCTTGGTACTGTATCTCTTGGAAATCTAAGCACTGCAGAATAATATTATGTGAGGTATACCATTGTGGTCGGAAGTTTTTGTTTTTTGTTCTGACTGTGCCGAGTTGGAAGGGCAAGTTCCTACAAATGACCTGATCTGTTGTACTACACAGGAAACAAGCTGCAGTCTCTTATCTTGAACTGTTGGGGGTTTACAAATGTAAAAATTCATCAAGTTGCATTCTATCTATGTAGTCTGTGGTAACTTACTCACTGTACAAGGGTACTTCAAAAAGTTGGTGGAAAAATAGAATTAAAAGATAATACAAATCTTTCCATGAACATTTTGAAGACCACTCATAAGTAATTCATAGGTCGATTAAAAATTAAAGTGATTGATAGAAAAGGGGGAGAGAGTTGGGCCACATTGTACGTACCACTGCAAAGGTACGTTGTCCCCAGGTCTGACTCACAGAAACCTTTAACAGTTGAGGTGAAACTGGGATATTAATTTGGAGAAATAATCACTGAGATAATTAATATAAAGCAGTGGTTTTGTGATGACTGTTTTTTTTTTTATTAACTTCTATTTTCTTTATATTCTAGTTAATAAAAGTAGCCATGGAGAACACTGAAAACTCAGTGGATTCAAAATCCATTAAAAATTTGGAAACGTGAGTATTTTAATGGAATCCTGTATAATCAGAGGAGGATGGGTACACGTAATACAGCGGACTCTGAGGAGTGGGGAAGCGAAAAGAATGTGGACTTTCAACCAGAGAGGCCAAGCTGACTTCCTACCTCGGACAGCTGTGTGGCTTTGCATAAGTTCTTATGCTCTCTGAACCTCATCTTTAAAGTGGAGGTAACACAACTTCCACAGAACAGAGGATGAGGAGAAAGACCTAGTACGGTGCCTGACCCGTAGTGGGAACCTAGTCCTGAAATCAGAAGGACAGCACAGGAGAGGCAGCACTCACAAGTCTGGGTGCTCTGTGCCTTCCCAGATAACTCTGCAGGATTAGAGATTTTGTGTTTGGGGAGGGCAGAAGGTTAACCTGATGTTTGAGTTTTAAGACTAAAATACAGTGTCAGTTTTCAGTATGAGGAAGAATTGCCTAGGTATGGATTATCTTTTACTTTTTGTTTTTCTCTTGTCTTCCTTTTTGGAATTTTCTACTTATTAATGCTTCCAACAACCAGCAGATGGAGAAGGCAAAAGATAAAACTCAGACACTCTTCATTTAACTCATGTCTGTTATTATCTGTTTGGGATCTCATGATATTTTTAATTCTAAAAGTTTATTTCTGAGACGTAGTATTACTATTCTGGACCATCCTGGGAATTACAAATTAATTTTATTACAGGTTGAGTATCTCTTATCCGAAATGCTTGGGATCAGAAGTGTTTCATATGTTGGATTTTTTCAGATTTTGGAATATTTGCAGAATACATACTGGTTGAGCATCCCTAATTCGAAAATCTGAAATCTGAAATGCTCCAATGAACATTTCTTCCGTTTCATATCAGCACTCAAAAAGTTTCAGATTTTGGAGCATATCAGATTTAGGATTTTTGGGTTAGTGATGCTCAGCCTTTACTAAACAATAGCATTACAGCAATGCTATTGACAAGTTACCAATAAAGATTTAGCAATTTTTTTGTCAAAGAAATTTTCCTAGAAATTAAAATTTTGAAATATCCTATTTTAGAGAGTTTTTGTTCATTGTCATCATTGTTGTTTAAAGCCTTTTAAAGTTATTTACGTGTTTTCCTACCTTCTTTTCACATCATACAGAGCATTATTTAAATAGCAAATTGCATGAGACCCCCAAACATGTTTAGGATTGTTTTGATGCTATGGTAAATTAACCCTCACGTTCCCAGACCTTTTGAGTCTCTGCTCTTTCTCAGCTGTGTCCCATCTTGGTCTAGATATGATATTGCTTGGTAGATTACTTACCTCCTAAGGAGGCAGAGGGAGAGAGGGGAGAACAGACTTCAGGAGATGGGAGTTACAGTTCTATGATTCATTATCTGTATGACCCAAAGCTCAAGTCAGCTTTCAGGGTTTTAATTTTCTCCATAAAACGTGTGACTCTTCACTTTTAGCTAAATATAATAGTTCTTTTCTGACCTTGACTCCTTTAATTTACTACTTTTAATTTTTTCCAACAATATTTTTGAAATTATGTATTATGTGAAATACTGTAAGGTTAAGTGCATGTACTCATAAGATTAAGTACATGAATTTTAGGTATTGGTGTTTGACTTTCCTAGACCTATTATTTCCTCGTTCTTGTTCTAGATCACGAGTTATGCTTGTGGGCTGTTTTTGTCACATTTTATTGGAACATAACCACACACATCATTTACATATCAACCCAGGCTGTTTTTACAAGCAGAATTTAGATAGCCTGCAGGCCTAAAATACTTAATATTTGACCCTTGAAGAAAAAGGTTACTGTCCCCTAGTCTAGGTAGTGGAGGTTTTTGGAGAAGTGACTTCCAACTAAGATATTTTCAATTATTTATAATGGTGCTTCTTTGTATTAATAAATTTTTAATTTATTCAACTCATAGAGTTTAAGGAGCAGTTTAGGACTTGTGGTTGATACAGTGCTTTGGGTCATATTTGCATTTTGTTGGTTCCCTGTTATTTCAGGGTAATTTTTAAGATTTTACTCTTACCTTGAAGGATAAAATATTTCACAAAGTTATAAGAAATTTTTAAATTACAAAATGTACTTGATGAGATTTTACTTAGATTTAGAGGAAAACATTAAAATATAGAAGTTAAAAGCCTGAACTCTAAAGTCCAACAGATGCTTTCCTTCCACCGTGGCTGTGACACAGTGTCTACACAGCCTGCAGCACATTACTTATCCTCATGGCACATCATTTTCTCATCTGTAAAAATGGGTTGTTGTGAAATTTAAATGACGAAAGGCCTGTAGTACAAAGTTTGGTACAAAACACTCAATAAGTGTTAACTGTTCTTATCAGTTATAAAAGTCATAATTAGTATAAACAGAAGGATTGGTCATTTCTACCTTTGTAAACTGTTGTTTGATTTCCAAACAGAGAGATCATACATGGAAGCCAGTCAATGGGCTCTGGAATATGCTTGGATGATAGCTACAAAATGGATTATCCGGAAATGGGTTTATGTATAATAATTAATAATAAGAACTTTGATCAAAGCACTGGTAGGTACCTTACATAGTTTTTAATCCCTTTCAAATATCTGTGCCATTTATATTTGATGTAATATAAAAGCCAGTATTGATGTGTAACTGTGACACAGAATAGCTGTGAAGTAGAGCTAGGCAGGACCCTACAGCCTCTACAATACAATATGAACTCCTACCTCTTCTCCCTGTCTTCAAAACCCTTCCCTCTTCCATCACCTAACCTCCTATCTGTGTGCTTGGCATCTTCTGCCCTGACTTCTCTGTAACCCTTGCTTCTTTATTCTCCTGCTGCCTCTTTTATACCAATGGAAGTTTCTCAACAGATAGTAAGTACCTGTAGTAGTATTTTTCCTTTCTGGAAACTGCAAGGCATATCACAGGTACTGACTCATTTAATTTTTACAACTCTGAAAAGTAGCTATTGTTAGATTCAGAAAGGTTAAAATCCTTGCATAGCCACACAGCAAGTATAGGAGCAGAGCTGGGATCTGGGCCTTGGTCTGTCTGACTCCAAAGCCTGAGCTCTTAATCCATCTTCTGTTCTGCTTTGCTTCCCTGTGTCTTCATCTGCTCTGTTGTCTTTTTACTCTTGCCCTGCAAAGATGGCAGAGATGCCCCATCTCATGGAGGCCTTTCTTTTACCCTGCTTCCTCGTAATTCCTCTATTTATCTCCTTCCCTAGATTTTGAATACGTGTTATTCAAGCTTGTCCTCTTCACTTCTTTCCATTCCTTCTGGAACTTAGTTTTCTGTTTTCTGCCTCTGCTACTGAAACTGCTGTCTTTCCATTCACATGGCCTGATCACCAAATCCCATTCTCAGTCACTGTGCTGTGTATAGTTTGAATCTAATACAACATTCTAGAATATTTTTAGAGAATATAGAGAATAAAATCCTCACAATCCCAAAAGGCTATTTAATATTTTGGTTTATTACTTGATATTTTTTGACAGTTTTTTAAAAATCTTGATTCTGTTAATAACATGCAAGCAATATTGTATCCTGCTTTTTCTATTTAATGTATTTTTTCATGTTGCTGCATAATTTTTATATCTGTTATTTTAATGGTTATATAATACTGCACTGCCTGAACATACCATTTCTTTAATTTGCATAATTTACCATATGAATGAACCTTTTGTCTATTTCCTTATTTTTCATTTTTAAATTGGTGCTGTGTTGATTCTTTGAATTGGCATATTAATCAAATTAGAATTAATTTTCAATTAGAGACACTAGATGCCGTAGATCTAATTTAAGAGACTACGTACCAGAGTGGTGGTAAAAAATGGAGGGAAGCCAGACTACATTGGAAAGATAAGCAGGATTTGATGTTAGATTAGTTAAAAGTAGTGAGGAGAGAATCGTTGAAAATGGGTCCTGAACCTGAATGGCATCAGTGTTCTTGCTTTTGGCTGTAAGTCGAGATACCACCTTCAACCATTAAAGAAAGAAAAGACAAAACATCTTGTTTCTTTTTGTTTTATGAATTTTTAAAAGTTTACTTTACAGATATTTTGTCTCATATTGCTGGTTGTGATGCCTTCTTCTGTAGATAGACTTTTACACTGTTGAACCTATTCTTTTTTTTTTTTTTTTTTTAAATCATGTCATTCCACTCTTTCCCCCCACAAAAATTTAGACCAGTAGTCTGGCTTTTGCCTTAGAGTGAGCTCCTTTTCTGGCTTGAGATTTGAAGGTCAGGTTCACACAAGATCTCTGGCAGTGTTTTCTGTTCTGTCTGCTAAGTGGCTGCATGGCGTCCCCACCCTTTCTGATGACAAAATATTGATGAGTTTAATTTTATGAAAATAATATATGCCCATAATAGAAATTTTAGATTAGCAAAAAGAAATAAATAAATCACTCCTGATCACACTACCCAGAGATAATCAACAGTATTTTAGAGATATAGATATTTAGACTTTTTATATTTAGTCTTCATGCATATTGAATTTATTCAGTTCTAAGAGTGTGCTTCTCCCAGTGTTTTAGCATTTTTGAAATCTGACAGCAAAGTATAATCAGTCTGTACATTTTGAATCTGTACATTTATGGGGAAAATACTATAAAGAAGTGGTAAAAAGCCCAGGACTTCTGGGGCTGGCCCCGTGGCTTACTCAGGAGAGTGCAGCGCTGGTAGCGCCGAGGCCACGGGTTCGGATCCTATATAGGGATGGCCGGTGCGCTCACTGGCTGAGCGTGGTGCGGACCACACTGTGCCGAGGGTTGTGATCCCCTTATTGATCAAAAAAAAAAAAAAAAAAGCCCAGGACTTTTGGATAAAGGCTAGCACTAGCTTTGTCACTTTAGACAAGTTTCTTTTTTTTTGTTGTTGTTGTTGTTGTTGTTGGTGTTGGTTTTTCGTGACAGGCACTCAGCCAGTGAGTGCACCGGTCATTCCTATATAGGATCCGAACCCGCGGCGGGAGCGTTGCGGCGCTCCCAGCGCCGCACTCTACCGAGTGCGCCACAGGCTCGGCCCTTTAGACAAGTTTCTTAACTCATCTGTGCTACATGCCCCACATCTGTACAAATGAAGCTAGTAATACTATCTCATGGTGTTAGAAAGGGTTAGAGATTGCCCATAGCAGAAAGCCCGATGAACAGTATTAACGTGGTAGTGGTTTTTCTTTCTTTTTTTCTTTTTTTTTTTTTCTTTTTTTCTTTTTTTTTTTTTAAAGATGACCGGTAAGGGGATCTTAACCCTTGACTTGGTGTTGTGAGCACCACGCTCAGCCAGTGAGCGAACCGGCCATCCGTATATGGGATCCGAACCCGGGGCCTTGGTGTTCTCAGCACCGCACTCTCCCGAGTGAGCCACGGGCCGGCCCTTTCTTTCTTTTTTTCTAAAAAAAAATTATGAAATTAGTAATATATCTTAAAATTGTTAGAAACTGAGACTGTCTGGTTAGCTCAGATGGTTAGAGCACAGCTTTGTAATACCAAGGTCAAGGGTTCAGATACCTGTATTGGGCAGCTGCCAAATATATATATATTTCTAATATATATATATTAGAAACTTAGAATCAAAGAAATACAGTTCCTTTAAGTGTGTGTTATATGCAAGTATATATAATTTTTTCTTAAACAAAAGTAGGATCATATGATTTTTTAGTCTTTTTTTTTTTTAACAATGACAATTTTCCCTTGGCAAAATTTTGTCTGTAAAAAGGACAGCATAGCATTCCATTATATAAATGAATCATAATTTATTTAGCCAAACCCCTACTGATAGGTATTTAAAGTTGTTTCTGTTTTTTTTTTTTCTGCTCAGCAGCTATGAAGGATATTCTTATGGCTATCATATTGATACAGCTTCTATTATAAGTCCTATATGCTAAGAAGTTAAAGAGACTTTGTGTTACCATGATCAGAATAATTAGAATTTTCTTAGCATTTAAAAGGAAGCATTTATTGTGGGTTTTGTGAATCGTTGTATAGTTCATTTTATTTCAAAGCACTTATTCTTTTTTTAAAAATGAATTTAAGAGTAATTTTTTCTGTTCCAAGGAATGAGTCCTCGGATTGGGACCGATGTAGATGCAGCAAGCCTCAGGGAAACATTCATGAACTTGAAATATGAAGTCAGGAATAAAAATGATCTTACATGTGAAGAAATTTTGGAATTGATGCGCAATGGTAAGAAATAATTAGAAGGATGACCTTCATTGTCCAAGCTGTGACCTTGTCCAACAGTGACATTCATTGTTCTATCTATAATTATACAAATAAGGAAGTATGAGAATAGCAGAATTATACTGTACATAATCCTAACCTTATACATTTTAGTAAGAAGTAAAAAAAGTTGTTCATGCCAACTCTCTAAAATGCTTTGAGGTATGTTGCTCTGCCCTAGATTGGGGGATCACAAAGGTGATCTCTTTGTTCTGTTCTCAATTTCTTTATCTTATTCCCATACAGCAGATGTGAGATTGTTGAATAAAGTTGCAGGGTTTTTTTCCTTTTATTTGTAAATGTCTTTCCAGTTTCTAAAGAAGATCATAGCAAAAGGAGCAGTTTTATTTGTGTGATTCTAAGCCATGGTGAAGAAGGAGTAATTTTTGGAACAAATGGACCTATTGACCTGAGAAAATTAACAATTTTGTTCAGAGGGGATTATTGTAGAAGTCTAACTGGAAAACCCAAACTTTTCATTATCCAGGTAAAGTATAACGGAACAATTTGGTCATTAAGGATTAATCAGAGATTAATTTACTCAATAGTGGATTATCCAAAGAATTTATTTTTTTCCTGAGGCTACAGAACTAATGTTACTTTTTTATTCATTTAAACCACCACTTAGAAAATATGGAGTAAATTTCAATTTTAGACACATCAAAAAGACTCAGCATATTTAATGTCAATTTTTACACAGCATTTCTATTTCTTAGAAATGTTATGTGTATACACACATTTTTTTAATTTTAATTTTTATTTTTTTGTTTGTTTTTTTTTTGGCAGCTGGTCCAGTATAGGGATTGAGCACTGGACCTTGGTGTGGTCAGCACCGTGCTCTAACCAACTGAGCTAACCAGCCAGCCCTGCTTTTTTTAAATAAACATTTATTCTCTAACATTCAGGCCTGCCGAGGTACAGAACTGGACTGTGGCATCGAGACAGACAGTGGTACTGATGATGAGATGATGTGTCAGAAAATACCAGTTGAGGCCGACTTCTTGTATGCATATTCCACAGCACCTGGTAAGAAAGTTACAAATAAGTGTTATATGCAGATTTTAAATGAATTATACTGTGACTAACTGTAGAATTAAACAATGAAGAGTGTGTTTGATATCCCTGAAGAATAGCTAATTTGTCTGTATTTTAGGGGAACTTAACCACAGAGAAGTCTCAAAAAGTTGTCTTTAGACAAAGTTTTGGCTAGAAAATATGCATACACATATATATAGGCGAGTGGACTAGCACCATGCCATTCATGAACTTAATACTAGATAGTATATTACACAGCAGCAGAGGCAAAGGCAGAACTTCACCCACTTCTTAAAGCAGAAGAGGTATGTTTTCCAGGAATTCTTTGGAAGATAGGAATTTAAAAATATAAATATGATTAGTATAGGAGAGAAGATAGATGTAGAGTGGGAGAAAATAAAGAAGATAAAAAATGATATATATGAATATGCATTACCTCCACTTTTTTGTGGTTGTATTGCACATGTCTTCTTAAAAATATTTATTGATTGTACAGCTATTTACTTACACAACTCACATGAGAGAAGTGTATTTTTAAATAGTGTTAAATTTTCAGATTTACTCAATATGGTTTCCTTTATCCTCCAGGCATCTTTCCAGGCAAAATACTTCTAAATTAAAAACAATGGGTCCAATAGTTAATCTGAAAGAAAATACAATACACTATTTTTCCTTTTTAGACCTTTTGAATACTCTGTAATGTGTTTATTATACTTCATTTAAATGTCCTGTAAACAAACTAAGGACACTGAAATGTATATGCATACATACCAATTTATTTCTTGGCTAACCCAATATTAAAATAAGATGAAATCTGATGGAAACACCATGCTACTTCTAATGATTCTTTTTATAAATAGCTTTGCTTTTACGTCTTCTTCTGCATGTTTACCTGTTCTTCCCTATTGGAAGGAGCCCAGGAAGTAAAACTCTGAATAACTCATTGGTAACATTAGACCTCAATTCTCTTTCCTTGCTGAAAGCAGAAGTGTATGCACAGCACACATTTTTTTTCCCCGTCTAGCATCATTTCTCCTGAAACCAAAGGTGTCTTTTTCTTTTTATGGCTAATAAGATCTGTGGAAGTTTATGTTTATTTTTACCTTTATGATTATATAATAATTTATAGAATCAGCTAAAATCAGATATCCATGGTGTTTTGGTTATATTTTGCCTTGTAGGTTATTATTCCTGGCGAAATTCAAGACATGGATCCTGGTTCATCCAGGCACTTTGTGCTTTGCTGAAAATGTATGCCCACAAGCTTGAGTTCGTGCACATTCTTACCCGGGTTAACCGAAAGGTAGCAACAGAATTTCAGTCCATTAGCGAGGGCTCTAAGTATCATGCAAAAAAACAAATTCCTTGTATTGTGTCCATGCTCACAAAAGAACTGTATTTTTACCACTAAGGAAATGGTTGTTTTGTTTTGTTTTTTAGTTTGTATGCCAAGTAAGAAAACAGTATAATTGATACTATATTCCCCTCTCTCATTTAAATCTAATTTAATGCTCCAGATGGTACTTTGAAACATACCATTTCCTTAGCAATAGAACCACCATGAATCTACCTCAAACTCAAAATCAGAATTTAGTAGTCAAAATTAAATTTAATTAGGAATAAATAGAAATGGATGATGGTGGAATCGTTATGAGAGAATTGATTGTTAATTTACAGCTTTCATAATTAGCAAGTTTCAGTGATGCTGTGCTATGAATTTTCAAGTCGTTATGAAAAAGTTAAACATTGCAATAATGACTTTTAATGATCTCCTCCCCACCCTTTAAGACTGTGCATTCTAGTTTTTTTCCAGACTATAGGACTGATGGTATGGAATAATGTATACTAAAACAGGAATCCGTGGGCATGGTCAAAGGCCTGATAACCTTTATTTTAAAACTGATATAGGACAATGAGTCCACAGAATTTTTAACTCATTTATCTGAGCTTATGGTTTTATGATGTTTGTCCTAAGCATGTCTTTGTTGTCAAAAATCATGTTTAATATTGAAAAAGAAACTAAATATTTTATTCAAGAGATAGTGTGAGAAACGGAGTTGACTCTTTTAAGGCTGAAATGCTGCAGCATTCATAGAGGGACAGTTAAAACCATAAGGGGCTGAAATGCAGCTGAGCTGCCAGCATAAGTGTCTTCTCCTTTGCTCCTATGCAAATCAGTTGAGCTTTACATACCAGCAAAATATCTGAAGAGCTATTATGTAAAAACCTCAAACTGTTGATTATTAGCAAGATGATATGAAGAAATTCTATAGGAACATACTAAAATGTAACTTAGAAAAGGTGGAATGGAAAGAAAGAACTGTAAATCAATCAGGTGGGCACTCTGTCATTCGAGAGAAGATGGTGTGAGCCTGAGCAGAGACAGGGCACAGCCTGTTCGATGAAGGCTTCAAAAAAGGACTGCCAGCTGGTTTCTTCATAGGTACTGGTGCACGTGGAGATGCCCCCAAGGCACGAAGTGCCAAGTAAGAGTGAACCAAGTCTAAAGCTTCTGAAATGGGAATTTTCCCAAGGTGGTGAGAGTCACAATAAGAATCGTAGTACTCTTTGTAGTAAAATTTTTAAGCATGTCATTTTCTGTTTACAGTCAAAGGAAAATAGTGGTAACTTTTTATACTCTTGCTGAAATAAAAGGACCATGGCACACAGACTTTAGAAGTCATCGAGTCAGAGCCTCTCCCCCGCACCTGGGGAAACTGAAGGCCAGAGCTCAGCACTCAGGGAAGTCAGGCTCCGGGCTTCCTCGCTCAGAGGTGTGGAGCTGTCACCGCAGCATCGTGTCACTGGCTTTCAGTGTGACATTTCACATGAACTTTCTTTTTACTCAAGGAAAGGAACTCACATTTACAGATGACAGGTATTTGTTTTGACTGGATTTGTAACTCTTCTTAAGTAAATGTAGCATGTAATGGTATCATAAGGTGTGCTCCTGTGTGACAATTTTTTTAAATTTGTTATTTTGCATTTTTATTTTAAAATAAAATTCAAACTTAAAATTGCCAACGGGTTCAAGTTCTTTGTTATTGTTGTTTTTGATGTTGTGCTACTAATCGGAAGTTAAAATATTTTAACTAAGAGCCTAATTAGGAAGAGTCAAGGAGAATGCAACAGAATGTAATCTAATATTTTGAGGTGGTAGCAAATTACTGAATAAAGGGAACAGATCTCTTAGGCTGCTGAGGTCCTCTCAGGAGGTCCTGTTCCTAAAAGGGCTATAATGCCACAAAGGATACTAGGTCTTCAGGATCTTAGTCCCTAAATATGGCCATATTTTAAAATTTTAAACATTTTCCACCACATAAATTTTAAATTGGGTCATTGCAGGGGGAAAAAACCTAATGGGGATACATTGACATTTACTCCTGGCTTCCTCTGGGAGACAGGATTGTGACAGAGGAAGATGCTCTTTTTACTTTACATACTTAGAAAAGGAATATAGCAAAGTGGGACTAGGTGGTTTTAAATTTCTTCCAATATTTCTATAATGAACATATATTTCTTTAAATTAGAAACAAAATAAAATTGTCCTAATTAGGTATTAGAGACTCCTGTTTCCAAGGAGCAGAGGGTGGCACGAATGACTTCTCCAAACCTCTTTTAAAGGTGTGGTTCTATACTGCATTGAGAAAAATCTAGCCCATCTCATCTTCCTCCTGTATAAAGAGGTCTCAGATATTAAAAAGAAAAGACAAGCAACCCAACAGAAAAATGGGCCAGGGGCATGAACACTTCACAGAAAAAGACCAAATGTCTCTTCAACTCAGATAAAGAGCTTAATCTCCATCATAATGAGAGATGTAATTAAACTAAGGTGTTATCTGTCATCTCTCAGATTGGCAGAAATCCCAAAGTTTTATAATATATTCCATTGGCAAGACTATGGGGAAATTATCTCCCATTAATAGGAGTGCAAAATGGTGGTATAATTCCCTTTGGAGGGGAATCTGACAAGAGTAAATATCAAATTATTTACTCTTTGAAGTAGCAATCTCATTTCTTGAAATCCAGCCTACTTATAAAACTGTACATGTACAAAATTATATACAAGCTTTTCATCACAACACTTTTAATGGTAAAAAAAAAAATGGCAGCAACCCAGCTATAGGGAAGACAGGTTAAAATACACTGGTACATCCACACAGGAGAACAGGGAAAAGTAGTTAGAGGGGAAAGTGAGTTGAAATTGTTTTGTTTTTTCGTTTTTAAGTGGGAGAGATTTAAGCATGATTAACTGCTGGGATCCGGTTAAGAGAAAGATTGAAAATACAGAAAAGAAAAGTAACTGACAGTGTAGGGTTCCCAAGAACCTTAAGAAGGGTAAATCTGAGCACAGTTGGGGTGGGGAGGGCCATGGGGAGAGGAGAAGAACCTTTTTTGTTTCTTTTTTAATGGGGAAAATACGAACAGCTGTGGATGAGGCTAGATTTGTAGTTTTTGTGGTAGGAAGTTCCCGTAGCTTCTGTATTTTCTTTGAGGGGGGTGATAGTGAATCGAGGGCTAGAAGAGTAAGGAAGGTTTGAAGCAATCATTGTCAGGAGTGGAAGAGATTAATAAAATCACTGGGCAATGTTTAGGGCCCCAGTTCAAACCAACAATTATGAATGTGAAGTGGTACCAGCCTGCCTTGTGTGACTTTATTTAGCAATACTTAGTTGCTTGGGTATTGGCATGGATATTGCATGTGTTGAGCTTTTATCCACATGTATTTAAAAAAGACACAGGAGCCACAGATTTCAGGGTAGTGCAAAACGACTTACTGCTTTGATGAACTGTGGAATGTAAGCTAGACAGATAAGGAAATGAAAACGAGGGGGCTGATTATCGGGAATAAGGAGAGGCCCATGGCCTTGTGGTCCTAATGAATTTGCAGATCCATTGTAGTGGGAGTGGTGGAACAATAAGACAAATGATGGGAGATTGTGATCAGAAACAGATCATCTGAATTGGATTTGGCCGATTTGATCATGAAAAAGATGGGACTCAGTCAAAGAATGAAGTAGCGTGAAAGAAACCATTTTGGGACTAGCATGAAAGAGACCATTTTTGTACCACCACAGTGGGGTTTTGCAGTAGTGGGGAGAGGTTGGGCTCCACTCCAAATACAAGCAAAAGTGAGAATTCACAAGCCAAGGAGTTGGGGGAGGAGGGGGGGGCACCAGCAGATGAAAAATTACTAAGAGGTAGCATCAGGGGTAAGGGGTATTTTGGCCAAATCTACCCGACAGGATTCTTGCTGAAGGCAAGCCGGGGTGATCAGACACCACCTGGGGGAGACGGAGGGTGAGGAACCCAATTAGACATGTAGGGTGATCACATATTGAGGGTGGGGGATTCTGGCTGTACCAGCTTAGCAGGATTCTTACTAAAATTGAACCGTGCACAGGTGAACACAGTCCAAAAGTCAGGGCCCAGTTGAGAAGAGAGTTCAGAGGAGCCTGACTAGAGATTGGTCAGAGAGAGAATCTTTGTCAGTGTTTAACAAGCACTTCAAGTGATCCCCATGTCATTGTTCCTAGGATCACACCTGGAGAAGCACTGTTGGACATCTGTTTAATGGTCCTTTCAGTCTTAACCTATGAACCAAATGAGAAAAAAGTGGCATTTTTCAATACCAACAACCAGCTCTCTGATTCACCAGACACCAACTGGGTGTCCTACAATTCAACTCAATTCTGACATTATCTACCTGGAGTTAGCACAGACCCCCCAGGTTAAGGGCTCATTTTCATAAGGCCACCCCCACTTCAGATGCCAGTTGCAAGTTCTGTCCACCCATATAGAAATCTGACCAACCGGCTAGAAATCATCTGCAAACCACGACCCCTCATGGAACTCAGGACCACACTTTGCTTACATTTACCGATTTGTTATAAATAACACAACGAAGGAACTGCAGAATGGCAGAGATGCATAAAGCAGGTATACGGAACGGGTGCAGACCTTCCGTGCTCTCTCCAAGTGCACCAACCTCCCAACACTTTGATGTGTTCACCAACCTGGAAGTTCTCTGAGTCTGGTTGTTCAGATGTTTTCATAGAGCTCCAGCTCCCGTCTCATCCTGGGGGACTGGGGGTGAGGTGGAAAGTTCCAGCTTTCTAATCATTTGGTCTTTCTGGTGACCAGCCGCATCCTGAGATTGTCTGGTGCCTCCGTGCTTGCTCCCCTGCCCCCACCATCACCTTATTAGCATAAGCTGGTGCAATTTAAAGGGGCCTGTTATGAATAAGAAGTCACTCCTATCGCTCAGGAAATTCCAAGTTTTAGAAGTTCTGTGTCAGAAACCAGAACAAAGGCCAAACGTACGTTTTATTATACCACAGATATATATCAAAGCCCTGTAACTAAGAACTCATCTCTGTACCTGTAGGCAGTGTATACAGTGATTATTTTTAGTAGCAGGAAAGAACAGGCCAGAGTAGAAGCATCTTGGTGAAGGCAAAGGACAGAGGAAGGAGGAATCCATGTGGAAGATGGTGGAAGTGATCCCGATCTGCAGACAGAAGATGGTGCAGAGGAGATGCCAGGAAGGAGACAAAACAATATTCTGTAAAATGTCTACATCCAGTATTACCTAACAGTATTCTAAGTGGACTTATTATATTTCCATATCCTCTGTTCATTAATAGTATTTAACTTGACTTTCAAGTTCTCCAAAGCCCTTGCTAATTTTCAAAGCTTACAAAAATAACTGGTGATTCTGCTCAAAACCTTAAAATGTAATGTAGTCAAAAGCACCCTGTAGGGCCGGCCCGTGGCTCACTCGGGAGAGTGCGGTGCTGATAACACCAAGGCCCTGGGTTCGGATCCCATATACGGATGGCCGGTTCGCTCACTGGCTGAGCGTGGTGCTGACAACACCAAGTCAAGGGTTAAGATCCCCTTACCGGTCATCTTTTTAAAAAAAAAAAAAAAAAAAAAAAAAAAAAAGCACCCTGTAGAAATAATAGATCCCTGTTTCCGGCCAATGCTACTGTGTCTGTTCTGAACGATTGCCTCCAGAGCCATTGTTGCTGATGCAGAATCAGGTGGAATGGACTGAGAAATCATATTTGCAAATGGCTTCTGTTGAGAGTTTCTGTATGTGTAAGAATGAGTTGCATTAACACTGAGGTGAGTGGTGGAGGCAGCCTGTACACCAAAACCTCACTGTGCTCCTGCACAGTCGTGACCCGCCTTCCCGACTTCCTGCTTGTCCCCCATGACCCCCATCCTGTGCTATGAACTTTCAAAACTTGCAATGATAAGCAACTCAGATTTGTCTGGCGTGTGCATATCACCTGTGGTCTTACTCATCACTGCTTTACCCCAACCCAGGCTGATGCAAAAATTAAATGATTTAAATATTAAAAATCTGAATTTAATGGACAGATTCCAATTTTCTATTTTACTTTCTCCCTATCGATTAACTTGGTAGCCTTCTGAAAAATTTTTTTTCAAAAAAATTTTGTTATAAAATATGTAAGTAATTTAATATAAACATTCAGGGCATATCTCTCTGATATTCTCTCCACTCAAATATTCTTTATATTTTATTTGAATTTCTACTATAAATACAAAGTCATACTAAATTGGAACCTGATTTATCCATGTTCTCTCCCCATCCCAACCCATCCCCTCATACATCCTCAAGCATAGAGCAGAACTGAAAGGTTGAAAGAGTTGCACCAAAACAGTGTTTTGGTTTATTCAGTGAGCTCATGAAAAAGAAAGACGGGCTAGACTCAGGACCGCACTAATACATGTATATACTTAAAGTTACCAATGGAAAATTTTAAATGATTTGCTATGGGTTCTGTTCATAAATTTCTTATTAAAACTCATGAAGTCATCAATGGAGGCTTGTGAACATGTAAGCAATGGGCTCATCCACTTTACGTTGCAGGCCTTGGTGTAAATGTCTCTTCAAATCATGGATATCAACTATGGAGTCTTTTTGGAGAGGGGAATAATTTCAAGTTGCACCAAGTAAATTATGTGAAATTCCAAGTTATCTGCACTATCTTTGGAGTTTGCTGGGCAGCCTGTTTTTCAGCATGTAAAATTTACAAGTAAACTATGTCTAAGAAATTTCTTTCACAGAACACAGTCAGTTCATCCAAACTCAGAATTCTCCCCTCCTTGGTCCAGCCCCCACATCCACCCTTTCCCGTTGGGTTTCATGTAGTTCGGGTCATACCAGCACAGTACGACAGGAATCAGCTGCCAGTTCTACAGTTTGAACTCCAGTTTCTCCTCTACGATGGGGACAATAATATTGCCAAAAGACAAAATTACAGCAAATTTAGTTTACAGATCCAATTGGCCTTATTAGTGATTCATGAATTGGGCAGCATCTCACTTATGATAATAGGCACTCTGACGAGCTGAGCAGAAGCTGTTGACTTGACAAGCAGAAAAGGGATGAAGAAGAAACAGCAAACAAAAAGCGAATTGGTCATCTCAAAGTCACTTTTTTTAATAGGATTAAAACGGCAGGTAAACTGGGCCCCTTCTGATTGGTTGCTGTGAATCTCCTGCTTTCTGAAAACTGGCCTGTTTTAAAGTTCAGTCTGTTATGGAGAATCTAGCATGAGTGACTCCATTCTGGTTTGGCCTGGTCTCTTCAGCCTAGTGCAGGAGCTCAGTCCAAAACAATGGCCTCCCATAAATTTCATTTAACAATATCTTTCTTCCAGTAGGATTGACATAAGAATTTTTAAAAAGATAATGGCAGGAAGGTTGTCTGGCTTAAAGTACTGTAGAACCATCATGAGTTATTCTAGATATCCCACACAGTTTGCCATCATTGGAAATGTTAGTGAGACTAAGGAAACTGTCTTATTTACTTATCAACACTTACATAGCTCTGAACTTTGTGCCAGCCTCTATGCTAAATTATTTACAAATATTAATTCATGTAGTCCTCTTATCAGCCTTATGGGATATCCCAATTTACAGAAGGGGAAACTGAAGTAACCTGACCATGGAACAGTGTATTATTAAGTGGCAGGATCAGGATTTGAACTCAGGGAGTCTTGCTTATCAAATCTATGCTCTTAACCACTGTGCTAAGCTACCTAGAGAGAGAGATCCTGGATGACTGCAGCAGCCATGGAGTCAGGTTTAGCCCTAAATGCAAAAAATCCCTGGAGTATTCTCAAGTTTTCATTCAACATTAGCTGAGTGTTTACAGTTTATTTGCCAGGCGTTGTGCTAGGTGCTAGGACTGCAGAGATAAAGTACACGTTTAATGACTTTGAGGAGTTTGTCAGATGGATGATGAGACGAATAAGGAATGCCTGATAAGAGACTATTTCACCCCCTCCTTTTGGGTCAATAGGAGTATACTGAGTCAAAGAAAATTCCAGAGCATGAGAATTTTAATCACTGCCTCATCCTAGGTAATCTTTGGTCAGCCTCCTAATCTCTATCTATTTATGAGTCAAAAAAGAAGGCAAAAGAAACCTGGATGACTCAACGGCTTAATAGAATATAGGTAATTCTGGTCAAGCCTAAGGCAGGTCAAGGGATGGGCTACATTCAACTCAATTAAATTGGATCCAGCCTCCCTGGGGCATTTAGGTCTTAAGGACATGATACATCCTACTCCCCCCAGACTACACAGGGACCATGCCAAGCCAAGTCAAAATAGTTCAGCTTTTTAGGGACTGCTCATAACACCCATGTGAGGTCCTAGATTAGAACTCTTGCTCTGGGAGGGAATGTTGAACTTCTCATTGGGTGTTACAAAGTGGATGGGTGTGGAGAGGACTGACCATCATAATGTTGGAATAAGTTGTGGAAAGAAACAGATGGGGGAAAAGGAATATGTTTGAAACTCATCTTTTAGTTCAGTGCCTCCCTTGTCTATTTATACTCATTGCCAACACCACAAACCAGATTTAGTGCCTTCCTTAGAAAAGAAGTGGTGTACCATCTTTGTATTATTGGGTTTTTTTAAGGGAAAAAAATCATATTTGTAACAAAGATCAAGATCCTACAGGAAACATTGTGTATCCGTTACCAGGAAGTATTTGTGGAAGAAATAAGCAAATGAATAAATGTATGTTAAAGATACAGAATGATACTCAATAAGGCATCTAAAATATTTGCATTCTAAATTCCTATGTGTGATGTCATCAATCTCTTTCTACGTCCGATTAGGTCCTGGATTCTACAACCCAAGAGAGTCAAGCTGGAGAGTGAAGAGTTTGGCCAAAAGGCTGGGAAGCCAAAATATTACATGTGATCTTTCAGGCCCAACCACGGGCAATTACAAAGGCTTTTTTTGGCTGCCCTCTTCTCATCAGACTCCGTGCACAGCCTGGAATCCTCTGCGCTGGCCGTGCTCTTACACATATCTGCATTCCTAGCTCAAACACTTCCATTCTGAGCCCTCCTTATCCAGGGGCTCTGATTTAAGGCCTTTCTTGGGGCCTCGGCCAAGACCATGTTATTGGGGACCTTGAAGATATTTTTCTTCACTCTGACTCAGTAGTCAGTACTTTTCTACTCCTGTCTCCTATCTCCCCACCACCCCTCCATGAACCTGCCTTTTGTTGGGTTTTGTTCCCTCAGAGGTGAGATGATTCCCATATTTGTGCTGATCTACCCAATGCGCTCCTGGCACTGTTCCATGGCGAGAAATAAAATGCAAGGGGAGCCGACGCTTTCTCCAGTTAGTCTTTTGCTTACACTATTGCAGCAAGTGATGAAAGCCTTGACTGTTCCTTTCACTTGGGCCTGTTGTCTTAATCCACCATCTGGACGCCTGGCAGCTCAGCTGTCCAGTTCAGCTCTTGACAGGGAAGAGGTTAAAACTGAAGAGTATTTTCTAATCGTAATTAAAAGATCAGTATCAGAACTATGCCAGCAAATGTAACCAAATATATAACCTGCAGGGAAGAGCCCTGGGGCGATCGCCTTGCCCAGTGCTACATCAGCTTCAGCTGAGTTACACGGTTGTTTTCAACAAGGATCATTTGGGTGACATGTTTTTGGGGGGGTTTGTTTGTTTGTTTGTTGTACATACCAATAATCTTCTTTTATTACAACACATTCTCGGGAGGAGGAAAGGACACAGGGGAGGACAGGGAGGGTGGGTTGAGGTGGCTGGGAGGACAGGCACCAGAAGCTTTCTTCAGTTCTCAGGGAGCCCTGTTCAGTGCCCCAACCAAATTCCTTTAAAATAAGAAAACCGTGAGCACAGCTATGTGAAGTTTCCTCCTCCTGGTGGAACAGTCAGGGGAAGGGAGGGAAAGAAGGGGAAGAGGAAGAGTGAGAGGGGACAGGGAATGTAGCGTGGCCTGGCCAGGGCTGGAACTGGGGAGGGACGGGCGAGGAGGTTCCCGCAGTTTGCAGGTGCACGGCCTTGTCTGCAGAAAGGTGCTGGCCCCACCCCAACCGCCCCCTTCCCACCCATCTGCCTGTCTGCTCAGGTGTCTGGGAATGCTGGTGACAAGCTGTTACCAACCAGCAGGGAAGGGGGCACTTGGCTTCTGGCTGAGGTTCCCCAAAGTCTATTATTGGGCCCAAGTCCAGCTGCCTGCCCCACATAAAAATAAACAACTCAAAAGTAAAATGTCGGTGAAAATGGATTACCAGTGACTTGAGGAGAGAAGTTGGGCTCACCCATCTCTGCAGTAAACCTGGAGGAGAGTGGCCAGACTAAAGCCATCTCCAAGACTCAGATTTACTGAAAGGTTTATGAAGAGGGGGCTGAGGGAACGGAATGTGGGGAATGAAAAACAGGAGAGAGGGGGATGTGAGCTGGGGCGCTCCATGAGAATGTTACTGAATTCAGGTCCGGCTGCCCACCCCCTTGAGAAGGAAAGAAAACAAGGCTCAGAAGTCAAATGGTTGGTGTTAGAAAAGCAGATGCATTCAGCTGAAGGAGATGGTGGGCTGTCCCATCTCAAAGATTTACATTTACTGAGGGGTTTTTAAGGGAAGGCTTGAGGGACAGAATGTGGGAGGTGAAAAGCAGGAGAGCAGGAGACGGGAGCTATGAGGGGTCCGTGTCTACGGGTCAGGTATGAGGACTCGTCAAGGTCCTCATCTGGTTTCTGTTCTCATCTTCGCTGTTATCTCAGGACCCTGCAAAATTTTGATTTGCGCTGGTGAACTTGGCCGGTGCCCAAGGTCAGCTTCAGTCATTTGGCCTGGATCACTTCTTTAAACTCTACAAGTCTCAAAGAAAGACTGTTAGCTTTGCCAAGTACTAATTAGCTTCTCAGCCTTGTTTTTCTATTTAGCAAGCAAGGTAGGAAAGTCAGAGGATGGGAAGAAAGAGTGGAGTTTAAAAAACTGTCCTTTTAAAAAATCCCCCCACCCCCATGCAGCCCAGGCAGCTTTAGGTCCCAACATGGCTTCAGTCCTGCTCACTCCAACACAAGGAGCCAGGTGCAAGGTCTCACCAAGGCTCTGTCTGGTTTCTCCTCCCCTCCTTGATGTTATCTTAGGGTCCTGATTTGGGGTGGAATCAGCATGGCTTTATTGACATCTTCCTTGGTTTCTCAGGGTCTGGACAGTATGTGTCTTGTCATAAGTTTGCAACTCCAGGCTGACTGGAAAACAACTTTACATTTATGCAACTAATGTCATCTTACCGCTTAACCAAGTTTCAAAATATTAAAAAAGCTGTGCCCTTTTATAGTCTTTCAGAGCCCACATGGTTTTAGGTCCAACCATGGCTTCAGTCCTGCTCACCCCAACAAGGCTACCAGGGAGGGGGACTCCGGGAGCTGGCCCCCAAGAGCTGAGGTCTGAACAACACCTTGGAGTCAGAATATAAAAGTCCAAGGACTCACCTCCCAACATTTGGGTGAAGTTTAAGCAAGAAAATTTTTTTAGTTTCCAAATAGTAAACACGGGTAATTTTTTTGGCAGGGGTGGGCACTGGCTGGCATGGGGATCTGAACCCTTGACTTTGGTGTTACAAGGTAGTTCTTTAACCAGCTGAGCTAACTGGCCAGCTGGGATAATTTTATCTGAAATCACACGTGAAGTCTTAGAATTAGCTTTTTCTCTAGCTAAAATGAGCAACTTATTAAATAAAGAAGCAAATATCATATATGAAAGAGAAAGCTATGCTTTATACTTCTTAGATTGCTTTGAAATAGAATTGTGTATCTAAAGAAACTGAGCTGCAATTAAAATGTAAGTTTGCTTTCGGCCTTCTTTTACCCAAGTTATAAGAACCATCTTCTGCGAGAAAGTAGAGGGCTGACGGGACTGGCGAAAGAGGGGAGCTCTCCCAGACGTCAGCGGAGCAGATAGGGACACCATGATGCCCCAGCAAGTGTGTGTGCATGTGCATGTGTGTGTGTACACTTGCTCCAAGGTTCATTTTCAGGATATCATCTAATCAGTGATAAAAAGTTAAGGTAAGTATAGGTTTTTAACCTTATGTCACTAGTTATTGGATGAAAGAATGGATATTTCCTCATTAAAAAGTATATGGCACATAAATTCTTAATAAATAAAAGCTATTTTATTATTGCAACTATTATAAAAAGAGTATAATGGGATTTCTCCCCCCCCCATCTAATATAGGTTGAAGCAGGAGAGGGGCATCTTGCCTTGGACTTGGTGACCCCGATTCTTTTCCTCCACCTATCAAGGTAGCCTAATATCATAATATTAGTAGGTAATTTTGCGGTGACAAAAGCAAGGAGTTACCCAGTCAGTCCCCTGCATTGTTTCTGAAGGGAAAATTGCATGGGATTCTTTGTTACCAAACTAGCCCTTTCTTGGCAGCAAGTGGCCCAAAAAGAAGTGCCTAAAAGCTTTGCAGGTTATTATTGCTCTTCATAAGGTGATGTATTCTTTGCACAGCGAGCATAAATTTCTTAATCCACCAACTCCAGTATCCCAGGAATGTAACTTTCATTGTTTATAAGTCAAGTTACTTGACCCTGATTTGTGGAAGACTTGTCAGTTAGGCCAAACTCCACCCGTTCAGAGTTAACTCAGCCAAGTTGGGGCTCTCTCCCTCCCAGGGAGTGTTGGAAGTACCCGGTTCCCCACTGTCACAGGCTTCCACCGGCTCCTGCTGAGCTGCAGGTCATTCCGTTCAGTTATCCTCATCACCCGTCCTCCCCGGCATCCGAGATATCTGCATTCCCACTTAGTTTCCTGTCTATGGTCCACTCTGCACCTACTCTACGTCCTCCTATCCCAGTCATGAGGCCCCTTAAAGCCAGCTGGTCTCAGAGCACAGAGGGGGGTGACCTCGTTGCTTCCTGAGCCCTGCTAGGACAAGCAGGGCACCTGTGAGGCTGCCTCTTCTATTCTCTTGGGCCACCATGAGGGGAAAATTCTGTGGGAGCTTATCTTTCAGGGTCCCCAGCAGCAGAGGGAGCACAAGTCCCTTCGATCTGCAGAGCCACACCTCCAAGGGGCTAGGGAGCAGGGCCATTTCTCTGAACCCTCCCCAGGGACTCACTAGAGTCAGCAGGTCCCCAGCCTGGAGGACATTTACCTGGAGGCAGGGAGGGCAGGGGTGCGAAGAACTGGATCTGCCTTATCTTTCTGTGTCACACCTGGCTGTTAAACGTGGAAACCCAAGAACTTAATGCCCTCTTCTCTAGTTCTGCTGAGACAATTCTCCTCGGGGCCATGAAGGCCTCATGTCCAACAGCCAAAATGACAGCGTGGGAATAGGAAGCTGAGTAAAAGGAAGTGGGGATGCAGAAGATGAGAACGTGTCAGTTAATATTTTTCCTAACATCACTTGGCCACACGTGATTACAACAGTACTTACTCTTACTATGCAATGCCTCTATGCAAGCACTTTACAAACATCATCTCTCCTAATTCTCATGAGAATCTTATGAAGTTGGCATTATTGCCCCAATTTTATAACTGAGGAAATGAAAGCTCAGAGGTTAAACAATTTGCCCAGGTGCACACAGCGGTAGGAGGTGGTGTCTGACATGAATCCAGCTATTTCTGACTCCTGAGGCTTTGCTCTTGTCACTATCCCCCCCGCCCCACTACACATGTCACCAAAGGACACCAAATTAAAAACACAAGCCAAAGCATGCATAGGAATCTACCAGAGAGCACACACCTGGCAAACGGCCTGGGAATGCACCTCACATCTGGTTCTTAGCGTCTGGCCTTGTGAGATAGTGAGGCAGCATGTATAGGGGGCATCGGTTAAGCTCACAGAAGATCAGAAAGGATTAGGCCTCAGTCCTTTCCTTACTCCCTTCCTTGGAGTACCTGGAAGAAAGAGCAGAAGAGCAGATGATCTCAGATCCTTAAAAACAATCTAAACAAATGGCAGTGACTCACTTCCAGATGGCCATGAGCTATATTTCATTACACTTTCTAAAGAAGCCCAGTTGAAGCCGGGTGAGCTCAGAGGAATAACTTCAAGAGATCTATCGTACGACCTGGTGGCTGCAGTGAATGTATCGTATTCTTGAAAATTGCTGAGAGAGCAGATTTGAAATGTTCTCACCACAAAAAAAATAAGTATGTGAGGTAATGCATATGTTAATCAGCTCGATTGAGCAATTCCACAATGTATACATATTTCAAAAACAATATATTTCACATAATAAATAGACACAATTTTTATTTGGAAATTAAAAAATAAATTCATTAAAAGGAAGGTGACAAAGTCCCAGGATAGAGTGGGAATGCTGTAGATTTGAAGAGTCAACTGTGGTTGAAATTTGGCAGATCCCTGTCCTGTGATGCACATACTGCTTCCTTAACTAAATTTCTAAATTTCTCAGCAATTTAAGACACCATAGGTTTTTTTTGTACTTTGCTTCTTAATTTTCTATCTGTTTCCATTCTTTTTTCACTTACCTATCACCTTAGGATCCAGAAAGTAAAGAAGCATCAGCTGCTTCAGCTGAGGAGGCTGAGCCAGGAGCACATGTAGGTGTTCCTGGGCATGGGGAGCAGCAGATGTTCAGGAGCAGGAGGACCAACCAGGAGCATTTTGGCTGCAAACATTGCTCTAGGCAGGCAGTAACTACACCAGCATGCAGCAGAGTTGGGCACACGGGAGCCTGGGTGATGGTGTGACCTTGAGGACTCAAAAACAAAGTGGAGGTGAGAAATAGGAAACAGAATTGTCAAATGGAAAGTTCATGGGCTTTGGAGTCAGCAAGATCTGGCAGTAAATCTTGACTTCTCCATTCATTAACTATGTGACTTTAGGCACTTTTATTAACCTCTATGAACCTCAGTTTTCTTACTCATAAAATGATTATAATAAATAGCATCATTTACAGCCTTGCAGAGTACATGTGAAGATTAGAGATGTGTGTAAGGTACATGGTTTAGGACTTAATAGGCAGTCAGTTCTGTCCTACATCAATCCTCACTTATTCCCTAGGGGACCCTCCATGGTTTCCATCAGATTTTTAGAGCTCCCAGTAGGTGGGATTCACTACCCTTCTATCTGCCAGTGCTGCGAAATCGGGTGCAGAGAGTTGCTGCAGAGAACTAGGGGGAATGTTAGTATTGAATGGTCTTTTCTGTATTTTATTGTCTATTGATGTGTTAACAGTTTTCCACAAACTTAGCATCTTAAAACAATACACATCTATTATTCTCTGACAGTTTCTGTGGCCTGGAGTCCAGGCACAGTTTAACTGGATCTTCTGTTCATGGTCTCGCCAGGCTCGAATCAAGGTGCTGGCCAGACTCGGTATGTATGTGGAGGTTTGACTTGGGAAGAAACTGTTCCCAAGTTCATTCAGGTTGTTGGCAGAATTCAGTTCCTCGTAGTTATAGGACTAAGTTCTTCATTTTTTTCGGGCTGTCGGCCAAGGGCCACTCTCAGCACCCGCAGGCCACCCTCACCCTGCTAAGTGGCCCCCTCCATAGGCAGTTCATAACACAGCTGTTTGCTTCTGGAAGGCCAGCAAGAGGTTCTCTCTCACTTCAAATATCTCCTTCCTCCAGGGAAGGCCTAGACTCTTTTAGAGCACTCCCCTGATCAGGTCAAGTTCACTCGGGATCATTTTCTTTTCGATGAATTCAAAGTCAATTGATTAGAGACCTTAGTACATCAGCAAAGTCCCTTCTCTTCCGCCGCACAACCTAACCTAATCCCAGGAGTGAAATCCCATCATATTCACATGTTCTGCACACACGTAAGGGGATGGACTGTCACAGGGCTTGTGCACCGGGGGCAGGAATTTGGGGGCCATCTTAGAATTCTGCCAAACATACTGCTGGGTCATACCTGGCTCCAAGAAGAACAGAGGGCTGAACCTCAGCAAGGGGTGAGCAATACCTGTGAATCAGCTCGTGATTCACCTGGAAATTCACCAGGTGAATTTTCTTCTTGTCAGATTTACGTATTCTACAGAATCTCAGTAGAAATTCTAGATGCTACACCCTGTAAAAACGCTTTTTTTTCTGGGAAATGTTATACCCTGGAGGAAACGTCTCTTATCATCCCAGACCCCTTCCATTCTGTCTGTCCCACAGAACATCTTAACCTTGTAATGTGGGGCCAGAGGAACACAGGTCGTGTGGCCTAAGATCTAATTTTGGAAATACCCTCAATCTAAATATGGGAAACTAATGATCAGACAGGACCAAACCCGTCCAGGCCCTTGCTCTGGGCCTCTTGTAGTGCTGTCTTGACAGAGATTTCCATGGGATGATTGGGCCTGGCTGTCAAAGGAGAGAAATATCAGTTGGTAGGATTCCTAGCAAGTGATCTAATGAGTGGGCAACAGCTAGAAAATGGAAAAAGTACTAGCCAGTGTGGGTGGGTTGGGGCATTTTCTACATAAAGTATGAATTCCTGAATGACTACTAAATATTGGTAGAAATTGTTTTCAAATTAATTAAAATTCAGTTAATTGATTGAATTGAGTATTTCTTTAGTATAAAAGCTTTTTTCTCATTTGCAACAGAAAAAAATTTGTACTCATGTTAATAGGCATCATGAGACAAACCACATTTTTGTGTTTGGGTTTTTTTTACATTTTATTTTATTTTATTGTTTTTTTCTGTTCAATAAAACTGTAACAGGTTATTTTAAAAATCAGTTCCTGGGAGAATATGCATTAGAATAAATGATTTTTTAAACATATAATTTATTACACATACATGTATTATACATGTATTTCGAAAGTGAGTAATTTACAAGGAGTCCCAAGGTCTATTATGATTAAAACAGCTACACAATGATCTTGTTTACCATCCTCTCCCCAGATCACATCTGACTGGTCTGCTGGCTCTACTACCCTCACCCTTTCAACTGATTTTAACATTTCTTTTAGGCTAAGCCTCTTAACGGCACCATGCAGTGTTAGTTTTCCCTTAAGGAAGAATCCCGCATGCTGACAAAAATTTAGGTTTGAGAAAGACTTGCGGGATTCAAACTCCAGAATTTAAAAGTCCAATGGGAAGAGTGATTCTGGGTGTGTGCAGGGCAGACCCCAGGGCCTGTCCTGACCCAGCCCTCCAAGGCAGCGGGATCTATAGAAAGAGCTGAACCGTGTGAGTGTGGGCCCACGTTAGTAAGCAGTGCCTTTGTCCGAGTCCAGCACTGAAACCACACTGGCTTCGGAGGGCTTCTCACCAGCGCTGGGACCAGAGCCTGGGGATATGAAGTAACCAGAATTCTTACGCATTGTTGTTGGGAATGCAAAATTGGACAGCTACTTGGGAAGTCAGTTTGGCTGTTTCTTATAAAGTTAAATATATACTTACTGTATGAGCCATTCTACTCCTAGTTTACTCAAGAGAAATAAAAATATATGTCTACCATAAGACTAGTACATGAGTGTTTATATAGTGTCTGTATTCATAACGGTTCGAAATGGAAACAGACTAATTGTCCATCAAAGGGTCAATGGACAAACAAATTGAGGTATAGTTGTTACTGAATTAGGCTCTTGGGTCCCAAGGTCATAGAAATGAACAATGTACCCAGCAGTAAAGCAAGCAACACTTTAGTAATAGAGGAGATAGATTTACGCCTAAAGGGGTAGCTACAGGAAAGCTAGCCACCCGGGGGAGTTGTTTAGGGTCTTTTATAGGGACAGGAGTTAAGGGGTACAGGCCAGCGTCACTGGGGGTGGTCCATTCTGTTCTTCCCGGTTGGGTCATGGGCATATGCTCAGTTAAGGCTTTGGTCCTTGCACCTGCTCAGTAGGTCCAAGACGGTGGTGGCGCTCATTATGATCACCCCAGGAGGGTCATTGTAGTGATCACCCTGAAGCTTTTTGAGCATGTGGGAACTCCTAAAGGGGTCTTAAGGTTAATCTGTAACTTAAATTTTACAATTACGGGAAACAAGCCTTGGGGAGGGGTTTTGCAACTCAGGGAACATCTGTTCCCTCTCTTATCTCAGTTTATTTTATTAGGGTGGGTCACAGGGTAATCATGTGCCCTGGGGGTCTCATGACTGAGGAGTGGAAAAATAACAAAGTGTCCTCTGCAGGGAAAAGGGAGTCAGTTTGATTCTCAGGCCTAGCCTTATTTTGTCTCATAGTCATATAATGCAATAGTATTTACCAATAAAAAAGAACAAATTACTAATACACACATGGATGGATCTCAGAAATATCTTGCTGGGTGAAAGAATCCAGACACAAGAGTACATACTGTATAATTTCACTTACATAAAGGTTTAGAACAGGGAACAACTAAGCTATAGTGAGAGAAATCAGATTAGTACTTGCCAGGAATTAGGGGTGTATCAAGTACAAAGCGTCTGTTGGGAAAATAGTATAGTTTGGTCAGGGCCCTCGCCTGGGGTCCAGTTGGGTGTGGTTTAGCACATCCATTATAGGCAAATTGTGTGTGCAAGTGTGGAGTTAGTGCGCATGCATGCCAATGTATCTTTTTAGTTTGGTTGCTGTTCTTGTGGTGTCCTAGAGAGAGAGAGAAGTAGAGAGAGAAAGAGAGAGAAGAGTTTGGTGAAGCAGGCAGGTGTGCATCGGCCTCTGGTGCCTGCCCCTTGCAGCCGTGCTTTCCAACCTACAGCTTCCAAGGACCTTTTGGCTGGTTACCTAGCTCACAGACCTGTGTGAAGGGGTCTGGTGACCCAGCCTGGTGTGTGTGGGGTCTGGGGACCCAGCCTGGCATATGGAGGGTTTGTGACCCAGTCTATGAATGGGCTTGAGGGGTCTGGGAGCTCCAGAACCAGCCTTAGCTCAACAATCGGCCCAGTCGGTGCAGGATTACCAACAGGTAAAAGAGCCCAACAACTAGTGTGGTCACCTAGCTTTTACAATTGGCATCACGAACAGGATTAAGAGCTAGACAATTGGCACTGTGAGGATTCCAGGCCTTAGCCTAGCCAGACAGGGTGCAAGGGAAATGGGGGGGCAGGTAATGGAAATGTTCTAAATCTTGACGGTGGTGATAGCTACACAGGTATATACATTTGTTAAAACTCATCAAACTTCAATCTTAAAATGAGTGCATTTTATTGTATGTTAAATATTCATTATTGTATAAACATCAAAGCCCAGTAAAGATGATTGTAAAAACTGAGCCAGGAGCAGGAGAGAACACTGACCTAGATCACTCTGCGTGTTTCTAGAGTTGTCTGAATTGAAGGCTATGTTTCTACATTCCAGTGGAATTCCTGTTTAATTGATATAAAAATACTGTAGGGACCAAGATGGAGCAGATGCACTTCTTCCTATTCTTCCTGCTAAGTATAGTTAAAAAGCCTAAACATTATATATAAAACAAATACAAGAAGACTCTGGAAGTGGATAGAAGAAGGAAGACCAGTTAGGGAACAAGGATTCCAGGGTATGACAATGACAGTGAGTTTTCTTTTTGTCTCATACATCCAGGACTGGTTGCTGGAAAGCTCACAGTCCAGAGATGTCAGTGAGCATAGATTTGAAAAAGTCTCCAGAGAAAGCCTGCTATCTCTAGCCAAGGACTGTAAAGAAAAATGTAACTTTAATATACGCAGTTTGCTTCTGTAACAAATGCTCACTAAAAACATTTTAAGTGAAGCAGCTTCTAAGGGGCCATATAGAGGTCAGGCAGGCCCAAGCACACTAAACATTCCAGGAACGGAGTGACCCCCACCGGGTTCCAGGAACTGACTAGTTCCTTATCTAAAGGCCACCTGGCCAGACCCCTGGGAAGATAAACGATTGAGAAATGCGCTGTTCCTTATCGGGGTGCCAGCCAGCCTGCTAAAAACTACCTGTAAATCTAAAGGTGCCACAGATAACCAACAACTCATCCTGTCACTAAGGTCTGTCCAGAAAAACTGTATAAAAGTTGCTTGTGTTGTAAACTCGGGGTCACTTCTGTCCAGGAGACTAAGTGACCCCAGCATGCTGGAATAAAACTCCTCTTGCCTGATTGCAATGGTCTCTGTCTCATGGTCTTTGTGAAGTGAGCCATCCTGGTGTGTGGGATTTGTGCATGGTGCATGGGTCTTACAGGAGCAGGAAAAGGGCAGCCCAGAAAGGCAGAGAACTTTCACAGAACAACCACCCTCTTCCAGCCAAACACCACCAGACCTTGGCCCCACCTGCATCCTGTCAGCAGAGGCACCTCAAACAGCAGAATTTGTAGTTCTTCCTCAAGTGGATCCTGTTCCTTCTAAGAAAAACTTAACATTTTCAGTGACACTGGCTATGCTTTGGGGTAATTCATGATTAATGACAATTATAAGCTGATATACACAAATGGTCCTTATGTTATTGTCTTCTGTGACTAATATGTTGCCAGCATTCTAACACAAGTCTTTGCTGTCCCTCGTTCTTAGATTCGATCTTTGATTTTTAAAAAAATAACCAGTCTTTTCTGACAACACCATATCCAGGGGGAAAAATACTTAGCAAACTGTCAGGATAACTTTGTACCTGGACTATCTTCTGTTCTACTTTGATGGCTGCTTGGCATTCACGGAGGATTTTTTTCCACTTCCCACTGATTTACCTCATGGCCTGGCACATAGGAACAAAGATGGGATTATAAAAATAATTAGATGTGAGTGACGCTCCCCAGTCTTTCCAGTGCAGCTCAACAGTCCAGTAAGGGCTGCCCTATTTTTCAGACTCACAGTGTGAGAAAAACTTTAAAGACAAAGAAGGCAACTGATTCTTCTTCTTGAAGGATATTTATCATTATTCAGACTTAATCTACTCAAACAAAAACATTATCCTTATAAATATATCCTCTAGTAATTGTATCTTTTCAGAATGGGTGGAAGCCGCTCATATACAAATACCTATCAGCAAATGTTATAAAAGACTTTATTCCATGTTTGAAATACCTGTTCGTTAAGAGTGAATGGGCTGTTTACAGGATGGTGTAACCTGAGTTGGTAAAGCCATATAGCATCAACAATGTTTCCACTGCCCACATCATCCAGACCCAACAGGAACAGTAAACTATCATAATGGCATTTTGAAAAATAAACTTGCCATGATATATGTTAAAATCAGCCCTGCCCATGGCTCTTATAAATATGAAATCTATAGCTTATAAAAGACTGGCACTGTCTCCATATAAAATATTAATTTGTAGGACTTTAAGTCTCCTGGGCACATTTGACAGAATATACATGAGCTAAATGGTGTTGTGTTGGATTACATACACGAGATGCAACATTTCATTCACAAGTAAAAGAGGCTCTACTAACCGATCTGCATAATCGTGAAATAACATGGTTTCACATTGGGGTCTATCCGTGGGAAACATTGCTTAAACCTCACCAGAAGGGGTTTTATCAAGCCCTGCTACTACTAAGATGGCTCTCAAGTACTAAGTTCTTATATCTTAAACCCTTACCTACCGCAATAAGTAAATGTCAATCCCACTCATTTTATAACTTTTTGCTGTTAATGTCTCTTTTTGTCCCTAGACACAGGGATTAGCAACTCACTCTCCACCAAAGTCCAAATCAGTAGTGGCGTCCTGATGAGTCCCAAGAGTGACCCGAGGCTACAAGGACAAATGACAGACCTGCTCTTCTAACCTAGACCTGCCAAGGAGTAAAATTCAACCTGTGTTTCTGTGTTGTTCAACAATCTTTCTGAGCTTCTCTAAGTAAGCTCATCCTGCTGCAATTGGAAAGAATCAAGAAAATCTCCAAAGAGATTCATCAACCTACCTGTTGTCAGCAAGGAGACAGGTCTAGTCTACTGACCATCACAAGTATCGGCAGCACACACAGCACACACCACGATGCTGCATTGTTCCATCTGAACTTTCTGGTTTGGTCAATGAGTCATGGCAGTGGAGTAAAGGGGATTCACTCCCAAAGACCTTGGCCTAGTTAATGTCTGTGACCTAGCTACTGTCATTTCAGGAACTAAAAGATACAATAATAATTTGTTCCTTTAATTGTCATGTTAATAAACAAAATACTTAATTGCTTCAAAATGAAGGATCTACTCTCATATGCCACAGAACACTAAGGGAAAGTCCCCACAATACAGGTGCCTTTCACTTGAGATGCTACGTGTGACAGTTAAACAGCTAAAGGTTCAAAAAACAAAACTCCCCAGATGTTATGGGTATGACAACTGGTCTAACTTCACAGAGTTTGTACTTTCCCTTTCCAACTCAGTGGAAAAATATAAAGAAACTAGCAACTGATATCTTAGTGTGCTAAGCCATTTATGAATCTGTGTTGTTAGGAGCCAGCATTTTACCATATGCAGGGCTATGTTAAAAATCAACCCAAACACTTGTAGAGTGTAATACCACTTGGTTTCTAGATGACAGTTACAATTGGAGAGGAAATACTAGTTTACAGGAAACATGAGTACTTATAACATTTTGCAGAAACTGAACCTTTAATAGAATGTGTTCTGGACTTTCTGACCCAGATACTAACAAATAGCAAACAATATATATTTAAGAATATACTTGGAAAAGAAATCTGAAGAACCGAAGGTAAGAGATTTTATGAAGAGTCAAATTTTATTTATTTTTATTTTTTATTTTATTTTTTTTAAAAGATGACCAGTAAGGGGATCTTAACCCTTGACTTGGTGTTGTGAGCACCACGCTCAGCCAGTGAGCGAACCGGCCATCCGTATATGGGATCTGAACCCGGGGCCTTGGTGTTATCAGCACCGCACTCTACCGAGTGAGCCACGGGCTGGCCCGAAGAGTCAAATTTTAAATGAGACATTTCTAAACAGGCAACAGAGAGAATGGTAGAATGGCAAGAAGCCATTTGTGTCTTAGTCCATTTGTGCTGCTATAACAAAATACCTTAGATCACGTAATTTATAAAGCACAGATATTTACTTTCATAGCTCTAGAGACTGGAAAGTCCAAGGTGCCAGCAGATTCATTGTCTGTTGAGGGCCCTGTCTCTGCTTCCAAGATGGACTTTCAACACTGTGTCTTCACGTGGCAGAAGCAGGAAGGACCAAAGAGGGTGATCTCATGTCCTCAAGTCCTTGGGTCAGGGGGCTCTAATCCCATTCATGAGGGCTCTCACTTCGTGACTTAATCACCTCTTAAAGGTCCCACCTCTTAATGCTATCACATTGGCAATTAAGTTTGGGGGGACACATAATCACACCTTAGCACCCTATATTCCATTTGTTAAAAATCCTTTCCTGTTTTACTTTTTTCTCTTTTTCAAATGACTTAAAGTGCACAAAATTGGATTAATCATAATCCTTGGTTCATAGTATACCTTGGTTCTTCGTTCATCCTTGCCTGTCCCTGTGCCTCTATGTATATATATGAATGTATTTAAATAATCTAGTAATCACCTGTGAACCCACCGCAGAACCCAGGAACTAGGACTGCGACCCTTGATGTGAATCTTGAACATAAATTTAAGATAGTGGTTACCCCTGAAGCAGGACAAAGGACAAGGAGGAGCAAGATTCTCTTACAAAAAAATAAAACTGTTTTATTGCATATATATGATTACCTAAACAACCTATTGTTTGGTTGTTGTTGTTTTAAGTGTATAAGTTATTTATCTATTCTATTAATTTACCCATTCTCCTATTATAGATCACTTTGCTTACTTCCAGATTGTTGCTACTATGAGTGGCACTATGTGAGCATTCTTTTTTTATGACTTCTCGTACACAGAGGCAAGAGTTTTTCCAGGGTATATAGTAGAGGGATTACTGTGTCATAAGATATGAGAATGCTCAGCTTTGTGAGATAATCCAAATTGTTTTCCAAAGTGATTGTTCTAATTTAAACTCTCATCGAATAATAAATAATCTTGTTTATCCACAATCTCTCCATATTTGGTATTGTCAAACTTCTTAATATTTGCCAATAGAACAGATATGAAGCATCTTGTGCATTTTCCTGATTACTAATGAAGTTGAGCAAATTTTTATGTCTTTTGGCTGTTTTGTCTTCTATGAAATCCCTATTAATGTCTTTTCCCAACTTTTTATTGGTTTGTCATTTTTTTACTAATTCACAGGACCTCCTTATACTTTGTTGACATGATATTAATCCATAGCATATAGATTTTAGGTGCTGCAAATATCTTCCTCTAGTTTGTAGTTTATCTTTTCACTTTTTCATGGAAGAAGTTCATTTTCATTTTGCTATAGTCAAAATTTTAAATTAAATTTTAGTGGCTAAATGTCTTTTGGGGGGGGGGTCTCACTCACCAACCTTTTCTACTAAAAATTTTAAAGTTTTGCTCTGACATTTAAGTTTTTGATCTATCTGGAACTAACTTTTATATATAGAGTGAGGTAGGGATATAATTTCATTTTTTCCCCTGTATCAATAACCGTTTTTATCTAGTTCTACTTACTGAAAAATCCCTTCTTTTTTGCTGATCTGCAGTCCTCCTATCTCACATATCAAAGATTAAATATGTAGAGATTTGTTTGGGGGCTCTTTATTTTCACTGGTCAGTTTGTGCATCTTTGTGGCAATACCACATTGTCTTAATTGCTTTAGCTTCATTAAACTTCTATATTTGGCAGAGCAAATCTTCCCTCTTTTTTCTTTAATAATGTCTTTGATGTTCTTGGTCCTTTTCCTTTTCCATATTTTAAGATCTAATCTTCTCAAGCCTGCTTTTTTTCTCCTGGTGCTTCTTGGAACTGCTATGCTTAGCTGTAAGAATGCTGCTAGCAAAAAAAAAAAAAAAAAAAAAAAAAAAACCCTAAGAAATATAAAAATAAAATATTCTCTCCTTTCTTAAAATTACAGAAAAGCAAATACTGTCCTGCATCATAAAGCTAGTTATGATAAATCAGTGAATTAAGAACACTTATAATAGTATTAATTTTGTTCTAATTTCTGCTAAACTATAGAATCTCTCAACATAGACTTAAAATATTATTGCTATGAAATATTATTCTATTAAATGTAACTTATAAACCCTATAATTCTGCAATTCTAATTGGTTTTCTCACATAATAATCAGTTTCTTTGTTTAATAATATTTAAATTGGCATCTCCATTTTCCAAAAAGTATAAATATTCATAAGCTTTCTTAGTTAAGCCAGAAAGAACTTCACCTTCATTTACTAACATGACTTAAGCATAAAGGTATAATAAATCTCCCTTTTCTTTTGCATCATAGCAATCAAAGAAAATATTTTGATAGTAAGCCAGGGTAAATGAACAATGATGCTTGTGGCCAGAGTTAAATGGCCCAGGGGCTCCAGCACTCGAGCCCTTGTAAGCCTTCCTGATAGCTGAGAGCATCAGTATTTATACATACCTGTAACACATGGAGCCCCAGAACATATATCAACTGCTCTGCTTTATTGAGGTGAGAAGTTGACAATATCTAATTTTAATTAAATTAATAAATGAGCATTTATATAGTCTAGTTGGATTTGTGTCCCTTCACAAAGCAAATTGCTTAAGCCACAGGCAAATGTAGAGTTAACATAATTGAGCACATCTGCTCTCAGATACTATTCCAAAATCTAATTTGAATCTTATTTTGAATGTCAATAAAAAGTTTAAACATTCAACTCAATTTGTAGATTATTTTACTTATTTTTATGAATTTGCTGTTATAAAAAATGCTCATCTAAAAAAATTTGACTAATATAGCAAAGGACAAAGAAAATGGTAAAGAACCATTTCCAACACAATGATCTGAAAAATAACCATCATTAATATAGGAAAAAGCCATGCCATTCATCCCTCTGGGCACATATACAGATCTATAGGAAGATGGAAAAATAGATGATGGAAGGATGGATAGATTAAAATTACTCTGACTAAATGGGACCCTATAATGCTAATTTTTATGAAAAGCATTACATTTGCATTTTTGGAATTTTGAAGCTCTGTTATTTGGTGAATACACATTTTGTATATTTATGTCTTCTTGGTGATATTTTTTAATAATTATGTAATCTTCCTCTTTGTCCTTATTAACTATTTTCTCTGAAATCTGAATATTTTCTCTGAATAAAATATAATCTATAATATTATATATTATAAATTATTAATATATAATAAAATATTATATATTATTATGTTATATTGATATGCTTTATCAATATAACAATTCTTGCTTTTTTATTATTAATGTTAGCATGAAATATCTTTTTTCATCCTTTTACTGTCAACTTACATATGTCATGTTTGAAGTGTGTTTCTCGTAGAAAGCATGTAATTGGGTTATGTTTTATTTTGTGTAAACTACCAATCTCTGTTCTCTAATTGATGTAGTTAGACTATTTACCTTTAAAGTAATTCTTGATATGTCAGAGCTTAAGTCTTCCGTTTCATTATTTGTTTTCTGCTTGTTTCTTCTGTTTCTCTGTTCTAGTCCTCCATGAGATAATCATTTTTTTATTCCATCTTGTTTTATTTATACTGTTTTTGAGTATATCTTTTGTTTAATTTTCTTAGTGGTTGCTCTAGGTATTACAATATACACACATAACTTATCACCACCCATTGTTATCAACATTTTACTGCTTCCAGTTGAAGTATTAAAAACTTACTTTCACTTAGGTCCTTTTATTCTCCCTTCTATTCAGATATGATTGTTTCAAGTATTTTCTCTCTATCTATAGAGCATCCCAACAGATGCTGTTATAATTTTTGCTTTACCCATCAAATATGATTTCAGAAATTCATGAGGAGGCCTATTATATTTAACTTTATTTTTACCCATTTCATTGTTCTTTCCTTTCTGAAGTTTTAAACCTTCTTCAGTTATTATTTCCTTTCTGTTTGGAGAATTTACTTTAGCTGTTCTTTAATGGTAGGTCTGCTAGTGACAAATTCTCTTAGCTTTCTTCAGTTTGAGGATGTTTTCATTCCCCCTTCTGTTCTGAAGGACATTTTCTCTGGGGATAAATGTACAGTTGACTCTTCTTTTCTTTCACCTTGAAAAATGTGCCACTTCCTTGCAGCCTCTATGATTTCAGGTTAGTAATCTGTCATTATTTGAATTTGTATTCCCCTATAGGTAATGTATCTTTTCTTGCTAATTGATTTTAAGGTTTTTTTCTTTAGCTTTTTTTCCTTTAGTTTTCAGAAGTTTGGGTATAATGTGTCTCTGCATGGATTTCTTTAACTTGGGGTTCCCTCAGAATTTCTTGAATCTAAAGGTTTATGTCTTTCATCAAATTTGGGAAATTTTCAGCTATTATTTCTTCAAATGCTTCTTCAGCTTCCCATTTTTTTCTTTTCTCCTTTTGGGACTTCAATGATATGTTAGTTATTGTTCCATAAGTTCCTGAGACTCTATTAATTTTTTTGTCTATTTTCTGTCTGTTGGTCAGACTGAATAATTTCTATTCACTGTTCTTAAGTCCACTGCTTTTATCTACTGCTATATTCATTGCACTATTGAGCTCATTCAGAAAAATTTTTTATTGGGTTGTTGTATTTTGCTTCTTTTTTTTTTTAATTTTTAAAATTTATTTGTTAGTTTTTTTTTTTTTTTTTTTTTTTTTTTTACATTCTAAGAAGTTGCTGCAGAACAGTTGTAGAGGAGGGGAAGAAGGGAAGAGAGAGGGGGATATGGTGGGAGGAGGAGGAAGGGGAAAGGGGGCATGGTCAAGGCCCGTGGCACCCCCCTCATTTTGGCAGTAGAGCCCAGGGGGATTCCAATGGTGGCTCAATTGTGGCTGGGCTGGATGCGGACTTTGGAAGGGAGTGGGTGAGGACCTTGTCCCCCCACCATCTGGGCTTGGGATCCCAGGGTGCTTCTGGTAGTGGCTCAGTGGTTGTTGCTAGGCTGGAAATATTTCACTTGATTTTAACAGCTGACTTTTAGTGAAATTATGTTTTTCACTCCATTATGAGATAAAGCTATCCCTGTAGTCCCCTTCTTTTTAATATGGGGATTACTGGAAGGGCTATTTAAAAATTATGGTAGGCATTGGGCACATATTTTTGGAGACCCCTTACTCCTTGTCACATCAAATATATTAAAGTAATTAAACATTTCACATTAGATATAATTTTCCTATAAATTTTTTGAAAGAATTTTATAGGACAGCACTGACGTTTTTCATTAATTTTTATTTTACTTTTCTTTCATTTTGATACAACAGCATTTTTTCAGGTATTCAAATGTTCTCGGAGATCCTGATGGTTTTGTGACCTTAGACACTACCTTTACTGTACTGCCCAGTGGTGGGAGTGGGTTTGGCACCCGGGTGAGTCTTGCCAAAAATTCTTTCCCTTTCATTGGCCATCCTCTCCTTCTGAAGTTTACACCTAACACTGGGACTCTTTTTTGTGTTTGGTTACTCCAGGTGAATTGTGCTATTTCTTTTTTGTTTGTTTGTTTTTTGGCAGCTTGCCAGTACTGGGATCTAAACCCTTGACCTTGGCATAACACTGTGCTTGAATTATGCTATTTCTGTTGTCAGGAAGTATAGAGGGAGGTGGATCCTGTTATTCAACTTCATTCAGTCATCTTTACCCAGAAGTCTTTCTTTTTTAAAAAAATAGAAACTATCATTTTTGGTCCTTTCTCTGTGATAGCTATTCAAACCAAGACATTATTAGCTTCTCAGATATTTTAGGAAGTGTCTGTCATTCTTTGATTGTTACCTCTTTAAGCAATATTTTCCTCTAAATTACTCCAAATTAAATTAAATTAAATTAATCCTAAATTTTTTCTAATTTAATTTCAATTACTTTCTTTTTAATCAGCTGAAAATTATTTTCATCTTTTTAACCAAAGTTGCACAAATCTAAAGCATTATTCCTTTTGGTCATCTACTAAGGATGAATATATTTTGTTTGTTTATTACTGAAATGTGTTAATATATTCAGATCAATGCATATCGACTCTTTCCCATCTTCCATTCTACATGACAAACACACCCAAAGCTCAGCTTGCTGTTTTTATTTTCTTTTCCCAATTTTGCTTGCTACGTTTTTTCTGTTTGCTTTTTTTTTTTTTTTTTTTTTTTTTTTTCCGGTGACCGGCGCTCAGCCAGGGAGTGCACCGATCATCCTTATATAGGATCTGAACCCGCGGCGGCGGGAGCGTCGCCGCGCTGCTAGCGCAGCACGCTACCGAGTGCGCCACGGGCTCAGCCCTTTCTGTTTGCTTTATTACTATGCTTCCAAGCATTTTCCATTTAATTTGGATACTCTTAAAGTTTATGCTTTTGATTAGTTTGTTTGGACACACCCTATAGTCACCAAGTTATCGTTTTCTTCCTGATATCACTGCTTTTTGATGATGTTAATATTACTTTAAAAGCCAATCTGTTGCTTCTGTAGTGATACTGAAAAAAGCATAAGTGCTACAACTATATGTGAATAAATGGGAAAACCTAGAAGAAATGGATAAATTCCTGGACACATACAACTTACCAAGGTTGAATCATGAACTAGAAAACCTAAACAGACCAATAACAAGTAATGAGATTGAAGCAGTAATAAAAAATCTTCCATCAAAGAAAATCCCAGACCAGATGGCTTCACTGCTGATTTCTACCAAACACTGAAAGAAGAAATAATATCAATTCTTCTTTAACTCTTCCAAAAAATTGAAGAGGAGGGAATACTCCCAAACTCATTCTACAAGGTTAGCCTTACCCTCATACCCAAACTGGGAAAAGACACAACAAAAACAGAAAATTACAGACCAATATTCCTCATGAAGCAACTGCAAAGATCCTCAACAAAATACTAGCAAACAGAATCCAGCCACACATTTAAAAAGTGGGATAAGGTGGGATTCATCCTAGGGATGCAAGAATGGCTCAACATAATGCAAATCTATAAACAGCACGTATCACATCAGCAGAATGAAGGGGAAAAAAAAACATATGATCTTTTCAATAGATGCAGAAAAAAGCATTTGATTAAATCCAACACTATTCATGATAAAAATGTTCAACAAATTAGGTATAGAAGGAATGGACCTCAACATCATAATGTCCATCTGTGACAAACCCACAGCTAATATCTTACTGAATGGACAAAAATTGGAGGCTTTTCCTCTAAGATGTAGACCAAGACAAAGATGCTCACTTTCCCCATTCTTATTCAACATAGCACTGGAAGTTCTAGCTTCTTCATAAGGCAAGAGAAAGCAACAAAGGGCATTCAAATCAGAAAGGAGAAAGTCAAACTATCCCACTATCCCTATTTGCAGATGACACGATCATATATATATATATATATGTATATATATATATATATATATATATACATATATATATATATATATATATAAAACCCTAAAGACCATTAAAAAATTACTGGAACTAATAAATGAATTCAGCAATGTGGCAGGAAATAGAATCAACACATAAAAATCAATAGCCTTTCTATATGCCAACAATGAAATAGCTGAAGAAGAAATCAAAAAAGTAATACTATTTACAATAGCTACCAAAAAATTAAATATGTAGGAGTAAATTTAATGAAGGAGGTAAAAGACCTCTGCAACAAAAACTATAAAACACTGGTGAAAAAACTGAACAGATAAATAGAAAGATATCTCATATTCATAGGCTGGAAGAATTAACATCATCAAAATGTCCATATTACCCAAAGCAATGTACATATTCAATGCAATTCTTATCAAAATACCAACATTTTTCACAGAAATAGAAATGATCTTAAAATTTGTATGGACCCACAAAAGACCCCATATAGTGAAAGCAATCTGGAACAAAAAGAACAAAGTTCTTCAGCATCCCACCAACTTTAAAATATACTATAAAGCTATAGTAACCAGAACATGTTGGTACTGGCATAAAAACAAACAAATTGACCAATGGAATAAAACGGAGAGCAAAAATACATAAACAGGACTACATCAAACTAAAAATTCTGCACAACAAGGGACATTATCAATAAAGACAGCCTCCAGAATGGGAGAAAGTGTTTGCAAATTACACATCAGACAAGGGGTTAATATCTGGAATATATACGGAACTCAAACAACTCAACAGTAAAAAAAGAATAACCCAATTTTAAAAGTGCAAAGGACCTGAACAGGCATTTCTCAAAAGAAGACATACAAATGGCCAACAGGCACGTGAAGAAATGCTCAACATCACTAATCATCTGGGAAATACAAATCAAAACCACAGTGAGATATCATTTCACTCCAGTTAGTGAGCTATTGTTGATAATAATGACTATTATCAACAAGACAAAAAGTAACAAATACTGGCAAAGACACAAAGAGAAAGGAACTCTCCTACCTTGCTGGTGTGAGTGTAAATTGGAACGGCCACTGTGGAGAACAGTATAGAGTTTCCTCAGAGAACTAAACATAGATCTCCCTTATGACCCAGCTGTCCCACTGCTGGGTATATACCCAAAGTAAATGAAATCAATAAATCAGAAAGACACCTGCACTCTCATGTTCATTGCAACACTGCTCACAGTAGCCAAGAGATGGAATCAACCTAAATGTCCATCAAAGGATGAAAGGATTAAAAAAACAACCTTGGTATGTGTGCACAATGGAATACTATTCAGCTATTTTAAAAGTGGTATCTTATTACTTGCAGCAACATGGATGGAACTGGAAACCATCAAGTTAAGTGAAGTAAATGTTAAAATAAAAATAAATAAAAATTTAAAAAACAAATATCTGTTCAAGGCGCTGCTTTCAATCCCCCCCCAATTCCCCTCCTCAACTTCTAGTAACCACAGTTCTACTCTCTACTTCTAAAAGTTCAACTTTTTTTAAAAACTTCCATATTTGAATGAGAACATGTGGTGTTTATCTTTCTCTCTCTGACTTATTTCATTTAACATAACGTCTTCCAGGCTTGTCCATGTTGCTTCAAATGACAGAATTTCATTCTTTTTGGTGGCCGAGCAGTATTCCATTGTGTGTGTATTACCACATTTTCTTTATCGAGTCATCTGTTGGTGGATACCTAGGTTGATTTCACATCTTGGCTATTATGAATAGTGCTGCAATGAACATGGGGGTGCAGATATCTCTTCGGTATTCTAATTTCCTTTCCTTTGGACAAATACCCAGCAGTGAGATTGCTGGATCATATGGTAATTCTATTTTTAGTTTTTTGAGGAACCTCCGTACAGTTTTCCATAATGACTGTACTAATTTACTTTCTCACCAGCAGTGTATAAATCCAGTCTATGAAGGGCTTTAAAGACAGAACCAAAACAAACAACAACAAAACATTTTCCTATTATTCACATTTAAAAAAATACTTGTTAGCCTCATCACTTCATTCTTTTCTTTCTATTTTAACATTTGTTTGTACATATTTGTGGGGTACAGTGTATTGTTTCAATACATGCATATACTGCACAATGATTCACTTAGGATAGATAGCTTTGTACTCCATTGGTCCATCATTTTTCCTCCCCACCCCTCCAATCCCCACTTCTAGTAACCATTATCCTACTCTCTACTTCTATGAGAACCACTTTTTTCTTTTTTAGATTCCACATATGAGTGATATCATGCAGCATTTGCCTTTTTGTGCTTGACTTACTTCATTTAACATGATGGTTTCCAGTTGGGTGAGAGATTGGCTAATGGACACAAAATTACAGCTAGATAGGGAAAATAAGTCCTGGTGGTATACAGCAGTGCTAGGTGTCTATAAAACAACAATTTGTTGTATATTCTCAAATAGCTAGAAGACAGGAGTTTAAATGTTCTCATTACAAGGGAATGATACATTTTTGTGATGCTGAATTTGCTAATTACCCTGATTTGATCATCACACATTGTACACATGCATTGAAATATAACTCTGTACTCCATAAATATGTACAATCAGTGCATTTCAATTAAAACATTTAAAAAATGTGAATAATAGGAGAGTGTTTTGTCATTGTCGTTTGTTATGTCTTTAAAGCCTTTCATAGACGAGATTTAAAGATTTATGGAGGATGGGACAAAATTTTCTGGTGAAAGTTGCATCACGTGACCTCAGGCTGACCTCAGGTAAGGGAGAGTGGATTTGATAAAGGACTCTTTCTTCTTGGGTATTTACATCTTAGAAGAGGAGCCTAGAGAGGCAGTTATGAAAGGATTTTGTAGGTGTTGGAGGAGAGAAAAGAGTATTTCTGTTACCTCCATTTACATTTTGTTTGACCATTGTCATCTGAGGGAAAATATGAAAAAGAAAAGATCATTATAATGCTATTATAGTGCACGTCACACTGAATTGCAATGATTTGTTGGTGGTTCATTCCAGGGCAAAAACTGTGAGTTTCTCCAGCTAAAGGCGCTGTGTTATAGATATTTCTGTCCCAAGAGCCTAGGACAGTGGTTGACTCATGGTTAGTTTCAATAAATGTTTGCTGAATTATAGTTGGTATATTTAAAACATTTATCCATGGCCTTGGATAACTGGAGATTAAAATTTTCCAGTGCTTGTACATGAAAAATGTTTATTCGTAACCGTAGGCATGATATTGTAATTTCTGAAGAGGAGAAGCAAACCTACAAGGTTATTGTAGCGTTGATTATAATGAATGGGAGTTGTCTATTCTCAGATTGTGTCTGTTTACCTGGTGCACCGGCGCCTATTTCCCCAGGTGGGTGTACTATCTTCTCTTCACCACTTGGGGACAGCACAGATAATGAAGTGAACTCCTTAAGCTCCCACCTTGCAGAGACTTCTCTGACTCCAGTTTACGGTACAAAATACCCCTTGATGTTGAAAACATTATTAAATAGCAAATGGTTGCAGTATGTTTGAGGGTTTTAGGATTTATTTTTCCAAATCTATAGAATATCCCAATAGATTACTTTAGGTTATAATCCTGTGGCAGAGCTTCATCTGCTACACGGGGGGGATTAGTCCAAGGTTCCTTCCAGCTCTGAGACTGGGGGTTTCCCAGGTTGATCTGCCCCTTACCACCCATCCCATCCTAGGTTTTTAAAGTGTGGAGGTGAATAATGGATGTCCAAGTTCAGAATCTGAAAAAGAAGAGCACCTTTGACCCTAACCAGGTTTCTCATTCCATGGTGACCTTATTTTCTGAAATCTAAAGGTCTTAACAGTAGGAATGTGATCACGAATATCAGGTCAAAAATACGAGACTGTCCAGGAGGATCTGATATATGCAATCCTCAGTCGGAGGGTCAGCTGTGAAAAGGGGTTACTTGTGTTTTCTCTTTTTCATTGGAATGTTTGATATCAAAACTCTTAACAGCTTCTTGCTCCTGGTCTGCCTCCCTCCACGGTCAATTCAGGGCATTTTAGCCATGAAAGTGAGTCTCCACAAAAGGAATTTAGACATTAAAATGGAAACAAAGGGCTTGCCCCCTTTTTAAAAAATCCAAAAAACCTCTTTTATAGGAGTTTAGATTGTAATATAAATTTGTGGAGAATATTTCTTACCTTAAACAAAGCTCTTAAAAGATTGCTGCTGAAGGACACCAGTAAGAATGTGCTAACGACATGGTCATACGTAGAATGGACTGGTCCTTCCCGTTCCTAGCTCTGTCCCTTTATTCTCTTGAGTGCCCCTAAAAGCAGAGCTTGAGGTAAGGACTTGGTGTTTTGTTTTGCTTTGTTTTAATTTATTTTTTAATTTATGAATATACAGTGTAGTTGATTTTTGGGGCCCTTTCCCAATACATGGTGACTTATTTGAAAAGTGATCCCAGGAACAAGAGTGAGAAAGCAGGGTGAGTGACACAGGCAAGAAGGAAAAGCCCAAATACGGGTATGCTGTTGGGCTGCTGCTATGGGCTTGTTTCTGCCAGGATCTTACAAGAGGCTCACGAAAGCCATCCAGAACAGTCCACTGAGACAATGGGAGGCTTGAGCATTCGCCCACCCGTTCTTGTCTGGCACTGGGTGAGGACTTCCCCTGAGGGTGTTAACTTCCTAGTGTTTCTGGGCTGTGTTCATGGGCAGGCCAACTCCTACAATGCTGGAGATGGTCTTGGGGCAGAAAGATTGAGATCAAGATGGATGCAGGTTGCACAAGGGAAGTCTGAGCTTCTGTGGAACTGTCCACTGTGGCTGAGACTGAGAAGACATGATGCCCGCACCCCTGGATTGAGCAGTTGCACCCACAGATCTGGATAGGAGGGCTCTGCCCTGGATCCTGTGCTCTGGAAGGTGCCTCTGGCCCACCACTAACTGTATTCCCTCCCACCTCAAACTTGCACCTTCTCTTCTAGACCACACTTTGGGTATGCAAGACCCTGTCCAGTATTCCTGAACCTGCAAGGCCTCTTCCATGGGCCTATCTTCAAAGGACAGACTGTGCCTGCCCAACAGGTACCCAAGGTGCTGCTGTACAAAGGGGGAGAGGATGTTTGCATGGAGCTTGAATGGGATCCTGGGAGTCCTCCCTGAAGGGAGGGATGGGGCTGGGATGAAAGAGAAGGGAGTTGGCCTGGGGCTGAAGCCAGCTCTCCCTCTGTCACCACATTCCTATACAGAGTGCCAAGAAGTCTGAGAATTCTTTTTTTTTTTTTTTTTTTTTTTGGCGGCTGGTGGGTATGGGAATCCAAACCAGTGGCCTTGGGGTTACAAGGCTGTGCTCTAACCAGCTGAGCTAACCAGTCAGCCCATATTTTATTTAACTATTTGTTAGCTTGATTTATAACTCATAATTATTAAGACATGATGCAAATGTAGGCTCAAGTCAAGTTCCATTATGTTCTGATTTCTGCAGCCTTGAGCTAAGAACAAGGGACCTTGGAAAATAGGCTTTATATGCTTGGATGGTCTCACAGAATTCCCAAGTTCATTAGCTTCTGTGATGACTCATGATTATTATAAAAATGAACTTTGTATTATATTTAAAAATCAAGAAATATTATTTAGGTCAGCAGTGAGAAGGTAGTAGACTCAAAGTTTCTGTGAACTGAAAGACATGAATGACTAAAAGCAGAATTAGGTAATAATTCTGAAGTTCAACCTGAGGGTTGAACTTCAGAATATCACGTGTGAAATTTTTCCTGCTGATTCAGGGCTGGCTGAAGGTGGGGCAGGAGAAGGCTAAAGCAGTGAGTATCTGGGACAGTAAGCAAGGTGGGCAGCAAGGCAGAGAGAAATGGGACTTTTTCAGGCATAGATGAATCTTACAAGAACAGAAGAAACTTTCAAAGAAAAAAAAGGAGGTGGACCATGCGGTTAGAGTGGGGACTGCAGAACAGAAGAGGAAGAGCCAGCGTAGCCATGTGCCCTGCTTCCCCATCTCCAATGTCTGATATTCTTTTGAGCATCTGGATGTAAAGTAGGAATCTTTCTTTGACTCTTATGTCATTGTTATGACAGTTATCGCTGTTCACTATCTAACAAGCTCTCTTCAAAGGCCTCTACATATGTTGTCTCCAACCCAGATTGTTAGGTACTCTTACTATCCCCATTGTGTACTTGTGGGAACTGAGGCACAGAGAGGCAAAGCAACTTGACCATGGTTCAGCAGCAAATAAATGATGGAGCCCAGATGCAACTCCAGGCAGTATCCTTCTAGTATATGAAGTTCAATATTTTCCTATTGTCGTCTTGTTGTGAATATACCTATTTCCAGAAGGGGTTTGAAGCTACTTTAAAAAAATTTTTTTTAAATTTAGTTACCTATCTGAGCCCGAGCCCCTCTGCCTTGTCACATTTCCATAATTTACGACTCTTCATCCAATTCAGCATTTAAGTGTTTATCTCTAACTTTGTGTCTTCATTTCCTTATGAAGGCTTTTTGTCGTGTTAAGTGTATACTAAATAAGTTGGTATGCTTTTCTCCTGTTGTAAATAAATAAATTTTAAGATTTTAGAGCTCAGCTATTAGATAGGGGAGAGAGAATTCAACAAGCATTTGGTGAGGACCTTCAGTTTATTGGCACTGTGGGACACTGAAGGATGACACAGCAATGAACCTGCAGGAATTTATTTATTTTTTTATTTTGGCAGCTGGCTGTTAGGGAGAACCAAACCCTTGACCTTGGTGTTACAAGGCTGCACTCTAACCAACTGAGCTAACCAGCCAGCAGGAGTTAATTTATATCTAAGTCACTGAGCGGATGATAACACAAGGCAGAAAGTGACAAATGTTCTAAAAGAAGAGGTACAAAGTGCTATGGGAACTCAGAAGTGGGGAAGATTATATCTTAGGGTTGTGGAAGGATCAGGGGAGTTCCAGGGAAGAAGTTGCATTGCTCCCCAGCTGGGCTTTAAAAGATGGGGAGGGTTTTGATAGCTGGAGCTTGAATTTTGAGGTCCTGACCATGTCAGTAGATTGTATTCATATGTGTTTTTATGTCTACCAATATTTATTCTTGGTACTTTTTTCAGTTAAAGTATTTATTGAGCATCTACTGTGTACTGTGTGCTGATCTAGGCACCAGGGGTGCAGGGAACGAGTGACACAGTTTATGCCCTCAGGTGATTTACACTCGAATACGGAAAACAAATAGGTATATAAATGTAATAGAGAGTAAGTAACAGGCATTGCAGCAAGTAGTTATCATTCACTGTAGAATTTTAAACTTAACATAGTTCTTCTGTCCTTCAGAAAAACTCATTACGTAATCTTAGAGGAATTTTCAGTTTGTAATTTTCATACAAACTGCAGTAGCGTCTGCTGATGAAATACTGTTTTGTAACTATTAGAATGGGCCAAACAAGAGGGAGAGAATTGCATTATTAGAGCTGTAAAAGGCACTGTCCAGAAATCTCAGAAAAGGGGAGGAAGTTCTGTGGTAGAGGAATAAGCAGACATCTACACTGTTCTCTTAAAGCTATTTATGTTCTGCAAATATCTCAGAGGCATAAAGCTCCAAATGTGTGCCACAAGATTTGACACCCTTCCAACCTCTTTTTTGCATAACCAAAGTGTCCAATTCAGTCTCTTCCTAGACTACTTTTTATACCTGCGTATTTCCAGTTTTGCAGTGCAAGCATTTGTTGAATGCCACCTGCTGTAAGGACCAGGTGCTGCCAATGGCATTTTGTGTGGATGCTCTTTTATCCCCGCATCAAGCATAACATGTAGGTGCTAACCTCTCCTTTACAGCTGAGGAAACTGAAACTCTGAGTATGCAAACTACCCAAAGTCACACAGCTCGTGTGTGCAAGGACTGGAATGAGAATCCAGTCTGTGTGATACCCAAGTCCGATCCACCATATAGTTGTCATTTTACTTTGCAATCAACTTGACTGGGATGTGCTGCCCTACATGATAAGAAGAAAGAAAAGAATACCAGTCTCTACACTTCAACTTAGCAGCCGTGAGTCTGCTTTTAATATTCGGAGGTGTCATAACATTACAATACTTTGCTTTTATTTGACTAGTGAGTATTAAGTGTAATACTCAGTCTAGAGATTTGTGATATTCTACCCTAAATTGGTTGAAAGCCATGGTGCCTCTTTAAGGTGAATCTAGTATGATATAATAAAGTAGGAGGAGGTTGAATTGCTATGGAGTTGCTACTTCTGAATTTCAAACTAGTTGAGACAAAGTAGATGTTCAAAAAGATCTCTGTAATCTTCACTTGAATAATACAAATATTTTTTAGATTAAGTGATATATGTATTTACATATGGGTAAATAAAACCCACCCTAAAATGCTAATATCATTTTCTCTGCTATCCCTTAAAGCAAAAAAAAAAAAAACAAACTGCCTAATGGTGACTATTATGTATTGAATTGTGTCCCCCCAAAAGTTTAATGTGTTGAAGGCTTGACCCACACTGTGACAGTGTTAAGAGGGTGGGCAATCCTATTATGATAACTGAGAGATGGGGCCTTGAAGAGGTGATTAAATTGGTGGTTTAATGGTGGTCGTGGGCATGGTTCTGAGGGCTTTGAAAGGAGAGGGCAGGAGGAGCTCTCTCTCTCTCTCTGCTCCACCATTTCTGCCATCTGAGACCCCTAGGCCACTGTCACCACCACCAAGACTTTTACCAGATGTGTTCCCTGCACTGGGGACCTCCCAGCCTCCGAAACTGTAAGCAATAAATTTTGTTTTCTTACAAATCACCCAGTTCCAGGTATTTTGTTATAAACAACACAGAGTACTACAGTGACTACTGGGCAGCAATATCATGTTTCAGAGAAACCAATTGACTTGAACAAAAGGTTCAGATTTTCAAAGATAAGCGACTAGAAAACCTGCCTAGAGCATGGATCAGCAACTAATGTGTTAAAGTTCCAGCTGCATCTAATTTTTTTTTTTTTTTTTTTCTGACCGGTAAGGGGATCGCAACCCTCAGCACGGTGTGGTCTGCACCATGCTCAGCCAGTGAGAGAACGGGCCATCCCTATATAGGATCCGAACCCGCGGCCTCAGTGCTACCAGCACCGCACTCTCCCGAGTGAGCCACGGGGCCAGCCCTGCATCTAAATTTTGACATGAAGACTGAGACATATGTAAAAGTAATAGTGTTTCTTAGCTGAATCTGATCTGGAGGTCAGAATATTTAACCTCCATGAACAGTTTGTTTATTCTCCACATTCTTCCAGAAAATATCTAATATCATACTTCTCCATTTGTTTTTAACAAAGTGACTTTGGGAAAAATTATTTCTACTTCTTAGGTTTTCTACATGTAAAATGGGAACCATAGCACTATACTTATTTATTTATTTTTTTTCTTCCTAAAAATATCACAAACAGCAGCAAAAATTCTTGGTGGACTTGCTTGCATGCAGTTTGACTTATCATTTTTCTTGTTGTTTGTTTGCTTTTTGTTGCGATCACACAGCCAACTCTTATACTCTTCCCCCACTTCTCATGCTGCTTAGTGATTGCCTTCCTTCCAGAGGGCTTGACTCTGATTAAAGTAAGAACAGCCACAAACTCAGTTTTCATCGAACTTCTTGACAAAGATGATTCACTTTTTTATGGCTGGTCGGTTCAGGGATCTGAACCCGTGACCTTGGTGTTATAAGACTGTGCTCTAACCAAATGAGCTAACCGGCTAGGCTGGATGAACTGTGAGAAACAGGAAGGAGAGACGTCGTGTTAAGAGTGGGGTCAGGACAAGACAGGTCAGAGGTTTTGCTTTTAACACTTTATAAAAGATCACATGGCTAATCTGTGGACATGTGGCTGAAACCCAGCTAGTAACCTGGATGGTTCACTAGGCTGGCACCAACTCCCCCAGTCTTGCTGGCTACAGTAAAGTTTTGCTAGGGGAATTTTAAAAAAGCAACTATGAGTCACATGTTCTTCAACACTTTGATTTTAGTGAATTTCTGTGGTTGCAAGGGGTCATAACTTAGGCAACATGATGAATGCTTTTCTTGCCAAGAGTTCCACCTCCCTCCATCCCCCCAACCTCGGAGTGTCCCCATTGCCACCACTTCTGTCTGGCTGGCAGGCTCACAGCTGCCTGCTGATCACACAGAGGCTGGCCTCTTCCAATTGTAATGCCACCTCTCTCCTGGTTCCAGGCTTTCTCCAGAGGGGACGATTCAAGCACATGTCATGAGCGTTCAACCATAGAGCAGGAGGAGTCTGAGCAGAAAGCAGACGAGCCTTCTTGATCAGGTCAGAGATTTAGCCAGCAATAAACTCCCATTCGGCTGGGCGTCCTGTCCTCAGCAGAAATATTTTTCATGTACCCAGGAGATGAGCAAAGTAATAAAAGGTAGTTAAGCCCTGGGAGGCAAGGATCAAACCATCTAGAGACCCTTGGAGGTGAACAGTCTTCACTGTTGACTTTCCTGCCACCTTCTATGCCAGGTGAAGCTGTGTGTTTGTGAAGCAGCAAGTAGTCTAGGTCTCTTGGGAGCAGGTTTCACTTTTCCAGAGTCAGCACAGGCTCTCAGCAGAAATAGCCGGAAGATAAACAGTGAAGGGCCAGACCCTAGGGGAGATCTGTGTTTGACTGTCCACTGTCAATGTCTTGATGCAAGGACAGCATATGCTGGGAGGAAATTCAGCTGAATCAGCCCAAGGAGGAGGCCTTGCTGTGGCCTGGGCCCCACACAGGGCAAGATCTCTCTTGTTGAATCTCCTGAGGAGTTGGTGGGAAGGTGTGAGCTTCTGCCTTGAACTTTCAAACCCAGGGCAACTTCCCCTAATCAGCAGAGGGTAACCTAAATTGAATTTCAGTTTGAATTTCTTAGGACAGCAGGTCACAAAGGGCAATTGGTGATGCAGAGACCAAAATGCCCAACAGTCTACACTGAGTCCGCACCATCACTTAGGGTTCACGTCATAATTCAAACACATTTCAGGGGGTGGCCAGTGAGCTCACTTGATTAGAGCATGGTGCTGACGACCAAAGTCAAGGGTCCCATCAAAAACAAACAAACAACAACAACAAAAATACATTTCAGGAAGGGGTCAAACCTTTGTTAAAAGATAAACTGAGGCACGTTAAAATTTTAGAATTTATTTGAGCAAACAGTGATTCAGGAATTGGGCAGCTCCAATTCAAGCTCCACCAGAGGAGCTTGAAGGGAGGGGCTGTATGATAGGTTGATGGCGGAAGAGAGTAAAGAAATTATTTGATGGGCCGAGCCGTGGCGCACTTGGTAGAGTGCGGCGCTGGGAGCGCTGCGACGCTCCCGCCGCGGGTTCGGATCCTATATAGGACTGGCCGGTGCACTCACTGGCTGAGTGCCGGTCACGAAAAGGACAAAAAAAAAAAAAAAAAAAAAGAAATTATTTGATTATTTAAAATTTGAGCAGTTGCCTTATTTGGACTGTCTTGGTGGGAAATCCCTGATTACATAACTGCTCCTCAGTTGGCCTCTTGTGATTGGCTAAGCTTGTTTCATTTTGTTTACATAGGAGTCCAGGGCACCGAAGCCATCTCAGCCTGATGACCTCCCATTAAGTTATGTTAACACCTTCTCTCTGGGTCAGGACAAGTGGAGGTCTTCCAGCAGAGGGTTCTTACCACCTCGTTTCCCTCAGCAAAGTGAAGCTGTCCCTTCCACCTCTGGTAGGCAACCTTCTAAACAAGGGCCTTCCGAATATCCTTATCTTATTTTATTTTATCTCATCCTTATCTCTACACCTTATTTACATGCTTCTGAAATGCTTTTGTGTCTTGCACCCAACCCTGCACTATTTAGGCAATGCTAAAAGAAGACTTTCAGGACCGATCGGCATATAGACCCTCTCTGTTTGTATCAGGAACTTTTTTTTTTTTTTTTTTAATTTTATTTTGTCGATATACATTGTAGCTGATTAATGCTCCCCATCACCAAAACCTCCCTCCCTTCTCCCTCCCCCCCTCCCCCCCAACAATGTCCTTTCTGTTTGCTTGTTGTATCAACTTCAAATAATTGTGGTTGTTATATCTTCTTCCCTCCCCCCCCCCCCCGGTTTGTGTGTGTGTGTGTGTGTGTGTGTGTGTGTGTGTGAATTTATATATTAATGTTTAGCTCCCTCCAATAAGTGAGAACATGTGGTATTTCTCTTTCTGTGCCTGACTTGTTTCACTTAATATAATTCTCTCAAGGTCCATCCATGTTGTTGCAAATGGCAGTATTTCATTCGTTTTTATAGCTGAGTAGTATTCCATTGTGTAGATGTACCACATTTTCCGTATCCACTCATCTGATGATGGGCATTTGGGCTGGTTCCAACTCTTGGCTATTGTAAAGAGGGCTGCGATGAACATTGGGGAATAGGTATACCTTCGACTTGATGATTTCCATTCCTCTGGGTATATTCCCAACAGTGGGATGGCTGGGTCGTATGGTAGATCTATTTGCAATTGTTTAAGGAACCTCCATACCATTTTCCATAGAGGCTGCACCATTTTGCAGTCCCACCAACAATGTATGAGAGTTCCTTTTTCTCCGCAGCCTCGCCAGCATTTATCGTTCATAGTCTTTTGGATTTTAGCCATCCTAACTGGGGTTAGATGGAATCTCAATGTGATTTTGATTTGCATTTCCCGGATGCTGAGTGATGTTGAGCATTTTTTCATATGTCTGTTGGCCATTTGGATATCTTCCTTAGAGAAATGCCTACTTAGCTCTTTTGCCCATTTTTTAATTGGGTTGCTTGTTTTCTTCTTGTAAAGTTGTTTGAGTTCCTTATATATTCTGGATATTAATCCTTTGTCAGATGTATATTTTGCAAATATTTTCTCCCACTCTGTTGGTTGTCTTTTAACTCTTTTAATTGTTTCTTTTGCTGTGCAGAAGCTTCTTAGTTTGATAAAATCCCATTTGTTTATTTTTCCTTTGGTTGCCCGTGCTTTTGGGGTCGTATTCATGAAGTCTGTGCCCAGTCCTATTTCCTGAAGGGTTTCCCCTATGTTTTCTTTAAGAAGTTTTATTGTTTCAGGGTGTATATTTAAATCCTTAATCCATTTTGAGTTGATTTTAGTATACGGTGAGAGGTATGGATCTAGTTTCATTCTCCTGCATATCGATATCCAGTTATCCCAACACCACTTGCTGAAGAGGCAGTCCCTTCCCCAGTGAATAGGCTTGGTGCCTTTGTCAAAGATCAGATGGAAGTAAGTGTGTGGGTTGATTTCTGGATTCTCTATTCTATTCCATTGGTCAGTGTGTCTGTTTTTATGCCAGTACCATACTGTTTTGGTTATTATAGCTTTGTAGTATAGCTTAAAGTCAGGTAGTGTTATGCCTCCAGCTTTATTTTTTTTGCTGAGCATTGCTTTGGCTATTCGTGGTCTTTTATTGTTCCATATAAATGTCTGAATAGTTTTTTCCATTTCTGAGAAAAATGTCTTTGGAATTTTGATGGGGATTGCATTGAATTTGTATATCACTTTGGGTAGTATGGACATTTTCACTATGTTGATTCTTCCAAGCAAATTAGAGAGGATACAAGAAGATGTATCAGGAACTTTTAATGATAACCTTAGTTCTCCAATCCAATTGTGCCATTAGCTTGGTCTCCATTTCAAAACACATTGACCTCTGACAGAAGCTTAGCACATAGAAGGACCTGTCCAGTGGTACTTATGAGACAGGAGATATGACAAATTTAAAATTAAAGACTAAAAGCTTTCTGACACCAAAAGCACTGGCAACAAAAGAAAAACAGTCAACCTATAGGAGAAAATATTTCAAATAATATATATGATAAGGGATTGATATCCAGAATATGTAAAGAATTACTACAACTGCACGACAACAACAGCATGATTAAAAAATGGGCAAAGGACTTGAATAGACATTTTTCCAAAGAAGATATACAAATGACCATCAAGCACATAAAAAGATGCTAAACATCCCTAATCATGAGAAAATGCAAATCAAAACCACAATGAGATGCCACTTTATACTCATTAGAATGGCTATTACATACATATATAAAAAAAAACCCCAGAAAATAGCAAGTGTTGGTAAAGATGTATCCAAATTGGAACCTTGTGCATTGCTGGTGGGAATATAAAATGGTAGAGCCACTGCAGAAAACTACACGACAGTTCCTCAAAAACTGAAACAGAATTACCGTATGAACCTGCAATTCTGCTTCTGTGTATATATACCCAAAAGTATTGAAAGCAGGGACTTGAACAGATATCTGTTTGTTTGTTTTTTAATTTAATTTAATTTATTTTTATTTTATTATTTACTTCACTTAACATGATGGTTTCCAGTTCCATCCATGCTGCTGCAAATGATAGGACATCACTTTTTAAATAGTTGAATAGTATTCCATTATGTATACATACCAAGGTTGTTTTTTTAATCCATTCATCCATTGATGGATATTTAGGTTGATTCCATCTCTTGGCTACTGTGAATGGTGCTGCCATAAACATAGGAGTGCAGGTGTCTTTTTGATATACCGATTTTGTTTACCTTGGGTATATACCCAGTAGTGGGATAGCTGGGTCATAAGGTAGGTCTATTTTTAGTTCTCTGAGGAACCTCCTATACTGCTTTCCACAATGGCTTTACCAGTTTATATTCCCACCAGCAATGTAGGAGAGTTCTGTTTTCTCAGCATCTTTGCCAGCATTTGTTACTTTCTGTATTGTTGATAACAGCCATTCTAACTGGAGTAAGGTGATATCTCATTGCGATTTTAATCTGCATTTCCCAGATGATTAGTGATGTTGAGCATTTTTTCACGTGCCTGTTGGCCATTTGTATGTCTTCTTTTGAGAAATGTCTGTTCAGGTCCTCTACCCATGTTTTAATTTGGTTTATTGCTGTTGAATTGTTTGAATTCCTTACATTTTCTGGATATTAGCCCCTCATCTGGTATGCAGTTTGCAAACATTTTCTACCATTCTGTAGGCTGTCACTTCACTTTGCTGATAGTGTCCCTTGCTGTGCAGAGCTTCTCAGTTTGATGTAGTCCCATTTGTGTATTTTTGCTTTAGCTACCTGTGTCTTTGTAGTCTCACTCAAAAAAGCACTACCCAGTACTATTTTGTGTAGCATTTCCCCTCTGTTTTCTTCTAGTAGTTTCATAGTTTTGGCTCTTAAATCTAGATCTTTAATCAATTTTGAGTTGATTTTTGTGTATGGTGAGAGATAGTGGTCTAGTTTCAAACTTCTGCCTGTGAAAATCAGTTTTCCCAGCACCATTTATTGAAGAGACTGTCCTTTCGCCACTGTATTCTTGGCACCTTTGCTGAAAATCAGCTGGCTGTGCGTGGGTTTACTTCGGGGTTCTCTTTTCTATTCCACTGGTCAATCTGTCTATTTTTATGCCAGTACCATGCGTTTTTGTTACTATAGCTTTATAGTATATTTTGAAGTCAGGAAGTGTGTTGCCTCTAATTTTGTTCTTTTTGTTCAAGACTGTTTTCTCTATACAGGGTCTTTTGTGATTCCATGCAAATTTTAAGATCTATTTTTCTATTTCTGTGAAGAACGTCATTGGTATTTTGACAGGAATTACATTGAATGTGTAGATTGCTATGGGTAATACGGATATTTTGGTGATGTTAATTCTTCCAACCCATGAACATAAGACAAATACTTTATGATTCCCCTAATACGAGGTACCTAGAACAGCCAAATTAGTAGAGACAGAAAGTAGAATGGTGGTTGCAAGGGGCTTGGGGGAGAGGGTCATGAGGGATTATTGTTTAATGGATAGAGTTCAATTTGGGAAGTTGAAAAGTTTCTGGAGATGGACAGTGGTGATGGTCATACAGCAATGTGATTGTACTTAGTGTCACCAAACTATACAATTAAAAGTGCTTAAAATGGTAAGTTTATGTCATGTATATTTGACCACAATAAAAACTAAAGCTTTTCTAAAATTAAAAGGTTTTAAAAAGTAAAACAAAATAAAAATTAATTGAAATTATTTTAAAGTTAAAGCTAAAATTAATTCTCCCTCAGTCCCATATCTATGTGTCAAGTGTATGGTTTCTTTTCTGATCATTCTACCTAGTGTGAGTATCCATTTGTGGCCTTCTGGCTATTTCATAAAAATAAACTTGCATGAGCATCATTTCTTCTAATTCTCTTCTTCTTGGCCAATTACATCTTATATCCCATATCCTGTAGATCACTTCTGGCAGATATTAATTATTTTCTGCTTCCTCTCTCAATTCCCTGAGGTGCTTGTGTTTTTATAGACAACCTCCTGCTGCTCTAGCCCCGATATCTATGCAATTTGACATTTTGGTCTTTGTAACTACTGACCTGTATAAGCAAGAAATACAATTAAATTGATGATCCTGAACAGGATAATCTTTGGGTGGCCCATCCATGTCCATTCATTCCTATGAGCAATGTAACAAATATTTTGTGGCTTAAGACTTTAAAGAAGGGGAATTTAATTAATCTATCAGTGGAGCCAGCATTACAACAGCTTATGAAGAGTTTGCAATTGTTTGGGTTTAAAGTAGGGACACCGCAGAACACTTAGTGAAAAACTTTCACAAACTTGGATTATTTCCAACAGCTTAGTTATGGGACAACTCTAAAAATGAAACTTTTTACATTAAAGCTGTTCTTCCAATTGCTGTTTCAAACTTTATTCTAATAACTGGTATGCTATTCAATAAAATGCAAGTACGTGATTCTCAACAATAAGGTTAAATAATTCTTATACGTTTTCTGGTGATGAATTTATTTCTAATCTTTGAATTTCAATGATAGCTGTAAAAGTTATTGTCAATAGAATGAGTTTTTTATATATGTAGGTATTAATCAGAGCTACGGTATTTCTCATAATACTATCAGAATTTCTTTTGTGCTCTATAATGATGGTACCAGTAAACCAAACAACACTCTCAGCAATATTTTGCAATGTTTCAGATTAACAGAATTATTTGAGTTTTAAAACTATGGCATTAAAATACACCCTCAATATTACCATTATAAGTGCATATCTTTAAAATTTATATAAATAACTGTGATATAAACATCTTTTTCCCAAAAGGAGACTGTTTCTTTTAATTAGAGTAGAGCCCCGTTTCTTTGATTGGAGCTATGATTCCCAAATTGAGTGCTGAGGCACCTTGGGGTGACACAGCAAAGTTACAGAGGCACTGTGGGTTATTTTAAAATTTTCAGGGAGACAAGCATCTGATGAACACCAGGAATTAGAAAGATTAGTGGTAGTCTGTTGAGGTTTCCATTCTTAGGCTGCTCCTCTCTGTCTCTCAGCTTTATATTCAGTAGATCCGAGCTTTGCAGCCCAGCCTGACCGTACACCAGCTGAATAGCTCAGGCCAAGTTACTTCCCCTCCATGAACTTTAGCTTCCTCATTTGCAGAGTAATTGGGATGATGATAAAACCTCATAATGGGTAAAAATTGAGATGTTTCAAGAATCAACAGAAATAATAAACTTGAAAATGCTTTATAAACTGCCAAGTGTTTTATAAATCTTTGGTTTTCATTAAATAGTATTTACATATCTACTATGTGCCAAGACCGGGGAAACAAACAAGAAAAAATCACCTCTACTTTTAAGAGGCTTACAATTATAATAATCAATGATAAACATTATGATAGAGGGTCATGACCACGTATAATGTGTGAGCATCGAAGAGGGTCCACTGAGGGGTCAGGAAGCCCTAGCAGAGGAGACAAGTCTTCAGGTCTGACTTGCAGGGTGAGTAGGTAATGAATGGGCAGGCATGTGTGCGAGGGAGCCTGGGGGCTGGGGAGTGGGGGAGTAGAGCATTCCAGGAAATGGAAACAGGTGAGGGTCAGGGAGCCTCCAAGAAATGGCGCATCATTCCGTATGGCTGGAGAGAGAAGGGTAGGAAACAGGAGATGGGATATTACAAACGGGGGTTATATGTGTGTGTTTGAGCCTCATCATAAACGACCTCGTACTCCTTTCAAAGGAGCAGACATTACCCTGGAAATCTATCGAAGGGTTCCAGCAGAGACGGGATGCAATCTGATGGATAAATCTGAAGAGCACTTTTTATCCTTAACTAATAAGGAACTTCAGAGCTTTAGGAATCACGGAGCTATGTGTGTGTGGTTTCTTTTGTATGGCAACTTAGTACAATGAGGAACACAGTCCTTATAAAAATTTTAATGATTATATGGATGGTGAAGTGATGGTGGGCTTCTTAAAAGAGATTGAGAGGAAAATATTCCTGGTCGTTAGTTGTTTTTTAATTTTTTGTTTGTTTTTTAATTATTTGCTTTAGCTTTTGGTTTTTATTATGGAGAATTTCAAGCCTATATAAAGTTAGAAAAAACTGAACAAGCTATACTTACATCCCCCTCAGCCACTTGCAACAACCAGCATCATCTGGGTCTCTACATTTTAAACTGCAAAGAAAAAGTCTCCTCAGCAATTCCCTGGTAATCAGATAAGATATATTCTGCACTTCCCAGGTAAGCAGATAATTGCCACCCGCTGCCAACCAGCCCCGCCCAGGGCCACCGCACTTGCCCCAAGTGTGGCAAAGCTTGGCTTCCAAGCCTGTGGAAGCAGCTCCACCGACTCCTTCAGAGACGCTCTCTGGTTTGGTCTTCATCTTTCACAGCTATTACTTCCTCTCAACACTGCACATTTGCTTTGGCCAGCGGTGAATGAACTTCGGATGCGTTCAGGCCTCTTATTCAATGGGAAGAAACAGAGTTTAAACCAGACAGAGAGTGGCAGGTGTTCTCCCAGTGCAAGGAGCCACACAGCAGAGACCAGGGCACAGGGCACCTCACTCGCTCCTTATCTGCAGCCAGACCTGCTGAACAGGCCTCTGCCGCTGGACTCTGGGTGCGCAGGTCAGGGAGTTGTCACCACAGCTGACTTACTGTTTACGGAATGTTTATCATGTGCCAGGAATTGTGTTAAGTATGTTAATCCTCATCACTGCCCTTTGAGTTAAGTTGTATTATTATCACTTTTTTACGGAGGAGGACACTGAGGCTACAGATGTTAAGTTGTTTGTCCCAGCTCACAAAGGCTGTAAGTGGCAGAGCTGGAATTTGAATCCAGGTCTGACCGACGCCAAAGCCCCTTCCTCACTGCATGGATGGCCACAAGAGGAGAGGTTCTGCAGGAAGCCCTAGTGTCCTGACACTACTGTTTTTTCCAGTATCACTGGGTGTTTGTCTCTCTTAATCCAAGTTATATAAATGCTGAGTGGTTTTAAAACTCCAAACTGAAGCAGTCTGGATGTACATAGGAATTAATCTCAACAGAGTAACTTGAATTATTCTTCCTCGTGTTGTTGATATCTGAATAGTAATCAGGTACTTTTACATTCATGATCCAACTTGCTTCTCTAGAACTGAATTAGGTTAATGTACTCCTTGAACCCAAGATGGAGATTTAAAATGCTAGAGTGCATGCAATATAAGGCAATGTCCATTGATGGTAATTCTAGAAGGTTCTCAGTCAAATATATGTCAAATTCTTCTCAGAACAAACTTAGAACTCTCTATACCTTGGATTAGCCCCAAGTCTTCTGTCCAGTGGTATGCCAGAGCTGGCTTGTGTGGGCCCACAGGAATCAGTTGTACACATCCCTTCCCAACTCTGCATTTGGTGACATCATGTCAATTGGCCATGATGGAAATCTTTACACTAGGTGTATTAGGTTCCTATGGCTACCAAAACAAAGAGGGTGGCTTTAAACAACAGAAATTTATTCTCTTATAGTTCTGGAGGCTAGAAGTCTGAAATCAAGGGGTCACTAGGGCTATGTTCCCTCGGAGACTGGGTAGAATTTTTCTTTGCCTTTTTCTAACTTCTGGTGGTAGTGATCCTTGGCACTCCTTAGCTTATAGACACATCACTCCAATCTCTGCCTCAATGGTCACATGACATTCTCCCTGTGTGTGTTTGTGTCTCTGTGTCTCCTCTTAGAAGGACACCAGTCATATTGGATTAAGGGCCTACTCTACTCCTCATCTTAACTAATTACATTTACAATGACCCTATTTCCAAATAAGGCCACCTTCTGAGGTAATGAGGGTTAGGATTTCAACTTATCTTTTTCAGAGACACAATTCAACACATAACACCACGGAAATCAGCAAACACTACAAATCAGGGCACTTTTTTAAATTTAAATTTTGTCGGGTCCACCACTGGCTGACCCAAACAGCCCTAGCCTCATTCCTTTCGGTGGGCGAGCAAATGGCCCGGGCTTCCTCTTTCCCTCCTGTCCCCTTTGGAAGGAAACGGGGGGAAGAGAGCCGTGAAGAGAGGTGAGCACACCGCCGGCCCCAACCAGCCCAGTTAAAGGACACTCAGAGGCAGCGGGGGTTCTGTCGAGCAGTTCTGTTTATTATCACACAAGCACTTGCTTTTAAAGGCAAATGGGGAAGGGAGGTTTTTTACATAATCCTATCAGCTTAAAGGTCAAGGGCATGCATCCTGTCTCAATGCCTAGCTATTGCAATCACGCAGTGTCCAGGAGCACGGAAGCGTGTATTTGGCCAATAAGGGCTAAGGCAAGGTTCCCGCAGACACCCCCACCCTACTTCCTCCTGGCGCTGTCTTAGGTTGCCACATTAATACACCCTTGTGGGCCCATAATGGCGCCACTTGTAACGTCACTTAAGGTGGCGTTAGTTTTTCAGGCCCGACAAAATTTTAACTTTTTTTGGAGTTGTTTTCAGCACAACACTGTTGGTCTGTCATATGACATCAGGAGAGGGCCACTCACCTCAAATATCACTCTTCAACGGAGGTTTTCATCCGAAATTTCTACATACTCCAAATGGACTATAACCTCCCTAGCAGAGGAAAAAACTAAAGGCGCAACTTGCTAGTTAGGATTTACCAACCATTTCTCAGCCCTTTAAAATATCTTATATGCATTTCCATTATAGAAAACTGGCAAAATAAAAAAGAGTAGAAAGAGAAGATAAAAATAAATCATTCATAGTTTTAGCATCCAAAAAGAGTTATCATTAGTTCTTAAAAAATCTCTTCAAAAATATTTTTGGAACTTTTTTTCATATTTTGTGGGGCATTTCTGTTTCTCCTTTTGTGTTTAACCTGTTTGAGTACTCTGCCTTTTTTTCCTGGTGCTTTTTATCTATAATTTTTAAAAATGTGTGAGTAACACATGATGGAAATACATAATTTCCAGTTATAGAAATAAAACAAAAAGATAAGCAAAATGCATCTTGACCACCACCTGAATCCCAATCCTCTCTCCGGAGGTAGACACCGTTGTTGGTTTCACATGGATTCTTCTAGACCTTTTTCAATGCATTTTCGTGCATTAATATTTTTGTTCATGTAAGTCGCATGGTTTTTTGCTCAGAAACATAAGCTGTGTCATACTATATCTTATCCCACAGCTTACTCCTACCCCCCTCCACTAAATTGTATGTCCTTGAGAGCTTTTCATGTTAGACTTAACTTGTTTTCTTTAATTGCTGCAACATATTCATTCTATAGATGCATATAATTGATATCAATGTTCTCTGGTTGCTGATTTTTAGGTTGTGTTCAAACTTTCATGATTTCAAACATGAAGCAATGAAATCCTTATACATGCCTCTTTGTGCACATGTATAAGTATTACAAGAAGCAGAATTTCTGAGTTGAAGAGTATTTATGATTTTAATATCATGCCAACTTTCCTTGAAAATAGTGTCAATATACCCTTCCACCCACAGAGTAGAAGAGTATCCATGTCTCCACATTCTAACTAACACAGGTTATTGTATTCTTTTAAATTTTGTTCATCTGATACATGAAACATGGCATTTTCTAGTTGTTTTAGTTGGCATTTTTACCATTGCTAGTGAGGTTGAGTTTATTGGCTACTTACGTCTCCCTTTGGCAAATGTCAGCGGGTCTTCATGCATGCAGAACCCATCGGCCCCTCTTAATGGCCTAATCAGCAGCATGTTTAAAGCTTAGGCTCTTGAAATAGGACTCGATTGATTTAATAATTGGTGCATTATGGAAATAAAGCCAATGTTTTATTTGAATTCAGATTGGCTGTCAGTTTACTAATGTGTTCATTTCCTTCCCTGATGCTGTTTTCGGGAGGCATGGTGATGTCGCAGGATTTGAAAAGTGGAGTTGGGTTTTTTTTTCAATTTGTTAACTTAGAATTTACCCTGAAAAAAGGTTCCTGCAAAGTCAGCTATGGAAAAAAAAAATTAAGCAAACCATTCAATAGTAATTAGCTTCACTGTCTAATCCAGGAGGACCTTCAATCCTAATTTCTGAATTCCTGAAGATAATTTTAGATAATGTCAAAGAGCACAGTAGAAGCTCACTTAACTGATGTGGTTGACACCAGTAGTTAGTTCTAATCATAAAAGTTAGTAAAAGCAGAGAGTTGCAAAAACTAAACCATATATTGAACATTTTAGTGGAAAACATGCAAATATACATTCATTTACCAATCTTCTAAAGGTAGGACCTAGGTCTTTTCTTTATGTATGGGTCTGCCGACTGGATTTTTATGGGGTCTTCCTTGGATAAGTCACCCCTATATGTATCATCTCCAGTTTTCAGTGTCTGATCACTTAAAGTGGACTGAAAGCTTTAATATACTTGTAAAGCTCTCTGAGTACAGTCTAACTCAACAGCATTTTTCAGCCACTTAAGTTTTTGCCTTTCCCCAGAACACTCAATTTGGTTATCATAGAAACAAGAAGTATCTTTCATGTCAGACTCCTATTTCGTTGTTTCATGTGAAACTTAATTAAGTTACATGTCGACAATAAGTACAAATGGTGTCAGTGGGTTTGAGGCCAACAACAACTGCCTTTGGAAAACCAACATCTCATCTAATTGAAGAGGAAGGAAGTTGGTATATTGGAGAAAAGCCTGCATATGCCAATGACACCTGTCAGATACTTTACTGAGGTTATGTCTTTAGCATAGATCAACTTGGAGAGTCAATTAAGGGGAGGTTATTTAAGCAGAGTCTACTATGTTATGAAATATACTAAAATAAAGTTTTCAGTGCAAAATTAGTTTTGAAACGCTTGAACTGAGAAAAGAATTAAAATGTAATTAGGCACAGATAAAAGTCTTGAGTAATGTGATCAAAGTTCTTTGATGTCTTGGATAAAAAAGATACCATGAACTTAAGACATTGGGTAGTTTACTGGGAGAAGAGAAAACTAGATCTAAAGTTAGGAGAACTGAGTCTTAGTATTTTATTCAAAAATAATTTGTTATGTTAAACTGGAATTAATGAACTTATTTACTCTTTCTGTGACTTGGTTTCTTCTGTTAAACTGGAATAGTCATTCCTGATTTACTTACTAAATAGCATCATTATGATATTCGGAATATATTTTAGTAGATGATGTGCTTCCAAGAGCAGAGACCATGCTCTATTCATTTCTGTAATGCACAGCATTTTTGAGGAGATGACCTCTTTCAAAATGAAAAAGGTCCCATGGATGGGATAATACTCATCTTCTAAGGATCAGTGCACGCACAAGGAGGGCTCTCAGACCCCTTGCTGTAATAGCTCAGCCCCTGGGTCTGAGATGCATTGGTTAGGGTCACATTTTCATAGCACTCAGACACAGCCCCTGTCTGTGGGACATGCTTCCTAAATATTTGCTGAACTTTCAAAAGCAAAAGGCACCATAGCAATAATATTTATATTAGACCAAAACTTCACTGTGGTTTTAGACAAAACGTGATTATTTTTACATGAAATTTCTGTTTCATTAGATAATTTATGTGTGATGGGAACTATTCTCTGCAGTTCAGATGCCTGGCTGACTTCTGGATCGGGTTCGTGGTGCCATTGCCATTAGAAGCATGGTCACAGCTTCTGCTCAGCTGGAGGGATTAATAGTTCTCAACGATTTGAACCCAGTCTTCCCCTCCCTTAGTACAGATAATTGAGAGTTGACTGTTACTATTTTATGTATTTATTAGTTATTTAGTATGAAGTGCTAATTATTTTCTCAATCAATATAATAATCCAAAAAATCCACAAAAACATTATACTTGTATAAAGATAATATCAATGATATAAATACTACTAATAGGCAAAGCTTAAATAACCAAAAAAATAAAAATCACAAGCCAGATGCTCTATAATGGACCTAAATTTTAAAGAATTCCAGCTCTTTCTTTTCTGAATTTCCTAGATTTTGCCCAAATTATCTGAGGAATAGCCTTATCCTTTGGCTCCAACTATATAATCCTTGATTGTAGATTCAAATTTCCAAGTGATTTCCTCACCAGAATCTATTCCTTCCTTTCCCTGGCAAGAGCTGATTAATTAGGTTAAAACACAGTTCCAAGAAGACTAATTTCACTATATTGTATTTAAGTGGTAGGCTTTCTCTCTTGTGGGATCCTTCTATTCAATGTAAAGAAATAAAGGCTTTCTTGTCCAAATTTATTGAGACATTTATGTGTGCAATATAATCTTCAACATCCAAATTTAAGAGAATTGTTTGGAGTTAAGAAACGTGTTTTTGTAAGATATTGTATTAGCTTGTGAAATGCATGACTAATATTTTTAAGGTGTAGATGGTGACACCAAATACATTTTCTTCTCCTATCTTTGTTTTCCAAAAAGTGATAAAACCAAGAACAGCTTTTGTTTTTTGAGATGGATGCTATGATTGATTATCTTATTTTTGCAAAGGATTAATGAAACAACTTATACAGTGATTAATGTACATTTACTAGTTTTACAAACCTGAACATAATGTGAAGCACTGTTTATAACTAAAATCCCAGCCACTGGAATTCAGCCATTGACTGAAACATTGAGATCCTACAGGCTTAACAATGATAAAACACACATGAATATATAAATCAAATACAATTTGATGGGAGTACAGAATAAGGAAACTCAATCCCCTGGGAAGCCATGAAGGAATATGAATTTATCTGATGATAACAGGATGGTTGACTAGGGAGAGGGGGACAGCAGAAGGAGACATTCAGGACAGAGTGGGCAGCAGGTACAATTACATGGAATTATAGAGCAATATAATTTGTCCAAAGAAATGCTAGTAGTTTAGTGCACCTGGGACAGAGGAAATGGGGCAGAAACGAGTGGAAGAGGTAGTTAAAGAGGCAGACAGGTTAGGGACACACCTGGACAGGGATGTTGTTGAGGATTTGAGACAGTGTAATGCAGAGAGTCATAAATGGGCTAGTGCAGTAGTGTAGGCAAGGTTCTGAGCCAAGGTAATGATAGTGGGAACATGACAAGGGAGGGAGAGTATCAAGAGCTATTTACGAAGGTGGAATTAATGGAACTTAGTGGGTGTGAATTGTGAAGGAAGAAGCTTGGAACATTTCTTGGATTAATGGCCTTAAGAACTGGTTTTCATGAATGGGATCAATCACAGAGGAACAAAGGGGTGAAGATAATGTTGGTGAGGTAGGTTGGACAAGTCAGGCAAACCTGTAGAAATGTAGAGATAGATGTTCTGAAGGCAGGTGGATATACATGCAAGAAAAACAGGGTTGGAGCTATCGAGTAGGGGTTCATCGGCACTAAGCAAAATCCAAGGGAGTGGTTGAGATTCTTCGGGGAAGAGTGAAGAGTAGGAAGAGCAGAGAGTCAAGGGAAGAAATACGAGGAAGCAAAAACATTTAAAGGACAGGCAGAGGAAGACAGAAATTTGACTTCTGGTGTCAGGCAGTTCAGTTAGCCATCTCCCAAGGTTCTATTATAATACTAATAAAAGTTCTCAGGAAGATGAAAAATGATTGTAACCATAGAAACAAAGCATAACAAACCACCATTTGTTAAAAATCTGAGAGAATTTTTCCACTTAATACATGCATATGAAAATAATTTGCATGAACTTTGGTCATCTACACATGCATTAACCTCTGAAATAGAACTGTGGGTCTACATAAAAACTGGTTGAAATTTAATAAGGATGTAAGTAAAATTGAAAACAAGAACAACAGCAATGAGATTTAAAGTTGCACTAGTTATGTACTACCTGCTATACTAATAGTATTTATATCATTGAGAGATCTTTATACTAGTATAATGGTTTATTTGGATTCATTAGATTATTATATTGATTAAGAAAATAATTGGTACCACATATAAATAATAAATAAATACATAAAATAGTAAGAGTCAACTCTCAGTAACAGTCTGTACTGTCAGCAATTTCATTATTGGGTATTTACTCAATAGGAATGAGTGTTTATATTTACCAAGAATAGAAGAATATTCATAGCTTTACTAAAAATAAAAACTAGAAAGAACCCAAATACCCATGACTAGTAAAATGAATAAATGTTTTGTGATATATTGATACAATGGCATGTTACACCTCAATGAAAACTAATGAATTTTCATATAGTTACAGCTACATGTAACTACTTAGAATTTTGCAAGTATCATGTTTTATGGAGAAGCAACACCTACAAGAGTATATGTTATTTGATTCCCTAAAGTTTGAGGAAGGCAAAACTAATCTAAGGTGATAGAGGTAAGAAGAGTGATATTTTTCAGGATATTGATAGGGAAGGCTTGGGTGAGGCTTTTGGTGCTAGAAATGTCATATCTTGATATGTGTTGCAGTTGCTGTATATATGTCCTTTGCTGCATATAAGTTACACTTAATTAAAAAGTAAATTAAAAAGAGGAAAAGTAGATTATGTAAAAAGAAGAATCCACACTGAAGAAATTCAGTCAATTACATAGAGTATAATCTTGAGAAGCTCTCCAAAAATATAGGGGAAAAGTACAAAGAGATTAAATTATGAGAGCAAAGAAAAACCATTCCTAAAGATCCCAAAATTAGTAGAAGAGAAGTAAAAATTGAGGATTTGGTAGATGGTTTGAAAAAGACATAATGCTACAGATCCAAAGTCCAGGCAGTTTTTTTTATGAAAAATTAGTGATAAAAAACTCTACATTCACATATGCTTGTAAATTTTAAGGATTAAAAAAATCCTGAGAGCACTAATTCAGAATGAAAAATATAAGGTTTACTTATGAAAGAATAAAAGCTAGACAGACCTATAATAATAAAGCAAGACTCAAAATTTTGTGCTCAGATAAGATATTGTATGTGAAGATTATGTAAATAAATTTCACTAAATCTAAAATATTAGAACATATCACACACAAGCTTTTAAAATACTAGAAGATTTAATCCCACATCCTAAGTGACAATTTGGTAAAGATAAACAGTGAGTGTATCAGTCAGGGTAAGCTAAACTTCTGTAGCAAATATGATGGCTCAAAGAAAAATATTTATAAATTAAATAATATATATCTAAGTAATGCATGGGCCAAAGAGGAAGTCATACGGTACATTAGAAAATAATCTGAATTAAATGAAAATGAAAACACAAAATTAACGGAATGCCCCAAAGCAGTCCTTAGAGGGAAATTTACAGCATTAAATGCTTATATTAGAAAAGAAGAAAAGTCTTAAATCAATGATCCAAGCTTCCATTTAAATAAACTAGGAAAAGAAGAGTAAATTAAACTAAAGCCAACAGAAGGGGGGAAAAAAGAGCAGAAATTGATAAAACAGAAACAGGTAAAAAGTGAGAAAATCAATTCAACCAAAAGTTGGTTCTTTGAAGAAATAAGTACATTTTACAAACTTCTATCCTAACTGACCAAGAACAAAGAGAGAAGACATAAATTACCAAAATCAGGAATGAAAGATGGGACATTATATACAACCTACAGACATTAAAAGGATAATAAGGAACGATTACAAGCACCTTTATGGCAATAAATTTTATAACATGATGAAAGGATAATTTTTTTTAAAGGATAGAAACTGTTAAAGCTCTCCCAAGAAGAAACAAGTAATCTAATTAGTCCTATAAATGATAGAGCATAACAAATTTTTAACACAAGAGCAGCTATGTTAGAACTTAATGCATGGGGAGGTTTCAAGATGGCGGCGGCTGCGGCGGCTGGCGCGGAGTAGCTGAGGTGGAAAAGGTGGCCACTGGGCCTCAGGCAGCCGGGAAACTTGTGGACCTTCCTCTGGCCATCTCTTAAGGGAGGACTGCTGCTGCTGGCCGGCCGTGGGGGCTCAACGCCACTTTGCCCCCGGCAGGAGAGGCTGCCTCATTTACAGGCAACAGCTTTGAAGTGTGGAGCAGGAAAAGAACTGATTCTTAGCTGCAAAAGCGAGTCTTGAAACAGGGAACACGGCGCCAGGGCTGCTGTGGATGCAGCCAGGATCCCGGAGGCTGGGGCCGCACTGAAGGCGGCCAGCTGCCCTATCCAGGATTCGAGGTTTCAGACCGGCATTAAAGAAGACTCCTGGGAGCGCCCGAGCGGCGCCGCGACTGAACAGCCCGAGGCGGCAGCGCCGAGAACACGGAGCAGCGCCGAGAACACGGAAGGCAACAAACCAGAGACAGAGCGAGCGCCCGACCTGGCACAGCACTGTGAGTGATCCCTGGCAAAGCTCTGTTCGGGGGGTGGATGCCCACGCGGCTCCCCGCCTGCACCACCAGGCCACTCATTGCCCCGGTGCTGCCTCCATTTTCCCAGGTGCGGGCAGCTCCGCCCTGCTCGGCCATCACTGAGCCCATTTGCTTGGCCTGGCGCGGGGCTTTCCGGACCCTGCGGGCCGACCTCCTCTCCCACTCCCTCCACGGTTCTCTGGCAGGGCTGGGGGTGTGGGGCGTCCCGACCAGTTTTGGGAGGGCTAGGAAGTACGGGCGGGCCGACTGTCACTCCACCACACCCTGGACTCCGGCCCCGGTAAACTTCCTGTTACTGGGAGGCAGATACCATCTCTGCGACCACCAGTTTGGAAAAAAGCCTAACGAATTTCTGGTTGGGAATAGTGTGGTAGGAGAGTTCCCAGGTCTGCTTGAACCTGCCAGAGAGCAGGCTGCAGGCGGGCACTAGACTCGGTTTATACCGGGGGGATACAAAGGTGAACAAGACCCGAGAAAGATCTACACAGTGCTACAAAGGCACCCAGAGAGACTGGTCGTCTGTGCCTAGCAGAAACCTGGTAGACTTCCTGGGCGAGGCGGTGCTGAGCAGGGTCTTGAAGGCCCAGCTGATAGACGAGGGGTGCAGAAGACACGCCCCAGCCCAGCACAGTGTGCACAGAGGGGGGAGACGTGCGGCCAGGGAGGCGGAGACTCGACAGAAACCACACACCCGGTGGGGTCGCCACTGCACGATCTAACAGCCTGGGCCAGAGCACACTGAACGGGGAGAAGTCCTGTACAGAAAGTGAAAGCTCAACAGAGATCACACACCCTGTGGTACGTGATCCACCAGCCCAGCAGAGTACAAGCTGACCAGAAAGGTGGATCCCCGGAGAAGCCCAAGACCCGAGGCAACCACACACACAAGACACTAGAGGCCAACTGAGCAGTCACGGCGGGAGCCATACCAAATTGGCAACCACAGCAACATCCTAGTTAGTCATTAGTCTTAAACCGGTGGACTGTGAAACCCCCTGCCACAATGAATAAACACCAAAAAAAAGACACCAGAAATACAAAAAATCAAGAAAGTACACCACCAAAAGTTAATAAATCTCATACTCTAGATCCTATAGAACAAGAAGCCCTTGAAATAACTGATAAGGAATTTCGAGTGATAATTCTAAGGAAACTGAATGAGATACAAGAAAACTCAGCTAGACATCATGATGAAATGAGGAAAAGTATACAGGATCTGAAAGAGGAAATATACAAGGAAATCAATGTCCTGAAAAAAAATGTAGCAGAACTTGCTGAACTGAAGAAGTTATTCAGCGAAATAAAAAACACAACGGAGAGTTTAACCAGCAGGCTTGTCGAAGTTGAAGAGAGAACCTCTGAACTTGAAGATGGGCTGTTTGAAATAACACAAGCAGACAAAAAGAAAGAAAAAAGAATCAAGGACATGGAAGAAAATCTGAGAGAGATATCAGACAACCTCAAGCGCTCAAATATCCGAGTCATGGGTATTCCAGAAGGGGAGGAAAATGGAGATTCCATTGAAAACATATTCAACAAAATAGTGGCAGAAAACTTCCCAGGTATAGGAAAAATCACAGATCTTCAGATCCAGGAAGCTCAACGATCTCCAAACGTATTCAACCCAAAAAGGCCTTCTCCAAGACATGTCATAGTCAAATTGGCAAAACTCAGAGACAAAGAGAGAATCTTAAAAGCTGCAAGAGAGAAGCGTCAAATCACCTATAAGGGAGCCCCAATCAGGTTAACATCAGACTTTTCATCACAAACCCTAAAAGCTAGAAAGGAATGGGATGATATTTTCAAAATACTAAAAGACAAAGATTGCCAGCCAAGAATACTCTACCCTGCAAGGCTATCCTTCCGAAATGAGGGGCAAATAGTATATTTCTCAGACAAACAAAAACTGCGGGAGTTCACTACCACAAGACCACCCTTACAAGAAATCCTCAAGGGAGTACTGGGTTTGGTTCCTGAAAAATAACTACCACTGCCATAAAAACCTAAGAAAAATCTAAACCCGCTAGTACAATAAAAATGGCATTCATGAAGAGAAAACAAGCTAACAAAAACACTATCTACAACCTAAGGAACCAACAAACAAAGAAACCAAACAGTAAATCAGAAAGCAAGGAACAAAAGACACCTAAGACAACCAAACAACCAATAAAATGCTAAGAATAAATCAACACCTTTCAATAACAACTCTTAATGTTAAAGGCTTAAATTCCCCAATTAAAAGACACAGACTGGCTGACTGGATCAAAAAGCAGGACCCAACTATATGCTGCCTACAAGAGACCCACCTCACCCATAAAGATTCACACAGACTAAGAGTAAAAGGATGGAAAAAGATTTACCAAGCAAACAGAAAAGAAAAACGAGCTGGAGTGGCTATTCTTATATCTGACAAAATAGACTTTAAACTAAAAACCATAAAAAGAGACAATGAGGGACACTACTTAATGATAAAAGGACTGATCCATCAAGAAGACATAACAATCATAAATATGTACGCACCCAATGTTGGAGCAGCCAGATTTATAAAACAAACTCTATTAGACCTAAAGAAGGAAATAGACACTAATACCATAATAGCAGGGGACCTGAACACTCCACTGTCAATATTAGACAGATCATCTAGGCAAAGAATCAGTAGAGAAACACAAGATCTAAACAAGACTCTAGACCAATTGGAATTGGCAGATATCTACAGAACATTCCACCCAACAACCTCAGAATATTCATTCTTCTCATCAGCACATGGATCATTCTCCAAGATAGATCACATATTAGGTCACAAATCAAGTCTCAATAAATTCAAAAAAATTGGAATTATCCCATGTATCTTCTCAGACCACAATGGATTAAAACTAGAAATTAATAACAAACAAAACTCTGGAAACTATACAAACACATGGAAATTAAACAGCATTCTACTTAATGACATATGGGTCCAAGAAGAAATCAAGCAGGAAATCAAAAAGTTTATTGAAACTAATGAAAACAATGATACATCATACCAAAACCTGTGGGATACTGCAAAGGCAGTATTGAGGGGAAAATTTATTGCATTAAATGCTCACTTCAGAAGAATGGAAAGATGGCAAGTGAACAACCTAACACTTCACCTTAAAGAACTAGAAAAACAAGAACAATCCAATCCTAAAGTTAGCAGACGGAAAGAAATCATTAAGATCAGAGCAGAACTGAATGAACTTGAAAACCAAAAAACAATTCAAAAGATCAACGAATCAAAAAGTTGGTTTTTTGAAAAGATAAATAAAATTGACAAACCATTAGCATGGCTAACAAAAAAAAGAAGAGAGAAGACTCAAATAACAAAAATTAGAAATGAAAAAGGCGATATTACAACTGATTCATCTGAAATACAAGGAATCATTCGAGACTACTATAAACAACTATACGCCAACAAATTTGAAAATCTGGAGGAAATGGATAAATTTCTGGACACACACAAACTCCCAAAACTGAACCGTGAAGACGTAGAAAATCTGAACAGACCAATAACAATAAAGGAGATTGAAGCTGTTATCAGAAGGCTCCCAACAAAGAAAAGCCCAGGACCAGATGGATTCACAGCAGAATTTTACCAAACATTCAAAGAGGAATTGACACCGATTCTTTACAAACTATTCCAAAAGATTGAAACGGACGCAAATCTCCCAAACTCATTCTATGAAGCAAACATCATCCTGATACCAAAACCAGGTAAAGATATAACCAAAAAAGAAAACTACAGGCCGATATCCTTGATGAATATAGATGCAAAAATCCTCACTAAAATACTAGCAAACAGAATACAGCAACACATACGAAAAATTATTCATCACGATCAAGTGGGATTCATCCCAGGGATGCAAGGTTGGTTCAACATACGCAAATCAATAAATGTGATACACCATATTAATAAACTCAAACACAAGGACCATATGATCATCTCTATAGATGCTGAAAAAGCATTTGATAAAGTTCAGCACTCATTCATGACAAAGACCCTCTATAAGTTAGGTATAGAGGGAAAGTATCTCAACATAATTAAAGCCATATATGCCAAACCCACTGCCAATATCATCCTGAATGGGGAAAAGCTGAAAGCTTTTCCTTTAAGAACAGGCACTAGACAAGGATGCCCACTCTCACCACTCCTATTCAACATAGTGTTGGAAGTACTAGCCAGAGCAATCAGAGAAGAGAAGGAAATAAAGGGCATCCAGATTGGAAAAGATGAAGTCAAACTGTCCCTGTTTGCAGATGACATGATCCTATATATCGAACAGCCTAAAACCTCTACAAAAAAACTGTTGGAATTGATAAATGATTTCAGCACAGTAGCAGGATACAAAATCAACACACAAAAATCAGTAGCATTTCTTTTCTCCAATAGTGAACATGCAGAAGGAGAAATCAAGAAAGCCTGCCCATTTACAATAGCCACCAAAAAAATAAAATACTTAGGAATTGAGTTAACCAAGGAGGTGAAAAATCTCTATAATGAGAACTACAAACCACTGCTGAGAGAAATTAGAGAGGATACAAGAAGATGGAAAGATATCCCATGCTCTTGGATTGGAAGAATCAACATAGTGAAAATGTCCATACTACCCAAAGTGATATACAAATTCAATGCAATCCCCATCAAAATTCCAAAGACATTTTTCTCAGAAATGGAAAAAACTATTCAGACATTTATATGGAACAATAAAAGACCACGAATAGCCAAAGCAATGCTCAGCAAAAAAAATAAAGCTGGAGGCATAACACTACCTGACTTTAAGCTATACTACAAAGCTATAATAACCAAAACAGTATGGTACTGGCATAAAAACAGACACACTGACCAATGGAATAGAATAGAGAATCCAGAAATCAACCCTCACACTTACTGCCATCTGATCTTTGACAAAGGCACCAAGCCTATTCACTGGGGAAGGGACTGCCTCTTCAGCAAGTGGTGCTGGGATAACTGGATATCGTTATGCAGGAGAATGAAACTAGATCCATACCTCTCACCATATACTAAAATCAACTCAAAATGGATTAAGGATTTAAATATACACCCTGAGACAATAAAACTTCTTAAAGAAAACATAGGGGAAACACTTCAGGAAATAGGACTGGGCACAGACTTCATGAATACGACCCCAAAAGCACGGGCAACCAAAGGAAAAATAAACAAATGGGATTATATCAAACTAAAAAGCTTCTGCACAGCAAAAGAAACAATTAAAAGAGTTAAAAGACAACCAACAGAGTGGGAGAAAATATTTGCAAAATATACATCTGACAAAGGATTAATATCCAGAATATATAAGGAACTCAAACAACTTTACAAGAAGAAAACAAGCAACCCAATTAAAAAATGGGCAAAAGAGCTAAGTAGGCATTTCTCTAAGGAAGATATCCAAATGGCCAACAGACATATGAAAAAATGCTCAACATCACTCAGCATCCGGGAAATGCAAATCAAAACCACATTGAGATACCATCTAACCCCAGTTAGGATGGCTAAAATCCAAAAGACTATGAACGATAAATGCTGGCGAGGCTGCGGAGAAAAAGGAACTCTCATACATTGTTGGTGGGACTGCAAAATGGTGCAGCCTCTATGGAAAATGGTATGGAGGTTCCTTAAACAATTGCACATAGATCTACCATACGACCCAGCCATCCCACTGTTGGGAATATACCCAGAGGAATGGAAATCATCAAGTCGAAGGTATACCTGTTCCCCATTGTTCATCGCAGCACTCTTTACAATAGCCAAGAGTTGGAACCAGCCCAAATGCCCATCATCAGATGAGTGGATACGGAAAATGTGGTACATCTACACAATGGAATACTACTCAGCTATAAAAACGAATGAAATACTGCCATTTGCAACAACATGGATGGACCTCGAGAGAATTATATTAAGTGAAACAAGTCAGGCACAGAAAGAGAAATACCACATGTTCTCACTTATTGGTGGGAGCTAAAAATTAATATATAAATTCACACACACACATACACACATACACACACAAACGGGGGGGGGTAAGAAGATATAACAACCACAATTATTTGAAGTTGATACAACAAACAAACAGAAAGGACATGGTTGGGGGGAGGGGGGGAGGGAGAAGGGAGGGAGGTTTTGGTGATGGGGAGCATTAATCAGCTACAATGTATATCGACAAAATAAAATTTAAAAAAAATAAATAAATAAATTTGGACTTATCAAAAAAAAAAAAAAAAAAAAAAAGAACTTAATGCATGGGAAAGAACTCTTCTTGAACAATGGACAATCACTACAGCTTGTAGGAGTAATAAAGCAAAGTCATATAACATCTAATTTGCAGAAATAATAGTTTGTTTTTTTTTTAATAAAGCAAGCAAGGCCATATAACAGACAACTTGCAGAACTAGCAGTTTCTGTTTTTGAGGTTGAAGATGTTCCAGGAAGGAAATAATGTCAGAACCAAGAAGTCTGACTCCAAGTGTCACAGGACCAAACACAAAGAAAGAGATTAAAACATGCTGGTCTGCATGTAGTCACCCTATCCCTGTGTCATTTCTAACACACTTCTCCCTTTGTCCTTTGTCTTCTATAAACTCCTCGGAAAACCTAAGGCTTTGAGCCAATTTTAGCCTAGCTGTCTCCTGAAACCTGAAAATAAAACTTCCTGCCCAACTTGCACCAACATTTGGGACTTTGAGTCTTTCATCTCTGAGCAGAAAGCAGCCAAACTTGGGTGCTGGTAACAGAAATAGTAAAAAGTTAATTTGTAGTTAAAAATATTCCAACTAAAATGCTCCAAGCTTAGATGATATGTTAGTCAGGGTTCTTCAGAGAAAGACAACAAATAGGATGTGTGTGTGTGTGTGTGTGTGTGTGTGTGTGTGTATGGGGAGCGAGGGAGAATGTTACATTAAGGAATTGGCTCATGTGATTTTGGAGGCTGACAAATCCAAAATCTTCAGGGTAGCTCAGTAGGCTAGAGACCCAGGGAAGAGTTGCAGTTTGAGTCCAAAGTCAACCTGCTTGCAGAATTCCTTCTTCCTCCCAGGAGTTCAGTCTTTTTTTCTGTGAATGCCTTCAATTTATTTGATGAGGCCCACACACATTATGGAAGGTAATCGGCTTTATTCAAAGTATACAGATTTAAATGTTAATCTCATGCAAAAAATACCTTTGCAGAAACATCTAGAATAGTATTTTACCAAACATCTGGGTACTGTGGCAT